>NC_090939.1:465606096-466238596 GCF_040938575.1 Ambystoma mexicanum | reverse complement strand
TACATTCACTCCAGCTACTTACTCGTGGGGGACTGTCCCTACCGCAAGTCATCCATGCACACTCCAGTGTCCTGACTTTTCAATCGCATCGGGTGCATATTTATGGGCGATTGAGAGCGCCCCCAGCACAGGGACAGTTTGCGGAGACTGCAGAGGCCTGCCTTTTGAAGAGGGCACAGTATCAAAACTAAACACTCATTTCCCAAATGTCTAATAATGATCATGCAATTTTAACACAACTTAAAACAAATCATGATACCAGATCAGAGTTTTATTACAGTCAATATTATTATTTAATTTTTGTGTGCGATTGAGTGCTGCTCCTGTAGTAAAAACGTATCATAGATATTACCTTGCCAGCAAAACGCATGTGGCCGTCCCAGGGCTAAAATTGCACAGAGAAATGTTGTTTTTGTCCATAGGTGTACATTCCGCTTTTTAAGGACATTTTAGGCACCTTCTGTAATTGGTCCCAGTCTACCAGTGAAAAGCATGGTTTGTGCGTGAAGACCACACCTCTTTGTAAAGAAAACAGGAAACGCTGAGACAAGTGGAACCCTCAAACTCTCTCCACACTTAGCACGCGCTCGTGCGTGTGTGTATGTGTGTTAGGAGGGAGAGCAATTCATTCGGGACGGCCTGCCACCAGCACGAGTAATTAGAGACTGCTGTGATTGCTACAATTCCGAAACTCCAATGAGGTAAGGGGTTTTAAAGTCCAAAAGTAAACATGGCGTAGTGGAAGAAAATTGGCTAGGCTCCATGCAAACGAGAGAAACCATAATAAAAAAACCTTGTGCAAACCTTGTAAAATAGAAGTGTAAGTGTGCCAGCTGTCCTACATAAACGTTCCACCCAAGTGTCGAACTTGTAAAACGCACTTTGTCCATTGACTGTCCTTGCCTCTTTTCAGTGTTTAGGATAGCCAGGAAAAAAAATGAAAAAAACAACCTCCCCTCTGGTGGACACGCTTAGAAAAACAGAGCATACCATAATGGCTAAATTCACTGGTGAGGAGCTATAGGTGGCACTCGAAATGGAGTTCTGGCTGTTCAGGCTGGGCCTTTTCCCGCCTTCATTTATACCTGCCAAGCCTAGTCTGTAACCTGATGAACCCATCTCAAAGGCTCAAGGCAGGCTGATGTGCAGAGTAATCATTGAACATGGGTTGGAAACAGCACTCGCTAGGTGATGGCCACCCCATTCTATCACACGTGCTCTGACCTCACACCTGTAGTGCATCTGATATTTTGGAGAAACTCCCTGAACAGAATATGTTTGTATCACCTTTTAATCTGCCATGAAGAACATCATGTTGAATACAACTGAAGTAGACACACATACTCCCTGCACCCAGCTATCAACGTCAAATCACCACACCTTACAAGTGACTCTGCACACAGCACAATGCCTACAGCATGGATCATGTTCGCCCAGCTTCCAGCCTCACAAGAGCAATGCACCTCAGGGCACAAGGAAACCAATTTTGCTGCAACACACATAATAAGGTGTGATGATGACCTGAGTGGCAAACAATGGCACACATCCCTTCCAGCTCACACGTTTGCTCCAGGGGGCTGTGGGGATTAATCAATGCCCCCAAATCAACCAAACTGAAGGGCCATGGGAAGGAGGGCCTGTTAGCTTTCATCAAAGAAAGTAAGAAGAACCTTCACACAGAAACTGAGCCTATTAAGACAGACTGTGGGTGTTTCTACATGCAACACAAGGATGTGCTATGTAAAAAGGCTTACCTGTCATCACAAAATGAAAAAGCATCCTTTTTAATGCAATTATCTAAAACAGTTGTCCCTTTCACATGAAAAACAGGATTTTTAAACACTGACACCAAAACGGCTTTGCATGTATGTTTGCAGTTTAAAGTAAGACAAGAGAACCATGTTCCCCTGCCAACATAAAGATGTTAGGTCAAAGACATGGTGATTGTTGACAAAAAGTAATGTATATTATGCTTCACATGCAAAATACTGGCAAACATTTGAAAAGAAAAGCCCACTTTGTTTCCATGGAAAAGTTACGTGCCTGAGGCTTGCTGTGGGGGCAAACTTCACAAAGGACTCCCCCACTGAAAGCCTGGCTGGCATCCCAGCTGTTTACAACTGCATAAAGTGTGACTGCTAAGAGGTGTTAAAAACAGCCTTTCCCTAGACTTTGGGCCTCATTACACGGACGGCGGTAAGGGTTAACGGTCACCGTTAATGGTACCGGTGACCGTTAACCCTTACCGCCTTACTACGAGGTCCCTTTGCGGGTTGGAGACTTTAACGCCTGCTTTTTGCAGGCATTAAAAACCAACCCGCAAAGGCACCAGGGAGCTAATTATGGTACCGCAATTTGCGGTGCTGTAATTAGCACCTTCCCCATTCCCATTATGCCCTATGGGGCAAAAATGGGAATGGGGAAGGGCAGTGGGGAAAGGGGGAATTACCGCCCACCAACCTTGGAATAGGGCGGTAATTCCCCTTTACTACAAGGCGGTGCCGGTATTTTACCGGCATGGACCAAGGTGCTATTAGCACCTTGGTCCACCGCGGTCCGTGTAATGAGGCCCTTTGTGTCTCTGAAAGCTCATTTCTGTGCAGAACAAGTGACTCTAGCTGGTGCATGACTGGAATGTGGGGAGGGGGATCTCTGTGTTGCCAAAGCCCCAGGTTTTACGACCGGCAGCTACCAACATCAAACAACAAAGAAGATAATAAAAGAAAAAAAAACCTGGTCACAAGCTGGCCAAAGGTGGCAAATGGCTGCTATGAACATGTGGGAAATAAATTGCATGTTCCTAACAATTTTGCATTTTATAAAAATGGCAGAAAATTGCCAAACGGCCATGCAAGAGTGTGTGGTCCCAGCTGTTGTTTTGTTAAATTCCCCATTATAAACTGGAGCGTAATATATGTAAATTATGGTGGTTACTAGTAAATCACACAATTTTTGGCACATAACTAGATTTTTGCAAAGATTTGCCATGAAAACAACAGAAGATTACAAATGGGAATTTCCATATGTCTGCTCCAAATTCCTAAACTAATCGTTAGAGAGGGGCTGAATTTGGAACGGGAAAAGCAGGGTAACTGTCCAATCCTATTTGTGAGAAATCTTGCAGGGCACTGCCCAAAATTGAAATCTTGATTGTGCCATCACTAGTATATAAAGTGAATTCTTATATCTTTGGTTCCTTTGATTTGGTCTTTCTTCAGGAAACCTGGTTGACTTGTGAAATGGGAATAGATGAATTTACCACGTACCAACAAATAGCAGCAATGTCAGATGGAGGGAGACCTTCAGGGGGACTGATGATAAGTTGTAAAAATAATGCTCACTATGAAATCAGTTTGTTATCAAATGTGAAATGGGGGATTCTGATAGTGAGATTGGAATTGAAACCCTTAAATAAGGGCCAGAATTGGATTTTGGTAAATTTATGTTGGAATCCTAGTCAGTTTGGCCTCTTGGATTTTCTATCGCAACTCTCTGCTCTTTTGGTCGAGATGTTATCCAGATTTCCTATGGACAACATACTAATAGCTGGAGACTTGAACTCCCAATGTCTAACAACAAAAGATCAAGCCACAGGAAAAACCTGTCATCAGACGCAGCATGGGATAATGTGGGTTAATTTTATGAAAGGTTGGGATTTTTGGATGCTTAATGGAAATACTTGGGGAGATATCCCGAGTAACCTTACTTGGCATAGGGGCCCAGCATTTTCTACAATTGATTATGTTTTTGCCTCTAACAATATTTATGAAAACTGTGCTACTCTATTGGTAGAGGATGGAAATGCTGATGACCATGCTATGCTTAAGTTAGTAATTGATGTTAAATTGTCCACAACTGTTTCCACATATACAGATCAATTGAATGTGAATTTGGCTGGTAACTGTATTCGAAAATTTGATAAAAGTGGGCAAAGTTTGACTAACAAATTGTAAAATATGGTAGCTGATGTCTCGGATTTGCAAATGTATGATACATGTAGTCCATCTAATTTTCATCTGTTTCTAATGGTTTTGGATCCTCAGAAACAAAATAACCAAATTCGTAAACCGTTTCATAAGCATACATTTAACAACCAGATATTGCAACAGAAGAGAGTTACAAGATCTAAAAAAACAGAGTTAAGAAGAGCGAATCTCGATAGGAAATCGTTTGAGACTGCGTTAATCTCCATTAATAATGAATATAGAAATTGGAAGAGATCTTTCAGGTCAATTATTTTCCAGCGAGATGGTGAAGATATGTTAAGGGTAATGAGTCAGAGAAACTCAAGAAATGTTTGGGCTATTTTAGGAGCCAAGCAAGATCAGCAGGTGGGAAACCAATTTTCTGTAATACAAGAACATTAATGGGTGGATCACTTCTCGAGAGAATACCGGGCTGTAGGCTCTGATATAGATAGTAATTGGGAATCAGCTCGCTGGTCATATACTAAAGCTGATATAGAACATTTAATAAAGAGTTCCTCTATTTCGAGAGCGGCAGGGCCAAATGGGCTGAGTAATTGGACATTAAAAATGAATCCCTCACTGTGGGCCCATTTGCTTAAACTACTTTTTGATCAAATTATTAGAACACATCAGCTCCCTGAGTCTTGGAAAAATTCAATCATAATTCCCATTTTTAAAAAAGGGGATAGACTCCTAGCGGTGAACTATAGGCCGATCTCGCTATTAGATACTGATAGTAAAATCTTTGTAGGCCTAATTCTAAGGGAGCTAGAAGATTGGGCCAAATCAAATGGTATAATTCCGAAACAACAAACTGGCTTCAGAAAGGGACTATCTACCTCCTTGAATGGTCTGACTCTTAGCTGTCTAAATGGAGATGTGGGAAACAAGCATGGTAAAACCCTCTTCGGAGCTTGGATTGATCTCACCCAAGCCTTTGATACGGTCAATCGATCACTTATGTGGAAAAAATTGTATGCTTGATGAGTTCCATCACACTTGCTCTCTATTCTAGTTGAACTCCATCAAAATACTGGAATGAGTGTAAGTATTTCTAAAAGTGGGCTATTGACACCCCCAATACGGGTTGAGAGAGGGATACGCCAGGGTTGTTTGATAGCGCCTCTCTTATTTATTCTCTTCTTGGCTGACTTAGGAATGGATCTGAATGATAGTGGCCTAATACCTCCACGGATAGGTTTAACCAAAATTAATTGGTTAGCCTATGCGGATGAAGTGGTGGTACTGGACCACTCACAAGTCGGCCTTCAGAGATTGTTGCATAAACTTGACCCATATGCCAAAAAGAACGATCTTAAGATTAATCCAGAGAAATCAAGGATCCTTATATTTAAACATCCGAAAAAAAATAATCAAGAACTACTCGTGGGAATTGGACGATAGAAAAATTGAGATAGTCTCTGAGCTAAAATATTTGGGAGCCACAATTAAATCCTACCCGACTAAGAGTCATTTATTAGAAATGATTAATTTAAAGACCCTTAAGTTGGGGGCACGGATGAAAAGGATAAAAATGAAATTCTGCAAATTTTCGATACTCCCATTGATACAATTCTATATAGGAAAGGTGGTCCCGATCATTCTGTACAGTATGGATACAAATCTACTCGCATTGGATGTAAATTGGGACTTGATTGAATCAAAACTCTGGAAATCAATACTATCTCTTCCAAATTGTGTTCCAATTGCCTCTGTGAGGTATGAATTGGGGCTCTCTTCTTTAAGATCGTGGCTGGAGTGGAAATGGATTTCCCTATATAGGTCCCTGTTGGTTCCTATAAAGGATTCTCTATACGAGGATCTGTCCATCCTGCTCCATGATAATACTAATATATTTCTTGAAAATTTAAGACTGAAATGTCAAGATCTATTAAACAGTTCAGACTGTACAACAGATATGTTGATCCAAAACCCAATAAAAGTGAAATGTAGTCTGAAAAGGTGGGATTGGGTGACCACCGAAGAAAGGGTGAGGATGACAAAATTATCACAATCGTTCTCCAGTATGGGTAGAAAAAGGACAAGTCGTCCCCCATATCTGGAAAAATATCCAGATCCATGCTCCAGGGATATCTTTCTGAGGTTTAGACTTAATTTACTACCTACCCTGGAAATCCAATCAGCCACAGATTTGATTCAATCTGGGAACTGTTGCATAAAATGTGAAGCCAACGAATGTCAAACACTAAAACATCTGGTAATTAAGTGTACTGGTACAAGGGAGATGAGAATTTCGAGATTGAGAAGATTTGTACACGATATCAGCTGGTTAGATACGGAGGAATTTTGGTCCAGAGCTTCTTCTGGTACTGAAACTTTCCTAACAGCAGAAATGGTAAGACTAATGAGAAATCTAAAGCTAGATAACTATCAAAGGGAACCGGGATGAGAGTTGTAAGTTTTATTAATGTTTTAGTTCTAATCTTCTTTTTTTTTATTCTCATTGGTTCAAATGTTTTTAGATAAAATATGTATTGTCTGTTTTTTCTGGAATTTTCTTTTTGTGAAATGTTCTATATTTAAAGAACAGTGTAAAAAGTCATATACTTTGGCTAATGCACAATAAATAAAAAAATGAAAAAAAAAGTGAATTCACTATGGGAGAAGGGGGAAAGCTGCTAAAATGACCATCAAGAGATCTGCTAAAACATATAAACTGACAGCTACAAGGAAACAACAAAAAGAGATTTGGCTGAGATTGCTTCTGGGTGGGTGGAGCTGTCTTTTGTTGGGAAGGCCTAAAAGCTGGCTGGGTCCTATGGTGGAGAGCTGGGGACCATCCTTGAGAGTGGAGTGACCAAACCCCTGCCCGGTCCTTCCAGAGGGTCCTGAGATGCAGCTGGCTTTCCAGAACTTTAAACAGAGATTTTCTATGTAAGTAGAATTGAACCCTTTGCAACCAAAAGGTGCCCTTAAATTCTTTCCCTTTATAGCGGGTCGTGCAGGGGGGGAGGCAAAACTGTGTAGATCCTTAGCCTATTTAACTAAAGAATATTCATTTAATTAATTCCCCTTGGCGGATCACCACGGGGGGATTTTTATTGAAATGTTAAATTAACAAAGCTCATTACCAGTGTGCACTGAAAACTATAGTCTGTAATCAATTTAATTGGGCAATATTTCTGTTCAGCTTCTCCAACACAGCCCTTGAAGTGGCGGGGGGACTGAAATCCAAAATTCTCAAATCATCCCAATTTTTACCACCCAGCTCCCCCAACACAGGCCTTTAAGTGGAGGGGGTCTGAAATCCCAAATTCTCAAATCATCCCAATTGTTACCATCCAGCTTCCCAAAAACAGGAATTCAAATTTTGGGATGTCTGAAATCCCAAATTCTTAAAACCCAATTTTTGGTCTGATGACCTGAAACAGACCAAAGTGGAGGGTCTGAAAACCCCACTGCTAAATCACCCTGTGTTTATTTACTGTTAGCCTTATAAGCTAGCAGGAAAACCGAAATTGCACAGTATTGGAAATGTAAAGTAATGTTATTCAGGGACCAGTGTTGATGATAATTTATTTTGAAATTTCTATAAAGAAAAATATTGTTATTTGAATTTCCCAACCAATTGTGTGAGTTATTTATGTAAAGAGAAGTTTATTGTGTTGTGCCAAGGATAAAGTGGTGTGTGACATTTTAGTGTGATTTTCTATTACCTATCATCCAAATAAATACAAATATATTTCCTGTACACACGTCCTGGTTCTTGGCTCATTGGTAGTTCAGGGGGAGGGATCCAAGGGATATGATACGCATCAGAAATAGGGCTGAATAAACTGCAGAACTGGCACTAAACCGTTCATTGTGTGAATCCTAGATTGCAGAGGGATGGAACTCCATGTTTTGAGGTTGGCCTCTCAATAAACTGTTACAGGGCAATGCTCCTTAAAACTGTTTGCTTGCTCTGCACAAAGCCAAACACAATGCCACACTCCATCAGTCAGTGAATGTGCCCAGGCTTTCCCCATGCCATGCTGCAGATGCCGTGTCTCGGGAGGATAGCTCAGGAGAAACACGCTTGTCTTGGAAGCAAGATGAAGCAGAGCAGCACAGGTTCGATCCCTGGGTCCACGCCTAGAAACCTCTGGGTATTAAGGACATTATAAATAACCAATTACAATTGTCAACAGATACTCCCTTAAGAATTACAAACACACACCCGTCACCATTGACTTAACCCAGCAGACACAGTGTGAAAGACACGTGTCACCCATTTACTGAAACATGACCATGCACATGCCATGCAGCAGATTGCCTACCAGGATCCTACAAGCAAACAACATTACCAGATACCACTCACCCTCAGATTAGTGCAATGCTATTGTGTCCCGCTTTTAGCCATTACTTAACACATAACCTGAACCCTCCAGATGCATGTTTCCCCTAACTAGTACACAACCAGCTTCTCATTTGAACTGATGCCATCTAGGTCAAAGGTCATTTGACATCACTTGCTGTGATGTCTTCAGGTATGTGATATCACTTCTGCTACCCCAGGCATTTTGGTGAATCAAAGTCCCTGTGGCCAACAAGATCCGCCTGCCAATGATACAGCCGTCGCATGACTAAAGTTACTACTCCCGGCATAAAAACAGGCAGCGGGTCTCTGCCAACAGTTTGAACCGGAGGCTTCCAGCCCTTTAAGATGAGTAGAGGTACCCTTGAGATGGATAGGGATGCAGATTTTAATCATACATCAATAATCCAGACGACACAAATAGTTTCGCAAAAGTTTGTCTGTTTTAATGCAAGTATCTAAAACAGGGAGTGCAACGAACATCAGCAATCGCTCGATACTCTGACTCTAACTACTTCATAAAAAAGTTTGGTTCTTATACCCATAATTGGTCATAGCTGACGTGTCGACCTGCATCATTACCAACGTCATCCTACGTGGCAAACTACAGAAACTTATAGGGAAATGGGATTGGTTCTAAGTGATTAACTTGGCATAGGTTCAATATCTGTATTGAGTAACGGAGAGAGGTAATAGGACATTAACATTAGGTGGGGCAACTAAGCCCTCCCTTAAAAATGACCACTATGAACGTCACTAAATGTACGATGTCCCATTGGCTACACAAACAATAGGACCCCCAACTACGTGGTCCCCTACAATTGGTTGGCTACTAACCCCTGTCAGTAATTTTCCACCTACGTGAGCAGCATGCAGACTGAACAACCAGGTGCGGGTGAGCTTGTTTTGATACCAGCTTCCCACTAATTAAAAATGTGATCCATCATCACCTCGATGGTCCAGTACTTTGAAGTTGGCCATGAGTTTGTACTGTTCTCTGTGAATTTTTAAGGAGTATGAGTACTATCCGGCTTCCGTGCGTTGGTGTGATGTTCTCGTTCGTCCAACTTTCTTCCATCACGTGACTGGACACCATGAAATCTAGCTCTTCTGTGTATTTGATTTTATTTTCGAGAGTCCTCTGACGCCTTTTGTTTTCACTTGACCTCTCGGAACAGGAGCTTCTGTTCTTTCATGTTAATTGTATCTAATATCAGCCAACTCCTAGTCTGATAAGACCTTGGCTTTCTTGGCTCAGTGAACTCCTTACTGAACTGTATTCTGTTTAATTCAATTGCTTTTTGTAACTGCAACACTAAAATGAAGCCTTCTTGCGTTGTTCAGTACTGCTTTATAAGTAGTGGAACATTAATTCTTTACTTAATACATATATATCTATGAGGTATATAGTTATATGTTTGCGCTTGCCACGGTCTAATCTATTTAAGCATGTGGCTAGCTTCATGATTGCTTTGCTGCTTGCGTATCATTTCATCTGTACACGTTTAAACTAACTAAATATCTTCATCAAGTTTATGGACTAAGTCTCTTCATCTTGATCCCAAGATGTCACTTATCCTTGGTACTTCTTTGTTTTTTATAAATCGGCTGCCTCTCTGGTCTGGTTAACTATCTATGTGGGTGTCGATTCAACTGTGCATGACATCACCATTCATCCTGGTCATTCAGTTTCTTTGTTTCATCAGTTCAAATGGCCATCATATTGTCTTGGATGCAAGTATGGTTTCCTTAATGGGTACTTTTTCTCCCATATTCTCTTAGGTATAGGTATTCTTATGGGTACTGCACAGAGCCTGCACTCTTCTCTTTGCTGGTTCACCTGTTCAGTATACGTCACACATTTTGGTTCATACGCTTCAGGTAATGTAGGCGCGGCAGGTGGAGGGGGGTTCTTGGCTCCTCCTCTACAGGTTTGTGAACCCAGAGGGGAGGGATGTTTTCAAGAGATTCTGGTTCATGCAAATAACACAGGCCTTCTGCAGGATCCACAAAAAGGGATGCAGGCCTCTGCAAGTTTCATCACAAAGAACGCTAGGCCTTTACTCTGTTCCCAGGTAGCAACGTGTATCTCGCTGCCCACTCTTGGCTGATACTTAAAGGAACCCCTGGCTATGAGGTTTCTGAATTCCCTACTATATTTTCTGTTGATCAGAGGCGTTGCTAGGGGGGGGGGACTAAGGAGCCTATAGGCCCGGGTCTTTTGACTGTAGCGCCAGATAGAAGCTCAGGCGATACAACCAAAAGACTAGCAAGCCCGAGTCCCGACAATCCAAACATTAGCCTAGCCACTGATTCTTTCCAGAGCTAGCAACACCCCTGCTGTTGATGGTCTCAAGGGCTATGCCCATCAGGGTAGCTTTCCTCTTTTTAACCTTCGCCACTGCTTTACATTCAGACTTGACTTCCCTTATTTTATCACCCGTTCTACAGTTATAGAAACATTTTTTGCACAAGCATGTGTAAATGTCTTTTCTGCTGTGAACACTCAGGGCTTCAATTTGCAGAAAGTTTAAACTGCATGAACGGAATGACTACGTTCGCACTCCCATGCACGTTGGTCCCCCATGTGCAATTTTGGACATTGTAAAACCTGTGGACACAGGATAACACTGGCATTTTGCATTTCATAGTGCAAAACGTGCTACGCTTGCGTGAGGAATTTACAATAAATTCCTATGGAATCAATTCCTATGCCTGCTTTTAGTGGATCCTAAAAAGGAAGGACTAGAGATCAGGAACCACACCCGACAAAAAACAGAGCAAACAATATGAAGGATCTCCCGAAGGAACGAGGACGAAGCTAAGGGTATACAATGTAAAAGTTCCTGTAGGAAGTGCATCAATCAAAATACCAGAAGTAATCCAGGCAATCCAGTAAGGTATTCGAAGAGGCAGTCCATTGGGCAAGCAAGGTCGGGCAACAGGTAAGAAAATTCTCAGGGGATAAGGCAGGCAGTCCTAAAAAGGAAGGACTAGAAGTCAGGAACCCCACCCGACGCCTGTACAAAAAACAGAGCAAACAATATGAAGGATCTCCCGAAGGAACGAGGACGAAGCTAAGGGTATACAATGCAAAAGTACCAGTAGGAAGTGCATCAATCAAAATACCAGAAGTAATCCAGGCACTCTAGTAAGGTATTCGAAGAGGCAGTCCATTGGGCAAGCAAGGTCTGGCAACAGGTAAGCAAATTCTCAGGGGATAAGGCAGGCAGTCCGTGGGCAAGCAAGAGCTGGCAACAGGTAAGCAAAGTCTTGGGTATACATAGGAAGAGGCGTGATAACACAGAACTCACTGGAGTGTTGTTGAGCACCAGATTTCATCGCCGCTCCTTTGGTCAGTGATGGCATGCACTTTGGCGCGTCAGATGACACAATGTTGGTGCATAGGCTGTACATGTGGTTGCGCTAGTGCACTTGAGAGATGTAGTTCTGATGGTGCTCTTCCACCCACCTCCTGATATCTTCCCTCAACATCGGCTGTACCGAACACAGGACAGGAACAAACATTGATCAACACCTCTACCACACAAGCATATGTATAATATCTGTGAAAGCATCTTCAACATGCTTTTGCCTATGCAGACA
Source organism: Ambystoma mexicanum (assembly GCF_040938575.1). NCBI lineage: Eukaryota > Metazoa > Chordata > Amphibia > Caudata > Ambystomatidae > Ambystoma > Ambystoma mexicanum. Next base: position 466,226,704 of record NC_090939.1, on the reverse strand, counting down.
GGAATTTGGAGAGGGCTGCACTAAGTATGAAAACACACTAAGACCTTGTGGACCTCCAAGATGGAGTATGAGCTAGTGATAGAGATTACAGAATCATTTTCAAAGGAACCACTCCAAAGAATGCACATTCTTTACCATTTGGTGATGGACATTCAAGATCCCAGGTAAGAATACTCTTGGTGCCTACAAAATTGAGATAACAAAAGTGGAACTGAGAAAGGACTGTTGGGTCCATGTTAACCAATAGAAGACCTGTCATCCCTGAAATGCTGTTAATCAGATTGAGTAATCAGCTCCTACATCTGCTGAGATGACCGCTGGATAAAAAGGAATATACATTCAAAAGGTGAGTATGAATGTTTTAATGAAAGGATGGATGTTTAAGTATGATAACCAAAAAAGGGTACCTAGGTTGCCTGAGCGTACTGCCCAGTGTGATTACCTTGTTTGAAAACTAAAAAATATATCAACACAGAGAGTTAATTCAACTTCAATGTTATATATATTCAAGGAGTAGATTAAATACGACAATACAATAAGTATCCAATTCGAGCCAATATGTGTTTCAAGCCAAAGGGCACTTCCCCAGGGTTCTTCAAACTCTAAATTCCAACTTGAATTTCAAAGGAATTTCAAATTAACCACCACAATGGGCCTCATTACGAGGAAGGCGGTAGAGGGTTAATGGCGCTGGTAGAGCTGCCAGAGTCGTTAACCCTCTACCACCTCATTACGAGGTCTGCTCGCAGGTCCTGCTAAGGATGTCTGGTAAAACCAGGCGTCCTCAGCGGGACCCGCTAGCAGACCAGGATGCTAACAACGGGCCCATCATTAACGGGCCCGTTGTTAGCATCCTCCCCATTCCCATTGAGCCCTATGGGGGCTCAAATGGGAATGGGGATGTACTGGGTCTGGGTCCGAGGAAAGGGAATTACCGGGCCCTCCAAGGTCGGAATGGCCCGGTAATTCCTCATTCCTGGAAACCGGACCCGGTATGGGGGGAAAGCGGCATGGGTACCTCCTTACTCGTAATGAGGCCCATTGTGTTTTTAGTGTTGTCAATAATAGCTGTGTATAGAATACCATTTAAATTGAAATGATAAAAATCCCCATTTTTGAAAAACCACATATAAATGAATGATGAATGCTAATGAAAACAAACCCAGTTCCAAATAAATCATACATTAAATGAGACATGGAGAAGATATAACCCCATGGTTAACATAGAAAGACAAACATAGAGGAACAATAAAGAAAACATTTTTAGCTGAATTATAGTGTCATTTTTATTCACAACTTCTCACTAGACTGACATATGGTGACTGTATCCTTTTTCGAGCTTAGGTAACGTCATATTGATTATAAAACGTGAAGCCAAAGCCCATGCCGTGTACACACTGGGTCCAGTTGACATTGTGGCACAGCTGATGCTGCACAACCTGTTCCATCAAAAGATAATGCATACTCGGCTGATGCATGCTTATACAAAATCCTCCTGTTAAAAGGCATGCTGTGTCACTGTATAAGTGTGGCAAAACTACTGCTGTTCAATGAGTGTCATTAACGAAATGCAAACATGTAATATGATCATGCTGATGTGCACGCTGAGCCACTTTCCTCTCATATTGTAATAAAATTATGTTTAGTTATATTTATGAAATTTGGTGTAGAGAGTAGACAATAGAAGATATAAGGGAAAATGCATATGTGAGCATTTGTATATTTAAAATGTCAAGATCTCATACTAAACCAGCCTTTCTACTCATCTCTGTTAATTGAATAAACTGAACTTCCGTCCAGCCTTCTGGATTGGGAAAGAGGAGGGAAGAGTGTCAACCTCACACCCCAACAAAAGGGGAAGCGAGGATCCCAACATCCTCACTTCCAAAGATCTGGAAATCACGATGTCAATGTTTGAGAATGTCAGTCAAGCCCTTGGGGAAGAAGACACAGAAGAACAAAAGCTTGTTTTCTTCCTAACAAGAAAAGAAAAATATAATCTATTCTCTGAAGGAACAACCACTTCTCAGTCTTTTCCCTCAAGACATTGGTCCCAGGGACGTATTGAGTAGATGAAATTAAGAGACATAGACACTGTCTCAAGTTTAAAGTGGAGAGCTGCCAGAGCACTGCATCACTTCATTCCTGATTTGCGCTTCTTACCAGCTACCATGACAAGGGTGTGCTTATGGCATATAAGTATTAACCTGCTCCCTTTGGACACAGCACACCACAAATGGCATAGGGCCTGTTTCATGGAATTTTTAGTGAGGTGCAATGGGACTTTGCCCTGCCAACAAACACCCTGATTCCCAGAGTGGTACAAAATGTATTTGCAAAAGTACTGTTTCCCCCGTGAATTGGGCCCACTTAGCACAGTGCAAAGCGCACTTTTGCAGTGCAAAGTGTTAGCCAGAATCCTGTGCAGTTCCCTTGAGGAACACTGCAAAAATATTAAGACCACAGGAGCAGCAGTAAACCCAATTGGTAGCAGTCTGCACCACCCAGATTTACCTGGTAGCTGTGGCTGAGCAGTCAGACGTCTCTCAAGAAGAGTAGGGCAGTATGCAGAGTATACATAATAGGGCCAAAACACAGTAGAGCAAACAAACACTGACCAGAGCTTTGTATTAAAAGTATATAGTTATTTATTTAAAACACACGTTAGGTAATACACTAGCACTCTCAATGAAAAGTAGTCTAAAACACAGTCAGGTAAGTATACACACCTCCCTTGATAACTATCAGACAAGTCAGGGTTAAAGCACAACTATTTGTTAAGACAGACGTGAGCGCTTAACCTAGATGGCACTCCAATAGTGTAGTTAAAGGGAGGGAAAAAGGCAGAGCACAAGAGTAAAACAGTTCCCAACACTTTTAAGAGTTCAGAGCAAGGGGAGAAAGGCAGGTTATACTGTAGAGCCAAGGTTCATAGGCCAGGCCCACTTTAAATGGAGCAAAGCGAAATGTGCCCAGGATCATACGGTTTAAAGTGCACTGAAAGTCTTTGCAGAGTGTTCAAAAGAGGTTGGGGTCAGTCAAAAGATATAGTTAGAAGGCCTGGAGCCAACCCAGTTTAGAAGCCGAGGATTTAAGGGTCACCTTTAGCACTCTGTAGAAAGGGGAGGCCAGACAGGACACAGTACCTTAAGAGAAAGGAAGCTCCAGCGGGGGCAGTTGTTCCTGGCAGTGATTGAGGTTCATGGTTCCAACCAGGGGAGGAGAAGATCTCGTCGAGGAGGAAACGTGGAGTCGTTGCACTGCACAGGGATGAAACCAGACAAGGAGTTCCCGATTAAAAGGTGCAGTCCTTTTATTCGCGGTCAAAAGTGGTGAGCTTGGCTATCCAGCCGCCAGGGTGCTTGGCACAGCGATTTGACCAAGGGCTGCCTTTGGAAGGCGAAAAGGGTGAACTGGTTAGTCCCACCAGCTCAGAGGAAGAAGACTCGTCCAGCAGAAGATCTTCTCTTGTCGTCGGGAAAGTGGTGAGGTAGCTGCAGCAGGGCTTCACCGGTGGTGTCATCGTTGCAGATGGTTCAGCTTCATCCCTCTTCAGATTTTTAGGTCCTGTGGCGACTTCTGAAGTTCCAGTCCCAAAGGCCCTGCTTTTATGCAGAAAAACCCCCATTCATCAGCCTAGCTGTCAATCACACATGCTAAGTGGTGAGCCGGGCGGCTCACCACTGAGCTAATCAGAGAAGAGTGCGACTTGAGTTGCTACGGCAGCTCAGTCCAGGGTGCCAAATCCCCCCTCCACTCCTCCTATGGAACCCAGACAGAGTGGCACCATTTGGAGGGCTTCTGTGGAGAAGCCCACCAAAATAGTGGAACAAAGGGCTCGACCTTGGTCAGAGTTACAAAGACGGACACAAATGCCATTTTGGAACCAAGTTCTGGCAAAAAGACTCAACCGTGGATTTAATATTAAATAAATAAAGCGGCGGTATCTTTAACATTGCACCAAAAAGTGGTGCGTTTAAAATCAATGGGAAAATCCCATAGAGAATATGCTGAAGGAATATTTTGCGTGGTAACCACTGCCACCAGCCAGAATCTCGACGAGGGGGGACGGGACAGTGCCCCCTCGAAAACAGACCCTGGGGCAATCAAATTACCCCTTAACAGTACTTCCGCAATATTATGGTTTGTACTGGTTCTGTTCACAATTTTGGACTAGTAAAGCTAATGGTGACTTTACATGCCCTGGGAGACAGTAGTCAGTCACAGGGTATGGAGTCTATGTTTGGGGGTCACTGTGACACCCCTGTGGTACTGCACTGAGGGTGCTGTGTACCACACATACAGAAAAACAGATGATACCCTATAGAGTAAAATGGAACCCCATAGCCCATAAGCACATAACAAGTCAAAGATATACCTCAAATCATGCCTAAGAGTGGGAGGAAAAGAGTCTCACTCTTATCAGGAGAAAAAAACAAACCCCAAAAATCCAGCAAAGCTGCTGGGGGACTCACTAGGTTTGGGAAATTAGCCTCATAAGAGAATTCTCCCTAACACAAAGCGACTTTGCACTGCAAAAAACACACTTTGCTCGACTCTGTGAATCAAGGTGTTGGCATTGCAAAGTCACTTTGCACCAGTGCAAAGTCACTTAGCACCATGCTAAAAATCCATGAATCAGGCCCTTAGAGTTTCACACATGCCAGAAACACTCATGTGAACTGGCCCAAAGACTGAGACTTGATTTTAACTTTAAATCAATAGCAGGAAATGCTGCAAGCTCAGACTTTTCAAATAATAGAACTAATGGAAACTCAAGTTATGGAGGCCCTATATCAGAACATCCTGGCTAAATATTAGCTGAGGGCAGGCCTGAGCATTTATGCCTTTCATTAATTTGGAAGCACATCATTTTGCAGTTACATTTCAAATACATAAAAGGATTGTGCTTATAAAATTACAACCATACAATTTAGATGCAAGTAGAAACATATGGTATGATCCCGAGGCCCTTCTCTATCAAACTAATTTAAACTCAATATTTGTAGGTGTATCAACAGAAATGTACATTTTAATATTTATAGCTGTATGACAATTAACTTAAACATTCATATTGCATATGCAGATGTACATGTGGGCCAGGGATTACAGAAATACATATTGTCTTAATGTGTGGTGTTATGATTAAATATAAAAGAAAATCTGATTTTGCATTTAAAAGTATAGAGAGCAAACTGGGCCTGCCTTTTCCATATTCAGACATATGAATATCCAAAGAAGATTGGGTGTTTATATTCTTTGGGCATGTGTGACTATTAAGGGAGCCAATGGAAGGACTTAACCAATTAAAATGTGCAAAATCATTGATAACCATGTGTCAAAATACCATTGCTCATAAATAAGGGACACACAGTGAATTACTATTATTATGGAATTAATCAGAGAGAGACTAACTGAGGAGCTGGGATTCCATGGGGGCTGCTGCAAGCTGATGAGCCTTGTCCAGAAGGGAACCAGAATAGAAATGGCCTTAGTAATTTCATTGAAATAGACCATAATCAGACTAGCTGACTGGGAGATTACCTGAGAGCCTTGAGTGTCTATGCTGATCCCAATAACTGAAAAGATTATTCCAAAGTGAGTGTCATAATTCCCCAAATGAAATATATATGCTTTCTGGAATACGTTTTCTATTAAGTCCCAGGAGTGGGTGATCAGGACGGGTGATACTAAAATACAAAAATATTGAAATGGGAAATGCACCATGTATTATCAGTGAGGTGTAATGAAGTCCAATTAAGAAATACTTGATAAATGTGAGAAAGCCATAGATACTTACACATAATGTAGGAATGAGAAGGAGCTTAGTGTGTTAATTCCATTTCCATAGCAAATGCTGCAAATATAAATGTAATCCCCTTTCACTCTTTTTTTTTAACTTTGTTTATTTTAAATCAAGGCAGGATGACAAGTACAAACATTATAAGCAGTGATTATTTAGGCATGTTGATCCCCAGTCCTTTATCCCGCCCTGAGTTTCCTCCCTCCCCCCTCCCTTTGGTCCATCTGTCCCTCAGGCATTGTAGGCGGGCTCTTCCCTCCCGGGCTGTCCAGTTTGCGCCTCAGCGTCTATGTATCTTCCTCCAGGATCTCCTGATTTTTTAAGATCCAGCGGGCCCCAGTATGTTTATAGGTCAGGGCGGGGAAGCGCTGGTCGAATTCCAGCACTGGGGCCCAGATATTCTGGAAACGATGAAGAGTTCCCGCTTGTGCTGCCGTCACCTTCTCCGCTACCAGAATGTCCCAAAGTTTGGTCCACCATTGGGCTATGTGAGGGCCTTCCGGGGTTTTCCAAGCTCGGGCCACCACTGTTTTCCCTGCTAGTAGGCAGTGGGTTAGTAGTTTCGCTCTGGTCCCAGAGCGCGGGTAGGTCCCGGGAATTGGAGCTCCCAGCAAAACCGGTTCTGGTTCCAGGGGAATCGTTGTTCCGGTAATTTGTGTGATGGACCCCAGGCATGCTTTCCAGAATTGTTGAATCTTCGGGCAAGCCCACCACATGTGGAAGAAGGAGCCTGGGTGGCCGCATCCTCTCCAGCAAGAATGATCCACCTGGTCCATATGTCCACCCAGGTTTGATCCTCTATCGGGTGACCCAGGTCCGCCTCCCATTGGGCCATGCAGCGGGTTTTTGTGGTCAGGAAGTCACTTAGGAAGCACCTGTATAGGGTGGATACTCTGCCGCGGGTTGGAAGGTCTCCCAGAGTGAGTTCTAGGGCACTAGGAGGGCGTGTCGCTGCTTGCAGAGTTTGGGGATGTGAGCACCAGTGGCGTAATTGAATGTATGTGAATCTATCCTTTTTCTGGAGTTGGAATTTCTCCTTGCATTGGGTGAATGTGAGAGGTCTCCACCCCCCGTATACAGCTGGTCTATGGTCTCCAGCCCGCCTTTGATCCAGTTACGAAAGTTGCGAGGATTCGTTCCCGGTGCGAATGTTGGATTATGGAAGACCGGGGAGCGTGGGCTCAGTCCTCTTGGCAATCCCTTTCGTTTTAGCGCCCAGTCCCAGGTGCTAAGGGTGTGTTTGGTTGATAGCAGGAGCTCTCCCCATTGGGTCCTGAGGGGGGGCGGGATGTGTGGTAGAAATCGTAAGGGTAGGGGCACTCGTGATTGTTCCAGCTCTACCCATCTAGGGCGGTTTGTCATATTTTGCCAAGCCTGGACCTGGGCCAGTTGGGCTGCCACTCTGTAGGCCTGCAAGTCTGGGACCCCCCGCCCTCCCAGTTTGGAACTCCCCAGCATAGTTCTGAGAGGGATTCTCACTTTCTTACCTTTCCAGATAAAGTTCAGCATTTTTCTCTGGATCCCTCGAAGAGTTGGTGTGGGGATCGCTACTGGTAGGGAGGCACAGGCGTATAGGAATCTCTGAAGAAGGTTCATCTTGCATGCAGTGATGCGCCCGAGCAGTGAGATCTCTTGGGTCCGCCAGCGCTTCAAGTCGCCTTCCAGTTCTTTAAAGAGTCGGGGGAAATTGGCTTTGTACGTGTCTCTTGGGTCAGCCGGGATGTGAACCCCTAGATCGAGGATGGCACTCTTTTCCCATGTTATCGGGCACATCTTAGTCAGTGGTTCTCGTTCTGCTGGGGTGAGGCCGATACCCAGGGCGGATGATTTATCGAAGTTTATGGTGAGGCCTGAGACTTCGCCATAGCTGGTGATTTCACGTATCGCGTGTTTTAGAGATGAGTGGGCCTCCGAGATCTTGAGCAGAATGTCATCCGCGTATAGGGCGATTTTGTGATGCGTGGGTCCACTTTGCATGCCCTTGATTTGGTCATTTCGCCTGATCTTTTGTGCAAAGGGCTCCATGGTGAGTGCAAAGAGCAAGGGCGACAGTGGACAGCCTTGCCGGGTTCCGCACGATAAGGGGATTGGGGCCGAGTTATGTCCGTTGATACTCAGGCTAGTTTTAGGGCTATTATAGTTGGCTAGGACCATTGTTTGGAAAGCTGGCCCAAAGCCGAAGGCCCCTTGGGTGTGTCTCATGAATGTCCAATCCACCCTATCAAATGCCTTAGCTGCGTCGAGAGCCACTAAGACTAGTTTTTGGGAGTTCCGGGAGGCAAGGTCCACCAGGTTCAGGGTTCTCCGGATGTTGTCACCTGCTGTCCGGTGTAGGATGAAACCTGCTGCAGGTATTCCTTCTGTTGTGGTAAGTTTCGTGGGGTTGCCTTCATGATTTGGGTCAGATAATCTATTGCGAGGCGTTGCTTTTCGGGCTCTGAGTATAGTGTGACCCCGTTGGAATCACGCAGGCCCGTGATTGCGTAGACGCGCCTCTGCTTGGCTAGCTTGGCCACCAGGAACTTGTTCGCCTTGTTACCCTTCGCGTAGTATGACTGTTTGGCCTTCGCCATTAGTTGGGCGGTTTGTTCCGCATAGTGGGCTTCCAGTTTTTTCCGTGCCGTACGAATGATCCGTTGCGTTTTGGGGGACCAGCCTTTCTCCTTATGGAGTGCCTCGGCCTCTCTTAGTTCGTTCTCTAGAGCCGTCCGGGTCTGACGCCTGTCTCGGTTGTAGGCCGCACCTTGGGCTATCAGGGAGCCCCTGATTACTGCCTTCATGGCGTCCCAGTTGCTCGCTAATGAGGTGTCTGAGGCTGGGTTTTCGTTAAAGAAATTTCTTATTCCTGTTGCGATCTTGTCTCTGGTGGCCATGTCGTTAAGGATCGGGTCGTACAACATCCATTTACGTGGGTTATTGAGGTTAGGGTTCTGAACCCGGAGTTCCAGGAGCACTGGGGCCTGGTCGGATATCTCTCTTGTGCCGATGGAGACTTCTTTGACTGAGGGGAACGTTTGCGGGGAGATCAGGAACAGGTCGATCCTTGAAAAGGTGCGATGGACGAAAGAGTAAAAAAAGAAATCTTTTTCGTCGGGGTTGAACACCCGCCATGAGTCTATTATCTCCAGGGTCCTGAAGAGTCGGAGGAGGCTAAGTGCTTGGGCGAAGTCGCCTGGAGTCGGGGGGTGTGACCGGTCTTTGGTGGGGTCGGGAACCCCATTGAAGTCTCCCCCGACAATTGTTTGGCCCTCCACAAAGCTAGCGAGAGATGTGCCCAACGAGTCATAGAAGTGTGATTGTCCAGTGTTAGGGGCGTACAGTGAGATGAGAGTATGTAGGTCTCCCATTAGGAGGCATTTGACCGCTGTAAATCGGCCATATGGGCATATTTTCGTTTCCAGGATCTGTGGGTTCAAGTCTTTCCTGAAGAGGATCGCCGTACCTCCTTTTTTGTTTGTGCCAGAGGTGAAGAATTGGAGCGGGAATAACCGGGAACGAAGCCGGGTCACATCTGCCGGCAGCAGGTGAGTCTCTTGGAGCATGGCTATCGCTGCGTCTTCGTCCCGGAGTTTCAGTAGAATTGCCCTTCGCTTGTTAGGGGAGTTCAGGCCATTAACATTCAGGGAGAGGACCCGAAGCATCTGGAGGTCCGCTGAAGTCTCACTCTCCTTTCCTTGGGTTAGGGGGGGGTCGTGGGGCGGTGATTCAACTGCCATGTCTGTTAGGGAATCTCTTGATATCATCCCGCACTTGAGGTTTTAACGCGGAACCCCAACGGGGGCCCGCAACTTTAACTGGGGGGTAGACCGACATTGTAAGTACGGTCGTACCCTCGGCCAACAGGGCCAACTGTCCCATCATGTATCGTGTACTGTGGGTTTCCAAGGAACAAAGGTTGGAAAGTATCCTTGGAGTGGGTATGAACCATGGGTATGGCCCGCCGCCACCACCTTCAAGGTTCCTTAGCTCGAAACCTAGGTGGCGGGTCCTACTTTAGGTAGGGGCATCTGCGTCCAGGCTCAATTGCTGATGGAACCTGGGACCGTGGAAGCGTCCTCGTTCATCTCTGTCAGAGGCCGAAGTGCTCTTTTTTTCTGGAGAGTAAGTGGAGAGAGGTCCTGGTATATTTGAAGTGGGGTGCTCTGAAAAGTGATCTCATCTCCTTGGCGACTGCTCGCTGATATTGCCTCTTTGGTCGTGAAGAAGTGGACCCTGGTAATAACATCTGGGGGGGTCCGAATCTGTCCCACAGCTGGGATTTGTCCAGGTCCGGGAGTAGGGCCTCAAAGAAGCTTCCCACGTAATCCGCTAACTTGTTGTTGGGGATAGAGGATGGGACGCCCCGAATGCGGAGGTTATTGTGACGTGCCGTGCCCTATTTTCAAGGTCTTCATGTTTGAACTCCAGGATCTCGTATTTGTGGTGCAGGGAATCGATGGATTTTTGCACTTCCCCCAGTGTGGTAGTGTGATCCTGAGAATGGTCATCGATCTCTCCGAGCCTCTGTTCGATTTCTGTGACCCTTTGGTCCGTCTGATCAACTTTAGCGGTGAGTTCCGAAAGGCAGGCGCGAAACTCCGATTTAATATCCGCCATGAAGGCTATCAGGTCTCCTTTGGTAGCGAGGGCGCCCCTGTCTTCTTGTGGCTTCTGTGGGGTCAGTTTAGGAGGATCCTGTTTCTTGGGTTTCTCCGGTGCAGTAAACATGGCGGAGATATCTGTGCCCTTGCTCACCTTCGTTTGCCTCGACATACTGCTCGTATCAGGCGGTCTTGATTGAGAGAGTAGCAGCGGGGCCTAGGGCGGTGGGAGACTGCACTTGCGGTGTATATCGCACTCGACCTCCACTCTGGGCCAGATCTGGGCGAGTGGGCAGGGGCGCACCAGGAAGCATTGGTGTGGGGGAAGGTCTCCGTCGGGAACGGTGCAGGATGGCCGATTGTTGTATGAGGGGGGGGTATGTCGCTAAGATGAGGCCCACAGGTTCAAGACCTCTCTGGATGAAAGCAAGTCTTCCGCTGCTTCCCCGCCCCTCCTCCGGTCTCCATCTGTGGTCCCTCGCTGGTGGAGGTTCCAGGTCCCTCTATGAGCCTCTCGTGTGCGGTTCTGTGATAATGTCGGCTGTCGCTGAGCGGGGGTCCCGACACGTTCCGCGTAGCGGGGGGAGGGGTGGAAGCCTGCTCTCCCGGTCCCTCGGAGTGTCCGCCGGCAACTCAGGCCCTAGTCGCCGAGGGTGCACACTGGTGTGTTCTGGGCCGCCTTGTTATGAATCGGATGGTTCTGTGCTGGAGTCCGCTCCCCCTCTCCAGCTCCCTGGCGTTCTAGGGCCCCGCTACCACCAGGTGCGGAGTGTGCTGCTGGGTTCCGGCTTGGCGGCCATCTTGGTTTCTACGGTTGGAGACGGGGGAGAAGTTTGGCCGCTGAATTCTGGTAGAACGCCTCCTCGGTCGAAGGCTATGTTTGGCCAGGTTGTGCCATGTCGGTTCCGGTCGCCTTAGATGGCATTGGCGACGCGGAAACCCGCTTAGAACCGTCGGGATTTGACGGCGGCGGCAGGCATCCCACGGGCGGCCTCAGAGGAGTGACCACATCGATGGCGCTCCAAGCCACGCCCCCATCCCCTTTCACTCTTAACTTTACATAGTATAGAAAAAGAATTCTGTGCCAGAGGGGCCCAATTTGTGAAAGGAAGTGGGTGGAGTTCTCATCCTTGTATTAGGAAATCATAAAATCATTTTCCTGCACTAAAAGAGTGAACCAAGAGCCTGTGCATTCTAAATTGAAGGCATTGCTTCCCTAAAAACAAACCTGCAGAATTATGATTACATTCATTATAAGTCTACATAATAATTCATTATAAGCCTACATTTACAGTGCATACACATATTAGCAACAGATGGTACTATATTTACAAAGGGGAAATTGATTTGTATTGAATTCTTGTATTGTGACTTATGCAACTCTTCTCTGATACCTACACTTGTTTGTGATATTGAAGAAAGTAACATGCTTCATATGGTGTCATACCATAACAAGTGAAATGCAATATTTGAATTGAAGAGAAAGCTTTGAATGTATTGACCGAAAAACTGCAAGGTTGTAATGGAATGAAGTACTGATTAGAGACGGCATTGTAACATTAAGGATTACAAATGTTAGACATGTATTAACTAGACATTGTGTGATTGAATTTGTGTGTACCGGCTCATAGAGAGATTGTCACAGGCAGGCTAGCTCCTATTGTGTGTTTGAGTTTTCAATGGTCATTTATATGAATTTGGTGACATCCCCTGCATAAAGTCAGGGGGGCGCTTTTCATTTTTTATGTAAATAAATTGTAGTTATTATTTTACAGATTTTTTTCTGTCCTAGAATTAGGGGGTGGGAGTGTATACTAGAGAATATTAGATGAGCGGTTGCTACTTAGTGAAAAGAGTGACATATCAAGTAATATTTCTACAATGTTATGTTATTAAAGTTACATATTGCACAACTTCTGCCAATTTCATGGCCTCTTAGCACTTAGAGACCTGCAAGAGATGGGGTGTATTCGAGTGAGGTTGGTGGTGGTCAATCAGAGTAGAGGGAGGAGAGCAAGGTAGTTGTTGTTGCACAGTTGATGCATACACAGCAGGGATCAAGGTCTTTCTGCAGGCTAGTTTCTAGGTATTTTTGGGAGCCAAGTGTCGGATGATACAAAGGCTGGGCATACCCTATTGTGGGTATGTTTGGAATTAAGTAGGAGTTTTTGTGGTGAGCCAGTCAGGTTCATGCATGCATGTCATATGCTTTGAGGTTGACGTCAATCGGGTGTTAGCAATGTATTTCAATGTTATGGTGGTGTTGTGTGATGTGCTCTCCGTTAGGTTGTGAGGCTGGAAGGTTACCTAGTAAAACTATTGGCCATGGAATTGCAAACAAACCCACCCACCTCCAGTTATGTCAATTGTAGAAATGTCCCTGCTGGAAGGAATACAATGGAAGCAGATGAAAGGTGTGATGTTTGAAATTTTATTTCAGGGAAAGCATTTGACATGTCAATTGGGACAAGTTCTACACAGAAGGAAAAACATCTGTATCTTTGATGGTTAAACATCTTTGGAATTGTCTCCTATTATGAGAGTAAGGGCCTCATTACGACCCTGGCGGTAAGGGGTTAACGCCAGCGTTAGCTGCGCCGACCCCTTACCGCCAATTACGAGGTCCCCTAGCGCCATGGTGCTTTTAACACCTGCTTTTAGCAGGTGTTAAAATCCATGGCGCTAAGGGACCATGGAGTTAATTACGCCACCGTAATTTACGGTGGCGTAATTAACGCCTTCCCCACTCCCATTATGCCCTATGGGGCAAAAATGGGAATGGGGAAGGGTAAATGGGGATTGGGGACTTACCGCCCCGCCTAGGTCGGAATGGGGCGGTAAGTCCGCCAACCACCATGGCGTAAACATAGTTTACGCCATGGTGGTAAAGTCACGGCCCAGGCGGTAACTTACCGCCTGGGTCGTAATGAGGCCCTAAATGTCCTAATGCATTTGTTTTGCCCAATGAAGATTGCCAGCAAAAGGACAATTGCGTCTTTGCTAGGCCTGCTCTTACCCTCACTGTTGCACCCTGCCAGCTTTCGCTGCCAAGCCCTATCCAGGGCGACAGTGCCACTAGTTCTTTTTTTACTAAGATAATTTTTGCAAATTCCATCCGGGAGGTTAGGTTTTGCAACCTTCCCTAACAACACACTGTGAACTGTCAGTGTGGACATGCATGAACAATGAGGGATACAGATAGGGCTGTAAGGGTATCTTTGGATTCAGCACTTCAGAATGATCAGGCAGGAAGCACAGCTATGGACCTGGGATGCTTAGGAAGTGCCTCAGAAAGGTGTGAGTATGGGGTTAAACGATCAAGGCCCTATATGTTCAGAAAATTCCTGTAATCTAAACAGATGTAAGAGGTCCAATCTCCTGAGAAGTTCAAATGTCCCATTTCAGCAATGCTCACTTTTTACAAGACGGTAACATTTCCTTAACAATGCGGTTAGAAAGCATTTTTCTGTGCAGTGTAATGTTGGCAGAAATGTACATTTTCCAAACGGTTTCCTGAACTTTACAAACCACGGGTCCCTGTACAGCTTCTTTTTCATTTTTAACCTGAGTACTTTTAGTGCTGAATGTTCCATGAGCTGTTCTTGTTATTTTACCTCCCCACCCCCGCCTGTGATGAGAAGTAGGGCCTCGGGGATGAAAAGGATGTACAGAGATGTGCAGAAACATATGCTGGTCCGGTAACCGACAACTGAAAGATGAACCAAGTCAACCAAAAGGTATTAAACTGTAAATCCCAGTGCACATGGACCCATATCTCAAAGGTATTGTTAGCCTTGTTATTCCCATTCATTCTATTTGAACTTGAATTATGATTATCTGACAATTAGTTAAATAACTATAATTAATTGCGCGTTAACCGAAATTGCATTCTGTTTTCCACCCAAATGTATTTCAATATATTATGCCCAATGTTTAAAATGTAGTCATTTTCAAATTTAATCTTACCGATCTCGCCTCTCACTGTGCTTTCATTGCAAAACACCCTGTGAAACGCAGTTACCTGCCAGGAGTCATTTCAATGTCGTGACTGTGCAGGGCATGAGATTTGCAATTGACCATATTGGGCACAGCACCGAATTCACCCCTCCCCTGCCACGCCTCCTGCAATGAGAGACACATCCTGCCTTAATCACATCTGTCCCACCACCTAGCAACCTCCATCAGAGGCTGCAGGGGATGTCTGAGCAAAAAGGAGACATGCACTAAAGGAAGGGGACAGTGGAGGTCCCAACTTGCAGATTGTTTAAAGCCCAGGTGGTGGAGACCTCAGGATTTTGGTGTCTCACATGCCCAGGCAAATAAGTTACAAGCCATTGGGCATAGAAACATTTGATTCAAGGTGTATTCACAGGTGGATACCCTAAAATAGCAAGCAATGGTAGAGTATCTAGGGGAGCCACGACTCTCATTGTTTAAAACAGGGGACCACGCTGATGATGTTGGTGCAATATCCATGATTACCCTGTGACAGTGGCTCCCAGACAGAAACCAGCTGGTTAGCACCCCAATAAGAACAAACTACTAAGTGTCTTTTGGGCAGCAAGCGGATGTTAGTATTTTGCATATATGTAATATTTCAACAAACCTGCCTACTCTACGTGCTGTGGGGGCCGGCTTAGTGGTTTGGTTCCTGGGGCACCCTGACTGAAAAGAAATTAGCCACATTGAGAGGGTGAAAAGGGGCAAATCGGAAGAAGGCAGGTTTAGAGGGGCTTGGTGATGCAGGCCAGAATCAGGCACACCCTCGCCTCTATTGTAAAGGATTATTGCTGATTAAGAAAATAGTCATTTTAAATGCAAATATGTTAATTTGGTAGTCAGTCTAGTATTTGTTTGTTTTAAATAGGAAATAGGGTGTCCTTATCTAACAAAGTACCCGTATCCTGTCTCCAGGGTGGGGATCAGGAACCAAGCCCGTCTTCAGACCTCATGCTCACTCAGAATCTTCATGGACTTACTCACTCAGCACAACGAGGTAGACAGTGAATGCACCCAATCTGATGCCCCTCTACGTCTCTGTACATTTCCTCCTGCTTAGGGGAGGGAGGAGGTGGACAGAGACCAGGGTGTGATGCCAGAGGGGTGCTGTCCACCTCTCCTGGGTCTCAACTGGGCAGCTGACTCAGCTAGAGCCCCAAGTCAGAACTTGACATTTGAGACAGCTTATCACCATGGGGCGGGCACTGGGATGACATTAAAAGGTAGATGAGTGTTACACTGGTTATTTTTCAATAAATATTTTTAATGTACACTTGCCGGGAGAAATGTGCACCACATTTCTCAGACTCTCCCATTAGCCTCCATCTGTGGCTAAAGGTAATGAGAAATGTAATCCTACACACTGGGCCTCATTACACGGTAGGCGGTAAGGGATTACCGGCACTGGTAAGGGCACCGGTGCCGGCAATCCCTTACCGCCCTACTACGAGGTCCCTTAGCGGATCCCTCCCCTAACGCCAGGTTTTACCAGGCGTTAGGCGAGGGACCCGCTAAGGGACTTCAGAGCTAATAACGGTACCGCAAATTGCGGTACCGTTATTAGCTCCTTCCCCATTCCCATTGAACCCTATGGGGGCTCAAATGGGAAAGGGGAATGGTTCCCGGAATGGGGATTTACCGGGTCCTCCAAGGTCGGAATGACCCGGTAAGTCCCTATTCTGGAAACACAGACCGGGAATGCGGTAAGGGGGTAGCCATGGCGCTAATAGCGCCATGGCTACCACCTACCGTGTAATGAGGCCCACAGCTTATTAACAAGAGCATTAGTTGTCGTTTTAGCTAACGATAAACGGTATTGGGAAAATGAAAACAAGCTTTCCCCCGTTGAGGTTTTAAGAAACCTGGTATTCTAGATAAAACGCATGTCTTATGTAGATCAGTGGTAGAAGTGTAACGAAAAAAGTAGTGGAACTGTGGTCTCAGCAGGGGACAGGGTAGGCGGAAGCACAGTGCAGCTTGTGACCAGGGAATTTCAATGGTCTTAGTGACTATTAACTAAAGCCCCCATTACAAATTTACACTTGCACAGGGGCTTGAATGGGCAAATCCTCTGTATAGAATGGCGAATATGGTCGTAAAAAGTAGAGGAATGGTAAACAGCAGAAGAAAATAGTATTGGAACACCGCTCGAACCGTTCCCGCTCACTTCGATCACTGGTGTAGATCCCCAGTTTCTACATGCCAGGCATGAGTAACTCTTTTTGATCATGCACATATCTTGTCTCATTATCGACTGCTACAGTTATTCCCATCACACTTGCACTTCTCTATTATAGAACTGGTTAAGTGTATAATATGAACATTAATACTTACCTGTGATGACTCTATCCTATAACCTGACCTCATCGCTTCCAATCCCTCTACCCCAATGTTGGTGACTTCCTAGACTAAATGTGTCACTATTTACAGCAATAAATACCAGCATGGTTAAAAACAGTAGGTAACTTGTCTAATTAAACCTTTTAAGGGTCATTATCATTGGATTTTGACCCATCCCAAGTTATTTCACAAGGTGGAGAATTATAAATAGGGGAACAGTGCAGACTTGAGGACCCATAACCCCTGGTACAGCCTGAGGGTGATGTCTACACACCTTTCATAACCCGCAAAGCTATTCATAATGTATGGTGTATATAAACGTTTCTAGAGGTTATCAGTACAAAATTGTGCTGGGTGATCCCAGGGAAAAGGCTGCAGGTACTTTCCACGCTGCTGTAGCATTCAGAACAATCTGCAGGGTAAACCAGTTCTTACAGCCTGCAGACCATTTCATGGAAATGTCCCCTCAGCAGTCCAATGGTTATAGTTAAGCGTTCTTAACCTAGCCTGAGGGCCGGACCAGGAGTTATGGGCTGTGAAGAACAAGGTAAAGACCCAAGCGTGGTGGAGGCATTTAACAAGGTTTACAGGCCCATAGCTCTCTGTACCGCCAAGGGCAAGGTCTATAAAGCTATTACAACACACGTCACTCTAATACACGTCACTCTTCAAACTATTTGCCTTGGAATGTATCATTAAAAATAATCTGCATGCCATACCGGTTTTTATAACTTGCAGAGTGTCCAAAGGGAATGCTCTCTCATTGTTCCAAGGGTTGAAATTAAGCTGTATAGACCTAACCCAAAGGGCCCTATTGGGAATTATGAGCCCTGAAAAAAAACGGAGTGAAAGGTCAGAGCAGTACATGCCAAGGACATGGTCTACAGGGCTATTAGTGCATCCATCGTTGTTTAACTAACAAAGAAAACATGTAATACCTCCACCTGCTGGTCAAAAGCCTGCAAATGTTCAATTGGATCTTGAAAAAAAATTATAAAGATCTAATTGAACATTTTCAGGGTTTTGATCAGGAGTTGTAGATATGACTTTGTTTTGCCCCCTCACTTCTGTTTGTTGTATAGTGCTAAAATATGCAGGGGCACGGGTTAAAAAGCACATACAGACTTCCTAGGCAGCTGGACCAGGTCTGTTTGGGTCGGCCGGCAAAAAATAGAGTGGATGTCCGGGGGCATTGAGGAAGATAGACTGGGCCATGTCTGCCAGGTGCAGCCCGCTGAAGATTGAGGCAGCTGGGAGTGCTGGGCCAACACCTGCAAGGTATGGCGAGTGCGGCTTCGGGCAGGCTTTCCAAATTCCCAGGCCACATGTGTCACGCTCGACCTGGGGAGCAGGGGAGTGAGGAGACGAGCAAGGGAAGAAAGGGAGTGCTGCATTGAGAACTCTGTCCACTGCTCCATGTGCAGTCGCAATGACGTTTGGCAAATCTGCAAGCTATACCAGTTCATATAGCCAGTGGATTAGCCATGTGCCATCGCATACAGTTGACTGGGGCGCCCTAATACGAATTTATCAAGAGAGTAGTGTTGCTGCTCAAAGTGATACTGTGGCCTGACCACTAGTGTTGGTGTGGCAATGTCTGTGCCAGTGAGTAGGGTTTCTATGAGTGCAGCGGGTGTGCACCTGTGGCTGTCAAGGGACTTTTGAGGTTATACGTAAATGGATGCATGAGTAACAAAGTAAATAGCACTGAGAGTGGCAAGATAATTGGAGACGGGAGTGCAAAGGTAAGTGGAGTTTTCACTGTAACTGTCAGTGGAGACGTGAGGTCAAATGTGACCAATGATGTAAGAGACATTCTAAGTGTAAGCCCTAAAATGAATCAATAAAGGAAAAAAAGAAAATGTCTCTCCTGGAGGGGTGCCTCTGAAACCCCGCCAAGGTGGAAATAAAGTGAAATTCTGTCCGTGTGCAAAATGTCAAGCAAGCTGTGTTTGGCACAACCTGGGCTGCTAGTCAGTAGTGTGTTTAACATAACCTACACAGCTGTATACATTAAAGTCAAATTGGACACATTTTTGCAATGTGTTTAAAATTACAAAAGGCAAAAGAAGGTTTTACAAAAGTGTGTTTTACATGCTGGCGATTTGACCAGGGAATGATGAGCGGCATACCTGAGCCACCTTTGCGTGAAGTTCTTCAATCTGTAAAGCGGGCAAACCACAATGAAAATGTGTATACCATCTTCTTCTGCCCTGATTTGGGGGGTAAAGTCCATTGGTTAGAGCTGTGAGAGTGTAGACAGTGATAGGGATTGTTCTTTTTCACTAGTGGACAACAGCCACCATGCACTTTGGGAACTCTGTTTCCAGCATCCATCTAGTGTCTACAAGTGTGTTGAAGATGGCACCCCATTTGTTTTTCAGCATTGTTTTATTTGATTGTGCACCTAAAGGAGCGCTCTACTTAGAGGCCCCCATTGCAGAAACAGCCAACACTTATCACGTTTCTGACATCTCAACAGTATATAAAGCCCCCAACAAAGAAGGGACAAAATGAGTAAGAAATGGGGAAGCATGATAGTGAAAAGATAGGAGGCAGGTGAATTGAGAAAACTAGTGGGGGTGGAACAACATAGACCCTAGAGCCAATTGTCCCAGAAGTTAAAACTTAATCATACGCGATTCAATGATGAATGCATGAGCTTCACTAATTGTGTAATTGACTCCATGTCAATCGGCTCCCTAAATCCTCTGTTCACTTGATTGACTGGTTGATAGGTTATTTTTAACACACTTTATACCCAGTTATTTCTAAGCACAGACATGGGGATCTAACCTGTGTTGTTTTGCATCGTCTTGCTTCCAAGGCTAGCGCGTTGCCCCTGAGCTATCCTCCCGAGAGGATAGCTGTCCTTATGGCAATTTCATCAAAAACATTTGTGATGTGGATCATTAATGTTGTATTGTCTATTCTATGGTGAGCAGGAAAAGTGTATTAAATCAGCAGTAAGAAATAAGTACATTTGTATTAATTAGATGTGAGTTGTTTGACCTGATTTGGCAGTATTTAAAGAATTTTGGGGCTAGAAGATTGTATATTTGATGCAGTTCCTCAAAATAGAGTATATGTTTGAAATGATAAATGTCGTTGGCATACTTATATGCTTTGCCTCACATCCTCTGCCGAATTTTGCAGTTTTAATCCGGAAATGATTAGAATAAATCCAGAGAAGAGCAAGAAGAGAAATTCTCCTTACACCTGAATGTCGACTGATGTCTGTCCAAATATGTACCAGTGGCTATTCAGTCATTCGTTTTATTTTCACTGGACTTCATTAGTTCATTGGCATTTCAATCTTGGCCCCAGTTGCTGCCCAGTGACGAGGTGACATTTTGGTAGTGGCCACCTGTCTGTTTCAATTGGAAGTCAGACCCACCAGATTGCACACCTTGGCTCATTCTGTTTCCAGATGAACAATCTTAGAAGCTAATGCAGGTTTTTAAAGAAGAGAGCTGTATTGAGTAAAGAGCTGCTCAACACATCTATAAGAATCATGGTAGAATTCAAATGTTTAGATTAATTCTCACAATTAAAGACATTAGAGAGTATTCCAATTGTTTAAAATGTCATTGGTGGCAGTTCTAAGTTTATTTTCCAGGTGAAAACTGGATTTGCCAACATTTTAATACATAAATAAAATCATGTATTAAAAACAAGATAATTTACTGAACATTCTGCAGTTTGATGGTAAAGACTTGAGTTTCTGAAGTATTTAGTTTATAGCTTGTGGCTTGCCCAGAAATGTATTTCTTTAAGATCCAAGGCCTGCCCAGAATGATTGGTTTAAATGTCTTTGTAGCAGCGATAACAAAAACCTTAAGAGAGATATTTGACTTGTGGCAAGTGAAAGAGATATATTGTAGCATTTGTTTTGGATTGATGATAAAGGATGAATGCATACAGAGAAAGGAGCAGGTGGCAGGGGTCAACCCAGTCTAGTGCCTCTCTCCACACTAAAGAGTTGAGTTAGGGTTTTATCCTGGCTGATAGATACCTGAAGACATTCATAAAGTACTTATATGGCCTGTTTCTATAGCACTGGGATGTTAATAGTTATTTGAATAAATTGTAATGCATTTCATCGAAATAGGTGCATTTTGAATGATGTAACTTAATTGAATATAACAGGAAGAAGTGTTTCTTTTCCCAGCAAAATGCCTGATGCACAAGCAGTTTATATGTGCCACTATGTATATGTAAGACATGCAGACTTATAGAAATTATAGTTATTATTGTGCAGGAACACGACACATCGATATGCTTTATAAGTTATACAGGTTGAGTTCAACTTGTTACAAAGGCCTACATTTATTTAATTGTCATTACCAGTGAGCATCACACAAATCAATTTAGTTCCCCTTTTGCAAGTAACTGTGAAACAACTGAACCCTGGTTAAACCTGAGATGAGTTTGTCCAAGGTCCAGCTCTGAAGAGCTAAGATGTGCAGAAGCCAGCTTTCTGTAAAACAAACCTCCCCATAAACCAGTGATTCATTCATTAACAGAGATGATAAGAAACAGTTTGGTGTATTTAAACAAAAGTGTGAAAATACAAGGAAGATAAGCTTAGTACATACCAAATACAGAAATGTCATGGAATGGCAGATTTTACAAGGGAAGCCAGGTCTATGTTCCTAAAAGTGGTTATTCATTAAATGGTCACTTCAGAATAACAGATGTCCAAATAAAACTCTGTTCTGTAAAATGAGCAGAGCAATAAGGCTTTGTCAGTACATAATTTCTGCGAATACAAACTCAAACAAAACATGTAATACAGCTTTGAAATCCAATTTTATTTGTACATTTAAAGGCACAAAATAATGAAAGCATGTTATTGGTTCTACATTTTTCACCCATTGCACGATTCAAAAACCAATACTGGATTTTCATTGAACAACGCTGCCCCCAACATATGCCAAAAAATAAGATATATTTATAGGCATATGGTGGGGGCAAAATCACATATCTTAACACTTTCACTATGCTTGCAGTCACAAAGACCTGAAGGATGTGTGTGACATTTCTGACTATACATGTCCCAATAATAGTGCAGGACCATACAGGAAATGATATGGGAAAGGCTTATTTCATTCCACTTTGATCATAATTCCTGAGGGAAGGAGTGAAATACATCCCCTTCTGACATGGCTAAATAAATCTGGTCAATCAAAGCAAAGGGGAGGATACTGGTGTGTATAAGCATGTGAAGAGAACCTATCACAGGCCCGTCCAATCAGAGATTACTGCATCAAATAATGATGCATGGGTAGAGATTGTGGAGTATTGAAAGTTAAACGTATAGGAAGTCATTGGGAAAGTGGCAGAGGACGAGGGCTCCTCTGACAGGAGAAGAGCTGATTGGGGTTATGCCTACATATATCTAATGGAAATCCTCCTTGGGAAGGCCTTTTCTAGAGGGAACCAATGCATACGCTTTTAGCAAGACACAACCAGTCTGCCTGAGTGTGATTTGGGAGCAAGGTACAAACAGAACAGAAGAGCTCACCTGCTGGAGTGGGGTGGAGCTGTTGATGTCCCTACCTGTTCTGGGCCTTTAAAAGGCATGGCATAGCAGAGGGTGAGTATATTAACCACGGTGCATTTAAATAAATCTCCCAAGAATTAGTTAAAACCTGAGATAGCAATTGAACATATTTTGTGGGAAGCAGTAAAAAATCTATGCCACTAAATGGGGACTGCGCCTGTAAATCTAATTTTGTGGAAGTATATTTAAAGTAGAATTCATTAGAGAATATAATTGTGTGGGGCACATTAGTCTTTGACATAGCCAATTATCAATGAATTCCCCTAGTTTTCACAGGGGTATTTTATATCTGGGTTTGTGATCATGGTGTACAATATGATTCACAAATTTGCAGGGTTTGAAATACTTCTTGTCCTGTGAAAAGTATATTTGACATAAAAGCAAAATCCGGATTGATAGGTTTTGATTCCCCACCCCCACAAGTGTAAGAAGAAGATTATTTTCTCCACTACATTCCCAAGAAAATCATGTTGATTTAAATAGCCAACATATTTTTTTCAAATAACATTGTGCAGAAAAGAAAGGAGTCTGCCTTAAGTGGACTATAAATGCTAAGCACAGTAGATTTGCTTATGCCATTTCTAATTCAATGTTATGCTCTCTGCTTTTGTGATCCTTTAGTACATCAAGATATTATAATCTCCAAAATTAATGCTTCAATTCTAAACCCAAGCCTGTAGACAAAGTAGCTAAATTAACATAACATTAACATATCTATGTCCAACCTAGAAAACGATAATATTCAGAATTTTAGAGTGAAACCAGTCCTAGAATAAGAAAGTCATTTGTGAACCAAATATCTTTCTCTGATGCAAACACTTGATCATTTCAGAAAACACTAAGAGAATTGTATTAATGTGAAAACTGCTCTAAAAATGGTTTTATTTTTCTTGGACTCCAATGTCAAGTAATCATTTGAATGTTTATATTGCAGAAGATGCTATACTTTTGTCTAGAGTAGCTTTTCCGATTTTTGTTATACTTGGCCTCACGCCCAGGAATCATATCTCTCCAGCACTGAAATCTATGCACTGGCTCCCAGTGGCCGCAAGGATTAAGTTCAAAAACCTCTGCATTATCCACAAGGCCTTCTGGGGCCTGGGGCCTCAATACTTTCAACTCTCTCTTCATAAATATCTCCCCTCTCGATCTCTTTGCTCATCCACCTCCAACTCCCTCAGGGTCAGTCACTTCTCCAAGCAACGGGTTGGTGGTAGATCTCTTTCTGCGGCTGGGACCTCCCTCTGGAACAGCCTCCCTGTCTCCCAGAAATGTGAGAATCGTCTGCGGTTCAGGAAGCACCTCAAAACCTTCCTCTTTGCTTCTGCTTTCTCTCCTCCTCTCCCCTGCTGAACTCCTGGCTGAAACTGCACTAGTCACTTGGCTACCCTCTGATCTCGTGCCCAGGTCTTCTCCACCGCCAGTTGCACCCCTGCACTGCCTCCCTGGAATCCCCCACATGTAGGGACTGTTTTCTGTATCCTCACAACCCCCTACCTGCACTTGACACCTGATGTCTGCACTTACCCTTGCACTTCCCACCAGCTGGCAGCACTTCACTTATTGCTTATATATTCTATTTATTTTACTTTCATTCTCATGTACTGCACTGCCCCGTCCCCCTTCCCCTTGCACTTTCCCCTTCTCCCTTCCCCTGCATTTGCACAATCTCAATGTCACCTGGCCTTGTCTTGCCTCTGTTCCCTCTCCCTTGCCTCGTCACGCCTTCAAAAACTTGTGTATAGGCGGGTTATGAATGCCATATCATATCATATCAAATGGATGTTGTTATACATTGTGAATGCAAACATTAGTGAAATAATAGAAGGCATGTAGCAGTTCCTTTGTGTAAACCAGCTGCTAGTATTTATGTGGAATTTTGTGGGCGATTTCCCCAGCACTGAAATTTAGAGTACCACCTTTACATTCTTGCTTTATTATATAAAACAGAATACTTAGTATAACAAAAGTCTTTTCTCGTCTCAGATTCTGAGGTGGTATTTCATGATGGTTGGCGTGGGGGGAGGGGGTTAGAGTGGCAACATTTCTCCATTATAGAACCTAAAACAGAAATTGAAAATATGTTCTCTAAATTGAAGCCATAACACGTATGACCATATTTTGTAAAACTGCCCACTACATTTGCACCTGAACTTACCAAAAGTATTTTCTACATCTATAAGAGTGAGAATACTAGTGGCTAGATTGGTATGAGTGAGATATCTATTTAGGCTATGATATAGTTTGAATGTTATGTGTAAAGCTCGCCCGGGTGAAAGTGTCACCTGCGCTTGGTCAGTGAATGTCTGCAGAATGATTTCAACAATAGAACCATAGAGTTGTGTGGCTGATTATCATTGGGAACAAAGAAAAGGGCACCGCCAGGAAAGCTTATTGGGTATGTAGAAGTATAGTGGAGCGCAGAGCTCTGATAGAGTTGAAGAGATGGCTTGCACAATGCACGAGAGCAGCGCAAGGTTACCAAGTTAACCTATATCTAGCACAAGAAGCGCCTGTAACATTGAGGCCGGTGAGTGTTCATCTTCTGGTACAATAATACAGGTAGAGAAACCAATTGGGTTGGTCATTTTTACAGCCCATTTGTCTTGTTTCTGCAGCATGCCAGAGAAGTCATTTTAGAGTGCAAGTTGTCTGCAGGAAACTGAGGCACAATTTCAAGAAAAATGAATTGCCTTCAGCATATGCCCTTCGATATAGGTATGTCCGTTACTCAGGTGGCTACTTTCTCCTCTTTTTCACTTGGAGACCAGTTCTCCTGAATAAGTATGTTCCCCATTCTTGTTTACCCTGCAGAATTTAAATCATGGCCCTGAAATAGGGTGTGCCACTTTGGCGCACGTTTTCAACCCTTGAGAGGTCCAGAACCCTCTCCTTCAAGAATAAGCACCCCTTAGAGTACAGAGGGTGAGTGCGTTATTGGGGAGCGCCTTCTCAGATTCCATTTGCAGAATTCTATTGAAAGCCAATTAGCCAATGCAGGCACTGATGTCCTATTTTACTTCTCGTTCTGGTGGAGGTATCTCGAGGCGCCTGTTCTTGGGCGTGTGGGGCATGTTTTAGTAAATGATCATGGTGGTGCTGTGAGTCTATCACACCAGGCAGTCATCTTATTTTACGTTTGATCCTCAGAGGTCGCCTTTTTTATCTTTCTTGGTCCTGAGGAAGGCGGAGCACAAACAAACTAACCATCGAAACATACAGCCAGCTGTTGAACATTTTCAGAGCACAGCAGTGTGGCGGCACAGTTGCAAATTCTCTAGCTGCGTCCTACATAGAGCGCTGTCCCATGACGGGGTCTTTAGACCCCATAGTGGTCATTAGAGAGGTTTAGTTAGCCAGTAAGGGCTTTAGTGACAGGATCCTGAGTTTAAACATAAGATCAATCTGTCTTTTAAGTTGTCCATTACTTGCCTTTAGTACCCTCATTTCTCCAAAGCCAGTCATGTTTTTGTGCTTAATTAAGCAATATGACCCAAGAGGCGGGGGCATTACTGACTCAGGTAATGCCCCGGGGCCCATAGTTATAGGCCCGAGCAAAGCGCGGTCCATAACGAAGGGCCCGGTGGCATTACCTGAGTCGGTATGCCCCCGCCGCGAGGGTCATATTGCTTCTAGTACCGCGGCCCGCAAGATTTGCGTGACCAGGGCACTAAAAGCATTTTTTTCTGTCCCAAAACGTTTCTGGACAAAAACAAAAACAAAAAAACGACCAAGAAAATGGCTGCCAGGAAAGGGAAAACGGAGTCTGTCTTCCCTTTCCATGGCGGCCATCAGGAGCGGACGCGCTGGAAACAGAAGTGTTCCCAGCGCGTACGCTCCCCCCTAAAAAAGGAGAAGAAGGTAAGTGGGGTTGGGAGGGCAGGGAGGAAGGAGGAAAGGGGGGAAAAAAACATACCTGAGTCCCCGGCAGGAGGCAAAGGCAGCCTCTCAGCAGTGGGTTGGCTCGAAGCGGGACGGCACTGCTTCCAGCCTCCTCATTGGCTGAGGGGCTGCCACGCCCCCGCAGGATACAATGGCCGTGGAATCCCGCCCGGGAATCCCTCGGCGAGGTCCAATCAGAATGGTTGTTTCATTCTGATTGCGCTCTCGCCGGGTACTAATATTCATTATTGACTCTACATATATCTTTTGTGCTATGCGCTTCAAAGAAAAGGTATAGGTATATGTTTGTATTGTGGGATGTATTTACCCATGCATCCGAGCCCTACCTCAAAACTGTGCAGTACTGACATGAAAACATCATGATGGCCAGAGCTTCCCAGAAAATGCACAGGGAAATGGGTTGCCAAAGGAAAAACAGTAGCGCCGGTTAGCTTCAAAGCGCTTTAAAACCACCATTGGACTACCCGCACAGTAGTCTGAAACCATTGGGAATGGCAATGCTGATTGCCAAATGCAACCTAGAATTGTTGGGAATTCATTTTCTTAAATCCCAACAATGGGTGCAGTACCAGTACTCACCACTATCCAAAAGCCGGCAGTTTAAAACCACCCTGTGTTTCTCTGAAGGCAAGCCAAAGTGCCTATTTCAAACATTGCAATATGTGCAAAATATTCACTGAACACCAGCAGACATTTGGTAGAATGGAGTTTTGTGTGCCTACAAAATCTGGGAAATGAAGAGCCCAGAACAATGCTTATAACAAAACTGGCTGAGCTATGGAGTCAGCAGTTTAAGTTGCATTGGACTGAAAGACACTAAAAAAAAATCTAAATGTTTAAATTGACTGAGTGACCTACTTTTGAGTGTCACATAGGTTGCAATTGTTTAAATGTCATAGTTTTAAACTTAGAATCAGCCTTCTAGCTGCATATGTGAAAATGTTTAGTTTTATTTGAATGCAGGAACTGGGGAACAAAAAGTGACATTTTATCTGAAACCTGGCTTAAGGAACTGAATTCTGCCTGGCAACTACCCCCATCAGGAGTGAAACTTGAGTCACAGCTGTGTTCCCAGGCCTAGCTGCCCTTTTGCTGCTCACACTAAGGATATGCCATCTATCTGATAATTGAATTACCTGTGCTCTGCAGGAAAGTGAACAAAGCCCTGTCCTGGCTCAGGCAAAGGTTTTATTGGCAGGAGTCGTAAATGGTCGTAAAAAGTGGCTTCCTCCTGAGGAAAGGGGAGGAGCACTGCCTGTGAGAGCAAGCTGGCTTGGCAGAACTGGAAAAACCAGAAATTCAACCTTGTGCTGAGGGTAAACCACACCCCTTTGGAGCCAGAACATAACTCTAAAAAGATGAATAACTCATAGAGCGGACATGTGAAAATTTTATAAATGATACCATAATTCTTGTGATTTTTCTGCCCACAGTTTAAGAGGTTTTTAGAACCGGTGGTATGTTCAGGGGGGTGTTAGCGGAAAAGTGGATATTACTCTAAATGTGTGCATGTTAAAAGTCTGAAACTTCATCAGTTAATGTCCTTACTCCCTGCGCACATGTATGTAAAGTTGGGTCAATGTCAGAAATTGAAAAATCAGTTAAAAAGTCAATTATGTGCCATTTCTGAATGCAAGCTCTTAGAAACAGCAGATTTGGACAGAGACATGGCTAAATTCAGCCACACCATGTATATGTAATTTCAAGCAACTGCGTAACTGTGAAATATGTCTTTTATTATCAAATATAGAATGTGTGCAATCTGACAGAGGAGTGTCCTATCTGCAAGCCATAAAATGACATCCCTCTGACTCACAGTTCATTCCCCAATCAAATGATAAATGGAAGTTTGACCAATTAGAAGCTGAGAGAGAGGTAGGGTCAGTGATGCTAGAACACACCCACATTCTAAACACATAAAAGCAGACAGGCAGGACAGATAGGGACCTTCAATTCCATTTGCTGCAACGCACTCTGCCGGACCATACAACATCCAGAAATCCATACTTTACCTCCATCAAACCACCAGAGAGCCAAACTAGAGACTTCAATCTATCCAGAACTAGAGACCCAGACCAGAGAACCAGAGAGAGCTGACCCAGATCACTGTGAAGTGCAGAGACCAGAGGCGAGTTTAAAACCTGACCAGATCCATGGCGAGGCCCATTTCACTCAAGAATATAGTGTGAGTACATAGTAAAACTGTGTAGAACCCATCTCTTAGTTAAAATAATATAATTCAATCCATTTTAACCTAAGTAGAACTGCAGCTTAGCAATTGTGTTAGCCTGCCATCATTTTTAAAGCTGAAAAAGTGTGCGTTTAAAATTTCAAATCTGAAAAACGACCTTTATTCAATCGCTCATATCTCCGCAACCGTTTGTGCTAGAGACTTGCAGTAACTTCCACTTTGAAGCTGAGATCCTAGGCTTTCCTAGGACCCCAAAACGATAGAGATAGTCCTTGTGGTTCCTCTGTAATAGCGCTCGGCGCATCCGCGAATTTTACCGCGATTTACAAATTTCTTCACATGTAAAAACTGCTGCTGCTTGCCTTCCATTTGCCAGAAATTCGTTTAACCTGCTAACTATCCCTGCCTCATTGCTAGTGTGAGCCTGGACTAATATTAACTAGATACCGATCACCCTGAACCTCTGAAAGGGAATTAAAAGTATTTTAGCATACTTTTCAATTCATTGCCAGCACATATCAAAGCAATTTGGGCCTGTGTTTTCAAATTTATGTAGTCTAAGTTTGCTGGGGTGAACTGATTTACATTGATTGCATTTCTGAGAACTGTGTGTTTTCCTTCCACTTCCTTGCCTTGCATCAAGGGGGGGAGGGGATTGCCAGAGAAAAGTGATCACATTGTTTGGCTGAAATCATATTGAGTATTTTCTGTACTGCATTCATTGAATATTGCATCCACCTGAGCTTACATAAAGCATCCTCTACCACATTATACTTCTGTACCTATTTACCAGTGTGCTACCTTATCCATTTCATCTCAACTCCTTAGTGATTATAAGAAGTGTGCTAGTGCCAGATTCTCCGTTGTTGATCTTTATCATATCAGATTAAGTGTGCTATTCAATTATTAATTTATTATAAAGTGTGATATATATATATTTTAAATTATCAAATAAACCTTTTAAACTTGCAAAACAGAACTACTTCTTGGCTCAGTGGGGTCAGGGGGATTCCAAGAGAGGGGTGTTATATAGGGGTAGTCATCCAGAACGCATGAACTGGACATAAAGATATATCAATAAGGGTTTTCATTCAGTATTCTAGACTAGGCGTTAACTTAGCTGTAGTGCTGAATTGAATCCTCTTACAAATTGGGGGCTCGAGCCGGACGTTTGGGTTAGAATACCACTTGTGCAGCTTAATACAGTGTGCTAACTGACGGGATACATACATCCAGTCGGATCACCACGCTGCATTACGCTGTGAAGCATTCCTCAAAAGGGACACTCCAAGAAAAGTTCTGTTCTGCAAAAATAAAATACAAACTTCTGTAAGTCAGGACAGAGACCAATCTCTAGAATGACGACCTTAGTAGATATGAAAATAGCCAGAGCGCACCTATTGCATAAGCTATTTGTGAGAGGTGAATGGACCGAACAGGGCCAGGATGTGTGGTTGCAGGCCATCACACAACAGGTCACTGAAACAGGGTCAGATATATATAGAGATCAGGGTCCCTTACATGTGGCCCTGAGTGAACTATATATGGCTCCTAAAGCCAAAGAGGAACACAATAAGATTGCCAGGATAGCAGCATACCTGTACCTATATATGGGAGACATGCAGGATAGATGTGCTGAAAGCCAAAATCTGGCAAATAGGCAACAGATGGCATTACAGAAGGCCCAATCTGACCTGGTCTCTTCTGAGCAGAGGCTGCAGAGGAGCCAGGAGTCAGAAGATGATAGTAGGCAGCACATCATTAAAATAAAGAAGGATATGGATGTGCTGCAACAGGAAAAGGTAGAACAGGATACTAGATTTATGGCCCTGCAGAAGGAGCACCAAGACAGTTTGGACTCCTTACTGCAGAGCCAGAAAAAGCTGGAGCAACAATTAGACTTTAACAGGGCATGCACGGAGCAGGTAGCCACCCTGCAAAGTCATCTAGATAGAGTGAAGGTAGAGAGCAACAAACTGATTTTGAAAGACCTGGATACCCAGGCAGAGTTTGATGAAGAACACCAGAAAGCTGGTGCCCTTCAAAGGCAGAGGGACGACCTGGCGGCACAAATGCAGGCTCTTAGTCAGGAAAGAGACGCCTTAGGCCAGGAAGTCTGCCATTTAAAAAGAAAAATGGAAGAAAATCACCTGGCCCTCCAGGGACTGGGTGAC
Source organism: Ambystoma mexicanum (assembly GCF_040938575.1). Taxonomy (NCBI): domain Eukaryota; kingdom Metazoa; phylum Chordata; class Amphibia; order Caudata; family Ambystomatidae; genus Ambystoma; species Ambystoma mexicanum. Next base: position 466,196,148 of record NC_090939.1, on the reverse strand, counting down.
CTCCAAAAAGAACACCAGAACTTGCTAGAGCACACCAGGAGGGTGGAGGATGCTCTAGCAAGAAAGGAGCAGGCCAATAGGGACACAGCTCAGGAGGTAACCCTCCTGCAGCAAAGACTGGCCCAGTTCTCCAGGACCAACCAGGAAGTACAGAGGGAAAATGAGGCTCTCTGCCAGCACAATGAGAGGCTCCAGCAACAGGTAGCGATGCAGGAGAAACTGATAGAGTCGAGTAAGGCCTTAACAGAGGAACTGAAAGCACAAATGCAGGCTCTTGCATTGCAACAGGGAGCAGGGGCGGATAGAGATGAGGTCCGCTGGGAAAGAGAGACTCCTGACCATAACCGCAGGAGCCCTAACCCCAGGGGCCTTCATCTCCCCCAGTCCCTGGACTCTACCACCCCCATGTCCCCTGGCGCACATGAGCACAGGGCCACAGGGATGGCAGATTACTATCCAGCTAAGAGTATGGGGCTCATAGGCCAGTACCACTCAGGAATGGAGGGGTGGGCATCCGGGTATGGGCACCCAAGTACAGTACAGTTCAATGGGGAACCCCAGGAGAGTAGGCCCATTAAGGGCATCCTGAAAACCTCTGCCCAGTTAGGTCAGTGGAGGGGGTACCCATCAAATCCTGGCAGCAAGGAGGAATCTGAAGACTCCTCTGAACTGCGCAGGACACAGGAGACCAGGTCCCCACATTCTGCCAGCCATTCCCAGGCTCGCAGAATCCGGGAAAACCTGGAAGAACAGACGGGAACCTCTGGGAGCAGTGCCTCTGAGTCCGAGGAAGAATGGACAAGGGTTACCCGAACCAAAAAGGCCAATAAGACAAAAAGGGCCTTGCTTAAGGACCCTTTAAAGCAGATTAAGGCGATCAGGAGCGTCATCACGCCTTACCATAAGAACGCTAAGTATTCTGTTTGGGAGCACTTAGAGTTGTTTGAACAAATGATGGAGACTTTCCATTTGAAGGACAGCCAAAGCTGTATTCAATATGTAAAGTGGACCTTCTCCCCGGAATACTCCAGTTTCTTTGCGGGGCTGGAGGACCAAAATCATTTAAGATGGTCCACATATAAGGCGGCCATCCTGAAACATTTTTCTGTTCACAGAAATCCTCAAGAGGCTCGCAAGGCAGCCTACAATTTGCAATGTGGGGAGGATCAGGCCCCACAAGAATTTGTGCAGGAGTTAAAGCGTGCTTTTGCACAGACCACAAGAAGGGTGCGCACAGATAGTAGAGAGTTCATAAATACGTTTTTCCACGCCTTGCCCAAATATATCATGACCCAGCTCGTGAGGGATTTTCACGAGAAAAGATCTTTAGACTGGGTCATTGAACAGGCTACCCGGATCTATGAGGTGCAGAAACCGGTAGATAGCAAAAGTAATGCCCAGAAAAACCCCAAAGCCAACAGCACCCCTGCTGCTGCCAAGGTGGCAGAGGTAAAGGTCACCCCCGTTTTGGATTTGGAGATGGGGGGGCCTAAAAACCTACCTGCACCTAATAATGCTAGGCCCAGAAGGTCCTCGGGCCAGTCACAGACAGGGAGCCAGGGAGGCAGCCCCACAAATGGGGTCCCTCGCTCTCCTGATTATGTAAGTCCCCGTTACAAGGGAAATCGACCCATCCTGGGTTATGTGTGGACTCCTCCAGCCCAAGGGGGGGGATCCAGCCAAGCACCTAACCCAGGGAACTTCCCTCCAAACTTCCCACAGGAGGGCAGAAATTTACCAAACCCTGGGCAGAACTTTTTCCCCAGATATCCACCCGACTTCCAGCCCCAAAACCATCCATCCTTCTTTCCCCAATTCCCTGAGCCCAGACCACTGAATCCGGGAGAGGGGAGGCCAAGGGTGGAGGGGTACCCAAATCTTCCCAACCCGGGGTATTACCAGAGGAGGGACAGCTACCCTTCCCGGGATCAGCCCAGGGGAGAAAACAGGGCCCCGTATCAGCCTGAGCGGGTTTCCCAGTTAGAGCGCCAGGTTCAAAACATGGCGCGGGACCTGGGTCACATACTGAGGGCTCAGCAGAACCCTCAGATGGGCCTGCCGGCGCAGAACGCACCCAACTCTGGACCTGGTGCTCCAGAACAATGACGGGGGCAGCACCCCGATAACTCACCGGTTCCCAGGGAGGAGGCACAAAGGGAAGGGGGGTGTAAAGCCTTGGAGGAAGCTTCCTTCCTCACTTGTAAACAGCCCCTGGAAACCCAGGAACCGGAAACGAAATCTCTTGCCCCTGAAAGTCTGCCTCCTAAGGAGCAGAGGGGGGGTAGGAGAAACAAAAGACCCAAACAGACTCAGTTTGAGGAGGAGGTACAGATCTTCCAATTTGAGGGAGAGGGATCCTCAGAGGATCCTGAGAAAAGGATCTTCTCCTTCAGAGAGGGGGGAACTCCTCCCAAAGAAAAATGGGTCCCTAGGAATGCAAATCCAGACTGGGGAGATGTGGAGACTGAGCTACCGCCGCCCACCATCTCATCCCAGAACCAACAGCAAGAAAATCCCCGGGTTCAAACCCATACTGGGGACTGCCTCCAAAAAGGGGGGGGCGGCCCAGAACTGGAACCAGGGGAACCCATAATGGCTCTGATCTCCAGTTGCCAAATTTTTCTTTCAGATTCCCAAGGCTCTCCACAAGATTCTGCCCAAATCTCTTCGCTAGCGATGTCCAAAACCAGAAAGTTAGCCCACCAGTTGTCCAAAAATGTACATTACCTGTGCCCCCTTGAGGAGAAGGAGGGAAGATATTATGCCCCGGTACAAGTACAGGGGCAGGGTACAATCTCGGCACTGGTGGACACTGGATCTCAAGCTACCCTTCTGTCCAGAAGGGCCTTTGACGAACTGAATGCAGGAAGGGGAGAGAATTACCAAATTCCTCTCACCTCTCTTCCGGGACAACTACAGAACTTTGACGGGAAGGAAATTCCCGTTGAGGGGACTGCAGATTTGGACATTAAAATTGGGCGACATAAGTTGAAACACCCGGTCATAGTTGTGACCCCAGAGGGCACCCCTTGTTTACTAGGGAATGACCTCCTGAGAAGGTTGTCACCCCTAATAGATTGTGTAAACAAGGTCCTCTGGACCCAGACTAGCCGACCGATAAAATTAAAACAGAGTGTCAACCATGTTAGTTTAAACGGCACCTGCCACATGGTTGAACAAAAATCTGACCAAGTAGAATTTCACTTCCAGAACAACCAGATTCCAGACGTGACAGTAATAGCAGTAGGACAACAGACTGGTGATGGGGGGTCCTCTCTATTTCTGAAAATCAACCTTCCTTCCAGTCTAAAGTGGTATTCCACGCTGGAAGGAAACACTTTGAAATTCTATACCAATCCACAATCTGAAACTCCCACTCCTATAGTCCAGAAAGATGTGAAATCAGCTCAAAGCCTGGCTGATATTCAGCAAATTGGAGAGCAGTTGTTCATCCCTGTTCAGTTAAATGATGGGAAGGACTCTGTTCTCGCTCGAGTGTGTGTGAACAATGGTAAGAGCTTCATCAGCGAAGCCATGTTTCGCCAACTTCCAAAAGATCCAGCCATTCCCACCTTCAAACTGATATACAAATGGGAAATGGACCTGGAAGTACCCAATTCAAAACATCTCCTGCCAAGCAGGTGTATGCTCAAAATCTCCATTGGCAACAAGAGCATAGTCCATAATTGTTGGGTCGTGCGAGACGTCACTGCCGCCTTTTACTTAGGCAGTGACATTCTCAATCGCTTTGCCATTAGTTTGGACCTAATAAACTTCAAAGCCTGGTCCCGATTAGCGGATAATCCCATGGGCTTTGATGATCCAGAAAAAGCATTTAGGTCAGCTCAATTGCTACCTTATGCAGTTGAAATTCAGGTTAAAGAGGAAGTCACCATCCCAGAAAGGACCCGACAATTCTCCCTGGAAGTGAAAGTTAAAAGGGGACAAGAGTTGAAAAACCCTGATGCTTACATACATCTAAATGCCTCTCTCCAACAGCAAGGGTTAGGGGTAAACCCAACACCATTAGTCAACATAGAACATGACACCATTCCAATAGAGGTGGATAACAGCGACTTAAAGAGTATTACTCTAGCCGCAGGCACCATTATTGGAATGGCGGTTGATGACCGACATTTTTCCATAGATTTAGGAAATGAACTGTTAGGGCCAATCCCCAAGGACTGCTTTGACAGTGACAGTGATGACAATACAACACCAGACAGGATTTTTACCCGGCATGGGGGGAACTTCCTGGTGTACACTTCTTGCCCTTATGGTAAGGAAGATGTGACTTGTGACTTCAGGAGGGATGAGGTGATTTTCCAGGTTCATGAAGGCTGCCTTGCCCACCTGAAGCCTCCGGTCCAAATCAGCACTCTGACCAGGGACTTCTCCACCCAGCTGGAGGAGGCCGCTGAAATAGCCAAACCAGAAGTCTTTCCAGGCTTCAGGCAGATGGTGGAAGAGAGAGTCAACCTAGCTGATGCCTGTGTGACTCTGGAACAAAAGCAAAAGTTGAAACAAGTTTTCTTGGATTTCCAAGATCTCTTTGCGGTAGACTCATATGACTGTGGTCGCACTGACATCCACACAACAACAATCCCCACGGACCCTGGCATGACTCCTGTGTTTGTGAAGCAATATTGCTTGCCTCTCGCATCCATGGAGTCCCTTACTGAAATAATTAAGAACCTTGAGTCCCGGGGAATAATCCGTCCCGTCCACAGCACCTTCAATAATCCGGTGCTGGGAATATTGAAGCCAAACGGCCAGTGGAGACTCTGCGCCGACCTTAGGGAGCTCAACAAACGGGTCCATACTTCCCGATGGCCTCTGCCCTACATTGACCAAGGGCTGGCCCAGATCCAGGGGTCACAGGTATTCACTGCAATAGACCTGACCAATGGATACTGGACCGTGCCTGTCAGCAGGGAGGACCAATACAAACTGGCTTTTACCTTTGGGGGCCAGCAGTACACATGGACCCGGACTCCCTTCGGATACCTCAACTCCGGCAATGAATTCAACATTTTCCTACATAAGGCCATGCCCGACCTGGGTGCGAGGGGTAACCTGGCTTATGTAGATGATGTCCTCATCAAAAGTTCATCTGTGGAGGAACACATAGCGGAGATCCGTTATGTTCTGACGCAGTTGAGGGCCGCCGGAGCAAAACTTTCCTTTCAGAAAGCACAGTGGTGTAGAACCCGTGTTAATTTCTTGGGGCATGAGATTACTCCTCAGGGCCTCTGTCCCCAGGAAAAGAAAGTGGAAGCACTTCAGAAACTGAAAGACCCCACAACTCTGCGGGAACTAAGGAGCCTCCTTGAACTGACTAATTACAGCAGAAAGTTCATTGAGGGCTACGCAGAGATCACCAGACCCCTGATTCATCTCCTGAAGGGGGGGGTCAAGTGGGAATGGGGTCCAGAACAAGCCGAGGCAGTAAAACAACTCAAAAGAAGCCTCTCACAAGCGCCTTGCCTAGCTTACCCTGTCAGAAACAAGGAGTTCTTCCTGGAGACGGGGTTCTCTAATACGTGCTTGACGGCAGTATTATACCAAAAGCATGACAAGGTCAATAAAGTAATCTCCTATGCGAGCAAAACTTTATCCTCTGTGGAGGAAAAATTTAACGATTGTGAGAAGGCACTCCTGGCAACAGTGTGGGCATTGAAGAATTACCGCCCGTTTATCCAGGGGGAACACATCATAGTGGAGACTCCACACCAGCCTCTGCAATATCTCCAAAGTGACAGAATCCGGGCCGGGAATGTGAGTAATTCCCGAATTACTTCCTGGATTCTGTCAATGCAAGGCTTTCCTGTGGAGGTCAGATATGGCCAAAACAAGAAGAGTCCCCTCGCGCAAGGTCTGGCTGACTTGCATGATTGTGCCAGAGAAAACTGTCTCGAGGACGAAAGTCTAAAAATAAAGGACAACATGGAGGCATACCTTAATTCCCCCCACAAAGTCTTTGAAGAGGACAAGTGTGAGGGAATGCCCACTGTCTATGTGGATGGATGCTCTTACCATGTTGACAACAACGGGGAGAAAGAACTGGTGGCTGGCGTAGGGAATGCATGGGTGAATGAGTCCCCAGAACCCTCTGCTGGATACAAAATTGGTCCCCGAAGTAGTCAGGTGGCAGAATTGATGGCTGTGCATCAGGCCATCCTCACTGCTGTCCAGCATCAACTCCACGAACTGGTCATAATCACAGATTCGGATTATGTACGGAACGGGTTCGTGGAGCACCTGGTTAATTGGAAAACCAGAGGTATGTTATGTGCTAACAACAAACCCTTGAAACATGGGAAGTTGATCCAAAACATTGATGATCTGGTCACATCGAATGAGATGACCATCTATTGGAAAAAGATCAAGGGTCATTCCAAAGTAGAGGGACCAGACAAAACTGGAAATGACTTAGCTGATCAGCTGGCCAAAACCGGAGCCATCCAAGGGGATCTAATTGAGATTGAGTCCCTGTTGGGGGAAATCCAGGTCACTGCCATCACTAGGTCCCAGACAAATGCTCACAACGACCTTTCAATTGCACAATGGAGTAAGGAGACCCCTGATGCTGATTTGATCACTGCTCAGAAGAGGGATCCAATTATTGGTAAATTTTACCAGCACCTTGAGGACCCTGAGAACTTTCCCCTGACGGATACCGATTACATTGGGAAAGAGGACCTAAGAGTGTTGATGAAATGTCCAAAAATGTTCCGAATCCAAGACGGTTTGCTGGTAAGGAAATCCAAAGCTGGCCACGATCAGTGGGTGGTTCCTACCTCATCCCGAAGTCTGATGTTAAGTCACGCCCATGATGCGGCCACCGCCGGTCATAGGGGGTTTCACACAACACTGGAAATCTTAAGAGAGGTTGCATACTGGCCACACATGGGCCAGGACCTCAACCAATATTTGAAGGGTTGTCTTGTGTGTGCACAATTTCAGCCATCATCCCTCACGCACTGTGCGCCTCTCGAAAAGAGGGGAATGACACTGCCATGGTCAGATTTACAAATCGACTTTGTAGGCCCTGTGATTCGCTCGGCTAGGGGGAATAAGTACATGTTGACTGTGACATGCTTGTTTACCAAGTGGGTGGAATGTCTCCCAGCCCCGAATTGCAAGGCAGAAACTGCAGCTGCCTTGATGATTAACCACATCTTTTCCCGTTTTGGTCTACCTCAAAGGATTGAGTCAGACAGAGGTAGCCACTTCACCAGTGAAGTAATGACAAAGATGTGGGAGATATTGGGGGTCAAGAGAAAGCTGCATATTGCTTATAGACCAGCTTCTTCTGGGGCAGTAGAGAGATATAACCGGACAACTGTGAGCATATTAAAGAAGTTTGTGGCAGATTCTGGGCCAAGTTGGGGTATCCGATTACCTCTGGTCCTAATGGCCATCAGATCTACCCCTTCATCTGCAACCAAAATGTCACCATTTGAGTTGATGACTGGGCGCAAGATGGTGCTTCCTCAGCATTTGCTCTACAGGACCCAAGAGCAGACACTGATAAATGCCTCCACTACTCATGAGTATGTAGAGAATTTAAGGAAACACCTCCAACATGCTTTTGCTTATGCTCAGCGGAATCTAGAAAGATCAGCTGATAGCATGAAGACCCATTATGACCTGAAAACTTCCAGGAAGGAATATCAGGTGGGAGACCGGGTCTATCTATACAACTTCCAAAGGAACCAGGCCAAGCAGCGCAAATTTTTGCCTACATGGAAGGGACCATTCGAGATCATAGACAAAATCTCCCCTGTGGCCTACAAAATCCACATCCCCAAAGGCGGTTCGGCAGAGGGGGAAGACAAGTGGGTCCACATAAACCAGTTGAAATGTTGCCATCCCAGGCACACTCTGCAACAACTGGAGGAATCCTCTGGAATCCTAGCGGGTACTGTATCAGACTAATTCAGTTCCAATCATAAAACATACCACATCTAGTCTCTAAAATATTGTGATTTGCATGAAACTGTCTCTTGGTTATACTGTTTTTATCAAAATAAGAATGTAATGTTTCGTTATGATAAAATGCATATGCTGCCCCACTATCTCAACAGTGGTGGAAAAAAATCGTCTATGAGTAGATATTGCCGCTTTTGCTTTATCATCCTAGGAGAGATGAAACCATGAAGAATGGCCAAGGAGGACGATCCGGAGACCGGGAACGAAGATCCAATGGGCCCAGTGGACCGCCCAATATTCCCATCAGGACCGACGAGGAGAACCGATCGATCAGTACCGGATGGAGGAAAAGATGCTGAACTGTGCCATCTATTGGAAGAAGATGAGGAAACATCCCAGGTCTTGCGAGTCCCATTCGTGAAATAGAATGGCCATCGCAAGAGGGGGGCTTGTGGGATGTATTTACCCATGCATCCGAGCCCTACCTCAAAACTGTGCAGTATTGACATGAAAACATCATGATGGCCAGAGCTTCCCAGAAAATGCACAGGGAAATGGGTTGCCAAAGGAAAAACAGTAGCGCCGGTTAGCTTCAAAGCGCTTTAAAACCACCATTGGACTACCCGCACAGTAGTCTGAAACCATTGGGAATGGCAATGCTGATTGCCAAATGCAACCTAGAATTGTTGGGAATTCATTTTCTTAAATCCCAAAAATGGGTGCAGTACCAGTACTCACCACTATCCAAAAGCCGGCAGTTTAAAACCACCCTGTGTTTCTCTGAAGGCAAGCCAAAGTGCCTATTTCAAACATTGCAATATGTGCAAAATATTCACTGAACACCAGCAGACATTTGGTAGAATGGAGTTTTGTGTGCCTACAAAATCTGGGAAATGAAGAGCCCAGAACAATGCTTATAACAAAACTGGCTGAGCTATGGAGTCAGCAGTTTAAGTTGCATTGGACTGAAAGACACTAAAAAAAAATCTAAATGTTTAAATTGACTGAGTGACCTACTTTTGAGTGTCACATAGGTTGCAATTGTTTAAATGTCATAGTTTTAAACTTAGAATCAGCCTTCTAGCTGCATATGTGAAAATGTTTAGTTTTATTTGAATGCAGGAACTGGGGAACAAAAAGTGACATTTTATCTGAAACCTGGCTTAAGGAACTGAATTCTGCCTGGCAACTACCCCCATCAGGAGTGAAACTTGAGTCACAGCTGTGTTCCCAGGCCTAGCTGCCCTTTTGCTGCTCACACTAAGGATATGCCATCTATCTGATAATTGAATTACCTGTGCTCTGCAGGAAAGTGAACAAAGCCCTGTCCTGGCTCAGGCAAAGGTTTTATTGGCAGGAGTCGTAAATGGTCGTAAAAAGTGGCTTCCTCCTGAGGAAAGGGGAGGAGCACTGCCTGTGAGAGCAAGCTGGCTTGGCAGAACTGGAAAAACCAGAAATTCAACCTTGTGCTGAGGGTAAACCACACCCCTTTGGAGCCAGAACATAACTCTAAAAAGATGAATAACTCATAGAGCGGACATGTGAAAATTTTATAAATGATACCATAATTCTTGTGATTTTTCTGCCCACAGTTTAAGAGGTTTTTAGAACCGGTGGTATGTTCAGGGGGGTGTTAGCGGAAAAGTGGATATTACTCTAAATGTGTGCATGTTAAAAGTCTGAAACTTCATCAGTTAATGTCCTTACTCCCTGCGCACATGTATGTAAAGTTGGGTCAATGTCAGAAATTGAAAAATCAGTTAAAAAGTCAATTATGTGCCATTTCTGAATGCAAGCTCTTAGAAACAGCAGATTTGGACAGAGACATGGCTAAATTCAGCCACACCATGTATATGTAATTTCAAGCAACTGCGTAACTGTGAAATATGTCTTTTATTATCAAATATAGAATGTGTGCAATCTGACAGAGGAGTGTCCTATCTGCAAGCCATAAAATGACATCCCTCTGACTCACAGTTCATTCCCCAATCAAATGATAAATGGAAGTTTGACCAATTAGAAGCTGAGAGAGAGGTAGGGTCAGTGATGCTAGAACACACCCACATTCTAAACACATAAAAGCAGACAGGCAGGACAGATAGGGACCTTCAATTCCATTTGCTGCAACGCACTCTGCCGGACCATACAACATCCAGAAATCCATACTTTACCTCCATCAAACCACCAGAGAGCCAAACTAGAGACTTCAATCTATCCAGAACTAGAGACCCAGACCAGAGAACCAGAGAGAGCTGACCCAGATCACTGTGAAGTGCAGAGACCAGAGGCGAGTTTAAAACCTGACCAGAACCAATGGCGAGGCCCATTTCACTCAAGAATATAGTGTGAGTACATAGTAAAACTGTGTAGAACCCATCTCTTAGTTAAAATAATATAATTCAATCCATTTTAACCTAAGTAGAACTGCAGCTTAGCAATTGTGTTATCCTGCCATCATTTTTAAAGCTGAAAAAGTGTGCGTTTAAAATTTCAAATCTGAAAAACGACCTTTATTCAATCGCTCATATCTCCGCAACCGTTTGTGCTAGAGACTTGCAGTAACTTTCATTTTGAAGCTGAGATCCTAGGCTTTCCTAGGACCCCAAAACGATAGAGATAGTCCTTGTGGTTCCTCTGTAATAGCGCTCGGCGCATCCGCGAATTTTACCGCGATTTGCAAATTTCTTCACATGTAAAAACTGCTGCTGCTTGCCTTCCATTTGCCAGAAATTCGTTTAACCTGCTAACTATCCCTGCCTCATTGCTAGTGTGAGCCTGGACTAATATTAACTAGATACCGATCACCCTGAACCTCTGAAAGGGAATTAAAAGTATTTTAGCATACTTTTCAATTCATTGCCAGCACATATCAAAGCAATTTGGGCCTGTGTTTTCAAATTTATGTAGTCTAAGTTTGCTGGGGTGAACTGATTTACATTGATTGCATTTCTGAGAACTGTGTGTTTTCCTTCCACTTCCTTGCCTTGCATCAAGGGGGGGAGGGGATTGCCAGAGAAAAGTGATCACATTGTTTGGCTGAAATCATATTGAGTATTTTCCGTACTGCATTCATTGAATATTGCATCCACCTGAGCTTACATAAAGCATCCTCTACCACATTATACTTCTGTACCTATTTACCAGTGTGCTACCTTATCCATTTCATCTCAACTCCTTAGTGATTATAAGAAGTGTGCTAGTGCCAGATTCTCCGTTGTTGATCTTTATCATATCAGATTAAGTGTGCTATTCAATTATTAATTTATTATAAAGTGTGATATATATATATTTTAAATTATCAAATAAAACTTTTAAACTTGCAAAACAGAACTACTTCTTGGCTCAGTGGGGTCAGGGGGATTCCAAGAGAGGGGTGTTATATAGGGGTAGTCATCCAGAACGCATGAACTGGACATAAAGATATATCAATAAGGGTTTTCATTCAGTATTCTAGACTAGGCGTTAACTTAGCTGTAGTGCTGAATTGAATCCTCTTACAGTATATAATTATTTATAGTGAGTAACTATTTTTCTGAAATTAAATAAAACCTGCAACTCGCAAGGTAAATATTAAGTTTCCACTTTTATTGTTCTACATTAAGTTGAAGCTCACCTACTTCTGATTGGGTCAGGCAGATTCAAGGGTAATTACGTTTACCATTTCGCCACGACCACAAATAAGTAGTCTTAAGAATTTACATCTAAATACGTAATTAGGTTTCCTGGCCGGGCACTTTTCTTTGTTTTTTACTATATTGCCGTGGCCCTGTGCAGAGTAAGGGATGACCTCCAGTTTCATGATTATCGATGGGGACATTCAACCCTGTGTCAACATAAGGGAATGTTAGCAGTAAACAGCAGTATCTCACACTAAAGGTAATATGCATCAAAGACAAGTCGATGACCAGAGAAATATATCAAGTAATTCCAACATAATAACTTTCGATGGAGATATCAGAATGTGCAGTTTAACACATTGGTTTGTTCTAGTTAGTAAAAATCCGAAAAATGGCAACACATAGCACACATTTCGCTCTCAGCGCTTTGCCAAGGCACTAATTGAGTAGAAAGGTTTGGCATACAGTTCCAGTGACAATCATAACAAATACAAAAACAAACCAATGAGGGGCCAGAATATGTAAAAGGCCATTGAAAATAAAATGTTACATCAATGAATAAGCATCAAAGACACTCCGTTTTTGTTAGGAAACATGACAGTTGCATTCATTCTGAAGCATGAGTTTCTGATGAAGTAAGTGTCAGTCACTGAATGATTGAACTCTTCACTGATAAATGATTAACTAATTGCCATTTGTGAGTTGTCATTGAAATGCAGCATACAAACAGATGGTCACATAAATCCATAAGGTTTACCGGTACCCGGGAAATACCAAACGCAGGTCTTGTGCATGGGCTACGGAAAAGGAAATACAATCATTAAAGAGGGTCAGTGCTCCCCAACTCTCCATTCCCGGTTTGATGTTATGTAAAGATTTGTGAGCTTCCTCGGGTTCTGTGAAAACAAGCTGTTTGACCTGGTAGACCACCTTAAGCTACTTGCATATGACACTGAGGTCACCACCACCAAACCCAACAAAAATGTCCAGATCACCAACATCATTGACTACTGGACCATGAAATGAACACTCACTCTTGGAAATAAGAGCACCTTGCCTCTGCAGTCCTATAGTTTGGACCCTCGCCAACTTTCTTCTAGCAATTCTTCTCAGGCGTCGAGGTCTCTAAGAGCCACGCCCCTTTCCATCTGGCAGCCACATTCAGTGCTCTGCTTCTCCTTGATGGAAGTCAGAAGGTCCTTTTAACTGGGAGCATGTCACTATTTTCCCAAATCCACACAGCTGTAAACAGGGCAAACTGCAGGTATCATTCAGCCGGCCGGAGCCCACTGAAGTCAGATCACTGTATATCTTTATATTGGTTCTCCATATGAAGTTGTCTACAGCTTTCAAAGTCTTGTCAAGCAACACGATCACAACAGCATCTTTTCTTTAATCTCTGTAGTTTCTTGAAGCTTCTCATGTCATGTGCCTCCCATCTTGCGCCACCTTCAAGTCACACTGCAGCTCCATACTGACTCTGTCCTCTCATCACTGCACCCAGAAGGCTGCACTTGGACACCTGTTTGTTCCATCTTCACCACTATGTGGCACTGCACTGCAGCTGCATGGAGGGCTTGGTATCATGGAGGTGCAGCTTGGCAGGTCTGGTGCAAGGAATTTTGCCACCCTAGACAAACTGTCAGATTGGCACCCCACACTCAGGCTCCTCGATCGGATCAAGACTGAAAAGTAAATTTTAGAGGGACATACATTTAATGCCGGCCCAGAGAGAGGCATGACCCCACCCACATTCCCAACGCAATTTAATGAGGCAATCAAACCAGCCTACGAAAAGCATAGTGACTGTGACTGTGATTTAAACATCTCCACAATGTGACATTAAGACGAAACTGAGGTTTCAGTGAACATCCCAGTCTTATCCCAGCTGTCCTGGACTGACAGTAAAGCAATGCCCACAAGACTGGCTCGAGTAAGAAAACTATCCAGGACGTAGAAGGACTTTGAAAGGTGCTCTATAGTCTTGAGATTGCTTTGAAGAAAAGGTTGTATGTAGCAGCCGACATGCATGCACGAATCAGGTGCAGGGGAGGGGCTTTCTGCCCCACCGCTCCCGAAAAATATAAATCCTTTTAATTTGGTGATCCTCCATTTAGCGTTGTGTTCGAAGTCTAACCAACAATAAAGCTTTGCTAGTTGCTACCAGGACTGAGGCAACTGCCCTTCTTTTGTGTCAGCTTCAGGACAGAACGGTTGGCTGTGGCTGACTTAGTAACTTAGTCACACTCTGTCACTCACTTGCATTGCATGCTCTCTTCCAATGCGCACACACGTACACACACATTCTCTATTGTGCGCACATACATGTGTACAGTTATTCTCCCTTGTTGAGCTGGCTAGTGCTGCACAATGCTGGGCGAGTAAGAAGACTTACAAAAAGCCATCATTATGAACGGAATTCCTGACCACTCCTTATTCTCTAGCGAAAGTTGTAAAGCGCTGCATGTAATCACTGCCCTCTAAAGCCAATCATATGCACAGGTGAAAGAAAAGCTCTTAAGGGGTGAGCTCTGGGTCCCGCAAACCTATCCAAGTGCATTTCCGTATGTAAGTATCAGCGGGTGCATTTCCACTGCAGACCCCTTATTGAGAAAGTAACAGGGGAAGCTGCACTCAACATCAACCAATTGTAAACCAAACCATGGGTGCTTTGAAACAGTATTTTCTTATTGTATATGCGCCTAACAATCAAACAATAAAATAAATTAGTGCAAACCAGCCGACAGTTCCACTCCCAGCTGCCAGTGCAGTTGAGCCCTGACAGCGAGAAGCCTCATTTACAGAGGGCCTAAAGGAGGGGAAAGATTTGCTCAGTCGTTGAAGGCATGTGGGGGACGGAGCAGAGGGAGGTTGAATGTACAAGGGTAAACATCTCCTTCATTCTCACCCAATTATATATAGGAAGACAGAGTAACTAACTTCATTACGCCACTCTGTTTTTCTAGTCCTGCACGCTGCACCCTTATTCAATGAAACCAAAATGCATTCTGGGGTTTTGGACTTGGTTAATGCCAACTGGACGTAAGCAGCACCAGATAGGCTGGAAATAAGCACTGTCAACCTGCAATCCACAAACTTCCACCGGATCCAATTTGCTGGTTCTCTACTCTATCCCAGTTCGGCTATTGCTGTCCCCTGGACCGAGAGGCAGACCAAGCACAAAACAATAGGGCTCATCACCTGCCTGTGCTTGAGTCTGTGTCTCTCTCAGGCAGGGCCACCACTCACGGCAGCAGGCTGCAGCTAGTGCAGGTTGTGCCACGGACAGTCCAGAAGAAGAAAATGTGCATGAGCCTCACGAGAGCACGTGCAGTGCTAATGCGCAGGTGTGGCTTGTGGACCTGCGCACGCCACAGCATCACGACGATGCCCACACCTGACCCGAACCTCACAGTGACTACTGTGCTGCCTGCTGCCGCTTACAGTGCTGAGAATGTCACCTTCAAGTAGTCAAGACGACTGGAGAGAGAGAATAATTTAGATTACATTGATAGGCCTCTAGACAGGTCTCACAAATCTTGATAAGGGCTCTGTCTCCATATTGCATTGTGTGATATTTAGATAGATTGATAGGCCTCTCTCCCACTATACAGGTCTCTCAAATCTAGCAGGGCTTCTGTCCCCAAAAGCATTGTGTGATATATAGATTGCATTGATAAGCCTCTCTCCCACTATACAGGTCTCTCAAATTTGGCAGGGGTTCTGTCCCCAAATTGCATTGTATAATGTTTAGATTGCACTGATAGGCCTCTCTCCCACTATACAGGTCTCGCAAATCTAGCAGGTGTTCTGTCCCGAAACTGCATTGAGTGATATGTAGATTCCATTGATAGGCCGCTCTTCCACTATACAGGTCTCTCAAATTTAGCAGGGGTTCTTTCCCCAAATTGCAGGGTGTGATGTTTAGATTGCATTGATAGGTCTCTAGACAGGTCTTACAAATCTTAATAAGGGCTCTGTCTCCATATTGCATTGTGTGATATTTAGATCGATTGATAGGCCTCTCTCCCACTATACAGGTCTCTCAAATCTAGCAGGGGTTCTGTCCCCAAAAACATTGTGTGATATATAGATTACATTGATAGGCCTCTCTCCCAGTATACAGGTCTCTCAAATTTAGCAGGGGTTCTGTTCCCAAATTGTATTGTATGATATTGATATTGCACTGATAGGCCTCTCTCCCACTATACAGGTCTCTCAAATCTAGCAGAGGTTCTTTCCCCAAATTGCATTGTATGATGTTTAGATTGCATTGATAGGCCTCTCTCCCAATATATAGGTCTCTCAAATTTAGCAGGGGTTCTGTCCCCAATTGCATTGTATGATGGTGAGATTGCACTGATAGGCCTCTCTCCCACTATACAGGTCTCTCAAATCTAGCAGGGGTTCTGTCCCCAAACTGCATTGCATGATATATAGATTGCATTGATAGGCCTCTCTGCCACTATAAAGGTCTCTAAAATTTAGCTGGGATTATTTCCCCAAATTGCATTGTATGATATTTAGATTACATGGATAGGCCTCTAGACAGGTCTCACAAATCTTAATAAGGGCTCTGTCTCCTTATTGCATTGTGTGATATTTAGATTAATTGATTGATAGGCCTCTCTCCCACTATACAGGTCTCTCAAGGTTAGTAGGGGTTCTATTTCTAGACTGCATAGTATGATACTCAAATCTCATTGACAGACCTCTACACAGGTCGCTCGAATCCCCCTGACCAACTCACCCTAAAGTGAGACAGAGCCCACCACTGAATTACAGTGGATGGACACCCCGATTAGACGCTCGTGCCTCATAAGTCATCAATCCTAGCTGCGCCCCTCTAATCACCCTTCAGCTAGTCGATACCCTCCTTAAGCCTACACTGCTTGTTCACTGCAGTGAACCGCATATAGGGAGACGGACACCAAAGAGAGCTACCGATAAGACCCAACTATATAACCCCTAACCATCTCCCCTACCCCTCTCAAGACAGCGACTAAACAAGTCAGCAACATCACACGGAAATACAACCCACAGACAGAGCCCTAACTGTTAGCGGACAGCCCTCCACACCCATTACTACACCACAAGACAACCAGACCAAAGCAGAACCAACTGGACATCAACAAACAAATAGAGACTAAACAACCTCTGATAATGCCGCGTAAATGACCCAATCTGAGGGAAAGAAAAAGAGAAGAAACAACAAACAAACCTGAACAGCAACAAAGAACCACAACTACAGAAAACACCCCTGCAATCAGGAACAGGAATCGAACCAAACTCAAAGAAGAGACAAATCCCTCTACTTAACTCCTTACCTCGCTGACAACTGGTCACCAGAGCAAGCCAACCCAACACTAGAAGCAGCAACATCAAACTACCCAACACAAACACGCAGAAGAAGGATGAACAACATAAGTAACAACAAACACACAACCGATGCGATAACACCGTACATCACCAAAGCAAGAAGAACTTCCAACCGACAACCAAAACTCAGGGAAGACGAACCTGATGAAAACAGAAACCCAAGACAGAACCTTGAAGACCTCTTTGAAGACGCTGAGAACCCAAAGCCTACACCTCAGCAAGAGATTGACCAGGAAGAAAACCCCAACACCGATCAGAATACAACCTCAACAAGAAAGTCCGAACCAAAAAACACCTCCAAACTCCACTGCAATCTTATAAACGCGAGATCCATGTCAAAACACTCAACAGAGATCTTCGACCTACTCGATGACAACGGCATTGACATTCTGTTCATCACAGAAACATGGCTGGACGATAACTACAAAATCACACTCCAAAGCTGCCTTCCAACCAATTTCAAATGCCTTCAAATAAACAGGAAAAACAAAAAGGGAGCAGGCCTTGCAATAGCATTCAAAGGACACCTGAAAATAAAAACAGACGAACCACTCAACATCCTCTACTGTGAAACCATGGTAATACACCTAACAGCAAGCCCAAAAACCAACACCACATTCATCCTGGTGTACAGACCACCAACATATGATGCAACCTTCGTCGACAACTTCATAGAAGCCATCACGAACATAGCCATCCACCACAAACACCTAATCATCCTGGGGGACTTCAACATCTGGTTTGAAGACAGTCATGCCAACTCCCAAAACTCACTGATTGAAAAACTCACTATCATGAAACTACGACAACTAGTCAAAGGAGCAACACACTCGGCAGGACACACCCTGGATGCAATTTTCGCCAAGGAAAAACTCATCATCACGGCACAACCGATACAAATACTGTGGAGCGACCATCTCATCAACCCATTCGTGATCACTCTGCCTACTCAAGTCTGCATCCAACCTCCCAAACTCACAACCACCACAAAAAGAAACTGGAAAAACGTCAAAGAAAGCAACCTATTCGAACAACTGGAGTTAACCAAACCCACAACTACAGAATTAGAGCTGGCTAACCTAGACAGGAAAGCAGAGCTACTACACAATTGGATTGCAGACGCAATTGACAAAATCGCCCCAGAAAAACCATTCATCCCCTCAAAAAAAAGAGCAATGGCCAAATGGTTCACCCCACAATTAAGCCCCATGAAAAAGGATAACAAAAAGATGGAACTGGAATGGAGGAAAAAATACAACCCAGACAAAAAATACTGTTCCAGAGACAAATCCGTGCATACAAGAAGGAAATTCAAAAGGCAAAGAGAAGGCATTATGATGACAGAATCACTAATGCCACCAACACACAAAAAGAAAAATGTTTAACATCATTAAAGAGATGAGAAACCCACCTGGCTGCGACAACACCCCAACCCCCTCAGAGAAACTATGCAACGACCTGGCAGACCGCTTAAAAAAAAAATCAACGACATCCGACAGACCTTACAAAGCATACCAACCGACTACAATATACTTCCAAGCGAACCTATCACAGAACCTCAGCACAAACTCAAAAACTTTCCTGAAATATCAGCACAGGAATTCACAATGCTGGTAAAAAACAGCAAGAAAGCTGGATCCCCCATGGATCCCTGTCCCCCGGACATCTACAAATCAATCTTCGCACAAGGAACGCCAGCAGAATACTACAGAAACCTTCTGAACCTATCACTAATAACAGGAATTGTACCAAGGACCTTCAAATCAGCATATATCAAACCTCTTCTGAAAAACACAAGTGGCGACGTAGAAGACCTGTCCAACTACAGGCCGATTTCAAACATTCCCTACCCGGCAAAACTCCTGGAAACCTACATATAAAAACGAACCCAAGAATACGTAGAAAAACACCACCTGCTAGACCAAGCTCAAGTCGGTTTCAGACCCGCAAGAGGAACGGAAACAGCACTACTATCCATCTGGGATGACCTAAAAACTAACGCAGACTCAAACACAACCTCAGCCCTCATTCTACCCAACCTCTCTGCAGCCTTCGACACAGTTAGTCATGACACCCTAACCAAAAGACTAGAAGACATAGGTATGACAGGCACAGCACTACTCTGGACTAAATCATTCCTAGCAGACAGACAGAAACCGTATGGATTAAACCCTTCAAATCCACTCCAAGAGTTAACGACTGTGGAGTGCCACAAGGATCCTCATTATCACCACTGTACTTCGACATCTACCAGACTCCGGTTATCAGAATCTTCAAAACATTACATGCTACAACTGCGCTGATGATACTCAAATCATCTACAAAATAAAAGACACCAAGGCTGATCACTCAACCCTTATCGACTGCCTAAAAGAAGTCATCAACTGGATGACTGCCAACAACCTGAAAATCAACGCAGGAAAGACAGAAATCATAATCATATACAAAGACCAAGAGAACAAAACCGCCATCCCGTGGCCAACGGAAATGGGAACGGCACCATCAGCATCTAAGGTAGTAAAACATCTGGGAGTTCTGATGGACAACACCCTAACCTTAGAACCACAGGTAAATGCAACAGTCAAGAAATGCTTTTTCCTCCTCCACATGGCAAGAAGAATCCTACCTTTCCTCTCCTTCATGCACAAAACACTCACTATCGTCGCCCTAATCAGGGGCGTTGCTGGGGGGGGCTAAGGGGGCTATAGCCCCTGATCTTTTGGTTGTAGCCCCGGATAGAATCTCAGGAGCTACAGCCAAAAGACTAGCTAGCCCCCAGTCCCGACAGTTCCGACATCAGCTTAGCCCCGGGTCTTTTCCAGAGCTAGCAACTCCCCTGGCCCTAATCATGTCAAGAATTGACTATGCAGAATACCTCCTGAAGAAACTACAACGGATTCAAAATGCAGCAGCCAGACTACTCCTTAAACTATCAAGAAGAGAACACATCACTCCTGCCCTAAAAACACTACACTGGCTCCCAGTAAAACATTGCATCACCTTCAAAACAATGTGCATAACGCACAGGGCAATCAGTGGACAAGGAGCAGAATTCCTACAAAAGAAAATAACAATCTACAAGCCAACAAGACTCCTCAGGTCAAGCAACGAAATCCGCCTGGAACCAAAACCATACCTCAAGAAAAAGCTTGGAGGCACCTCCTTCTACCACTTAGCCGCAAACACCTGGAACAACATCCCAAAAGAAATAAGAAACACCACAAATCACATGAAATTTAGGAAATTACTGAAAACCTGGCTCTTCAACACCACTGACTCAAACTCAAAAACCGAAACAGAAAGGAAAAGAGATGACTAAACTGGAGCGGACACGGACAACCACCAGTACAAACTGTGGACAACTCCTCATGTGGAGAAGCTACCATGGATCCTGGACAAGGACGCTGCATAGAGCTGAACACAGGCGACACACACAGAGACGGAGTCAACAACCCACCCTAACCCCACCCAACACCCGCACTGACCCCTAATAACCACCAGGTACCACAGTGTTGTGGAACTGTCGGGATATAGGCAATCACCACACTAGCTCAGCTGTGGACATTGGCAGGTGCACTAGCAGTATGAGCGTGAAGGGAAGTCAGGTAGGGCTGCGAAGGAGGCTGGGGGACGAGGGGGCCAGATGTGAAAGGGACCTTGAAGGCTGGTCTGACCCAGATCAGGACAAAGGCGCAGTGGCGCTCCCGAACCCTACCTGGGAAACTACAGAAGCCCAGCGTCTCAATCCAGGATAAAGATGACAACTAACCAATTGAACTAACAATTTCCCTCTCTGCATACACCTCTCAAACTCCAAACCAAACACAACCAAAAACCTACAGCACAACAAGCTGCACAAACTTCACTACATTGCAACAACAAAACAAAAAAACGCACATAGACTCGCACAATAGTACACAATGCCTACAGGCTGCAAACACCCCAGGCCTAGCCAACGGACCCACCGGACTGAGGCCGCCAACAGCACATAACTGCTCTCTTGCACTTTTCCAGATTCCTCCCACTAACCCCACCACCCTCCTCTTTCAGAGCCGCCAGAGCGCCAGGGGACCACTGTGGTGGTGATAGATGGTACAAATGTCCTTTAACATTAACATTAACATATATATGTACAAAAAATATATAAATGGTTATTGCCTTCGGCTGCATTTCCCGCTCTAACATTTTCACATTATAGGCAAGCGCCTAACCTTTCTTAGTGGTAGCACCGGCCCTGCAGCTTGGAGCAATTGGGAAGAACAAACATGTGTTGTGCCATAATCCAATCCAATATTACAAAGCTAGGGCTCTAATTCTGCATAAGACACACTGCCAATTTGAGAGTCTGGCTCTGCACTCTTTCTATAAAATTAGTGTGTTTTTGATATGATATGATATGGCATTTATAACGCACCTATACACAAGTGTTTGAAGGCGCGACGAGGCAAGGGAGGGGGAACAGAGGGAAGACAGATAACGATCCTACTAGGCCACGTGTCATTCAGATCGCGCAAGTGCAAGGGAAGGGGGAAAGGAAAGTGCGGGGTGGACGGGGAGGGGAAAGTGTAGTACATGGGATAATAAAAGAACAGCGAGCTGGTGGCAAGTGCATGGTGAGTGCAGACATAAGTGCTGGTGGGGGCACTGTAGGGAAACAGAAAAGAGTCCCCAGGTGCAGGGGTTGCCAGGGAGGCAGTGGAGGCGTGCAACTGGCAGGGCTTTGGCCCGAGATCAGATGGGTGGCTCTATGCAGAGCGAGGGGCCTAATCCATGGTACCCACATATGCCTTCCATGGACATATTAAGATTTGCTGTGCTGAGTGAGGCAAGTTTTCATTATACCGTTTCAAAAAATCGGAGGCACGCACTCAGATTTCCCTAGGCAAAATTTGAATTTTGTTCCTATGTTTGGACCCAATAAAAGCATATGTATGCAACAGAAATGTTTTACAATTCTGATGGAGGAAAACATGGCAGCAGTAGGATATGGTACAACAAGCAGTTAGGGAGAGTGCCCATTGATGCACAGACACATTATTCATTGTTCAAGAAAATGACAAGTACAGGGTTTCCGGTACCTTCTCTACATTTGCAGATTTAAGAGTGAAAGTTTGCCACTCCTCTAAGGGAGTGAGAGGTTTTACACACTGTATAGCATAACCTCTCCCCAAATTCACTTTCAGAGATCCAAGAAGTCAGTTTTTAAGGTATAGGAGCAGTGGGAAAAGGTTGCTGATGACATCATCTTTATTGTAGGAGACAGTGAGATACTGCAATTCTGCACTGGAAATGCCAATTGTGTCTCTGTGACATCAAACGAAAAACATGTCAAAAAGGTTGACAACAGGGCTTTTGCAGATGAAATTGATCAAATTAGGTAACATAGACAAGGTGTAACTGCGGATATTAATTTACACACAGATTTGGCAAATATCAATGAGGTATCATCAGAATGAAACACAGGCAGCGATTGAATTGAAGCTTAATAAAACCCAGAACCAGAGGCCTCAAACTTGAATGCGGGCAGAACCCCAATGCCGAAATGAATATAATATAGAAGACATTCAACTAGATTCTAACTTGAAGACAGCACTTGGGAAACTGGTGCAGGTTGATGACGCCAGTCAGGAATACTGATGAAACTGCCAAAGCCACAAGAGCTTTTATAAAGCCATAGACACCTCTAACAGGCTTGTTGATATATACATAGAAATATTCCCATGACCCTCCCACCCCAAAACCCCCTACACCTAGTGTGTAGCTCTACAGTGCATTGTATTAATGAGCTAGCCCCACCTCAGTTATCCTCAAAGATCTCTCCTTATTGTCCCATTAGGTCTTGACATTCTGAGGACCAGAGGTTACTGGTGACCAGTGTGCTTGCTGCTCTCATTATGGAGACTGACGTTTTCCAGTAATGGGCCCGAAATGATGGAATCACCTCCACAGGACATTGACTCTTTGTGACTGTTTGATAACAAATTAAAAGCTCACCTATTTCAATAATGATCTCACAGCGTTGCGCTTCCTGTTTCCAGCTGCGCACTACACGCGGAGTAAAAATAAATCAAATACAGTGTCACTGATGGTGGTCATCATGATGTCTGGCAGCATGGGACAAGAATGAAGGAATTCAGAGCCCAAACCCGTGACCCCAAACTGGCCCCAGTGAGGGCTGCGTTTGAGTAGTCGGTATCAGTAGAGCTTTTAATACTGGGTAAGGGGCATTAAACTGGTTGTGGAAACTGGCAGGTTGGTTTTGTGAGCCGAGGACTCTAATGTTATCATTAATGGATGATCTACTACACTGAGAAACAGGCTGCTGGCTGCGACCAAAAGGAAATTGTACATACTGATGAGAAATCACTGGCCAGGTACTTCATTCAATCATTTGTGGATATGGACGAAAGGCGTGGAAAACAACACCAAAATGCACTGACTGCCTAGCCCGGGTAACTCACTCTTGAGCAACAGTTTAACTTCAGCTGGTCAAGTGGCACAGCGCGCTCGCTTTGACATCAGTGCAGAGCCTACTACTGACGCAGCGCGAGACCAAACTCAGCTCATCCTTCCAAGGTCGATAAATGAGCACCACACACCGTGGGTAATAATAAGCAGCGCCCAGATACCTGAGGGTTCGTAGCGCTATGTAAATGCCAAATTATTATTATTTTTTATTTTAACTATGTCTAAAACTCGGTAACAGTGGATGGCAGGAAACAATTTGCACTGGAACACAGTTAATGGGGGCAGCAGCAGAACCCGCAGTACAGACAGTATTGAAAAGTAACTTTGTGATATTAAAGCCAAATCCTAATAAAAAGTAGATCTAATGACAATTGTTCACTTGTAGGGCAAGCCGGGATTCGAATTTAGCTACTGTGCGTCGGCTTGTTTCCAAGACGAGTGCGTTGCTACTGAGCTATACTACCCGCGTCGTCATCCTGTGCGGCTCATAAATGACGACGAAAGACGGGGATTTCTACATTACATGATATATTTATCCCTGAAAGGTTTCTACAGTTTACACAGCTTTGATGTTTTATTCTGCTAAAATGTAAATATTAAAAGCTGTTAGGGTCTGTGAGAATAAATCACGATTTCCGCCTTTTTATTGACTTTTGTTGTTTTACTTGTGCACCACTTCACTATAGCATGTTGTTTTTAGCCTGTGCGGCCTGGTATTGATTACAAGGCTTAGATGGGAACTTCTGCTAACATCCACACACAGTTTGATTGCGCATGTCGCCCTGCCTTCCATATGGCAACTGAGGCAGGCTGTCTGATTTGCATTTCTTCCTTTGATAAAGAGCATTCTAACAGCAACATTATAAAAGCAAGTCGTTAGGCACAGAATGCTGTAATGGGCTCATTTATGCATTCAGTCTGTTTGTGGCAGTGCTTAATTTGTAAAAATATTGGCCCGATAATGCGGGCGCGGCGCCGCCCCTCAGTGCGGACGCGCAGCCCGCGCCAGTTCAGTGCTAGACCTACCTAGATCGGCCCACCACCAGCCCATCACACTGCTACTGCTCCGTGTCACATGTTTGGTGCTGCAGCAACTGCTGGCACAGGCTAGTAGTGGGATGGATGGGGAAGGGCACACATGGGTTGAGAATGTATAATGCTTTAAAGTTGGAAAACACTTACTTGTTAAGGAAGGTGTATTGGTTCCAGCATTCCGGCAACCCCAGAGGCAAACAGTGCATTTGAACACACTTCTAAGTTCTAGCCACACTCGTTAGACATCTGGACCATATTTCCTGTCCTCAAAGTGATAATGTGGCAATAAGACCCGAGGCGGCGGCCCAATACCGCCCCAGGTAATGCCTGGGGCCGTAGTTAACAAAGCCCCCGGGCATTACCTGCGGCGGTATTGGCCCACCGCCGAGGGTCTTATTGCCATTAGTACCCCGGCCCGTTGGATCGGGGTGCTAATGGCATTTTTTTCTGTTCCGAAACACGTAGTCCGTTTTCCCTTTCCATGGCAGCCATCGGGAGCAGACGTGCTGGGAACAGAAGTGTTCCTAGTGCGTTCGCTTCCAAGACCAGAAGAAAAAAGAAGGTAAGTGGGGTCGGGAGGGCGGAAGGGAGGGGATAGGGAGGAAGAAAAAAAAAAAAACGTACCGCGGTCTCCGGCGGGGGACGATGGAAGCCTCCAGCCGTGTGGAGGCTTGGAGCGGGGATGGAGGTTTCCATCATCCCCCGCCGGAGACCGCGGGATAGAAGGTAAGTGGGGTGGGGAGGGAGGAGGGAGGAGGGAGGAAAGGCTTGGGAAAAAAAAAATCTTACCTGAGTCCCCTGCGGGTGACGAAAGGAAGCCTCCAGCCATGGGGAGGCTCGGAGCGAGGATTGCCCCGTTTCGAGCCTCCTCATTCACTGAGGGGCTGCCACGCCCCTCGCCGGGAACAGAGTAGCTGGCACGCATGGCGTGGAAGGGAATACCGTGTGGTATGGCTCACAAATGAGCCAATCACCACACAGTATTCCTGTTCAGTCGCGCGTGCCGGATACTAATGCATTTGATAAAATTGTTGCAAACCTGTGGATGTTATCTTATTTGTCAATTTTGTAGAATGACCCCCCCACCGCCCTGTTTCCCAAATGGCTCTGAGTGGAGAAGGGGTCTCTTGTGAGACTCACAGTGAGAGTATCTTTCTGTTTTGACGTACACTAGGAAAAATAATAGACTGTATTTAAAACATTAGGTTTGATTGAATGAAAGTTAACAGATGTTGCAGTAATTACAAATCTGGGACATGATCCTCAAAAACACTTTTATTTAACCTCACACTCTGCAGTGGACATGGCAATAGTGTTCACAGCTGTCAAAAGTTCCTTGTACTATCTATTAGCTTCTTTTCCACCCGTCTCCCTATGTTCTCTGTAAATCCAATATTTTGACGAGTGTCACCAATGTCAAATCTTTCACACAGAGACTCTATCTCACTTTCTCCATACGTAGGTGGTAACTCCTCTGGCCAGTACTGTTTGTACAAAACTTTGAGTTTGCTTATTAGTTTCTCGTACGCAACTTTGTTGTCAGCAGCAGCAGAACCTCCTGTAGACAACAAACGGCTATGTACATTTTCTGCAAGACTGCGAAAAAACTGTCTGTTCAATTCTTTTGTCGCACGCCTTTCCTTCATGCAGGGTCACTCCTTGGAAACTATTTTCTTCTATGGCCTTCTGGCACTGGGAAGAGTGTTTTCCTCGCCTTTCTACCATTGCCTCAAACATTGATATTTGTCGGCAAATAGCACGATGTGCATCAATGATCGTGAAATCACGCTTTTGTAAGTCAAGAGACAATTCTGATAACTATTGAAGTGCATCAAACATAATGCCAAGATTACCAACGAACTGCACAGACGAAAGGTGCCTACATAGTCCAGTGTACATGTTTTGTGTTGTCCCATCACGAGAGCCATCACTAGATGCCAATGTAAAGTGTTTGTAAAGCCCAGGATAAGCATGCCAGACAGCCTCTACTGTTCTGTAGCTTGAGGCAACTCAGCGAGTATCTAACACTCTTCCTATTTTACAAAGCTGAATGTCAAGAGCAACTGCACATTCTTTTAGCTGCAAACGATTTTTCACAGATGTGCTAAAAAGAGAATACAGTTTGTCTAGCAATGCTTTGAAATGATTTGTAGCTCCAATGTCTTTCATGACATCATTGACTGCAAGTTCTAAGCGGTGTGCTGAGCAGTGCCAGGCTACAATATTGGGAGAAATTCTTTCTTGTAACCTTTTCACAACCCCGCTATTGCGGCCAAACATTACTGATGCTCCATCACAAGCGACTGACACCAGACATTTGGTGAAAAAGTCCTCACTAATGTTAATTGGGTCCTTTTGGAGCAAAGACAGCAAACTGTTCACTATACCTTCAGCAGACACATCACTGAGCTCGATAAGGTCAACAAAAATATTAGCTGGAGACTCCATATCCTGTAGCTGAGTACGTAGGTACACAATTAAAGAACTTTTTTAATTTAATGCAGTTGTCTCATCCAGCAAAAGGCTCAATTTAGGAGAAGAGGCAACTATTTTGGCAAATGTCTTTCATTTCATTTCCAATGAAATGTGTTGCTGTATACTTGAGCAAGCCACATTGGAATGTAAAATGCTTCCCATATCTAGCCCATTCAATTGCTGGCAGTCTATCTCAGATTCAAAACCATAGGCTGGCCTGTTCCGCTTTGCTTCTTTATAAGCTGTTTGGAATATTCTGGCAGTTGTTGCTATTTTCCCTGCCTGGGCTCTAGAAGTTACTTTAAGCAATGTATCTTTTTTTTGCCTGCTCTAATATTTTTGCTGCTGTGATGTGTGCCTTTGTTGAGAAATGTTCGGTAATCTTCTTTCGTAAGGATCTTTGTTGCTTTTCTTTGTTGGTACCATATGAGCTAACAGTACACTCAGTCCATTCTTTAGACAATTTCATCCCATGACTTTTCTCTGCACCAAAGCTATTGACCTGACCGCAAATGGTGCATCCAAGAGTGTGTCCTCTAACAATCAACCATGGGTACTTGGTTTGAAAATATTGGTTCTGGTCCAGATTCCAGCCTTTAGGGAGTCGGCCTTTCGTTAAGGGAGCTGAACATTGCAGAAGTGATAATTGACCAGATTCCGGCGTGCTAGTATTTGGAATTTCCGTGTCACTGTTGTTCGGTAGTTCACGATCTTCATAAGTAACAGTGCCACCCAGTTCCTCTCCGAGTGGAATGCTTGTTGTCTGGATTTCTGTGTGGATGTTGACAGTAGTAGTACTGGTGGTCTCATCTAGTGTTTTTTCTGATTCTTCACAAACACTATCTGACTTGGAACCAGATACCTGTTTACTTCGCTTGCTTGTAGGCTCATCTGTGCTGCATTTTTTACCAGGTTTTGAAAAGTATGAAGAGATTTTCTTCTGGGCTCCAGACATTCTAGGGAAGGAAATGAGAAGTAGGGATAATCAATATCATGGGATTCCGTCCAAGTTTCGATACACACAATGATCAGGCCAGAGGTCAGGATAGGACAACAGACCTCTTAAGTGCTTCAAACGGAATCAAGGACTGGTGAACAGCAAATGTTTAAGAACAAACACATATACTAGAGCACAGCACAGTGCACACATGGAATGCGGTTTCCATTAGAGCCAGGCTAATAAATACAATTGTGCACACGTTTGACTTGTCATGGCTGAAGAGAACATTGCAAAAAGAAATCTAACAACAAATACCGTGTGGGTGGTTTGTAAATGGCTGCAAAGTGCCAGTTGCCTCCTTTTATCCCCCAACACACCATACTGAACCATACAATTTTTTGACTTTTGAAATGTCGCTCTGTAGTGTAGACCCATGCCTGTCTCCATTTTTAAAAAAGTACCCACTTTCCTTGAGTCAATAAAACAATTACACCCCACTTATGCTTGGTATGTACATCTTAATTCTTACCTTGTTTTCAGGGACGAGGATGCAGCGTACCACCAGCAGCCTGCGACTCTCAGATTCCGACTGCCACCATGATGAACGAACCTCTGATGCGGTCGCTCACTGCAACCCTAAAGGGGGGCAAAGGCACTAAGTCAATTAAATTGCAAACCACTGGCGTGATACCTGTATGCTCAATAGGAAATTCAACTGCTGGAGGCACAATTGGGATATTTGGGTTCACACAAAAGGCACGACCATTGGCCCCTGAGCTGTATGCACCAAACATGAGGGTGGGAAAAAGAAAGCCTCACAGGACACATTGGGCCAAATCTGTAGGTATTGCAAGTGAGACATTTTACTAACACAGCAAACTTTCTATGGCACTCACTGCTGCACAATATTTTACTGACCTCTATCACAGCACCCACAGACATATGAGTGCCCCTTTGCAGTTGAAGTCAGGTGAGATTACATTATTTGGCCAAGATCACACACTTATGCTGAACAGCAGGCACCTTCCAGGGTGGTGCCAATGCTTCATAAATATACCTAAAAACTTTACACATAATAATGCAGTATATTGAGAAAACTAGAGCAAGGTAGGGAATTACCCTAAATAAATTATTACTGTTTGTTTCATACTTTGTATTATAACATGCACAGGGGCAAAGCGCTGGTCTTGGAAGCAAGACCACGCAGCGCAACAGAGGTTTGAATCCCAGATCCACGCTTAGAAACCAAACTCTGGTGGTATTAGATGCGTTATAAAAAAAAATTAAATAAAATAAAAACACAACCCACGTTTTCCTATGGAAACGGGAATGCAATGCTTGATTAGCCTTGTAATTGCACTTGGTCAGGAGCATCCATTCACACGTACTATGCACTAAGTGGGGAAAAAAGAGACCCCCCCAACTGACAATCGATGCCCACCCCCCTGCCATGCTGTGGCCAATGAGGCGCTGGGTGCCCATATTTAGGCCAGAGGTTGGGTGTTGGTCACACTTTACCCATTTTGTTCTCCTCCAATTGGAGGAGTGTAGACCTTGGACAAACTGGTTTATATAGCCTGCAGATTGCTATGCTACCTCCAGATAAGCGGCATTCCAGGGTGTGCCAGCTTGCAGGGAACTGAATCCTGGAATGTTCCTGGTAGCAGAGATGAGCACCTGTAGGTCTTTATTCATTATAGATTGTTGGCTCCCAGCAAAGACCTATTCTACCCCACAGAGTTTTACAGTCTTATAGAAATGGGGAGGACAGAGGTTATTAGGTACGACCGTCGTCTATGGAGAGGGGAATTGCAGAATTCATACCAACTTTTAAATCCTCTGGGAATGGCAATATTTTATGAGATCAAACAAGGGAGTAAAGGGGACGGGGGATGCCATTGCCTTCCCTTCATAACGGTGAACTCTTTTTTTGGGGGGGGTAGGGGTTATTGTGAAATCATGAGCAGGGGAGAGAGGTGGGAGCACTGGGCACACTGGGCCACAGAACTGGCAAAGCCATGTATTTTCTCTCAACAACCGATTTTGAAAACGTGAAACAAACATATTTAAACAGCTTTTCGTGTCCGCTCTCTGCTGATTGGCCTCCTCCACGACAGTGCGCTGATTCATAAAAGTGCTTCATAATGGTGCAATCCTATTGAAAATCTCTGTGGGCCCCATTCATGGAATATATTGCCCAGTGCAAAGTACTTTTCACTGGTTCAAAGTGACTTTGCACTGCCAACAAATACCCTGATGCATGGAACAGTGCAAAGTGTCGTTTTGCCGTGCAAAATCACTTTTCACTGCAAAAATACACTGTGCACTGCTCCACACTGATGCATAGAACAGCACAAAGTGTGTTTTTGCCATGCAAAGTACTTTGCACTGCCAACAAATGCCCTGATTGATGGAACAGTGCAAAGTGTCTTTTTGGCGTGCAAAGTCACTTTGCACGGCAAAAAGACACTTTTCACTGTTCCATGAATCAGGGTGTTTGCTGGTAGTGCAAAGTCACTTTGCACCAGTGAAAAGTACTTTGCACTGTGCAAAATATTCCATGAACCGGGCGCTGTGTGTGCAAGCTCAACAGTCCACAACGATACAGCACGGGTGTGCGTCTACAAACACAGGTGCATCGCAAGCCCTTGCCTCGATTCGCTTAAAAATATAATGCAGTGTGGTGGCATAAGATACGAAATCAGCTCTTTTTTTATTTATTTAAGTGAATTGGTTTACAAAGTAACCTGTATCCGGTTGTAAACATTAAAATCCAAATATTTCCAATTTTCAGCTCTTTCTTTGTGGAACAGACAGAAGCAGTTTTAATGACCTGGGCAATTAGGCCCGTTGTTTGGTCTGTTCAGATAATGCTAATTACTTTTTATCCCTAAAATTCCATTACAGCAGGCAGTATTGGAATTCATATTTAGTGAATAGTAGAATCTCAAGACAACATCAGCCCCACCTGTCACAGCAAGGATTTTCCATTGTAAGAGCATTGGCACTGTGACAAATCCTCGGATGTCGTCACTTCTCCCCTTGGGGAAGCCCCTTCCCATGAGGCCAGGTAGGTGAGGCTGCTACCCGATATTCCCCCTGGGGGTGGTACTCAGCGGGTGGAATTCATCGGGAGGGAAATCCCCATGGGATTAGCGTTGACCTGGGGAGAACATGATATCCCCATAGCCAACCTAACCCTCACACACATTCCTACCCCGCTACCTGTAACACCTTCCTTAGTGTACCCATCTACCTTTGCCATGTCAGTAATGTAGAACGTATTGAGGGGAGGAAGAGTGTAGACTCCAAAAGGGACTTGTATCTTCTATCTAGTGAGATGATGGAGAGAACAACTGAGCCACTAGGAGTTTGCAAGTTCAGTACTGGGACAAGGAAGAAGTGTGGAAGAATGAAGATCACCTTCAGAAACCATCGTGAGCACTCTAGTATACATAGACTTTCTATTGGTGAGAGCATACCTGAAATAGAAGAGGAAAATCCAAACCGAGAGAGACAGAGAGAGAGAGAGAGAGAGAGAGAGAGAGAGAGAGAGACAGAGAGATTCTCCCTCAAGGAACCTGAAGCTTTGTCAGCAGCTGGAGGGACTGATACCAGGGACATCATTTAGGGGTCGCCAGAGGTTGCAACTGCGAACTCTGAGGTCACCCTTGCGACCTCTGTGGTCTCCCTTGCGACCTCTTAAAAAATGTTGTAATGCAAGCTCCTGGGTTTTGGCCAGCACCATGTGGCTCTTTCCTTCTGGGGTGGCTGGCTTCCTTGTTCAGGCCCCTTAAAACAAAGAAGAAAAATAAGAACAGGAGTGCCACAAGTCTAACACTTTCAGCACTGACCCTAAATAAGAAAGAATAGGAATACCAAATAATGTGTCTTTCTGGAACTCTATACAATAATTGCGTTTATTTCACGCACACTTCAGGGGGCGAGTCACTGATTTAGTCTGTTCTTAAACGCCTCAACTCAGCCTTTCATCCTTCTGAGGTCGATAAATGAGTACCAACACAGGCTGGGTGATATTGAGTGTATATGTTATCTATATAAAGCGCTTAAGCGTAAGTGCTATATAATAACACATCATTATCATTTGGTCATGGACGTCTGCTTGCATTCACAGTAATTTGGTAATATGGGCCTATAAATACTGATCTTAATGATACATAGGGCGATCCATTCTTGTATGAAATGTACATCACATTATAGTGATATTGTAACCATAGAAGCATCCCTGATAGATCTACCGTGGTCGAGTAGAAGAAGGATGCCAGAACTCGAGCAACCAGCTGGACGAAGGAACTGGAGTATGTCATCCACGGGGCGCATACCGCCCGAAAGCAGGAAGCCGCTGCGGAGCCGCTGCAGAACCGATGGAGAGAAGGAGTAGAGACCCAGGAGCCAGAAACTAAGACCGGTGAGCAGTCAGAGAAGGGTTGGGAAACCGGGAGGCTTGCTTGGAACCCAGAGGGGCCTTACCACACTGAGACATGGGGCTGGCACCCATGCCCATTAAGAATGGACATCCAGAGTTTTCTTCTTCGTGGCAGTCCCTGGCAACTGGGAAATCAGGGCTGCCTAGAATATAGCGTAAAGAAGGAAGTCCTTACAAAGAGGTCTGGGACCCAAGAGAAAGAAAGCCACACAGGGGTCTGGGATCCAAGAGAAAGAAAGCCACACAAAGGGGTCTGGAACCCAAGAGAAGAAATCCATACACAGGGGTCTGGGACCCAAGAGAAAGAAATCCATACAAAGGGGTCTGGGACGCAAGAGAAGGAATTACCTACAAAAAGGTCTGGGACCCAACAGAGAGAGGCAGTCACTGGCAGATTGGGAAACCAGGGCTGCCTAGACTACAAAAAAGGAAAAGAAACCAATTGCAAAAAGGAACATTTTGTTCCTGAATCCTCTGGAGTTGAACTTTGGCTGTCCAGGGATCCCGTCTTCTGAACTAAGAAGACCATGGGCCTCATTACAGGTTTGCCGGTCCGGTAACAACGGTGCCGGTAGGATACCGGCACCGTTGTTACCGGGCCGGCAAACTACGAGTTCTGCTCGCGGGTGCCTTTCCACCAGCCAGAGAATGCTTTGCCCCTCTCAATTGTTCCAGTTGTTGAGGGCACTGAACCCGTCAGTGTAAGGGAGAGAGCACGTTGGAATGTCAGTGGTCCAAAGATAGTCTCTATGCCTTTTTCCATTTCCCCTCATCTCAAGAATCCTAATAAAGACCAAGAAGAAAGGAGGTGCATGTGTAATTCTGATAGCCTCCTGTTAGAGTAGGATGGTTTGGTTGGCAACAGTGCAGCGGATGGTTTGAGAGCCAGAATGGACACCTGCTCTATCAGAGTTCCTGTGGTCTCATCTCTGAGATTGCTTCAACTCCACGTCAGCATGTTAGACTTTCTAGGGGTTTAGTGGTTACAGTCCACCACTCTCACATTTCGCATCTTCCCGAAAATCTTATGATTATAGGTCAGTCTGAAAACGTAAAGGCTGAACCACCATAGATTGAAAATTACACCTCGAAGGCGTACATTCTTGCATACTTGACACTACAATGCCATTTAATTTCGAAAACGTAAGTTTAAAAAAAGATGTTTTTTGTTATTGCTCTCATTTTTTTCTGCTATGTTTAAAATAATTTTTCTTCTGCTGCCTGCCTGAAGCCCCCTGTCCTGATCTCTCCACCCTGCTTCCCCCGTTTCTCCTACAGACCCTTTTTCTTTCATTGGTCCAAACTATGTGTCCAACTGACATTATTTTAACACTTGTTTTAATATAAAAATTAGTTGGCTTCCTTCTGCGTCCACCCGAAACTACATGACCTATTCCTGTGAATGGTCGTTTCACTTTTTCTCGTTTTTTTCTTTTTTTTTTACTTTTGAGGTTTCAAACCTTTTTCCAAACTTAGATCTTTCAAGCATGCATTTTCTAATTTAACATCACGTACCCATTGTATACCCACCACTGGCCTTCACTTCAAGGTGGTAAGAGTGGAAGCAAGTGTGGCCTTTCATTTGTAATAATTGCCTGGCCCTGGCTTTTCCTTGGACTGTTATGATTTGTTGCTTTCTGGACCAACCCGTAAGGTAAAGCAGGCATCTATCAGGGCCTCCCATTGACCTTGGTTGGATATGGCAAATGTTAAAGCTCTGTTGTTGCAGAGTTTCACATTTCTCTGCAAATCAGAAATCCGATAGGTCCCATTGGGGCCTTCATTAGATGTTAGTTTATTTTTGTTTATAAAGCACACACAATTCCAGCAAATGGTAGCTTCAAGATGCAGGCAATAACAATAATAAAACAATCCATTATATATTGAGAAACACACAACTCAAGAATTCGAATAAAATATAGGGAGATTTGAAAGAGCTCCAGGGCATGCACAGTCTCAGTAAATACATGTTCTGTATCTTCAGGAATTTTGGAAGTTGTTTCCAAAGTTTAGCACCCAAAACCTGTCATGAGTTCTCACCTGAACAAAACCATTTAAAGTGATCAATCTTGACTTTAGGATTAGAATGATAACAAAACCAACTGACAGGTTAAGGTATAAAAGTAGGTTCTGATAAATAGGACAGTCAAGGGCCTTGCTAGAAGCTCTTCTGCTCCACTCATGGGAGCTCCAGTGGACATGGCCCCTGAATATTTCTTCTTAAACATTATTTAAGGTACAATACATAAAAGTGACGGATTTGTGAGGTCTCATTCATTGGTGTGCCTACTGACAAGTTAATGCTCAAACCAGGATTGCCTTTTTGTTCCTAAAGCGTTAATTCATTAAATGTAGAACAAAAGAACAAAATAAAATCACGTATTTTTACAGTGATCTTTCGTCTTGAGAGAAGATGTGGCAGTCGATGTGCAATTGAGATTTATTTGTCTAAATATGTGCATTTCTGTCAATATGACAGTCTGTTTATTGTATTATTTAATCTTAAATGCAAAATTACAGAATGGCCCTAAGATACAAAGATACAATCTATACAATATATTAATAGTATAGCAGATAATTTTATATACAATTAATGAGCATAGATAAAATGAAACAGATGGTTCATTACAGTCGGAACGAAAAGGAAACGGAATCTTTGTGCACAAAGCGGTAAACTGCATGATGTGGTAGAAGCCCATAGTAATTTAAAGGGGTAATCACCTATTTCTGTTTGTTTGTTTGTTTGTTTATTTCTAATGCACACCAAGCCCAGGGGTAACAGGGTGCAGCAGTAACAAAATGCAAGGCTTACATAGTTACAAGTATGGTCGCAATAAACCATATATAGTTACAGGTATGGTCACAGTAAGACATATATACAAATATACAAGTTATAAGCAATTTATGAGCAGGAAGAATAAATAAGCACAGAAGCAAATGTTACAATATATTTGGGAGGGATATGCTAAGGCATCCTGAGTGAAGATAATGCAGTTTTGAACAATAGACCCCAAAGTTTTTCAAAATAATGTACAATTTTATTCAATGGACCACACAATCTATGCAGATGACGTACATGTAGCTGTGACATCAGAATTCTTTATTGAGTTTAAAAGTTCAATCAGTTCCTGATACCAGAGAATATTTGGGAAAGGGAATCTTTGTAGATATTGTTCTATCAGTGCAAATTGACAAGACAATTCCAGACTCATCTTCCAACCAGGGGGATTGTTACCGAACATAATATTCATCGCTGTGGGTGAGGAATCCTGGCAAACATAAACTTTAATAGTCATTAATCAATATACACCATACCAACAGATGACTTAGATCTGCCACCTTTTTGACACATTTGTAACATGAAAATGTTTTATTGAAGCTCTACCTATAGAACATTGATGGGATATAATACTGCCAAAACAGTACTATATATCTATCTATTCAGTGTTTTGCTGCAAGCAACATCTTCTGATTTTCCAGAGACATTTAGTAATGAGAATGATCGGGCTTGGTTTTACAATAATGGAGTTTCCCTTTGTATATCACTCTATGGAACATTTCTATGGAAAAACGGCCTGATAGGCATAATTGGGCAGAAAGAAACTGTTTAGAGACTAAGCACACAATGAGAAACGGGATAAAGCACAACCGAAGGTGTCCAGAACACTGTGGAAGATAACATTGCATTGTGAAACTTTTGTACAGAAAGAAAGATAGGTCTAAAGTTCAGGTTTCAAATGTAACATTATAAGGTACGGAGCCGAAACAATACTAAACCAGCAGCACACAAAGTGGCAAAGATATGAGGCCATCTTTTGGAGAAAAACCTTAGCCCTCCCCAAAAAAGTCCCAATGCCAAGAATTCGTTTGAACTAGCCCTCCAATCATTACAATCCATAATCCTATGGAAACAACTGGACTTATACAGAAAAGTGATCAGTCCTGAAAATATACAAGCAATTGAAATATTTTGGAAAAAAGACCAAGCCATGAATGTCACAGCATTGAACAGCTGGAAAGCTGAGATGGAGAAAAAGATGGCAATCGAGGAGATACCAGCAGAGATGCTAGTGCAGCGTCCTCAATACGCCAAACGCAAGATTCAAAGAAACGACTGGATCAAGACGTTAGCTGAACAGCTTGACATGCGACTTTAGCTTGACATGCGAAATTGAAACAAGAACATTAAACCAGTTGCCGGAGTATTTAGCTCTCTTTCCCGATCAAACCATTTGTGATATTTTCTTGACATTCCGCCTAAATATCCTCCCTACAAGAGAATTCCTAGTACAAACGAAACAAATTCCATCCATGAATCAAAATTGTCGATTTTGTAGTCAGCCAGGGCTAACAGAAACATTATATCACATATTGATGAATGCCCCGCCTTGATCGACAAAAGAAACCAGTACAGGGATTTCTTCGGAATTTCAAAAATACAGATGGAACCAAGGGAAAGATGGACACAAATCTTGCTTGGGCAAGACAAAACCTTAATCTTCACCATCAGACAGTTCTGGAATAACATAATGAAGGCCCCAAGACCAGTTTAAAAAGAAAAGAGAGACTTTAGAAAGACGATGGAGAAAAATACCTAGTTGAGAGAATGTATACGAATTTTTAAGATGCAAAGTCTAAAGTGACATAAATGAAAAGTTTGGCAACAAACGTACCATTTCTAATAAAAATAAAAACATAATTAAAAAGAAATGTAACATTTACAAAGCACTCGAAGAAGGTAAATCAATTCTTCTGGAAACAGGTGAGATTGAACAGACAGGGGAACTTGACGAAGGAATTTAGCACACATAGGGGACTCAGGCAAGGCGGTGTCCTCACACCCTGCCTGTTCAATCTATACCTATATGATCTAGGTCATTATTTAGTGCCTTCAGTTTTTGGTGCCCCAAGGATTAACACCTTAAATGTATGTTGGCTAACATATGCCGACAATGTTGTGTTAATCAATCACACTCAATTGGGATTACAGCATCTCTTGGAAGCCACTAGAAAATTTGCTGAAGAGAACAAACTTGTGATTAATGAAAATAAAACAAATGTAATTCGCCTTTGTAAGTATCTGAATAAACCTCATGCATTTTCTTGGAGATTTGGTAACTCCGTGATACTGCCTGTAAGACACCTAACTTACTTGGGATGCGATATTGATGCATCCCCCGGTAAGAAACAAATCATAAATATAGTAAAAAAATAAGGCAATTCAATTTGCTGCACAGATTAAGCAAATAAAGGGAAGCTATGGTACGTTTTCTATGTTGCCTTGCATAGAGATTTATCGCCTCAAGGTTGTCCTAGCTCTGTTGTATGGACTGATGATAAATCACTTGACCAAGTGCACAGACTGCGACAGAAATGAGGATGTGATATGGAAAAGGGCCCTGAGTTTTCCAAATTATCTCCCGATTATGGTTTTAAGGTACGAGCTGGTATTAGTCTCTATACATGCCTGTTTCAAATGGAGGATTTTATCTTTTTTTATGAATGTATTGGACCCATTAAAGGACCTGGTTTATCAGGATCTGAATTTGATCCTGATAGCAAATAAATCTGGTCCTGTGGCCAACTTTGGAGTCTATGTTGAGTTCA
This sequence comes from Ambystoma mexicanum, assembly GCF_040938575.1. Lineage (NCBI taxonomy): Eukaryota > Metazoa > Chordata > Amphibia > Caudata > Ambystomatidae > Ambystoma > Ambystoma mexicanum. Next base: position 466,158,245 of record NC_090939.1, on the reverse strand, counting down.
TCTTCGAAAACATTAATATTTGTACAGACACGCTGAGAGAGAATCCCACCCATGTGAAAAAAATCTTTTCTATGAAGATTGGATTGATTCAATTGACAAAATACAAGGTTGTAAACTGTACAATAATGTGTCAAAGGGAGATAAAGCAGTGTGAGTCCTTATTTTATACCTACACAAATTCCTAAATTCTTTCTGGCGAGATCAAGTTCTTCACTTTAGGTTGAACGTATTGCAAACAGGCGAAAATGTGTCTGCTTATTCCAAAGATTGTGTAAAGGTAAATATTGTGACCTATGTAACATTGAAGGCACTGTTCAATCCAGAGATCACTTATTCATTCATTGTCCGGCACTGCAAAATATTAGATTGTTGTTATTTAGTGGGTCTGTAGACAATGATCAGTGGCTGGCTACGGAAGAGTTTTGGGAAAGGCTTCTGAGCAGCCATGAAATGTCACTCACCATAGCTGCATTGATATTTTTTTATTATAGATGTAATTAGTCTATGCTGGTGAAAATCAATTAATTCAATTTTAATATTACAACTGATGCTTTCAGGGTGAAGGGTCCAGCGATAAGCTCAATTCTTGTTTTATCTTGGAATATTAATTTTAAAAAGTATTGTAGTCAAAGTGATGTTTATGGTAAAAGTGTATTTTATTGATTATGGGATTAATTATCTTCTCCATTACCTTTTCTGCAATCTTTTTTGTCTTTTACACAGTGTATATTTGTCACCTTTTCTGTATCCTTTTCTATGTGTAAGGTTAATATTACTTAACCAATTGCCAATAATAAAACGTTAAATAATTGTGCAATGACAATAGAATAACGTGATTTATATAAAAGTAGAAGATTAATTAAGTATACATGAATAGTAAATGCTGACTTCTGAGTAATATGAGAGCAAAGACTTCTCGCAGAGAGTGAAATGAGTGTAGAAAAGGGACCAAACGAGGTAGTGCATTTTATGAGTCTTGCATGAAAGTCAGGGGCCAGAACTGTCACCTCTACATTACATACAGAAGGGGTTCAAATTCAGAAGAGACCCGTGTCAGCAGTGCTCCACAATTCAGCATTTCTACACCTACACCTCTCTATTAACTCTCTTCTCACAGCTCGTTATTCTAAGCACTCCTCTGTCCTAATTTTTCTCGACTTATCTGCTGCTTTTGACACCGTTGATCACTCCTTGCTTCTGAAATCTCTCTCCTCATTTGGCTTTCGTGGCCCTGTCCTATTGTGGTTTTCCTCCTACCTATCCAACCGCACTTTTGCTATCTCCTGGGGTGGCAACACCTCTTTACCTCTTCCCCTCAATCACGGTTTTCCTCGAGGGTCAGTACTTGGTCCCTTTCTATTATCCTTAAATACGTCTTTCCTTGCCCCTATAATCTCTTTTGGACTATATCACCACTTCTAAGCTCTTTCTTTCATTCTCGTCTTTCATGCCTGACATTCACTCTACTCTCCCAACTTGCCGGTCTGCTATCAAATCCTGGATGACCTCCCACTTTCTCACTTTGAATGCCGGCAAGACCGAAGTCTTATTCTTTCCAGCAAACACTCTCCCACCACAGTCTCCTCCCCCATCCATCTCCTTTCCCCTTTCCAGCATATCCATCTCCCCTACATCCTGTAATCTCAGCCTTTACTTTGCTCACCATATCTCTCTTACATGCCACGTCTGTCGATTCCATGTCTGCAACATTCGCAGAGTCCGGCCTTTCCTTACTTTCCACGCCTCAAAACTTCTCATCTCGTTGTTAATCCTCTCTCAACTTTTCTACTGCTCTGTCACATTCTTTGGTCTTCCCCACTCGTGCCTTGCTCCTTTTAAATCTATCTATCATTAAACCATTCGCTCTCTTTGTAATCTCTCTTATCGTGACTCGATCACTTCATCTCTTGACTCATTTGGTTGGTTGTCTTTCCACTCTCAACCTATATACAACTTTCTTTGCCTTGTGTTCAAATCTCTCTACGGACTGTCCCCTGACTATCTTGCTTCTCTCCTTTCATTCTACTCTCCCTCTCGTTCTCTCCATTCCTCTGATCTCTTTAGACTGACCGTTTCACATCCTCCCTGCGCTCAATCCTGCTTTCACTCTTTTCAGCTCCTCGCACCTCTTCACTGGAACTTGCTCCCTCTGTCCCTTCACTCTATTACTTCTTACTCTCTATTCCGTTCCTCCTTAAAAACTCACCTGCTTCAGTACCCTTATTAATTGTTACCGCCTGTACTTGATCCATGTTTGCTCCACTGTTCTTATGTACTGTTGATCTCCTATGTAATACATGTTACCTGTACCGGACCCTTGTTTGCTCAACTGTTCTGATGTACTGTTCATCTCTGTAAAGCACTTTGGATAATGGCGCTATATAAAGAACAATAAAAATACAAATATACCGCCGTCCCCCTCTGAGACAATTGCCACTGTCTCTTTTGTTTTGGCTACACCATGGGTGTTAAACTTCATGGTACTTGCATCTAAATGGTGAGTACACGCTCATGTATCCTTCCACATTCCCCCTGTAAAATTCCATTATAGTAAATTGAGATTCACCTGAATTCAGTTGTAGACCAAAAGGCTTTGCGAGCATGGATTTAGTTTGAGAGTTAATTGCCTAGATTGACAAGTGGCAAAACACATCCTTTTAGTGTTGTTCGCAGCATAGATGCTGCTGTCATCTCCTCTAATGTTGAGACTGTTTATCTACTAGACTTAATCGTGGAAGTTTTTAATGAGGCTATTTCTGTCTGCAATGTTCCACCTCCAATGCTGATGGAGAAGGATAGTGCTGTAAGCTTGCATTTTTAAGTCCACATGGACTCTCAGGTACGTATAACACTCCATTTCAATAGAACATAGCTGTATCCCACCTGGGCCATGGCCTCTTACCCACATACATCTGCAGCAATTCACTACTCAACTTCATAACACACCTCCACTCTGCCATTAGAATGCTACCCCATGAAAACAATTCAGTCCAGCTGGACACATAATCAGTCACCGTGACTCTCCTACTCTCCTGACAGTCTATCACAGCACCCATCCACTAGCCAAATCTCCATGGGTCATTAGTAGTGATTTAGCTACCTCTCCCTACCTTCATGCTGGCTAAAATGCACATACACATTCTAAAAATTATCCTTTCAATTCTCATACCTCAGAGTGCAGTCCTCCAAGGGTGTTCAGCCCACAGCGCTATGAGGCCATACCAACTGCATAGGGCACTATACAAATGCCATATAACATACCATAACACCCTTCACAATTATAGAAGTACTGCGTTCTCTGCTTGGAAGTCCAAATAAAGCAATACATATTTTTGCCGCCTTCTGTTGGAACTGCAGCTGGGAGTGTGTAATCCTCAGAATGATTGTCTGACAATTATCCCCGATTTTGATATTCCTTCACTCCATACTCCCACTTCCTTCATCCCTTGCAGTTTACTGTGTTAGCAAGTAAATTGAGCTTATCATTTCACCATCCGCAATCATCGTGTCCAACACTAGGCATCGAAGGCCACAGATCTAACAGGTTTTCAGGATATCACTCAATAATTTTCATGAGAAACATTTCCATGCATTTATAATCATTGTTTGCACATTTATCTTGTGAATATTCATGAGGAATAGCCAGAGAATTTGACTTGTTTCCGGGACATCGAGGCCTGGAGTTGGGCAAACCTTCTAAGGCAATTCCTTTTGTCCATATCTGAGCTTGACACTGACCAAACAAGGTGGCATCTGGCACTAATAGCCTTGGTTTGGTAATGAGTTCCTCTTCTCAGGTAGGTCCTATCCACTCCACCATGTATCCTGTTGCACCAATATGCTGTACAGGGTCCAGTCTTCACAGAAGTACAGGTTCCTTGGAGGAGCAGAGCCTACAGATATTATACAAACACAAACCCATTCAGGAAGAATTCGGGACAGCTGGGGATGCATTCACCATGGAGTGCACCCATGCAGCATTTCGACAGGGCTTCAATTAGCCAACACATCACAGCAGATTAGTATTTCTTTTTCACTGTGGCAACTCAGTATCATGCCAAAACACTTTACTTCACCCACATGTTTGCTCAATCAGAGGAAAGTCAGCTTCCTGGATGCATATACAGGGTGTAAACCTTTAGGGGCTGCTGTTTGAGCCTTCCCTTCTATGCTGCATTGCAGGCTGCGGTTCAGCGGGCAGGCAGCTTCTCCTTTGGCTATGCATTTCTGTTTGCTGTGCAGCACGTTCCCTTTCAATATAACACATTTCAAAAGGCCATGCAGGCAAATGTGCATCAAATTAGTATTTCCTTCAATAGGATTATAATTAAATGAACTTCTTGAGTAGTTCACCTTCTTTGCAAGGACTGGCCCTAGTCCTATTTCTTTCCGCTGCCTTCATTCGCTGCCATTTGCTACTGGTTATGTATAACGTGCTTAATACCCAGATGTTTCTACGTGCGGAGCTAGAGCTCGAACCTCTGTTCTCTGTGTGGTTGTGTTTTCAAGGAGAACGCGTTCCCCCTGAGATATCCTCCAGGCCCAGGTATGGGCACTGCTGGTGTATTATTGTATATGAAAAGAAGACATGGATTGATCCTGCGTTGCAGTATTTAGGAACTGTCCACACCGCTTTAAAAGGCAGCATATCAAATTGGTTTATTTTCTTCAGTCTGTCTGTGAATTGTGCAGTGACCACAAAGCAGCCTGTTTCTCAAGCTCTATATATAGAAAAATGACATCATATTTTCAGGAAACGGAAAGGCGTGGCTTCGCCAACCATGGAGCTGCAATGGAAGAGTTAAACCTGTGAATTGTGAGCGAAGAAACGCTGGTTGAAAGGGTGACACATTTAAAAGAAATGTGAGAAAATGTGGACCCCGAATTGGTATCGTTTTCCATGAAAACTGGGCGGAAGGAATGTGTTTACTTGCATTTGTATCTAATTGTACTAGCCAAGGATTGTTGCATTGTATGTAGGTCACATGTTTCAACAACTTTGAGTTGGTCAAAAAAACATACTAAGAATTCTATTACACCCTGGAATAGTTTAAAGGCAAAACACCATTGCTCATTTTGCACAAGGCAAAACACCATTGCTCATTTTGCAAAAAGGCAAGAAATATGCCTGTGGCATTCCCAACCATTCTACTGCACTTGTAACACAAATCCCTACCTGTAATCGATATTCTCTACATTACTCTCCGACCAAGCACGTCATCGTTATTCATCAGTATTTTCAGCCTTGAGACCGGAAACTGCACAGCTTCGCCAGCTGTGACGGCCTGGGATTCTATACAGTAGGGCTGTTGATGTAGGGCAGTCTCATTTGGCCTCCCACGGTAGCCCGATCTTATTATGCATTGAAGATAAATGCTATGATTTGACCCCAAGCACGTCAGCGTCAGGTCATTTTACAGAGCCACGTAGCATCGACGCAGCCCCTATTATGCCTGCACAACAGATGTACAACAAATGTTCTCGCTGAGAAGCTTTGTTTTGCTCCTAATTGTCTCATGGGCCCACTCGGTGTTTGGCAAGATTTCCGAATTGAACCCTTTCAGTTTTGAACTTCAAAAGACGATAAAATGATAATATAGAAGCCGACGTAATTGACTAAGAGTTTAGCATTAAACACATTTTCAAATACTCATACTTTTTTTTTAAGATCAGGAAACCTAGGAGTAGTTGACTATCCATCTGTTTTCAGAACTGAAAAATATTTTCAACCTTCGCAATAGATAATGGTTGCTAATGGACTGTTTCAAGGGTTGCAACGTCCGATAACGGAGTAAGAGGTCAATTAGCAACCTTCATTGCCAGCAAATGCATAAAAAAAAGACTTTAACCTTAAAGTGTCTGCTTACACGTTGAAATAAATGGAGGAGTTTCAGAACACACAGCATTTTCAATATTTTTAAGGGTAAGGTGGCATAAGTATAATTATAATTTTTATTACAATTGGTTATTTATCATGCACTTAATACCGAAGAGGTTTCTAAGCGCCGACCTAGGATTCTAACCAGTGTGCAGCAATAAAATTGCAGCAAAAAAGTTTTCTATAAAAAAATTGTGGCAAAAATGCTGTTGTTTGATTTGGTAAAGGTGTACCCATTATAGCATTTAAGGGGACTGAGAGTTGCAGGGGTTTCTCCCACTGCCATTAAATGGTATAATGGGTCTGGGGATGTCCCCTGCATCCATTACATGGATTGCAGCTGCAAAACCATGGTCTTTGTGCCACGATCTTTTGTGTAAACTGCCATTTTTGGCACGATTTTTTACACATGGATCCTTCGTACCTATGTTGCTCTGCTAGACGAGCGTGTTGCCGCTGATCTATACTACCGTGTTATAGCATGAATGGCAGCTTTCAAAAATACCCGAATTAAACGATTAAAAACAAAAGATGAATTAATGGAATTATTTGCGGGTAAAACAGGGATTTGGGTGCCATGCTGCCTGCAAATCCCCATTCATCAAACATGGATTTGCGCGCAGAAATGCATGCAAATCCCCATTTTACACGCAAATAATTTCATGACTCAGGGACAAAGTGTGTCAGGTTAAAGCACTTGACCCATTGTGCTTTAGAATTAAATATCTAAGATAGAAACATGCTGCAGCAAAATATACCTTTAAAAAAAAAAAAAAAAACTGGCAATAACATTAAAAAAATGCCTACATTTGAGGTTTTGTATTATGCAGGGGCCCATGTTTTCTATTTTACTTATAAACTAGTTCATAAAGACACCGAGCAGCATGAGGCGATGTGTAAGTGTTGGGCACCAGGAAACACCGGAGTCCTACCCACAGTGGTAGAAGTGTACCAAAAAAGGTAGTGGAACTTTGACCTCGGCAGCGGCGGGGGAAAGAGTTGACAGGAAGGGAGCAAAATGCAACATATTAATAAAGTGTGGCAGTCATGCTGGTTGACAGCCAATAGAGTTGAAAGAGATTTCCATTTAGCTGTAACTGTTATCGGGTGGTAAAGTGGAGAAGTGTGCTTTAACTTCACAAAGAACAGTTCCGGAATAGTGAAAATGGTTGCAAATAGTAGTGGAACTATTAACAGTAAAAAATAAAAGCAATGTAACGTCGCACTTGACCATTCCCGCTCACTTCGACCACTGCATATGCATTCTTATGTAGAAAGTTCACTGAGATTCCAAGAGATCATTTCGGCCAAGCTTTGGGTGGAGGCATATTTGGCCACCTGGAAGCCTGTCATGTAGCTTGAAGAGGTATTTTTTAAGGGTTTGCTTTTATGATACCTCTGGGTTTTGTGCGCTATATAAATGGTCAAATAAATAAATAAATGAATGATGCACTGCACAAAATGGTCTGCAACTTTTCGCTCTATAGACTGCAACTCCCATGAGCCCCACCAGCGCACTCAATGGTGAAGGATCGAGGAAGTCATAATCCAAATCATCTGGAGAGCCACAGGTTGCCGCCCCTTGAGGTCTGATGTCAGGGAATTGAATACAAATAGCTTGTTACCAGAAGCAGGGGATGGTTTGCTGTGCAGTTTCATGGAACAGATATTAAGTACCATATAGTTATGCATCGCTTTTCCAAGAAGCTGCTGAACTCCAATAGGCGACATCGTTTCATAAACTTAAGGGATTCCCCTAAAAGAAACTGCCATGTGAATCCACAACTGGCAGGCAGCGCATGGTGCTAAATTCCTTTATACTTGCAAAGTAGGATGCAATTTTTAAAGGTAAAAAAGCCTCTGATGTTGAAAGATCCTAGTCGCAAACAGAGATGGGGCATCAACGTTTGCGGACACACTGTAAATATAATGACTATTAACGCCATGACTAGCACCAATACCGGTACCACCACCGACTTGGTGGTATGGGGACTTACCGGTCTATTCTGACCTTTGCGGGACCGGTAAGTCCCCATTTGAAAAGCCATTCCCCATTCCCATTTGAGCCCCCATAGGGCTCAATGGGAAGGGGGAAGGCGTCAATAACGGTACCGCAAATTGCAGTACCGTTATTGACCCCGGTATCCCTTTGTGGGTACCGTCCATAACGCCTGGTAAAACCAGGCGTTAAGGGAGGGACCCGCAAAGGGACCTCGGAATAGGGCACAAGGGGATTACCAGCACCGGTGTCATTACCGGTGCCCGGTATCCCTTTGCGCCCCGGTCGTAATGACCCCCAATGTTTTCTATGTTTATGTTATGCAACAGTTATCTTGCTATTATTGATGGGGAAGACGTTCAGCAGGTTTATCATGTGATTTGCACGGTTCGTGACGCTGTTTTCAAACAGGTATATGAGATGTAAATGCATTTCTTGTTGATAACATTCTTTTTATTGTGGTAAAGCTTTATCGTACATTGAACCATATGTTTTTTCACTTGTAACATATGATTTCAACCTTTCAGCACAAATCTTCCTTCTCTGAACACCACTTTCGTTCTGATGATTTCATGACCCATATCCCAGGGATTGTAGCAGGATACGCTTTGATTTTTAATAAAGCAAGAGCTTCCAAATTGTAAATCTTAAATGCCAGCAAACAATAAACTAATAATAGACAATAAACTAATAATAGAGTCAGAACTATGGGACATCAAAGTCGCTTCACTCTTTCATTAAGACAAAAAAATACATGCAGACCCTGCTAAATCCATCCTGTCTCTCCCCTTTTCGTATAGAGGGCAGTTTGCTCAAGAACGGCCCAATACTTGCACTAGGCCCTTTAATATTTCAAGTCCATATTCTCGAAGGAGACCTCACATTGGAATCACAGGTGAGCACAATATCATCCTCTGGGAGCTTAAGTTGTAAATAAATACAAATCTGTTGTTGGAGTTCACCTTCCCTAAATACATTTATCTCTCGTCTTTTCGCTCATTCACTCATTCCAAAGTCACAATTTTTAAAAGAAATCACTGACCATGGTCTAACTATTTGACTTATTCCCAATATTCTATCTATCCCTTTCACTCTCACTGCTAGTATTTACCGACCTGCAGTGTAGGCGTTCAATGGATCGCACACGCTGAATCCTGGCTCATAGTGACATATTGTGCCATGCGTAAGCATATCAATCCCTTTACATGCGTGTGCGCACTTCATAACTGCAGCATTGCTTTTGCAGAACATCTGGCAATCAGCTTTGAACAAAAGCAGCAAAATTGTGAGCTGCATTCTAACCTCACCAGGGGTGTTTTAAAACGGTGTGATGATGTAAAATTGCCTATAAATGGCGATTATCTAACAGCTGTACACAATATCAGGCTAAATCTTAATCAAGTCATGAAGACTGGGACTTTGAAGACAGACGGGCAATTTCATGGGAACTGGGTTTTTAACATTTGCAAAAGTGCTCTACTTTTTTCTCTGAGTGAAAGTGACACCTGCAAAAAGATCACAAGTGGTTAAAATATGCAAGGCCATTGTAAACTCTCGTGGCACTTACTGTGCTCAAAGACTACCCCCTCCTGATGCTTCTCCGAAAATATCTCATACGACCGATGGAAGGGCTAAGACCAGCACACTCGGCAGAAGCTCAATGGCCGAGATTCACAAAATAACAATGTACACCTTAACCAAACACAGACAGCCAAACAAGAAGCATGTAGGTGTTGCTTTTGTCTAATTTTAGGACATGCAATTTGGAATTAGGAATTAATTAAAGGCGTTTGGTGAAACAGAATCTAGGGTGTCTGCCACCCAGTGTGTGTTGACATACTTTGCTGTGGGTGAAGAAAAAATAACAAATTGAGATCTTAGGTCGAGATATTTGAACCCACAGTTGCAAGAGCTGTTTGCTTTCAAGTCAGGACTTATAAAGTGCATGCCCCCAACACAAGAACCTTTTGGAAAATATGAGGAATTGGACATCTGGCAAAGTTGCCTGCCTAAATGCTTATGTGCCTGAGTCAAACTCACATTAAGGTCATTGCTGCCCACACCCACGCTAGAAATGCAAAGTGACCTCCATTGCCAGAGAGCACTGACTAATACTGAGGCCACTAAGGCTGCTGATCAACATTGCCCATTTTAAAAGTAAATGCAGTCATCAAAGGATGAGGGGCTGGCATATGAGCAGGTGCTAGCCACACCTTTCCTGAGGTGTATATATTCAAGCAAATTACACGAGTTCTGTGAGCTGTAAAAAAAAGTCACAGTCTGCTGTAGAAGGCCTTACGAAAAAAGTTTTTTGTTTTTGAGGACACAACTGACCACTCAGAAATACTGCTTCAGTTGATTGCATCCCCAAAATAAACATTGGGTCACGAAATCATTGGTTGTCCAGTGTAGATTGAACTTAGGAAAATCTTCATGTTCTGTCCAATGATGTCTTTCTACAGTGAGTCCCACATGAGCAATGGTTACCTAAGCGGGTGAAAACTCAGGGCATTTTTTTAAAATTCAGGCTAATGTTGATCTTTTCAGACCCAACAAGTTCCCAGAGGTAAACCTTACCCTGCCTGGGGCGTGGCCAAGCGGCCGCAGAGATCGCTGCTTAGGTGTGGAGCTCCGTTGCCAGTGAGATTATTCTATCAACATGAACCTATAATATGCTCTGAATTTTATCCAAAATATCTATTTTCAAATGCTGTTGACATCAGGTTTAACTTTTAAAGTCTTTCTGCAACATTCAGCCGCAACACGCTTCCTTACCTCATTGCCGCCAACTCTGCTGCTGAATTGCGTAGCAACTGCATTTCTATGGACATCTGTGGAGTCAGCGTCCCCCGCTCCCTTCTGTGGGGTCTGCCGGGGGTTTAGAGAAGATTACTGACACCCGACTCTCCATTCGGTGTGTCCTTCATGAGGGCGACCGTACCTTTTAACCTCTGAGGTGGGTCCCTCATTTTGTGAGACGGTTCACTGCTGTGTATACCGGACCATTTGTCTGGAATTGTGTAAACAAGCGCATCGTAGTGGGTGGATTCCTACCTGCTTTCACCATGTTCTACGTGTACAATTAGCAGCTTGTTTACTCTGTGAATCATGTTTCTTCCTTTTTCTAATGCGCTAGCTCCCCTCACGCAGCCCGGCCCATCAATCACGTTACCATCTGGCTGTAATAATATAATGCGCATACTCGCTACTGGCTCCCGGGGGTCAATCTATATACTACACCTTTAATTTAACTGGTTTTTCTTGTGGATTTTGCTAATTTATTATCTTTCAACTTCCGCCTTTTGCTCCTGAACGTGGCAGATACTAAAAAACCGGTGCTAATACTGGTTAACTCACCTTTTAGTTCCTGCTTGGAAAAATTTCTAGAGGAATTCAGTAATATTCGTTCCTCCATTTCTACGGTGGACTCCCTCTCCTCCAGCATACAAGAAGAGCTTAAATGATTTAAAAATGATATAAAAACATTTTCTGGCAGACTTGATGAAGCTGAGGAAAGAATTGGCATAGTGGAAGATAGGGTGGAGGGCCTTGAGAACATGCAAATAAGACTTGGTCAGCTAGAAGGCAAAGTCACAGAATTAGAAGACAGAAACCGGCGGGACAATCTTCGCTTCTACGGAATTCCTGAAAAAAAGGAATCAACGTCTTTACCAAATGTATCCCCTCCGCCCCTTGTATCACTTTTTACACCCTTTGGAATTACAACAGGCTCAAAGGATAAGACCCTGCTTTTCTAACAACAACACTTTGCCAAGACCTTTCATTGCTTGCTTTTTAAGGGACCAACAGGTGTGCCAAGTTCTACTAGCTGCCAAAAGAATTCCCCCATCCTTTTTCAAGGCAATAAAATCTATATCTCCCCAGATTTTTCCAAGATCACACAAGCCAAGAGGAAACGATTCCTTGATATGAGACCTCTGTTGAAATCCCTTAATATTAAACATGGTCTCTTGGATCCTGCTAAAATGATCATTACCATTCCAGATGGATGTACCAAAGAATTTACAGACCCAATCAACCTCTTCAACTTACTTCAATCTCTTTAAGCTTTACCGATGGATATTTCCTCCCTGGATCCCTCGCTCAACGCATCCATGTCGGACTCATTACTTCAATCTCCTACCTTCAGGAAACCTAAGAATTAACACATCAAATATACTCCCAAGCACAGCAGATCGGTCTCTTCAATTCCTCTTGACCTTCCATCTACTTTGACCCATCAGAGAGATAAATCGAGATCTCCCATCAAACCCTCTGATCCTTCGCTGTCATCTCTACAAGCTTGATCGTCTCTGTACTCTAACCACACTTCATCATAACCTTGGTTGATCTGCATTTTACCCTGTGTGTAAATACTTGGTAACTGCGTAATAATTCTGTTGGCCACTTTGTTTGTTCATACTCTTTCAACTTTGAATATTTCCTCATCTCCTGCTCTTGGCTTCTACTCGCTTATGCTCTTTCCATCTCTGTACTTTGGTATCCCTCATGATATTCTTTCTCTCTTACATGCAAATTCAACCTCTTTGTATCCTTACTACCATTGCTCATATATATTCCCTCTCTTTTATTCATCTGGCTTACTTTCTTGTGCCTTTTCCTTTCTTGTGGTCACTCCCTTTTGTTCATCCCCTTATATATCTTTGTTGCCATAATGTATAGTAATTATTATTCCACTGGTTGTTTACATCATTTGAGTTTCACTTATTATATTAGGTTGTTGCACTATTTTTCTCTGCATTTTGTTGTATCTACTTTAGCCATTATCAATTGTCCGATTGCAAATGTCTGTTAAATTACTCACCTGGAATGTCAAAGGGCTGAATCACCATATCAAGCATAACAAGATACTTTCCCAACTTGCTAAGACTAAAGCTGATATTATTTGTCTCCAAGAGACTCATCTGGGTTCGGAGAGTAAAAACGTCAAGATTAGAGCCTCTTTGATCAGCCATCCACTCTTCTCTAATGCTTTAGATAAAAAAGGCAGTGTCTCCATTTTGATTAATAAACATCTTAATTTCATGTTAGTAAATTAAGTTAATGACCCTGAAGGCTGGTGGATAATTGTCGAAGCTATTATTAACAATTTACCAGTAATAATAATTAATGCTTATGGTCCCAATGCCCTCAAACCCCTTTTTTGGTCTAATTCTAATCTCAAACTTGCACAGAAGAACCCAGATAGACACATTTTTTTGTGGGGATATGAACCAGGTTCTCGACCTTTGCCCTCGACCGCAAATCTACTTCAAATTCTGTCAACTCCAAATCCCGCAGTAGTTTCCTTGACTTAATACAAAACCTCAATCTAGTTGGCCCCTGGAGCTGTTGCCACCCAAATACAAAAGATTATAGATTCTATTGCCCCACACCAATCCTTTTCCAGACTAGATTATATTTTTGTCAACTCTTCACTTACTTCCACTATTATCAACTCTGAAATTGGTCCATTTCTGACCATGCCCCTGTCTTTACCACTCTAGAATGGTTACCTATTTCTAAACTCTCTCCTAGATGGAGATGTAACTAATTCCTTCTTAAAGACAAATCCTTCAACGATAAAGCCAATTCTTTCATTGGTTACTTCTTTTGTAACAATCGCCCTGAACACACCTCCATCAATAATAACTGGGACGCCTTCAAAGCTACCCTTCGTGAATTCATAATTCAATTCTCCGCCATAAAAAACATCAATCAGAATCCCTTCATAACTCACTTTTAACCTTAATCAAACATCTTTAAAAGTTATACTATGCTAACCCTGACCCCAATACAATGAACGCTCTCATGATCAAACGTATTGAATTTAACAAACTATGCACGATAGAGCTGCTAATTCTATTCTTAGATTTAGAACCAAAGCATACAGTGGATCCAACAAATCTGGTAATATGTTAGCTTCTTATCTAAAGAAGAAAAATCCCTTATTACCCATATCATTTCTCCTGACGGTAATAGATTAACTAATCAAAAAGACATAAGCAATGCCTTTCATGATTTTTACTGCAACCCTTATTCTTCTGATTCCTCTATCAACACTTCTGAAATCCATTCTTTCTTTCAAAAAAATTAAATAAAATCCCTTAAATTCGATTCACCTTTCTTCTCTTGACTCACCCATTTCCCTAATAGAAATCAAACAAGCCATATCTGACTTTAAACCTAATAAAACCCCAGGTCCTGACGGATTTACAGTAGATTTCTATAAAACATTTATTGACTCCATTGCACCAAAACTGTTACAACTTTACTCGTATTCTGTCATAATTGGCCAAAGGCCTGGCTCCTTTGGTGAGGTGCTACTCGTACTTTTCCCTAAACCAGATAAAGACCCCTCTTTGATTAAAAACTACAGACCCATCTCTCTTATCAACTGGACTCCAAGATATTTGCCAACAATCTAGCTAAACATTTAGAACAATATCTTCCTAAGCTCATACACTCTGATCAATCTGGTTTTATAAAAAATTTCCATGCTTCCTCTCATACTAGGCGTTTGTTAAATATGCTTTCACATTCACAACATTCGGACCACCCTCTTGCCCTCTTGGCCCTTGATGCTGAGTAAGCCTTTGATTGTGTTTTGGTCTTTTATGTTTCATTCCTTAATTTGGCAAGCCTTCTCTTTTTACTTTATTAATCTAATCAAAGTCTTATACCCTTCTCCTACCACTCACATCCTCATTGATAACTCTCTCCTCCTCTTTTCAAATAGAAAGGGGCACCCACCAAGGTTTTCCCCTCTCTCCCTTGTTATTTAATCTTGCACTAGGACCCCTCTTACAAAGCATCAGAACAAACACTAACATCAAAGGTATCTTTGTTAATACTAATGAAATAAAACTACCTGCTTATGCGGATCACATCCTACTTTATCTTTCTGATCCTGCCTCCTCCTTCCAACATTTAATAACACCATACATAATGATTCTATTCTCGCAGGCTACAAATGAAACTTTGATAAATCAGCGGTCATGCCTCTTGCTAATGCATGTAACCCAGCCAATACCCCACTATTCGGCATGTCCTGACAACCCTTGCATTTCAAATATCTAGGTCTTCATATCACTAAAGATATTGCCACCACTATTACTCTCAACACTAACCACATAATCGAAATACGCACGGAAATAATCTCAAAATTGTCTCCTCTTTTCTTATCTTGGTCGGGGCGCCTTGATATTATGAAGATGATGATTAGCCCCACTATTTATTTTTTAATCTATGATCCCCACAGCTATCCACGCTTCATTCTACAAACAACTCAATTCCCTTCTTCTTAAATTCCTATGGAATAATAAAACCCACGCATCACCATTAACAAGCTAAGACTTCCTAAACTTTCTGGTGGAGTTAAATTTCCTAACTTACAACTATACCATACAGCCTTTGTTCTTAAGCAATTAGCTATTTTGAAAAACTATGAAACCCTTCTTGAAAATGCTCCTTTATGGGTCCGTATTGCAGCCAGTATTATTTCCCCGCTCTCCCTCTCCCACTTCTTAATCACATCCTCTTAGCCTAATATTTCTTCATTTCCTTCTCTGCATTTTTTCAAATCCATTTGGAATAAACTTCCTACCGATTCCTTTTCTCAAACCAGAACAGACCATTTATTTCTCTGGTTCAATAAACAAAACCCCACCAAATCTAATCCTACCACCATTTACAGATGGTACTCATCAGGAATCAAATGTGTCAAGCAACTATTTCAAAACTCTGTAACAATCCCCTTCACAAAAATGTGCATACAATTTAATATTCCTGAATCAGATCTCCCTTTTCATACTTCACTTCGCAAATCATTAACTAAATCCCTGCCAGACATTACCAGATTAATTTGAATTGACACACAGCTAAAAGTCCCATAATGCATTAGGTGAATCAATGAAGACAGACTGCTGTAGAACCTGTGTACGGAGGGGACAGAGGAGCAGCAGCTAGTCACACCAAAGAGTCTCTCAAATACAACACATTGGTTCAGGAGTGTTATAGTGTGTTTACGAGACTGATTGGCAAACTTGTACAAGAAAGAATACCCTTTAGGGAGAGTATTTGGCACTGTTTTAAGAGAATATTTTCTATTTAGGGAGAGCATTTAAACTCAAACAAATTGCAGGAATTGAGTGAACTATTCAATATAGTTACCATCTGTTGGAGAGGTCTGTGCAAAAATGTGTTTTGTTTCTATGGACTCAACGAATCACTGTGAAATACTTTTTTACTGATTGCTTAGCCAAAACAATTGGTTAAAAGAGTACTGGCTGAACAAAGCGGACCCAAATGAGGAAAATCTACACATTTTCTCTTAGGATGCCCTTCTACTAGAATTGGTTGTCTAGGCAGGATCGAACAAGGGACCTCTATGAAGTTATACTAATGAGTACATTCGTCAGAGTCAATTTGTTCCCGTAGGCTAGCATTTGTCATGCCCCCCGGATTCCTACGACATTCTTATGCCAATGGGGGAAGCCCGTGGCACTTGTCCTGGTGATTACATCAACGCCGGCGTCATTGCCGGTAAATACTACATCTCCCAATGGGACTTGCGCTTGGCATAAACCCTTGGAACGCTCTTTCTCTTGTATGCGTTCCACGCCTCCTTCAAATCCACTTCCTTGGCTTGTTTTTTTGGGGGATTTTGGGACGCTTCGCTGTTTGCACCACTCATTGGATTTTGGGACGCTTTGCTGTTTGCACCACTCATTGGATTTTGGGACGCTTTGCTTTTTGCATCACTCATTGGATTTTGGGACGCTTCGCTGTTTGCACCACTTATTGGATTTTGGGATGCTTTACTGTTTGCACCACTCATTGGATTTTGGGACACTTTGCTGCCTTTCAAAGGATTGTTCTACCACCTCCCTAGTAGCGTCCTCGTGCCGTCCGGGTCAGGGAATCCCCTTACCTAATCTTGGGACATCAGTGACACTATCCTTGGGACACTCTCAAGTTGCCAACTGACCTCCACCTTCACCCGGTCTTGTGTTCTATCACAAGTAGGTATTCCACAGAAAAAAGGAATTTCACAGGTAAGCTTGTGGGTCTGGAAGGGTGTAGAGGGGTTTGTTTATTGCCATCAACAAACGGTATGTAATTCTTGCCTTGTTTGTTTTTTCCCTCTAGCTCCGCTGTGCGTTCCGCCTTTTTGCCTGAGCCCTTGGCCTGACAGGTTTCATTATCCTGCAAGCCGTGCTCTCAGGAAGAAAGTCTGAATTACTTCAGTGGCAGCTAGTCCGAGTGGTCTTCCGGACTAACGGCGGAACATACGGAGTACGACAGATTTAGGAGCCTAATATTGGTGCCTGTCTGTCTGTGATGGATCCTAATGCAGATCCTATGGCTGCTATGATGCAGGCCTTTACCACACTCCGCACAGACATGGCAGCAGCACACGCTTCTCTGCATCAACGAATGGATGTCATGCAAAGCTTTGTGCAGCCCTTGCCCGCGGACGAGGAGTTTGGGGATGCTCCCGCTCCTGTACCACCACCAGTTTCTCCGACACCCCAACCCGGTTTAGCTCCAGTGGTACTACCTGGCCCCTTTCCATTGGCCCCACCAGAACGTTTCACGGGTGACCCCAAAACGTATAGGACATTCATCAATCAATATCGTCTACATTTTCTATGCCGTCCTTTGGCATTTCCCAATTCCACAACAAAAGCAGCATTTGTGCTCTCTCATCTAGGGGTTATGGCTGCGGCCTGGGCGAATCCCTTACTGGAATCTGATGACCCTGTTTTATATGATTTTGATGCCCTACTAGTAGCCATGAACTTGGTTTTTGATGCCAGATATAAAGCTCAGGCTTCGGACCTGGAGTTTCTGGCATTGTCTCAGGGTAAACAACCCCTCTTGGCGTACTTAGCCTGATTCAACCAGTTGGCTGCAGAAACGTCTTGGCCCGAACAGAAAAAGGCGGCAGTCTTTTATAAGGGTTTGTCAGACGAACTTAAGGACGCATTATCCGTTGTCCCCTCTGTTCCTTCAGTATTCTCTGACCTTCTTGACTTGGTGTTGCAGGTAGATGCTCGTCTGCAACAGAGGCGTGGAGAACGCCGACATCCTGATCTACGCCCTGGTAAACCTGAACTGGTATCCTCTCCAGTCCCTGGGGATGTAGAACCCATGCAGATTGGGGCAGTAAAAGGTCCCCTTTCGAAGGCAGAGAGAGAGAGAAGACTACAAAATAATCTATGTCTGTATTGCGGACAGACGAGACATTTCATACGTGTATGTCCTAAACGCCCTGCTAAACGGGCGGGAAACGCCACGACCCGTCCCTAAATCGAGCCGATGTGACGGGTCAGCCTTCCAATGGCTCACTCCTTTGTCCAGCTGCCACACACTTATACCTGGATATGTCCTTTATATTGCCCAACTCTCAGACCTTTTCTAGTCCAGTCATGATAGATTCCGGGGCAACAGGCAATTATATGGACGGACAAGTGGCAGTAACTTATGGTATCCCGGTAGACCCTAAAGACAAACCAGAAGCTATTTATACAGTCGATGGCTCCTGTCTGGTTTCGGGCCATGTCACAAAACAAACACAACCTTTGCAAATGAGTACGGCGAAAGGGCATACTGAATACCTATCTTTCGATCTTATCGCTGCACCTCAGTTTGGGATTATTTTGGGCCTCCCTTGGTTGCAAAAACATAATCCCATCATTGATTGGGTGAAACAAACAGTGCTTTTTTCCTCTCCCTTATGTAAGGTGGATTGCTTTCCCATTCAGAGGATGCCTCTCCCCTCTCCAGGCATGGCTCTAATATCAAGCACACACACTGTTAATGCAACCACTAAGGCGGCACCTGAAATACCTTCCGTATATGAGGATTTGGTTGAGGTGTTTGACAAGGGTTTGTCTGAACAACTCCCGCCTCACCGGGAATACGATTGTCCTATTGATTTGGTACCCTATGCCATTCTCCCTCATGGGCGGATATATTCCTTGGCACGACCTGAGGAGGAGCACTTAAAGAGTTACATTGAGAAGTCTTTAAGACTTGGTCATATAAGACCTTCCCGTTCTCCAGCTGCGTTTCCGATCTTTTTCGTCCCAAAAAAGGAGGGGGATCTCCGCCCTTGTGTGGACTACCGTGCACTCACCGCGGTGACTATAAAAAATCAGTACTCATTACCCCTCATCTCGGAATTATTGGATCGCCTCACTTCCGCTAAAATCTTTACGAAATTGTATTTGAGGGGGGCCTACAATCTGATGAGGGTGCGCACAGGTGACGAGTGGAAGACAGCCTTTAAGTGCAAATACGGCCTCTTCGAATACCTAGTGATGCCGTTCGGCTTATGTAATGCCCCCGCAACATTCCAACATTTCGTCAACAACGTTTTCCGAGATTTGTTGGATGTTTTTGTTGTGATATATCTGGACGATATATTAATATTTTCCGAAATATTATCGCAAAATGAGGAGCACGTACGGGCGGTATTACTTCGTCTTTGCGAACACGGTTTGTATGCGAAAGCAGAAAAATGTGTCTTTCACGTTTCCTCTGTGGAATTTCTAGGTTTCGTGATATCCTCTCAGGGTACTCACATGCATGATGCAAAAATACGAGCAGTCCTAGACTGGCCTACTCCTACCTCGCTTAAGAGTTTACAATCCTTCTTAGGATTTGCTAACTTTTATAGACGTTTTATTGCATCATTTTCGTATATTGTAGCCCCGCTGACATACCTCACCAGCCCCTCAGTTCCCTTTTGTTGGGACAATCAGGCCCAGGTCGCCTTCCAGACCCTGAAAGAGGCTTTTACTACGGCCCCGGTCCTGCTGAACCCAGATCCCCTATTGCCTTTCATCATTGAGGCTGATGCCTCTGCCATTACCCTTGGGGCTATCTTGTCTCAAAAATGCCCCACGACTCGGCAACTACACCCCGTAGCCTTCTTTTCCAGAAAATTGACTTCCCCGGAAAAGCATTATACCATAATGGAACGAGAGCTACTGGCTATACGAGCTGCTTTTAAAGAGTGGCGACACCACCTACTGGGGGGACGACATCCTGTTATGGTTTATACAGACCACCGTAACCTTCAAGCCCTTTCTACTGTAAAATGTACCAACTCTAGACAAATAAGGTGGCATTTGTTTTTTGCACAGTTCAATTTCACCGTCTGTTACCGGCCAGGCCCCGCAAAGCCGATGCGCTTTCTCACATCGGAGTTGATGCATCTCCCGAAGAGGCAGTCCTTCCTGTTTTGCCAAAAAACACTGTTATGTGTGTTTGTGCTGCGACCAGTTCCTTACTCGAACAGATCCGCCGTTGGACAGCGGACCATGGAATGGTTCTTCAAGGGTTGCAAGCACGTTTGATATCGGGACTACCATATATACAGGAACGCCTGTATATCCCTGATGTCCGGACTCGGTTACAGGCCCTAAGCTGGTCTCATGATACTCGTTTAGCCTCCCACCCAGGGCAAACCAAGACACTCGACCTTCTCCTCCGATGGTGTTGGTGGCCTAATATGAAACGGGATGTGGCGGATTTTGTATCTAAATGTGCTGTATGCACACAGTGTAAATCTGTACCTGGGAAACCTGTAGGGCTTCTCCAGAGAATGCCCATCCCACCACATCCATGGCACACTCTGTCACTTGATTTCGTGGTAGAGCTTCCGCCGGTCCAGGGGCTAACCACTATTTTGGTGAACGTAGATACTTTCACCAGAATGGCTCAGTTTGTTCCTTGTAAAGGCGTCCCCTCTGCTCCTGCATTAGCCAAGTTATTCTTCCAACAGGTGGTTCGTCTGTTCGGTCTTCCTTTGGTTCTTATCTCAGACCGTGGATCCCAATTCACCTCACGCTTTTGGTTGGCCCTCACCCGATATCTTGGCATCGACGTCCGTCTGTCATCATCATACCATCCTCAGACAGACGGACAGACAGAATGACTCAATGCCACCATGGAGCAGTACCTTCGATGTTTGTGTCTACAGTACCAGTCGGACTGGCTGTCCGTGTTGGGGGCTGCGGAATTCGCATATAACAATGCTTGTCACGCATCGGTTGGCTGTTCTCCTTTCTATGCCATGTATGGCCAACATCCGCGGGTTTTGCCGTCCGCCCTTCCTTCGGTGGCACAGGTGCCCGCATCTCAAGCAACGGCCCAATCTTTGCTGTCTATCCGCACTGCTGTGCTTCAACATCTGCATCAAGCACAAGATCGCATGAAAAAACATGCTGATCAGCACTGCCGATCAGCCCCGGAGTATCGCCTGGGGGATAAGGTTTTGTTATCTACTGTGCATCTTCATATATCGGGCAAATGTAAACTAAACCCTCGCTACGTGGGTCCCTATCCCATCACGCAGTGCATTAATGCAGCCGCCTATCGCTTGGGCATACCTTCTCGTTGGAAAATCCACCCCGTGTTCCATGTCTCCCTATTACGTACTTACATTGTTGGTACGCGACTATTCAATCATCCAGCTCCTATTACGATCCAGGGTGAAGAGGAATACGAGGTACAGGCCATTTTAGTTACACGGGTGGTCCGAGGTGTCCGCCGTTATCTAGTAGACTGGAAAGGATACGGCCCGGAAGACCGTACCTGGGAGCCCGCTTCCAACATTCATGCTCCGTGTCTTTTGCGGGCGTTTCCATGGTCTCGTGGTTTGCGACCCGGGGGAAGCCCATCTTTGAGGTGGGGTACTGTCATGCTCCCCGGATTCCTACGACATTCTTATGCCAATGGGGGAAGCCCGTGGCGGTTGTCCTGGCGATTACATCAACGCAGGCGTCATCGCCGGTAAATACTACATCTCCCAATGGGACTTGCGCTTGGCATAAACCCTTGGAACGCTCTTTCTCTTGTATGCGTTCCACGCCTCCTTCAAATCCACTTCCTATATCTAGCCACGCCCCCAGAAAGCCGGTGCTCCTAAACCGTTGTGTTACGGTGAGCAGCGCTTCTCGGAAAAGTTTCCATACCTTTTGTTTACCTGGCTTCTGACTTCTGCTTACCCTCTGGACTCCGTTACCTGCTTGCTGATTCTGTTTTGGCGCTCTTCTGATCTGCCCTCCCCTGCACGACCACGGAATTCTTACCGGACTGCCTTTGGGATTCCGTTTCTCATGTCTGGCTCCCGGCTCCCTTTCTGACTCCTGACCCCATATCACTTACACGCTCCTGGTTACCCGCTCTTCGAACGAAGAAGTAAAGACCCTGCATTTAGGTGTTTTAGAAAAGCAAACACTACGCCTTTTTTCTTCCTGAAACCTTTTTTGCTGCACTGGGAAAAACGGTGCTGTTTGCTTACACATTGTGACATTTTGGCTATTGGCTTGTTTTTTTTTAGGATTTTGGGACGCTTCGCTGTTTGCACCACTCATTGGATTTTGGGACCCTTTGCTGTTTGCACCACTCATTGGATTTTGGGACGCTTTGCTGTTTGCATCACTCATTGGATTTTGGGATCCTTCGCTGTTTGCACCACTTATTGGATTTTGGGACGCTTTACTGTTTGCACCACTCATTGGATTTTGGGACGCTTTGCTGCCTTTCAAAGGATTGTTCTACCACCTCCCTAGTAGCGTCCTCGTGCCGTCCGGGTCAGGGAATCCCCTTACCTAATCTTGGGAGATCAGTGACACTATCCTTGGGACACTCTCACGTTGCCAACTGACCTCCACCTTCACCCGGTCTTGTGTTCTATCACAAGTAGGTATTTCGCAGAAAAAAGGAATTTCACAGGTAAGCTTGTGGGTCTCGGAGGGTGTAGAGGGGTTGGTTTATTGCCATCAACAAACGGTGTGTAATACTTGCCTTGTTTGTTTTTTCCCTCTAGCTCCGCTGTACGTTCCGCCTTTTTGCCTGAGCCCTTGGCCTGACAGGTTTCATTACCCTGCAAGCCGTGCTCTCAGGAAGAAAGTCTGAATTACTTCAGTGGCATCTAGTCCGAGTGGTCTTCCGGACTAACGGCGAAACATACGAAGTACACCAGCATTGCCCTGCCTTAATAGGTGCGCCACTGTATGGTACGTGTTTACTGATGAAGATTTTATTGTTGCTGAACTAGGTAATCGCCCAGACTAAACAAGTAATTAAAAGAGAACAGCAGTGATGAAGAGTTATCATGGGAAGGAAAATGTTTACTACTCCCATGATTTATTATTAATAACAAGTGAGCAGAGTAGTAAATATCCTTTTGGTTAATGTTTAAAAAAAGGAGAGCAATGGCGAAGAGCAATTAGAGTGCGTAATTCTCATCGGTCATGTATTCTTACTTCAGTCCACAAGTGCCCTTACTGTGTTGTGTGTCTAAAAGCGTATGTGCTTCAGAGAGACATGCCCATGTATACTATGTACAGGGCATTGCATGTTAAGAAGACACCTAGTGGCATAGGCGGAGGACATGGGGGTCGCATGGGGGACAAATCCCCCCCACAATTTAAAGTGGGGGGATAGAATGGCTTTTATCCCCCCCAGTTTCCCCCAGTTTGTGTGTCTCTCTGGAGTCTGCAGCATGTGCAGTGATGCGTGCAAACTTCAGACTCTGAAGTTTGCACGCAGTTCAGCAGCAGCAGGTTGTAAAGATTCTTGTTACAACAACAACAAGAACTCTCGCTCATCCGTTCCCCCTCCCCCTCCCCTGTGCCTGCACATTTGGAACGTTACATGCCCAGCCAGGCCAGGCCCGAGGAACATACTGCATGTGCCCCTGCGACTCGAGAGCACAGTGCACTGCTGCGCAGCCTCCTCCCTTCCAGAAAAAGCCAGTAGCCGGAAGGCAGCGACGCGTGCTTGGCTCCTGAGAGTGTGACTCCAACAGACTGCTCCTGCGATCCTGACTCAACCTGGTGTCCTGAGAAGCTGAGACTCGACGAGAGAGACCTCACTTAGTTACTCAGCTAAGGTAAGTCAAAGTGCCCCCCCCCCTGTCTGTGCCACAGAGCTTGGAAGCAGCCGGCGTGTGATTGCTACATAAAACATCAGCAACACAGTAAACTCTACCCTTTTGTGTTTCTGAGGCAGTTTGCGGCAAAGGGACTTTTTTCCCACATGCTCTGAAGGTGCGGTTTGAAGGGAAAGCCCTGCAATTACTTGGCAGGTCGATCATAACAAGGCCCCCCGAGCCCCCCAACTCGAGTTGTGGCCCTCACACACACCTCGCCACTAGTGCAGGCCGGGAAGCAGCGCTGGCCCGGGCCCACACATCTGCTGCTGGCCTTGCCAATGCTTGTATTGTTCTGAAGCTGTACTTGGAGCAAGTCTCTGCCTTCAAGGGTCTGCAATGTGTCTATTAGACCATGCCTCCTCCATCATGACCACTTAGACTGGGCAAAAACAGGGAGGCGATTCCATGTGTAAACACCACAGTTGTGCAACTTGATGGATGATGAAACGGTTCCCCGTGTTTGACGAGACTAGCACTGCCCAGCACGGCTACATACCGCCAGGCTGTTGTGTGGGAACCATGCAACAATAACGTCTTACTTTCACACATCAAGTCATGTCAGGTGGGGTCCTTGGCCCGTGCTAAGCTGCACTACGCTGTGGATATCGGCAGGAACGCATGTTCTTTTGCACACACAAGGACAGGGCCAGTTTAAGTTGCAGGAAACAGCAACGTATGTTACATATATTGTAATTGCGGTCGATGCACATCTAAAGGCGATTGGCCTGGGTTGCCTGTGGCTACATTGCCTAGGGCATAGCAGGCATGTTACACAATTAGCAGTCACTGGGAGATATTCTCTACTGAGAACGTAAAGTTAAAATAGGAGGCTCTAGAGGATGTGACCAACTCAGGAGGACCTCAGTCAACTTTTGCTCTGCTATACTCTAGAAGAATATCTATGTTGGCATGTCTGTCTGATTCAGCTCACAAGGGCCTTCCAGCCTAAAATGCTAGGCAACTCACTGCTGAGTAAGGGTTCCAAAAGCAACCGTGTCCATGTGTTTCTGACTCGTTAGGCATAATCAGTGCCGTGCAGCTGCCTCTCTAGGAGCAACGTTTCCAGCACTCACTGTGGGTGAAATCCCAAACAATTAAATATTACCCAGCAATCTGAGTGATCCCCCACTGAGAAAGAACCAAAACAAAATAGCCTGTTCTATCGACCATAACCCACCTAGAAGGACTGCCATCATGTTTTAACCATCTGTTGTATACTGCAACAAGGATATCTTTTTTTGTATGTGCCTGACTCTCTACCCAGGGGCAGTCCAGCTTGAAATATTATGCACATCTCCTCGGAGCAAGAGTGCCAAAAGCTAGCGTAAAGCATGATTTTCTCTTCTCTGTTAGGCCCGACTGCTATGCAGATGCTAGTCCCTGGTCAAGCACATGAGAGCTAACACGTGGTTGAGGTATCATGAGCTCAGGCACTGCCCTTAGTTCCTATCCCTTCTCACGTCACTGGCTTATTGCGATACTGGCGCGCAGTCACGTGCTAGGTTGATGAAAAGACAATCACGCATAGTTTGAACCGGAAACAAAAGTGAATTCTTGCGATCATCCGTAGGAGCTTTATTATCTGATCTGTCTTGACCCGAGCCGTGATATGATGTTGATATATCAGCAGGCAGGGCTTCATGCTTTGCAGCATTGATATTTAAGTCCAAATGTCAAGTGGCACCTCCAATTTCAGGCATCCGCCAGACATATGAAATAAAAATTAGAACTGCAATGAATAGTTTCATAGAGGTTTTTTGTTTTTTGTTTTACTATCTCTGTTCCCTAGTCTATAATAACCAGTCTTTGAACATTTGGAGCTCCGGGGCAATACCACCTCATCCTCTGCAGAAAACACAGGGCACCTCTTTTCTCACCGAAATGAGGCTGCCACGTTGGAGAGGGTGCAGGGAGAGCTGGCGTTTTTAGAGTTGGGATGCTGCTTCCCAGCTTGTAGAAGGGGTGTGACCTTCCAGTTCATGCTGATTGCCCCTTTTGGCGAAGCCTGATTTGCATATTAGTTTTCTTTTTCTGTAATGCCACAACGAGCTGATCAGATGTGGATTGTAGAGTTTCCCAAGCCAACGTCAGTGGTTAAGATTGATTAAAAACCTTCGAGCTATCACTCTTTGGGGTAGCATAAGTCATCCTAGGTTCAACAGGTATGCCCAGACATGGGCACTAACCTTGCTGTGCTAATACTGTCAAGCTATTCTGCACTGCACTCATGATGCCCAAGTATGTTGCTTGTTATCGTGTGCAGAAGGGATGTGACATAGCAGTGCAAGCTGAACTCAGTTTATTGGGGTGGGACCAAGCCTGATTTGCATATTCCACCCCATAACCTGTAATGGTGTAGCAGGCTCAAAAACAATGGTTGAAGGGTTCCCCTAGTAATTATGCTTGATTAAACAAACATCCATTAATCAATCTTCAGTGCTGCTTTTAGGTCTCCCAGCCTTACTGTGCCACATGTTTCTGTCAGTACTTGTAGAGTTAGGTACTGTTTTATGACATGTAGAGTAGATGCCAGGGACTCCACCCTCCTCAGATTCCTACCTGTAATGTGCAGACACAAACAGATCTCCTTTTTCACCAGTACCCTTCAACATCTCCCTCTGGCACCCACAGGGGTCGTAGATCTCTGCAAACTACACTATGACACATGCACTGATGTTGCCCAACACTCCCTACACGTCACAATCAGCAAAATAATTATGAATCTCTAGCAACATGCCTGACTACCATTGATTCATACACTGTAATTGTAATGGGTTATTTATAACGTGCTTGATACCCCAAGGTTTCTAAGGGCAGACCCGGGGATCGAGTTGTGCTTCCAAGATGAGCGCATTGCCCATGAGCTATCCGAGAGATATGGAAAGAGCTTTCCAAAACACTTTTGAAAAAAAATGAAACGTTCTGTTCTTTAACATCAAATGTGTTATTAACGCCCCTTCAATCGAAAACCCTGGCAATTGTCTGTGGTCAGTCAATCACACCAAGTACTAAGGTAAAAAAATAAAGAGTCATTTTGAACTCTAAAATGCCCCCAATAACCCAAATCAGGTCTGTTGGCAGCACATCATAACACACAGCAGTGCATCCCACCTTCATCTCTCCCATAGTAGTATTAGCCATCAGCTTCAGTCTTGACTTTGCAAGCTTTTGTTTCTTTTTGGGCCAACACAACTACTTGGACAGTACTTTGACACCCTTGGGAAGAAGCAATGGCAACCATTATGTGGCGTTAATTACCGGCCCATTTACACGCACGCAACACGCAGGGCCATATTTTACCCACTCCATCTTCCTTCAGGGAGTGGGCACCACCCACCAAAACTTTCCCTACGGAATCACTGCTTCTGCAGGCAGGGGGAGACCCGAGACAACTTCCTGAACCCAGTTGCTATGTAATGGGATGGAGACGCACGTAACAACCCGTATAGCAGTAGGTCAGCACACAGCAGGGCGCACGACATGGACTGTACGGCTGCTGGCCCGGCCTCATGGATCATGTCATCTTACCATGCAAAGTCCCCAAGGTGTCCCCTGTACCCCCAGATTTTATGTGTCTCCTACGCCCCTGCCTAGTGGCTATAAAATAGACAATGTCTCACACAGCTATTTAGGCTGTGTAATGGGGCAATTGTGGGGGCAAAAAAGGAGCTATCTGTCAATCTAATTGCTGTTTCTGGTGATAATAAAATGAAGTATGTCAGAACATTGCTCTCAAGTACAGTTTATTTGTGGTTGGTAAAGTTGCCAATAGTATCTGGAATGAGGGAATTGACATATAAAGAAACACACCTTCCTGGCAGCTAGTTAAGTCCTCCAGGCCAGCTCCATTAAGACAGCGTTGAGAAGGCTGCCAGTCAAGTGATCAAGCCCTGCCACTCAGCTGCTCCACCCACCACCACTTTTGCACCTTCGAGGCAATTACTTAAGGAATCCAGGCCAGCTACAGGCAGACAGCATTGAGAAGGATGGTGGTCATGTGGCCATGCCCCTGCCACTAAGCTGCTCCACCCACCAACAGGTTTTGCACCTTCCAGGCAGCTACTAAAAGACTCCAGACCATCTCCATGCACACAGCACTGAGGAGGCTGCTGTTCACGTGGCCAGACTATGCCACTCAGCTGCTCTGCCGCCACCCGGTTTCATGCCTTCCAGGCAGCTACGTAAGGACTCCAGGCCAGCTCCAAGCATGCAGCATTGAGGAAGCTGGTGGTCAGGTGACCAGGCCCTGCCACTTAGCTGCTCTGCCCAACACCTGGTTGTGTGCCTTCCAGGCAGCCATGTAAGGACTACAGGCCAGCTCCAGGGAGACAGCATTGAGATGGCTGCTGGTCACGTGACCAGCCCCCATCACTCAGCTGCTCCGCCCACCACTAGGTTTTGCACCTTCCAGGCAGCTACTTAAGGACTCCAGGCCAGCTCCAGGAAGACAGCATTGATGAGGTTTCTGGTCAAGTGACCAGTCTCTTCCTCTCAACTACTTCACCAACCACCTATTTCTCCAAACCTTAAGTGTTTCCATCGCGAGCAACCTCAGCATAGGATTTACGAAGGCAAGGGCCTCACCTATTTGTGCCTGTTCGGGACTGATAAGGCCATGGTTCTGATCCACTATCCTGCATTTCACCTACAAAGTAGTCGTTATTATTACTACAACTCACGAAAAGACATCAATGTGTGTCTCGTTCCTGCACAGCCTATCCTCACCCTCGCCAGGGTTCAAAATGTCAGGCGCCGTGGGAAACCCCAGCAAGCTATCCTAGCGAACCTCATCGGTTGCATGTGTTATTGTTTCTTTTAAAACATCCTGTTGTAAAAATGGTAGAAATGCCATTGAAAAAATAAAGAGTGCTTAAATATTGTGTGCTGATAAAGATAATGGGCCTCCTGTCTCTAAGAGTTAGATCATTGTGGTGGATGATGGCCCTATTATGTAGCTTACTACATCCCTTAAGCAATACTCTCTATGAGGATTTAGGGAAGCTGGTCCCTACTCAGGGAAGCACTACGAGGAATAAATACATAGGTGCGCTTAGAGATCTATCTGATCAAAACTTACGAGATCTGTCGACTGATAGGGAGACGCTTGTGAATAATCCAGAGAAAGTTAGAAAGCTTCTATATGATAATGACAATTTCATAGTTATCTCTCTCTCTTCCATCTAAAATATGAACATAGTAAAAGGAGGTCATTAACATTTATGATGATGCAGTTCCCTATCGTTATTATTGTTCACTCCTACTTAAATTAAGGTGGAACATCTTGCCAACAAAGGAAGTGATGAAGGGAAGGAAGCTGGTAGAGGACATAAATGCCTAGTGTAGATTATGTAATAAGATAGGGGTACTATAAACTGGCTATCACTTACTTCTTGAATGTACTGAGCTTAAGGCAAAAAGAAGTATATATATGGGCAAATTTGCAAAATGGGTTCTTGTAGGGGAAGACGATTTTATTTTGTCCAGATGCCTATCAATTGGCAATACCGCTGAAGGACTGGCAGTGGCAGGATTCATTAAATCTTTAGATCTTTATACAGATTCTTTTTTGACTGTGATAGATTCTTAAACCAAGAAATTGTTGACACTGCCGCAATTAGGTAAACAAAGTGTTTTTCCCCATTCTACTTCTCCGCCCTTTTCTCTGTGGGCTATGGTTTTTAATATTTCTATGAAGTAATGTACAGGAAGAACTAGGGTGAATAACATTTGGTTTATACTGTTGGGCTGTATGTGATGAATCCGGGCAAAGCATTTTATGAAGATTTTAACATTCTCTTTTTTATTGTGTCTTTGTAATGTGTGATAATGATTGTATTCTATTATTGATGAATTTTGTGTGTTTTCATTGTAAAGGTTTCGTATGTGAACCATATACAAATAAAAATAACAAAATAAAACAAAATAATGGCACATTTAAAAATATTGCTCCTAAAACCCCATTGGAAATCATCGATGTGCTGGAGATGGGGAAGTCCAATATTGGTTATTTTTTGAAGCCCGTTAAAAGAACAAAGAAATGTCATACAGTAATTAATCAAGCAGTGCAGATGAAAACCATGTTGACATGTATGACTGCTTACAAAAGCGAGATAAGAATCATGCCACTTCAGCCTGAGGCAAGCCTGCTCTAGGAAGAGAAATTCATAATCAGAGAAGCCTGCTGCTTTGAGCCTCATTTCTAAAGGTAAGGAGTGGTTAGCTTACTTAAAATGCAGAGTTTCAAGCCAGTGAAATAGCGCACAGCATCATGCTTTAAACTGTGAAGTAATTCTTTAACATTGTTTATTGATTTCATGTTAGAAGAAACAGAATGGAATGCATACACTCACAGAAAGAAAGGAATGCAGTTGGTTTACTAAACCTTTTGGGGTGCACCCCCTGAACCTCCACCCTCCACTCCTAGTCCTCCCACACCACTTCTTGGCCTTAATATATTTTTTTAAGGTCAAAGTTTATTTGTATACTTATAGCTTAATAAAGCTTTGTATAACACAGATTAAACAAGTACATTTCCAATATTAAAACTAACATGATTTAAAACAATCAGTAGCTCATCAGTTTACAATTCAATACATCGTAAAATCAGGACAATCCGTTTATAAAATCCAGAGTTAAAATATATCAAATTGATATCATTGCCACTCATTAATTGACTCCATAATGCATCTACATCATCTGGATCAAACAGATTATTATAAGACTTCATGTACTTATAACACAATGCCCACAAGCTATTACACACAATTAAAAGGTGGTAGATTGACTCAGATACTTCATTACCACACAAGCGGCACATTCTCCTCTCACGTGGTATGCCCAGTTGGGCACCCTTTGTTTCTAGCACTTCAGATATGTTAAATTTCAGTAGCAGATATAATCAGACTGTGTTTGGACTGGGATAAGCACGGATATAGCCTGGAGAGAAGTTTCTGACAATACTTTCTTGACAGTAATTGCCACTATGTGATTTTGTTGCTAGAGTGGTCAGGTATTGTTCGTAACTAACTTCTTTCAGTTTAAATTTTAACGTATGTTTCATGCTATACACTCTTGATTGGCCAGCATTCAAAGATGCCCCAGCCCACTTGGTGTGTAACTTTTTTAATGTACCCATAGTACCAAACAATACTTTGCCATCTAACTTCAGAAACGCTACGACATAGGGTGTCGTGATTATATCTATTTCTAATCTGCTCTCAAAACCCATCACACAATGATTGATGAATGCGTACGAGATACCAAGGAGATCAAATTCCAGGTATAGGTACTTTACACTTACATTCAATGGTAAACGGAACAATTTGCGCAGCAAACATGCTTCAAAACCCTACACATTTAATTAATGTGTGCCCCCATATAATGATAGCATATAGCAAGATCGACCTTATTTTTGTAATATATATGGTCAACACCGCAGGGACGGAATATCCGCTGTTTCTTCCGATGAATATACTTAGCGCGTTTGTTGATGTCAGAAACCGAGTTTGAAGAGAAGCCCAGTGTGAGGCCAATGTGAGTCGATCATCTACAAGAATTCCCAGATATTTATAGGTCTTCACTTGTTCAACTATTTTGCCATTCAACATCCACACATATTTTTTGGCTGGCGTTTTATTGTAAATGCCATCACTTTACTTTTGTCGATATTGATTGATAGTCCATTGTCGATACAATATTTGACGAGGGCATCCGGCATATGCTGGAGACCTGCTGGTGTATAATCTAAAAGTATAAGATCATCGGCATATGCTAGCCATCCGATGATGACATCGGTGTTCGCCACTGGATTGGCAATATGAAGTTGGAAAGTGGTTGGCCAAGTAGAGATTAAATAAAACTGCAGCAACCATACACCCCTGTTTTACACCACTAGAAGTGTCCATTGTTGCTGATAATTTACCCTCTGCATTTAAACAGATCCGCAATGTGGTATCAGTATGTATCAATATGAGCATCTTAAGGAGACCCGTTGGGATGCCCCATGCATTCAACTTCTGGCATAATCGATTTCTCTGCACCGTATCAAACGCTGCAGAGAAATCGATATATGCACAGTACACATCCAGGTTACGTTTTTCCCAAGACTGTTCGACCGCCGTAGATAGCAGCAGCACCCCATGCACGGTACTAGACCTCTCGCGGAATCCAATTGATTAGGTGACAAGATTTTATTTTCTTTGATCCACACATTCAGTTCCTACAGTAAAACACGAGCAAAAACCTTAGAAGATCTGTCAAGCATCGCCAACATGCGATAGTTGCTCGGGCAGTCCCAGGTACCTTTTTTATGCACTGTTAGTATGTGGCTAGACTGCCACGATTTGGGAATAGTGCCTTTCATGCCTATTTGAAAAAATTGGAGGTGCAGAGCTGCAGCCCAGAGCTCTGGTTGCTTTTTCAATAACAAGTTGCACACCTTATCAGGCCCTGCCACACGTGATTTGTTCAGGTTTACTATGATCGGTATTATATCTATAATGGACACACTGCACACCCATGGCTCGGAGGGTAGTTGCAAAATGTCCAAGTTCGACACTTCACGTCGCAGAGTACTGTTTATATGACGGCTCCATTGCAACTCTGTTATACAATTTATGGACAGGGGTCTTGGTTTTGAGTACTGTAGAAGTTGCCATATTCCAGTAGAATCATCAGTACGTGCAAGGTCTGCTATTTGTTGCCATAATCTTGCCCCACATGCAACATTATGATTTGTTAGCCATTTTTAATAAGTCCTTTTGGCCTTTTTTTTTTATTAGAGATGATACTAATGATGGAGAATCACTGGGGGCATTGTCTGTAAGGATCGCCTGTATTTGCATGCGCATCCTCTTTTTGGCTTCATTAATAGTTTTATCAAAAGCTGTCACGACGGCGAGTGGGCATATTTGATCTTTCGGCAGTGCCGATGCAAGATCTTCTTTCTGCAACCACCTCTCTAATTGCATACATAATTTTTGAAAAGTTAGACTGCATACTCTCATTGGTATTTGGCCTGCCAGAACCTGTCTGGATAAAATGTGGTAGTAATGCAGATACCAAGGAATTGGCTTGATCAGTATTATGCTGATGCCATTGAATGCGATTCTGACCCTCATTCAAAAACAATTGGCCATTTTCGTCAAATTCATTTACGATATTCCTCTGCTTAGGTAAGACTACTAGCCAACATAAAAGGACATGGTCACTGTCTTGTCTAACAACTATGCTCATATCCTTGATGAATTTTAACCCACATATATTAGGGAGAGCGTAGTCAATGGTTGAGGCAGATCGACCCTCGATTCTAGTGAAAGCCGTAAAGGGATCACTGTGCCATAGTGTGCCATTTAGAGCCCTGCCTATTGGTTTTATCAAGAGACAAAATAGTGGATGTAGGATTTGATACACAATCTTCTACCAGAGGAAGGTTACCAATTAGACCTCTGTAATACTATATCAACAACCCTAATATTCTCAGTTGTCATAGCCATATTTGGTGGATCGTAAACATTTATCAAGATGATATCTAATGATGACAACAATATATCTTAGTGACTAAAATGCACTGGGTAGACTGATTCAGTTTCACTATCTTCCACGGTGGTCTAACAGATACCAGAAGGCCACCCTTCGGTCTCCCAAGGGTGCCTTGGGTGGCCGTCTGGTGGACTGTACTTCTACCGTCTAGCTGCACTTCGGCCGTCAGCCAAGTTTCCTGTAAAGCAGCAACGCCAAATATGTCCATCATACTCAGCAATCCATTATTCTCAAACAGATGGGTATGCCCTCTGGTATTCCAAGAATAGAGCATATCCACCGTATCATATCACTGACGTTCAGCAGCAAAATGGGGCTTGAATGATACGGGTAACCACTGCCAGTAACACTCAGGGATGTCATTAGATGGGGTAGTGGCAGGGGGACATACTAATCTGGTCAGATCATTGACTGAGCTAGTAACCATTTTATTTACAGTAACCGCAGACAAGTCTGTAGTTGGAATTAAACCAGATGGAACTGGGATATGACGCGCTTTCACAGCACCTGTAACAATATTATGACCTCTATTAGTCTCACGTGATGATAGCCCACTGCCAGATTTGTGTAGCGGGATTTCGACATGCGATACATTATACCCCAGACGAAGAAAGTCAGCTTCAAATCCTAAGAAATACTTTAGGGAGGCCTCTGCCTCAAAACATATGTTGGAAATAAACTGATTTTTTAGTTCAACCTGATCTACTATACATGTCACTAGATGTAATGACTCTTAATGGAACAATAGATTTGAAAATACATAGCACAGCTCATCTATTCAAGGGTAAGGGTGAGTTCTCCTGGTTCAATTGTACCAGCTCGAGGGCAGACATCATCATTGTTTGCGCTTCAATACCTGTGCGTATAGATGGACAGGTGTTTACTACCGCCGTGTTTGGGATTTGAGCCCAAACTGCCGGAATGGTGGGGGGTTGTGTTGGTTTATGTTGACTAGATCCACCGGCAAGGCTTCAACCAGATCTACCTCCCCAGCAACAGGAGTCAGCACCAAAGATGGGCTAGCTAAAATGACGGTGGGGAGGGGAGTGGCAGCGGGGATGTAACTGCCGGACACTCTACATGGAAGGTCCTGCTCTTTTAATAACTTATTAAGTTTGTGATGCTTCCTTAATGTCCTAGTACGGTGCATAAACGCATGATGAACTGGAGCAAGTAATGGAGCCCGTGTTTTTTGTCTATGGGCCTCATTATAAGGTTGGCGCTCCCGTAATGAAGGGGGCAGGTACGGGACCGTCCCCCTTCATTCCGGGAGCGCCGATTACGAGCTTCCCATCACGGGACCCGGATCACACACCTGGTAAAACCAGGCGTGCTTTCTGGGTCCCACGAGGGGAAGAGGGAGGCAATAACAGGCCAGATGTAATCTGCCCATTATTACCTCCCTCCCCATTCCCATTGAGCCCTATGGGAGCTCAAATGGGAATGGGGATGGGTTCCTGCAAGGAGGAATTACCGGGTCCTCCTATATCGGAGTAACCCGGTAAGTCCCCATTGCAGGAACCCGGTAATGGAGCCCGGAACACAACCCAAGTCAGTTGTTAGTTCTGTGATGAGATCCTCTTTTACAGAGTTAAGGGCTATAGTGTCCATAAGTATAATTGACAATTTGCTATAATATTCAGTTATTTGCTTGCACATAGGTAGCACTTTCTTTGGATTAGTTATAATCTTAGGGATACATATCCGTCTATTGCAGAGATTTTTATGGAGGGTAATCTCCCGCTCATACATATCCATACTAAACACACAGCCCCGCACCAGCGCAGAAGAGACAGGCAGGAGAAATATGGAAGGAGAGAGTCTGCACAACTCGCCAAACACCCCAAACCAATGAGATTGAATGCCGAGATGGTCAAACCCGACTGCACGCTACCAAAAAATAGTGTAAACAATATAAAATGAAAAAGAAACACCCCGCGGAGTCACTTTCAACACTGCTAACACTGCTACCACCCCAATTTATCAAAAAATGTGTAGAGGAGGGATACAAATTACCTTAAACTTCCATACAGCCGTCAAACGATAACGCTGATAGAAGCTGTAAATAGCAGCCGACGGCTATGACTTGCATCGCTAATGCAACTTTGGACGTAATAGATGAACTGGCAGCGAAAGCTAGTCGAGGCTAAAATAATACCAAGCAATTAAGCCAAGCAATTAAAAGAGGGAAGGCCGATATGTTGGCCAGGGAGAATATATAAGAACAGGGCATGAACCGAGTGCACTACACATGACACACGATCACGGACACAGACACACCTCTTCATGCCCTTCCGCAGTGCGCGTGCGCTAGTGCACACGCTCGCCAATGCTTAAGGAAGCAGCTGGGATTGCCGGAGCCTAACAGTAAAAAAGTAAAATACCACTGTTAGCCTTATAAAAACAACTTAAAAACAAACGTATGCGCAGTGGCATTGCTCTTCAGTTGAAAGTCCTTAAGAGCGGATAATGAGCATACCAATAATGTCCATATAAGAAATCCAATACGAAGAGGTTCGGGCAGCAGGTGTCAGCAGACACACTTCTTCATGCACTTCCGCAGAATGTAAAATGACATTATGTGACGTATATGTACATTATCGGGCACTATTATTAAATTCCTGCATTGTTTTTTTGTCTGTTTCAGAGAACGTTTTGGGGAGCGATTATATCACTGGCAACCAACTCATCAATACCACCCTTGCCTCTATCCAACACCCACAGACCAAACACATGTGCCCCTTCATACAGATCAATACTCGTTCAGCAATTGCTTACGCAAAGAGATCGCCAACTTCATCTCATACAGTAACCTTGATGCCTTTTTCATCACCGAAATAAGGTTTACCCCATTCTCCGCCCATGTCTTCGATGTCTTCCTAGCCCCAGGTTACTGCATGCAACATGCGGACTGACCAGGAAGGGCAGCAGGAGGTGGAGTGGCAATCATCTACAAGAGGGATGAGCCGTGATCCATCATCCCCTCTTTATCTGACAAGGAAACCCACACCTCTGACCTCATCTATATGT
Organism: Ambystoma mexicanum; assembly: GCF_040938575.1. Classification (NCBI taxonomy): domain Eukaryota; kingdom Metazoa; phylum Chordata; class Amphibia; order Caudata; family Ambystomatidae; genus Ambystoma; species Ambystoma mexicanum. The sequence continues at coordinate 466,121,843 of NC_090939.1, read as the reverse complement.
AACCTTATAGGAGTAACTCTTTCATTGATGGCATCTCTAACTTACTCTCCTCTGCCAAAATAGCAGAGACTTTCTCTGAGATTTTAACCTCCTTGAGTCTCACACCGACAGCCACACTGAAAGCACGCTTTTTTTCACTGACCGGATCCATGGACCTGGAATTGTGCATTCACACGCATAACAAAGTTAACACCCTAGACTTCTTTATATAATCCCCCCTCATCACCTGCGTGGACCGTATCTCACTGTATTGGTCTTACCATGCTGCCATACCACTGTCAGTCACCCACTCGACAATGGCCCACAAACGTCAGGCTAAGATCTCCCTCATTCAGACCTTCTAATTCAAAACTTCACCGTCAATGAGCTAGAAGCAACGTTTGCAGTCTTCCCCACCACAGGGAATGCCTTGGTCTTCCAGGAATTATTCAACAACTCTGCTATGAAACTGGTGGACACTCATTCCCACCTAAAAAGCAGCCACACTAAGACCAAACTTTCCACCCCTTGGTAGACCCCCAAGATTGCCTCAAACAAACACTCAATCAGAGAACTGGTGGTGCAAATACTGTAACCCTGGAGAGCTTATCAACCTTAAAGCTCTTAGTGCCAGCCTTAGGATTCTGATTACAGAGTTCAAAAGTGGTTACTACTCCACCACCATCACAGCAGACTCTAACAGGAGCAAAGCCCTTTTTGAAGTAGTAAAGCATTGTACTAAACCCTCACCAGCCCCTGAGGTGCCTCCAACTAAGGACAAATCTGATGGAATTAACAACTATTTTCATTAAAAAAATGGACAACATCTGACAGATCATTGAATCAACCTCCCACAACATTAGCCACCCTTGCACTCCAGCACACACACTGCCTCTCTGAAATTAATACTCTCCTCTCTCTCCCAGACCTCCAAAAAACAACCACTGCATCCTCCTCTCCTTACTTGTTCACAGGATGTGAGTCTATGGCCACTGTCCTCGGCAAACTATCAGCCGATTTCTATCACTCCTTTCCTGGGCAAACTACTACAGAAGTTAGCTATCTCTCAACTTACTCCCCACACTGAATCTGTTGGTTGTCTCCATGACCATCAGTCTGGCTTCAGAGCATCCAGAGGCATGGAAACTACTCTCCTGAACACCTGTGAAGACCTGTTCTCAAATCCTGATACAAACTCTCCTTCTGTCCTCATTCCCCTTGACCTCTCCTCTACATTCAACATGGTAAATCAGAACACCCTGATCTAGCATCTCTGTGATACCGTGGGCATTTCTGATCAGGCTCTGGCGTGGCTCACCTCCTTTCCCTCTGACTGACCATCCCTGGGTGGAACTCGGGCCCTTTCACTCCGTTATCACTCTCTCTACTTGCAGGGTCCCGCAGGGTTATAACCTATCCCCCTGGTTTTTCAATATCTACATGACCGCCTTGGTCCACAGGATCTCTTCCTTCACTTCCAACTTTCAGTGTTATGTGAATGACACTCAGCTCTCCTTCAAGGTACCCTCAGCCTCTTCTTCCTCCTCGCTCATTCATGACTGTCTGTCCACAATTCAGTCGTGGTGTTCAGCTAACAACCTCTGTTTAATGCCTTTCTCATTGGGACCCCTGTTCCCGTTTTCCTGCTTGGACTCTGGCCGGTCTCCCTTGGCCCTGCACCCACACCCACCAGTGAGGCAAAATATCTGAGGGTCATCTTCAACTCCACTCTGTCCTTCTCCTCACACATCTCAGACATATCCAAAAAATCTCACTACCAGCTGCACCTCCTCTGAGGTATCGTTCCATTATCCCACTTTCCCCAACAGACTCACTGTCTCCAGAGTGCTGGTTCTCTCTAGACTCGACTACTGTAAAAGTCTCTTTCTCAATCACCCTACCTCTACACTCCAACCTTTCCAACTCATCCAGAACAGAACCGCAAGACTTATCCTTGGCCTGAAGCCCAGGGACCGCATCACTCCTGCACTGAGAACCCTCCACTAGCTCCCTGTGGCTGCAAGGATCAAGTACAAGATGCTCTGCATTGTTCACAAGGCTTTCCGGGGCCGGGGCCCACACTACTTAGAACACACTCTTGCCAAATACACTCCCTGTAGAGCACTCCGCTCATCCTCCTCCAACTCTCTGAGAGTGAACCGTTTTTCCAAACAGAGACTTGAGGGGAAGATCCTTATCACTTCCTCTGCAGGGTCCACCCTCTGGAACAGTCTCCCTGCCTCTCTCCGTCTCGAGCCAGATCTCCTGAAATTCCAAAACATACTCAAGAACTTTCCCCATCCCTCCACTCTGTCCTTCTCCTCACACATCTCAGACATATCCAAAAAATCTCACTACCAGCTGCACCTCCTCTGAGGTATCGTTCCATTATCCCACTTTCCCCAATAGACTCACTGTCTCCAGAGTGCTGGTTCTCTCTAGACTCGACTACTGTAAAAGTCTCTTTCTCAATCACCCTACCTCTACACTCCAACCTTTCCAACTCATCCAGAACAGAACCGCAAGACTTATCCTTGGCCTGAAGCCCAGGGACCGCATCACTCCTGCACTGAGAACCCTCCACTAGCTCCCTGTGGCTGCAAGGATCAAGTACAAGATGCTCTGCATTGTTCACAAGGCTTTCCGGGGCCGGGGCCCACACTACTTAGAACACACTCTTGCCAAATACACTCCCTGTAGAGCACTCCGCTCATCCTCCTCCAACTCTCTGAGAGTGAACCGTTTTTCCAAACAGAGACTTGAGGGGAAGATCCTTATCACTTCCTCTGCAGGGTCCACCCTCTGGAACAGTCTCCCTGCCTCTCTCCGTCTCGAGCCAGATCTCCTGAAATTCCAAAACATACTCAAGAACTTCCTCTTCTCTGCCTTCTCTCTACCTCTCCCCTGATAAACTCTGTTCCCTACCTGATACCTCCTCCTTCTGCTCAGCTAGCTGACTGGTTTCCTGGATCACCTCAGAACCCTAAAGGTCCCAGGCACTCACACCAGTGCCTGCACTTGCCTCAGGACCCCCGCACTACTTGCTGCACTATGCACTTCCCCAAAGAGATAACCCTCTGGACTTAACCCGGCCCTCCTGGACCAGGTGCATTTATCCCTTTCCCCATCCCTCACCCTTCCTGTCTGAGCACTTACATAAACAACATGCACCCAACCCAGTAAGTTCATTGCTGTCTGCCACTCTGTCTCCCCATGTCCCCCCTAGCATTGTGCACCTGAAACATTTGTGTTAGTGGCACATTATAAAAAGCCCAAACAACTGAGACATTCCCCTTCCCCTCCCCTTATCCACTCCCCTTATGTCAATTGTCTACCTGTGTCATCCTATCAAGAAATGTTCTTTAGTATGGCTGTTGAGTTGTTACATGCCTCCACCCCTCTACCCCTTACCTCCTACCCTCACTGCTTGTCACGCACCTGCATTATTTTCAGTTTGTTTTGCATGTACCCCCCCTTTCGTCCCCCTGCCTGCTTTCCTCCACTATCTGCACTTGAATTAGCAGAAATGTCGTCAGGCCTAGTATGCTTATTACTATTGGCATTTCCACTGCATTATGCATGATTGCGTCCCATGTTGCCCTGCCGTCTTGGAGCGCTTTGAAGCACTCATTTTGTGTCTAAGCACTTTATGAATAAACAATACCAATACCAATACCAATTGCTTTACCTCCTACCTCTCTGGTAGGCATCAGGCCATCCAGGTCTCGTGCGGAGTCCCTCAGGGCACCATCCTCTCGCAGATCCTTTTTAACCTTTACATGGAACATCTGGGCACACTCCTCAAGCTTCCTGATATAGCCATCCACAAATATGCGGTCGATACTCAGTTGTACATGAGAGCTAAAATCCCTCAGGAAATCAGTCATCCCAGTGATTATCTGGCCATCCTCCAATCCTGGATGTCGAGGGCCTAACCCAAACTTAACCCATCCAAGAACGAATTTGTCTTCATCAGCTCTCCCAGTAAACAACAACTTGTGTAAAAATTGATCAATGATATGCGCCTAGAAGAATTTGATTCGCAACTTTCAGATTCAGCAAAATCCTTAAGCTTAAGCATTGATAGCAGCCTGTCCTCCCAGAAACACATAGCCAAGAAGGCTCAAACTGCCAGGCTCCAAATGCCCACTGTTTGCAAAATCAAACCCTTCATCCCGATACAGGACATCCAGACAATAGTGCATGCCCTTGTGGTTTAGCACATCGATGGGGGAAATGCTCTCCTGTTGGGGCTCCCAGTTGCTCACTTGGGTCCCCTAAAGGTAGTTCACCATGCTGCAGCATGTCTTATAGTGGGTGCGTGGAAATTTGAATGAATCACCCCTGTCTTACGTGAAGCACATTGGCTTTCTCTCCAGGCCAGAATATTGTTCAATACAACATATATCATCTACAAAGCAGTCATGAGTAGCACACCGGTGTACCTAGCGGTGAAGCTCAACATATCTGGTGGCACACACTCATCATGCAGAAAAATCGACCAACCAGACTGAATCACAAATTGTCTGCAAAGAGACGATGCACAAGCAACCCTTTTCTTAACACATAGCCACCCTATGGAACTTGCTCTCGGTACCAACTCTGAATGCCCACACATTTCAAAGAATTTTGCACATCTCTCAAACAGGGCTTTTTCAACCACACCTGATCAGGTACTAATCCCAATGGGCACACAGACTGATTTACGGACCACAACTCACAATACTGGGCTACTGTTAAAAGATGCCATCCCAAATGCTGGCTACTCAACACCCAGTACAACACTCTGCTGCTCTTGAGCTAGGTCTGCACTTTACACAATAAAATAAAAGAAATATAGAGAAAGCTTTTCAAGTGCATAATCTGGACCAAGTCCTTCAGAAAGTCTACTTTACTACTTTACTTCAGTCAGTAAAACTTAAAAGGAGAAAACAGATGAAAGAGTCCATGGACTTCACAACTTGTGGCTTCATCCTCCACTCTGCATCTTGGATCACTGAGACTGGTGTGAGTGTTTCTTGTTAATGTACACAACTGAAATAACTCTTCAATCCTACATTACCACTTAGAACATTAGCAGGTCTGCAATTTGGACTTCTTGAAGCAGATATCTGCATGTTGTATCTTACCATTGATTATATTAACAATATGTGGAAAGTGTGATAACGTCTCTCTTTGTTGAGGTGAGTTTGTTTACTCAAGCTCACTACTCTCTGAATAGACACTGCTTGCATATATATATATATATACATATATATATATACATATATATATACAATACATTAAAAGGTTTTGTGTATTGTATATATGCCCCGATGCTCCAACCACAAGGCTGTCGTGCCTATACTGCACTCATGATCCCTAATAAGGGTGAAACCAGGTATGTGGTTGTCCTGACAGCCTTGAAAAATGTCTGGTGTTCATTAAGCTCTGTATAAAGTAGCACAGCCTTCTAAGAAAAAGACAATTTCCTGGTGAAAAAGGCTTGCATTTAGGATAATTTGCAAACCCACAATGCCTTGCCGATGTGGCTCAGAACTGGAGGTGAACTTCCATCCATGGCTACTAGGTGGTGTCGTGAAATGCGTGATTTAGCTCAAATGTACTATCCTATATAACTCATTTCAGCATAGCCATTTCATTCTTACATCCAAACATTGAGAAGCCAGAGAGTCTCATTGCTGCTATTTGTCCCACTCCCATTTCTCCTAGGGGTATTTTGAAACAGTACAATAGGGGTTTACCAGACTGCCCATTTTGCAATAATACCCTTATATCAGAAAATATTTGTAATGGTTATTGTAGGATCTGATTAATGTGATTTGCTCAGTAATGATCTGCAGGTGCTTCCCTTTCATAGAGTGAAAAAAGGGCCATGGTAAGGGGTAGAAAATCTCTGATGCTTCTCATCTCACCACCTTAAAGATGCATAAAAGGGTCAGAATTGTCACTTTTTTGCATCAAAAAATGTACAGTAGTGGTATGCCCATTATTCCCTTTTGGCTGCAAAGTGACAAAGGGTATACATTGTAGAACATGTATATGCAGCATCACACGGGCAGAAAAACATGACAGTGATCCTAATCTTGTTTCTTTACTGGGTTTGACACATGTACCAGAACATGCGAGAAAGTGTAGTTGCTACGAAATTTGATTCAAGGGTTATTATACACGTTGACATTTTGACCATTACAGTCAAAAGGGCATAATGTCGATAATGAATTACATGTTTTTCTGAACGAATAAATGATTGCTAGTCTGACACTTCAGATTGAAAGATCATAGCGTGGCAATTGAATGTAATGTTTTTTTATGACAATCTACTCAATTTTTTGTTGCAGTTGTTTGATGTCTTTGTCACCTGGTTTAATTTAAGGATGTACTTAGAGATTTGCCCGTTGGGGAGATCCTATTAATTGGGATGATGTAGCAGATTGTCGGCCCACTACATGACTATTTATTGCTATGATGTATAAGTGTGGTTGCTATTTTTCTTTTGTGTACACAATGGAGAACGAAATGTCTGGTTACTTTTCTTGTTTTTCTTATAACTCCTTCTTCATGGAGGTTGATTTGTGCTGCATTTCGGAGAAGTCAATGTACTGTACCTGCACATTGCACTTTATGGCGTGATTTTTATGGGTTTAGTGGTGTCCACTGTGGAGCATTGCATATGATATCATGTGTGGTTACATCGATTGGATCATATTAAGAGCCATGTTTTATCAGTTGGCTTCTATTAAATTGGTGTATTAGACACCTTCCTAAGATTTAGTGGTAACGTTTCGCAGGACGTAACGGCAACATTAAACATCTTTCTATTTTTGCAGCATTTCCAGTTTGAGTGCCCAAGCTTTATTCTTCATGCTGTGCGTATCATTACTATTTTTTGTGGTACACAAGTCGCAGTGTTTGGTGGATTAAGTAATGGAATAGCTTTTCCTTTCGCTCGAGCCACCTGCTGCGTGAGTAGGCAGAGTAACCATTTTGGGAGCCAGGTTTGTTTTAATATACGCATCTATGTATGTATATACGGTCATTTTTATTCTCCGATTTCTGCAAACAGTCCGGGGTAGTCTTGTGGTGTTCGCGGACATCTGAGATATTCGGGGGCATCTATGCCTATTTCTGCATTGCAGGTTGGAGCAGTTTTTGGATCGCTTATAACTTTGGCGCCACTCAAATGAAACTGCATGATATTTTGGAATTTAATTCCAGGCCTGATTCTGAATGGTTTTGTGGGGTTTGGTGGGATTTTGTCAAGAGGGGGCAAAATTAGAGGGCGAGGTCTCAACATTTTTATATGGCTTTTAACTGTGTTGCCGTTTGATGAATGTGGAAAAAGGTTTTCAGAAAGATTATAGACCCAACATTAAATGTGTGTGCAAAATCTGAATGGATTTTGTCAAGTGGGGGCTAAGTTATATGACTATTGTATGTACGTACATTTTGACACTTTTGAAAAAAGAAAACATGGGTCAGATTTGCAGCAAACATTTTAATGAGCATTGGCAAGGACCTGAAAGCAAGGTTTTGCAAATGTGTCAGTGATTTATTTTTTGAAAAGTGTCAAAATGTAGTTACAAACAATTGTGATATACCTTTGGTGACTGAGGTATAACCTGTGGCAATGAGCAGTGGCCAGATTGTCCGAGTCGTGTTGTAAGGACATGACCCGGACAATCTGGCTACTGGCCATGACTATGATGGACCAGTAATGGGGTTAAAGTGGGCATGACCACCAGGGGCGTCTATGTGGTAACGTTTTTTAAAATTGGGATAGGTTTGAATGGGATAGAAATGTGCTTGTGATTGCAGGTTGAAGTATTGCAGCAAATATGCACGAGGAGGGTCAGCAAGAACTGGAAAGGATGGTTTTGCAAATATATCCTGTGGGGTTTTTTTTAAGTGTGAAATGTAAGTACTCAACACAGTGATATAACATTTGTGTCTGGGCAATGGGCCTTGCCGTCAGCAAGGGGAAATGTGTACTGTAATTTGCTTATTGGGGAATGCGGCATGGCCAAAACGGTAGGTTTGAATGTGAAAAGATATTCTGCTTGCGGTTACAGCGTAAAGTGGTGGACTGGACTACAACAAACATGCGCAATGAGCATTAGCAAGGACCTGAAAGCATGTTTTTAGAAATATGTCTTGTGTTTTATTTTTCAAAAGTGTAAGAATGTAAGTAGAAAAACTAGTGATATACATCTGGTGTCTGGGTAGTGGGCCTGGTCCTCGGCAAACGCAAATGTGTACTCTGATTTTCTCATTGGGGAATGTGGCAATGCCAAAGCTTATGCCCATGGATTTGGAGCCGGCCATGGTGGCAAGCCATGAGCATTGTCCATTGGGTACATTATTAGGGTATAGTGGACACTGAGGTAGGATGCAGGGTAGGCCTAGTGAATAATAGTGGTGGTTTAGTTCGGCTGGGGTCATGGTGGAGCCTTATGCCGTAGGCAATTGAACGATGATTTCCATCCCCAGCATGCGATGCTGATAACGACAGACATACGTATGTTTCTAAAAGGAGGTTTATAGTTCTTTCATATATATATGAAAAGAGGAATTATTAATAACCTATAAATAGTGATGTAACACCATGAAACATTTTCACTTATAAAAACCTATTAAATTGACAGAAAAAATGTTGTTAAAGGGATGTTATGGTTAAGATGCATCCCATCGTTGGGACTTCTGTGCTCCAGTAGTTACCCAGTGACGTCCCACCTTAGCAAACCTTGGCATTTCCCACCTGGGTTCTCATGAGCATTTGCCCATCCGTACTGCCCATTCTATTTATGCACTTCTCTGACTGTACAATGCATATGTCCATTTATAGGAGCAGTGAGTACAAATGTTTTGTATAAATAAGGGAAATCTAGATGCAAAAGATTTGTTAAAGATTGTCAAGTGGCAGTTGGTGTGTGGAAGCTTGATATGATCATAGGGTTATATGTACAGTTTTTGGAAGTCATTGGTGGATGGATGTGTGTCTGTTTGAAAGGAGGCCTTGAAAGAGTGTTAAAAATATAAAATGAAAAAGGGTAGAAGGGCTGTCCTGTGCGATGGTGTGCATGTGCCGTCCGGGTCTTTTAATGATCCATGGTGTGTAAAGAGGACTGTGGAAACTGTGGATAGTTATAGAGGTTCATCGATTATGGTCCTTATTGTATGCTAGAGAAAAGTATTTGGGACAGAAAATTGTTTCTATCGTTTTATATTTTTCTCTAATATGCAATTGTACATTAGCACTCTTGGCAGGGGAGCCAGCCAATCAGGTGGGTAGGAATGCAGGCTTGAACCACTGGTACAAGCCTGCATTCCAAGCCACCTGACGCCCGGCTGTCTTTGCCGACATCTTTCTCCCCACCCTCCGTCCCATTTTCTATTTTTTTCACCCTCTACTTACTTTATTTTGCCGGTGGCGGGTGCCACCGCCGACGCTTTTGCTCCTTCTCTTTGACTCCTGTAGCCAGCCATGGAAAGGATAGAGGGTCTCCATACAGAGCCCCGCCTTCCCTTTCAATGGTGTTCATCCTGGAAAAGGATTTTTCTTAGTAGAGCGGGACGCCGCTCGCGTCCCGCTCTAGGAAGGAAAATCCTTTTTTTTAACCACCCTGAGTTACCACTTTGGCAACCCGAGGTGCTAATGGCCTTCATCCCCCATCAATAACATTTGTGATATCATCTTTGATGTCCTGGGTGTCAGTCTTAGCAGTGCACGGTGGTGGCGCGAGTTATGGTTGCTTAGCTTACCATAACTGGTCAATTTCAGAGGTTTTTTCGGTTTTACTTGTAATCAAACATCCATTTAACAGTTTTTTCACTGAATTCCATAGGTTTTTATTAGTGCAACTTAACCATAACGTCCCTTTAACAAAGGTCTTTCAGTGAATATATATATATTGGGACATTTTGTTAGAAAATAAAAATGTTATTGAGAAAACAAAAAAAGCACTTTCGGCCTACTCCTCATTCATTTTCCATTAGACAAAAAAGGTCAATTTGTGTATCAACCGCACAGCGAAAACCACTGGATGGATTTGGACAAAGTCCGAAACAACTTGGGCACAAACCATTGCCTTGCAATCCTTTTGTGATTTGACGTTATTCTGTCGAGTAGTTTTTAAAATATTTGACACAGACCCCTGAGTTTTTTAAATGTAATATACAGTGGCCTATTAATGTCAAAAAATAGAAAGGGGCACCGCCGAAGGCCAAGGCTAGTGTCCAGGGAGTTATTTAAAAAATACAATGGGCATTTGGGCACAGCCAAGGGAGTGATTTGAAAACTAGAGTGGGCACAGCCAAAGGCCGTGGCCCCATGCCATGGCCAAAGGCCATGGGCAGTGGCCAATTAGTGTTTTAAAAAATAGATTGGCCATGGCTGAAGGCTGTGGCCAGTGGCATATTAGTGTAAAAGAAAATAGAAAGGGGCACGGCCGAAGGCCAGGCGAGTGGCCAGGGAGTGATTGTAATAATACAATAGGCACAGCCAAAGGCCATGACCACTGTCCATGGCTGAAGGCCATGGCAGGTGGCCCATTACTGATTTAAAGTATACAGTAAAGTGAGCCTGGCCAAAAGCCATGGTGCCTGACATGGCCGAAAGCCATGGCCACTGGCCAGGCCAGTGGCACCAAAAAGTATACAGTGGGCACGGCTGAATAGGCCACTGGCAATGGCCTTCAGCTGTGGCCACTGTATATTTTGCAACACTGCCAGGCCTTCAGCCATTTTAAACGCTATCAAGCAACGGGCCAAGGCATTTGCCCCTGGCCAGTAATGTATCACCCCCGACGGCCATGGAAAGTGGCACCGAAAAAAATGATGGTATAAGAAAACCCTTGAAATACAAGGAAAAACTTTAGTTAAAGTGCAGTTAAGGTGACTAAAATTACCAGAGCAAAATCCTTGAAATTGATTGCATTGGGAAATTCAGAACCGGTTTAAGTCAGTGCTTTGAATATATAGACACATAAATATATACACATACACACATATGTGTGTGTGTATTAATGCTTCAAATATTATTCATATAAGCAATGCCCTCATTTAGTAGCTGTGCTTCTTTCCTATTAGGACTTTAAGCGAACATTTCATTAAAATTCAGGAGCATTACACAAACAGGCTGCATTTGTTATACATTAGAAAGTTCCAGTGTGCGTAAGTGCAGTATTCTGCTTCTGTAGCGCGGGAGTGTCTGCAGAATCTGGCCCTGGATGGAATAATGCTCGGCATAACCCACCTCATGTTCTCATCTGCATTGCTTAGCTCTGACTCACTCCAGATATTTCCAATGAGTCTGCAAGGAAAACCTTCACTACTTGCAGTGATCTAAAAAGTTAAGACCTGGTCCTCGTCCTTCTATCAACAGAAAATGTGCCTCCCTTGGTATTTTTCCTACACCGTGTAGGGCTTTTTATGCATTTATGTCTTGACGCTGGAAATAAGAATGAAAACTCTACATTGTTCAGGGCCTGATATATAACAGTGTTTTATAATGGTGCAATCCCATTGAAAAACGCTCCGTAAATCAGGGCCTCAGTCTTTAAATTGAGGTTAGATGGCATAAACCTATATACTCAAACAAGCGGCTATGCTTGGATCATAAAATCGCATTTCAGCCTCAGCGGCATCAGGCTACTTGTGTAATCTTTTTTAGCTCCTGGCAAAATCTCCGTAAAACAATTTTAAAAAAGAGGATTGTGATCTCTGCAATTACTAAAAGATCATTTGAAATGTGTCATCCCTAATCCACTACCACTCCCCTGTGCTGTATGTCTAACCCACTGCCCTAAACTTCGGGCGATTCTCCTTTACATGTCTAACCCGAAAGGATAACTGATGAGTGACAGCTGGAAGGCTCTCAATTAATGATAACCACTGGTATTGCACTGGGCAACCTTCAAGATCTTTGCTTTTCAGCTCACAGTGTCAAAACAGAAGGGGTACAAACACATATCAATCAGATATTGGCCCCACCCCACTAGGGGCAATCCAGCCTGGAATGCTTTCTTCACATCTCTTTGGCTTGGGAATCTAAAGCAAAAAAGCAGAAACACATGTGCATATTGGATGTGGCCCCAACACAAAAGGGGGCTGAAGCCCGAACTGCTAGGCCACACCCCTCGTACCCGAGACCACACGCCATTCAAGGCATGTTTTGGTGACATTGGGCTTCATCAGTGAGGTGTAGTTCGAGACGCCCATAATGCACAGCATCCTCGTGACCCCTCCTGCAATGGTATGGCGATGGTTTTGGAGGGAGAGAGGGGGGGGGCGGGTGCCCAGAAAAATGCGTAACCGTGTAGTTTAAATCCTTACATGAATCACTCGTCGACGTTTCAGAAAAATATGTATTGCAGGACAGATCAGTGCCTCCATAGATCCATCCACTGGGTGGCTGGAGAAAGGTCATTTATTGAGAATATCTTGGCTATGGTATTGCGGCTAGCTGCATCCTCATGAAAAGATGTGCTCCCATAATATCGTGAAGCAGCTGAAACATCCTATCAGCCACCCTGTGCTGAGGTGCAAAGCCACTAGGTCATAAGGCTGGGACTGCATTCTATGGAGTAAACCATCAAACGTTGCCCTGTTGTCTTTGGGACAGTCTTAGTAATGATGATGCGATGATGGGATTGGATGACACTGTGGCCCTTTGCAGGGTGCATACAAATATAGGCTGTGTGGATTAGCCCTCTGAATCCACACAACACCCTATGAAAGTGGGGGAAGGATCTTCTGGATGTGAATGCCACTGGTGGTAGGAGTACCACTTAAACACAATTGGGGAACCGGTGGAAGTTATCCATATGCTTAAAAGATCACATACAAGGAACGCTTTTATCACAGTTGCCATCACAGCGAGTTTACTTTATGTAACCTAACTCTGCAATTTTACTTCCGCCAAGTTAGTATAAAAAAAACTCTACTGCCATAGCACAATGGCATTTCATTTATTGGTGTCTCTAGGGTCCTTCTGTCATCCTCGTGAAGTCAGTTCCTCCAAGACAACCCCCTCACACAGTTTTCCATTATACCTTTAGATATCAGCAGTCATGATTTTTCTAATGTATAGGTAAGTGGAGAGAGCACCACCATATACCGAAGACCCATGCCATTGCTACACAGAAGGCAGACGTTGAAGTCTCTTACCCTGCCCAAGTGCATCTGTGGATGAACTGGATCATTGGCTACATTGAGTGATGCTGAGACTGCCCCCAAAGAATTCTCTAGGCCCAATTGCATTTTTTTCCCATAGAAATGAAGCACTGCTCATCAACATCTATTAAACACCTCAAATATGGAAAGGCCCATTTGATGTGTAAGTCCCTGAAGATGCAATATCAGGACGTCTACATTTCAGTGTTGTTTTTTGGGCACCTCCCCAGAACGTCCTGCAAAACCTCAAACTGATGCAAATTATGGGATCATGAGTCAGCAGCCAGATGCAGACCCTATTTTTAGGTTTCTTGAAGCAAAACATTGTATTGTTCAAAGTATTGGTTGCAAAAGTGTTGACAAATATGAAGCAATATCTTGTAATACAACACACAGATAACACAACAGAGTAATAGTATAGCTTTGTGGAGTTAACACTACTTATCTTATGAATGTGTTCGTTTTTTGATACGTTGGCAGAGTGCCTAAAAGGTACTTTAGATTTCTGTACAACTTCAAGTACAACAGGTTGCATTCAGTAACCTGTGTGTTAAATATTTGTGTCCACGCTGTACAAATTTTAGCAAGCTGGTGACTATGTTTACTGTTTATTGTTTGTATGTAAGTCTTTCAGCCAGAAAAATTGAACTATCCATGCTGAAATATGCGACCTAAATAAATAAAGGTCTTAACAACTGGTTTTTCCAGTTTTTTCCAGAATTTGGATTTGTACGTTTTTCCTCCTAGGATGCATACTTATGAAGATGTATTGAATATGGAGATGTGTTATAATTGTTCCTACAGCAAATCACTGTAATGTAAAAGTTTGAGGTCAGGACTACCCTCTGTGCTAAATATCATTCCAGCGTTAACGTCCTGCCTGACCACAGGCTATCCCTTAGGTTACAAAGCCAGATGCAGACTTGGCTGGTTGCTGATTCAGCAACTATTGCAGTTCAACTGCATGAGCATCATTGGGAAGGCCATGAGCGGCCAGACTCCAAGACTACATTCTTTGCTAAACCACCCATATCAAACCTGGACAAAAATGTAGGTCATGAAACAGTTCTGATCTAGTACAAAGAATGTTACATTCACTTAATGTGGAGGCATTCATTATAACAGTTTTCTTGGACAAATAAAGGATTTTTTCAAGAAACCCCCATGCACTTGAAATGAAATGATATTTGATTTATATTGCGCTTGTACACAAGTGTTTCAGAGCACTTGTTCTCCCCCCCTCTCCTGTACCATCTGTGCACTTGCACAATCTGAACGTCCCATGAATTGAAGATCATCTATCTATCTTCCCTGTCTCCCCTCCTTGCATGGTGCGCCTAAATGAACTTGGAAAAACTGCGGAATCATATCCTATTTGCTGTTATCTACACTGTTTAATTGTATTACATGCACTTACCATGCCTGTGCACACTTGTGTCGTTCCGAAATTCAAGGGCTCTGAATGACTGTTGTTTTTTCCCCTTGTTCCCTCCCTCCTTGAGCATTTTAAACATTTGCCTTGTGTATAGGCACTTTACAAATTAACATTACCATACCATACCATCTGAAAACCTGGGCTTTGCTCAAAAGTGAGTTGAGATAAGGATAAACACATGCTGGAGGTGAGGAAGAGAGTGCTTTGTAGGTGACTGGGCGACAAGAGGAGAAGTAGGTTTGGAGGAGTGCAGTGCCAATCTCTTCCTTAGCACACTACTTATCAGTGGTACCAAGTGTTTCTTCCACACTCTGGCCAGTGTCTCTGTACAGTGCCTCCAGACATCTATAACCTTTCTCCAGGTAGTGTTCTCCTTTTCTATTAAGGGAGCTTCAGAGAACATGTCTGCTTCCTGCGTGTCTGTGACACCTGCTGCCTTTTTCCAGCCCCTTTTATACCCATGGAGTAGGGTGGCTCTTTGTAATCCCTCTGAAAATTGGTTATTTCCCAAACTCACCTCCTTCATGTATTTGGATTGGCGAGGCCTGTTGGGTTTCTTTAATTCATTGATTAACTAAAGTACTGGTGAGAATAAGTGTTGATGTCACTTTAACTGCAGTAGAGTGTAAGAGACAGCAATCCCTCGCAGATTGCTAAACAAGGGGAACCAGAAATTGAGACTATTAATTCCAGAGAGAGGGGCATGTTGCTTACATGCTTTAGCCAAAGGAGAAACCATCTGAAGATGTATTTACCTGTTTTCAAGCTGAGTGGAAAATTCCCTTCTCTGTGCTTTAGTCGAACCTTTTCCTTTTGTTGTCTACAAATAAAGTTTGCCTTTAAGTATCTTCCACGCCCATGCATCCCATTGATCCCTACTCAGGTTCATTACATTTGAAGAGAGTCTCAATGGGAAGAGGGCTCAATTTGAACTGACATAGAAGTTTCCATGTGTCTCCAATTGAAGGAAGTTAGGTTTACAAGGAAAGCCAACCTTCCATTAAAAACCACCCCAGGATATGGCTCAGGATATACTGGCCTTGCTCTTTAAACTGTAGACCACCTAGAGAGCACAGTTGGGGAAGATTATTTCTAGTGGGCATATGCTCCAATGGTGTAGGGCCTGGCACTATGGTTGACCGGGTTGTAGGAGCTGGGTACTGAATGGAAATTATGGGGGTGTTGTTAAAGTACTGCTCTTCATTCATAGGGCCTCATTACACGGTAGGCGGTAAGCGTTTACCGGTACCGGTAAACCCTTACCGCCTTACTACGAGGTCGCTTTGCGGGACCCGACCTTAACGGCTGGTGTAGACCAGCCGTTAAAGTTGGGACCCGCAAAGGGACCTTGTTGCTAATTACGTTACCACAATTTGCGGTACCGTAATTAGCCCCTTCCCCATTCCCATTGAGCCCTATGGGGCAAAAATGGGAATGGGGAAGGGCCATGGAGAAAGGGGGAATTACCGCCCCACCAACCTTGGAATAGGGTGATAATTCCCTTTTTCTCCATGGTGGTACCGGTATGGTACCGGCGGCAACCATGGTGCTAATGGCACCATGGTTTACCACCTACCGTGTAATGAGGCCCATAGAAAAGAAATGTGTTGATTAAAGAAGGTGACTCTGTAACCCAAATTACATTTGAGATATATGTCAAGCCTGAACTCCAAGAATGTATGGACTTAGAAAATAGTGGAAAGGGCAGAAGGGGTTTTCTCATCCGAAGCTGGGGATAGTTCAAGAGCTGCGAACTCTGATCCTCTTCCTCTGTCTGCCGAATTTGCCCATTATCAGTCTGATGACGTCTGCATTCAAGCAAACTGTCTCCATAGAAGTAGGACAGGACGATGCATACAGATGTCAGTCCTGCTATTTTGAGTCAAAAATAACACAAGGCAATAGGACAGACCGGCCATAAGTTCTTGTCCCGCCTCCATTTAGGAAGGACGTGTTGTACATTGCACATTCTTATCAAACGGCAGGCTATCAGGGGGTAACCAAGACACGGGACAATGTGCTTAGCCGATTCCTTTGGCCAGGGATTTACCAACAAGTACAGATTTTCTGCAATAAATGCCCATCTGCCAAAATGCCTTTCAGGTTGAAGTAAGTAAGGTAGGCCCCAGTATAACTATTACCCACTGTAGATCTGCCCTTCCCCTTTTTTTAGAAGGGCATTGGGCATTGCGTGACCTCTCGCCACCTCCAAAACATACAATCACTACACATAACTGGGAAATCGGATTTGATACCTCTTGGTACATTTTGAATGGTACTTGGCTTTAACATGAAGATCAAATGTAATGACTCAAAATTGTACGTATTGCGATATATATACGTTGTGTTGTTTTTTAGTGTTTGGTTGAGAACTGTTTGCAAGAAGTACTGTTGTGAACTCAATGGGAACATTGTCGTTTGGTAAGCCTTGTTTTTTCTATTTTCCATCAGCAAATGAGAAACACGTGTACTGTAATGATCAAATGAAGTTAGCACTTATAGAAGATATTCCATTGTTTCTTTTGGTGTTTTAGGGCTTGAAAAAGGGCAGTGCCCGAAACATGTCACTCCATTTTAGAAATTGTCAAGCATACATTTTGTTATTTACTCATGTATGTTAATAGTTCCAAATTGTTATAATTGTTTGGACATCAGGCATGGTGATATGTATGTCTACACATTGGTCATTTTACGTTTAACTAAGAGTGCCGCTTCCAATTATGTGTTTCAAGTGCAGGCTGCCCCCTGGTCAGAGGCCAGTGCTCAACTCATGAGCTATGTATCCAGGTTTCTTAGAAATGCCTACTGAACCACCCTGAATAGCTATGGCTTATAGGTTTAAGAATTATATCCGGAAGCGTATCTGCACTCAAGCAGTATCTCAAGCAGTATCCATTGATTTTACCAGAAAAACATTTTCGATTGATTTTTTTTACTGGAAAATCAATTGAAAAACAATGAATTTTTTATTTAAAAAATATATGGGGTAAGGGGTCAAAATGGTTGGGGAGGGATTTGGGGGATTGAAAACATAGGGAAACAGGGGCCTTGGCACCCCCAAATAATACAAGAAATAAATCAGTGATTTTTTCAATTGATTTTTTTCAGTAAAAAATCCATCACATTTTATTTCTCAGCAAAATCACATAGAACTTGCTCAAGCGCGATGAGGATAAGCAATGTTTCATAAAAGTCAATTAAGTGGATTCCAGAACATTCGTACAAGTGTCTCTCTCTTTTTATATTGATTATCCTCACATTCTTCTGAATTCAAATGTTGCTTCACTACTACTTTGACCCAAGCTACTTCTCACTGATGAGCTCAACAAGGCCAAACCATGTTTGGGGATGCGTGTGGTCTCGTGCAGAAGGGATGTGAACACACACTTCGGGCATGACTACCCCTTTTGGGGTCGGGCCAAGCCTGATTTGCATATGGTCTTTCCCTTTCTGTAATGGCTTGGCAGGTGAAGAACGATGGTCTGGAGGGTTGCCCAGAGAAATACCAGAGGTTCAGATTAAACCTTCAGAGAAACCTTCTAGCTATCACCTCTTTTGTTTTGCTTCACTACTACTCTGAGCCTGGTGGCCGAGTCAGTGTGCTGACTTGCACTCTTTATTCATACAAGTCAATTCAAAGGCAGCCAGCCAAGCAAATACTTCCCATCCCAGTACATATGCACTGACCGAAGATGTGGTTGGGAAGCAGCATCTGCTCCGTCACATTCCATATCTAACATTTTGGTTTCAGGCTCTGGGGTTCTGAACTCCTCCTCTCCTTGGTTCTTCTACTTCTCTGCCAGCTCACCCACCAACATATATTACTCCACCTGGCATTTGCCTATTTCTAGTCTCTTCAGAGATTAGGGTTTGAATCCCTTCCATTCCCGAAAATTAAGGATTTTTCTCCAGGCCTACATATTATGAACTGGGAAGCTTTCTGATACTGGAAAGACAGGGAACCTTAGCTTCTCCTGGCTCATCTTTATGAGCCAGGAGTTGTGCAATCAAGACCAAATGTACAGGGGTGTGGATCAAGGCAGACAATATATGGAAAAGCACATGTATCACTTTGAATAAATGAAATGTCCACAATGAGTTATACTTTTATACTTGATATCTCTTGAAGGAAATTGTGTTTTTTTTATAATGGCTCTATACACTGCCACTACTGTCTCTGTGCATATTAATCAAGAGGGGCAATTAACGTGAGCAATTAAAACTAATCAGGGTTTAAAACAGGCTGTGTCCTTGTCCCCATTTTATTTGATTTGTATATATGTGACATGTCCCAAGCGTTTGCACTGTGCACTCTTTCCCTCTGACTATTGGTGGAGAACACCTAGCCTGGCTGATCCATGCTGACGATACTGTTTTGTTAGATCGCACACCTATAGGTTTACAGCGCTCTATTGGTGCATTAGTTGTTTATGCTAAGCAAAACAACCTAAAGATAAATATTGGCAAAGCTAAAATTGTGCACTCTGATGGTACATGTAAACGTCCTATGCCCTTTATTTGGAAAATGGAATCTAAGCCACTTGAGGTGGTGGAAAGGTATATTTATTTAGGTCTTCCTATAACTTTTAATCCTACAATTGAATTTTATATATTTTACTATTCCAAAAGCTCTTAAGAAATGGTCTGTTTTAAAAAATATATATTTGTTAAAATGGGGGTCATAACATGGAAGGTCATTTTACTATTTATATAACAAGTGATTATAGTGATTTTACTATTCCAAAAGTTCTTAGAAATGGTCTGGTTTTAAAAATATGTATTTGTATAACTGGGGGTTATAACACGGAAGGTCATTTTACTATTTATATAACAAGTAGTATTGCAGGTATTTTACATGATCTGACTTTTATCCCGGATACTAAGCTGAAATGGCTTCAGGTTCTTGAGGGAAAAATGTTGCATCCAATTCTTGGAGTTCCTGTGTCTGTCCCGGTGGAGGCCCTGCACCTTGAATTGGGTGTCTCCTTTCTAAAATCGTTGTGGTTGCTACAACGCTGTAAATCTGTGTTATTTTTGTTTACTGCTCGACTGACTCCCAATCTGTTATTGGGGGTTATTGCTAAGCACTATTTCAGTCCACACAAAAACATGACTCTATTATACGATCTGCGTTCGATGGTTGCCAACCATTTGGAACTTCCAGGGCTCTCTATTGAGCATCTTGTGGAAGATCCTAATGCAGCAAATTTTGCTGAAGAGAGTTATCTCGGTTTTTGACAGGGACCTTAATCTTGGTTATCTCCATGGGAAGGAAAATGATGTATTATACTCCATGCAAGGCTTCTCTCCTTATACACCATGCGTACACCTGACCAAACCCTCCAGTAGGCAATTAAAGCGTTTTATTATTTATTTGAGATTCAATATTTTACCTACTAGGTCACACACTGGTAGTTGGATTGGGGTTCCCTATCATCATAGATCTTGTTGGCGATGCCAAAGTGCCATTGAAACCCCATGCCATGTTTTTACAGATTGTCCGAGGTTAGTGCAAGCTTATGTGAAGGGCCATCTGTCCTTTGTGAAGTAAATTAGAATCTATTGCAACTGACCAATTTTGGAACAGTATCTACTTTGCTAACCCACTGGTAATTATTACCTCATCAGCCTTTTATGTTTGGAAAGACGCTTTGCGTCTTTTTTAGTACCATTGCTATGAAATGTTTATATTGTATGTTGAACTGTTTGTATTCATTTTAACATTGCATGTAATCATGTAAGATTTGAGTGCTATTGATATAGCATGTTGAAATGTATTTATTTTAATATTGTATGCAATTATACAAGATGTGGGCGTTATCAATTTACTGTGCTTCAGGTTCTATTGAACCGTATATCGCAAATAAAAAAAGAAAGAAAATGTGGTATATGTATAGTAAAGGTAGAATCAGTCAATGAAAGAATCAAAGTACTGCATTCATGTATGTATTGTGCACATCATGTATAGCAAACTTTACACACATTATTTGAAAGGATAGTATGCATCATCACAACATCTCAAAATGCTGGCTACAAGCTTTAGTTATCTTCCAACTGTTAGGGTTAGGCTCAATCAAGGGATTATGTGATATGATAGGTTATTTATTACACGCTTAATACCCAGAGGTTTCTAAGCACGGACCCAGGGATGAACCTGTGTTGCTCCGTGTCGCCTTGCGTCCAAGGCGAGCATGTTACCCCTGAGCTATCCTCCCGAGATCCTAGGTGGTTAAAGACTTAACAGGGTTTGTTACATTCAGTCTTCGCCCCCGGAGATTGTAGCCTTGTCCAAGCCTAAGGTACAGGGGTACTGCAGGAAACAGGAAAATATTGTAGGCGGTCAGTGATTGCTTGAGCAGGAGACAGTTCCGTGCTGAGCACCTACCACCAGAATGTAAGCAGAGTATAAGGTCAAAGTTCTGAGCTATAATGGTTTGAATTCCTTTGCAAAGTTTGCCATGCGCTCGCTTACTTGCAGAGTCCTTTGACTATTTTCAACTAGAGATGTTCAACATCCACCTCCATAAAGAGTATGGGCTGGCAGGGCTCATACTCTGCTGGCTCCAGAGTTCTTGTGGTGTTCTGAACAGCTTTAATTGAAGCATTCATGAGAGAGGAGCAGCTGAAGGCCAGAAAGGAGGTTGAATAAAGCTGGAATATGTAGGGGTGCAGACAACCTCCATTGATAATGTGCTAAGTATGGATTCCTCTGAGTGCATGCGCCAGGGAATGGTGGTTTTGCTCAACGTTCGAGCTAAGTTTGGCAGCTGCAAGTCCTAAGGCTCTATTAGAAGCAGGTATGTTTCAGTGCTTATGCTCCTGACTCTTTATTGTTGAGGTCAGTGTGGTGACCAGGTCAAGCAAGGCTTCTGGATGGCACAAATGTTGAGGTTGGATGCAAGGCTGGTCAATCAGTGACAAGAGGAAGAGCAATGCTCAGTCCTCAGCCTGGTAGATAGACCTCTACATACTTCACAATCAGGGATTCACTGCCAGGTGGTTCTTGGAAGATTGCAGTTTCCAGCCAAAATGTCTGATCCTCAGGTCAGTGTTTTCGTATGTATGTATGTATGTATGTATGTATGTATTTATTTATTTCAATAGACTTCATCAATAAACCTTACACAAAGTATAAAAAACGTGCAATGAAGCATATAAAAGAAAAACAAATAATTTAGCTAGTGCATATTTGAATCGTTTAATTCAATCAATTTAATGGAACTAAAAATCTAATAACTTCAATGGGTAGAGAAATTGCATGGCCTGCAGACAAGACAACCGATACCAACATTCATCGGTGGATGGCCAATTAGTATAGTGCATGAATCTCTTAAAAATAACACATCGTAAAGAGGTCAAAGCAGGGCATTCCACCAATACATGTTGTATGGATGCTATACTCTCAGTGATATTTCGGCATAAAGATGAGACTGGAACAGTGTTATTATTGTGAAATGCTTATAATCTCCTGAGTGGGAAGTAGATTTAAGCAAAAAAAGTAAAAAGAGCGCTCTCCAGTTCACATTAGGAAATTACATAGATAACGAGATATAGTATCACAACCTTTTCCTGACATTAAGAGGACCGGAGATGGCTTCTATTGACAAGCCCTCCTGATGGTTTCACACCAGTATAGTTCGAAACGCCTTCTCTTTACAGGTCAGTGTTTTCTGAAGATTTCAGTTTGTAACATTAGCAGATCCCCCTCACCCCCCAAACACACTCACACTTTTAAAGGGAATCTGGGGAAGGTGAGATTTGCATTCCAATGTCCACCAAAACATTGGGAGTTGTCGCATTCAAAGTCTGCAGAATATTTCATGGGTAAAGTTTCCAGACAAGGAATACGCTTTCTATAATGCACAGTCTTCCATTGTAACATCGCCTGGCTGCTTATCCCCACCCCGGAAATTCAATAGTGATAGTACCATAGACTGAAATGCCTTAAAGGGATAACAGGTTTTCCTCTACCTTTGGAGCACCACAGGAAGATATGCAAGACTACTCACATAGGGAATACGGATGCCATGGTGTGGCCCTGACCCTGAGGGCCTTTGGACCTATCAAGAGGCTTATCACTTTTTATGTAATTGGGTCCATGATTCTAAGCCAATTCAGGATTATTTGATGCTGCCCATGATGATGCAATCAAAAGGGCCTCACATCGCAAAACATATGCCATTTCTTAGCTTTTGGAACTAGCCTCCAGGGATGGTCCACATTTCCTGTTCCTGTTCCCTTTTTGTGTGCAACACATTAACCTTGTACCCCGTCCACTGGGAGCTCTCCTACTTCTGGAGGATGGCTGAGAAACCCCAGATTGTCTCTTTCCTGGGTGTGGCAGGCTACTGTATCACCTAAAGGTCAGGCAAGCCTCAATATCTCAAGGGTATGCTGGAGCACAACTCAAGCCCATCATGCAACTCCTTACTGTTTGATTTCCATACTCCTTTAAAGTACAAGTAACTGGCCTCATATGTTACACACTTGCTCTTTAAAAGCATTATTCGTTAGCCCTTTTCTTGATCAAAGGTATGCTTTCATCGCTCTTCATTGATGCTACAGTAATTCATACTATCGCAATCTCCAGCTCTACCTTCCATTCCCTCCCATACCTGCACAAATCGTTCAAGATTGACTAACTTCCCTGTCTGCCCCTTCATCCTCTCCTCTGATGCCCTTATCCGTTCCTCTGCACACTAAGCTCTTGTTATGGGTGGACCAACGTTCGTGGTGTGAGTGTACTAGTGTTTTGGTGCAAGGCAGCATCATGACGATGTCATGACGCTCCTCTAGTAAAAGGGGCTCTGCTGGCACGTTATAGGCAGTGCAGCAGAGCCCCAGGAAGCAGCAACTTGTGTCTGTGTGATTTCTGTGGGTACCTGAAGTGATCGCGGCCTGTGGAAGCAGCCGCTGCCAACCTTGGGGAGATCCCCAAGCAGAGGTAGCTGGTCCGGTGATCCGGACATTGCAGGGTGGCCCCCGCCCAAGGTCCGCTGGGTGCCCCCAGCGTGGCTGACTCGTCGGGTGATCCCGACTTCATCAGTGGCCCGCCCCGGTGACCGAAGGCAGGCCACCACATTAGTGATGAGGGCGGTGGGGCCCTGTACACCGGTGCGTGTGTGGACTGCCGAAGGCCCGTTGCGTCCATTGTCCCGTGGTGTCGGCTGCATTGAGAGGAGGAGGTGCTGGGCTTCCTGCAGGTGGCCCAGGGACCTCGTGCTACAACTAAGGCACGGGTCGTCTGGTGCCTGCAGGAGCGGCTTTGGGGCCGGGAGACGCAGCTCATCCAGGACGGCTCAGTTCTGTGCCGGTGCCGGCCACGTGGCATGAGCCGCGTGGGGACCGTGGCCATGAATGGAAAAGAGGGGGGAACCTGGAGGCCCGGGCTTGTGGTGGTGAGACATCTCCACAGCCCGCCCAAAGCGGTGGCCGGCGGGTGTTCCCCCATCAAGGCCCAGGCTCGCCTGGTGAATGTTGGCCTGGAAAAGCATATTTTGGGTCCGGCCCATGGTGCGGCCTGGTAGGAGGCGTGGCCTCCGTCTCATCAGCCCAGAAACAAAAAAAAGAGACGTGGCCCATACAACCAGGGCCACAGCAGTGAATCCCATGGAACACACGAGGCAGCTGGCTATTAGAAGAAAAAGCCCAAGAACAACGGGCCAACAGAAAAGGAAGGAAAATATTGTTTTGTTTTTCAATTCTACAATGGCGAGGCAAAATGGAGGAGGAAGGTCCTCGCCTGGAGAGGGTTGGAGGGCTTAGGTGCCCGGTGCTCTGAAGGCAGGGGCATTATCCAATCACTCCATGTGTTTCTGCTTTGGTCCCAGACCCCATCAAGGGTAGCAGCTCCCAGAGGAGTGCGTGTGCGCCCTCTGGGACCTGGGCTCAGCAAGGTAGGGGAACAGTTGTATGTGTCACATCTACCACCCAATCACGAACACAGGGTAGCGGCTCCTCAAGGAGTGCTTGTGCGCCCTCAAGAACTCTGATTCAGCCCAGCCCAACCCCCAGGGCCCGTCAGCAGTGAGTGCAGACTGCGCTACGCCCTGTACCCGTCATTCGGGATGAGGTGGTGTGCCGGCAGGGTGGTCAGGTTATGCCGCTATATCCCTTCGATGTCATGGGTGCCCCCACCAGCCTGGGGCACCGGTGGACAGCCTGGGTAGAGAACCTGGAGATGTACTTTGAGGCATTGGAAATTAAGGACAGAGCAAAACGCCCAACCCTCCTGTACTCTGCCGGACCAGCTGTCCAGAGGCTGTTGAGGATCCTACGGCCCGCAGACCAGTCCTATGGCGCAGCCATCACAGCCCTGAATGAGTACTTCAGGCCCATGATCAACAGGGACTATGAATGGTTCAGGATGAGGTGCGCGAGGCAAGAGGAAGGGGAGAGCCTCGATGCGTTTCATGGAAAGCTGCAGGGAATTGTAATGTCCTGTGCGCTGGGCAATTTCGAGGAGGACAAGATCAGAGCGCAGATCATCTACGGCTGCAGTTCTTCGAAGCTGCGCTAACAAGTCCTGAGGGACCCAGCGCTAACCCTCAAACGCATACTAGAACTTGGCCGTGCCCAGCAGCTGGCAGATGTGCGGGCAATGGACTTTTCGAGACAACACCTCAAGCTGGAGGCCCCCATGCAACGGATAAAGTTGGAGGAGGTGTCAGCTGTCGGCAAATGGCAGGGAGGTAGGCCAACGAGGAGAGGAGATTGGCCAAGGAGAGACCCCGGTGCCACCATATGCCATCAGTGCGGGTGGGATCTTCCACATCCGCAAGACTGCCCAAAGAAGGGACACGTCTGTGGAAGGTGTGGGAAGGTGGATCATTTCACACGGGTGTGTCTCGCCCCAATGCCCACCAGTATGGTGGGAACACCAGGGGGTAGAGAGTCGAAGTGGGGTGGGGGGAGAAAGACCCCCAGAGTGGCTGCGGTCCAGGTGGCTGAAGACCAAAGGAGGGAACGGGATGACTGTGCCGAGGAAGAAGAGGATGAAAACATCTTCTTTTTATCCTTCAGCTGCGTCAGCGGGCAATTCGATTGCCGGGCATCTTCTGATTCCAAGAGGCCGCTGTCGAGCCCCCCCCCCCCCCCGCAGCGTGAGAACTGGAACACACGTATTGGGTTGCAGTGTTTAAATAGTTCACTAAGGGGTGCCAGGACTAGAATGCACCTGGGTAGTCGTGTTCGCATAGGTTAGCACGGGTGCGAGGACTGGAATGCACCACATGTTTAGATCCTGTATTGAGGTGTTGTTTGATTATAATAAAGGAGGGATGTTATGGGTGGACCAACGTTCGTGGTGTGAGTGTACTAGTGTTTTATTGTGAGGCAGAGTCAGGATGCTCCTCTAATAAAAGGGTCTCTGCTGGCACCTTATAGGCAGTGCAGCAGAACTTGTGCCTGGGTGATTTCTTTGGGTGCCTGAAGGCACGTGATCGCGGCCTGTGGAAGCAGCTCGGCCCGGGTAACCCCAGTGACGAAGCTGCCAACCTTGGGGAGATCCCCAAGCAGAGGTAGCTCTTCCGGTGATCCAGACATTGCAGGGTGTCTCCTGCCCAAGGTCTGCTGGGTGCCCCCAGCCTCGCTGACTCATTGGATGATCCAGACTCCATCAGTGGCCCACCCTGGTGACCTGAGGCAGGCCACCATATCTCTGAATACCTGTTAGGCTGTGCTTTCTATCTTCGACATCTTCCCTGCCTGCATGCATGAGGTGATGAGTACCCTAGGGTGTGAATGCTGTGTGGAGTGCCGCTGTACATTCGATGCTTTCCACACTGCAGGTAACGCACACTGGTGCAAAGTCACAATACATATTTCTTGGTTCCTGTTGTGCTTGTGTGAGTGATTGTGGCTTGCAGTAGGAATACTGAGCTGTGAGTGTATGTTTATAGGATTTGTACTGTTTTGGCATAGTTTTAGTAGATTTGGATGTGGCATTCTTTGTCCTATTGCTTAGGCCTCAGCAGGGGCGTAGACCTTTGGTTTTCCCGGGGAAAGGAGAGCTTCGGCCGACGGCTACAAACAAAGTCCCATTATAGGTATACAGTCTTTCATGAAAATAGCCTTTCCTGTGTGTGTGGGGGGGGGGGGGTGACGGGTCCCTCAGCACCCATGTACTCGACGCCCCTGCCCTCATGCGCCTTTTATAAATGTGCCCATACTTTGCGCAGTATTGCTGCATTTGGAAGTGGTTTTGCCTGGCGTCTTGTGGGCGTGTACTATTGTTTGGCTCATGTGAGTTTCAGTCTTGGGATCAGGGCCGGCCTTGGGGGCAGCAGCATCCTGGGTGAATTGGCACCCCTCCTTTGCCCCCGCGCACCCCTGGTCAACGGGGCCAGGATATGCCACTTTTTTTTTCTTTATTGTTAACCTCCTCGCTCCCGCGAGGAGGTAATGAAATGAATAGGGTGCATCAGCACCCTATTGTTATTAGATGCGCTCCGCCGCCACGGGTGCATTGAATAATAATGAGGCGCCTACCGCACCTTCTCCCCACTACGCCAGCTCGGGGAGCCCTTGAAAAACTGGTGGGGGGCTGATGGTGCCTTCTGTTATTAAAAGCACCCGCAGCGGAGGGGTGCATTTAATGACAATAGGGTGCTGACAACAGCACCCTACTGTCATTAAATGCACCCGCCGCCACGGGCACATTTACTAGCAAAAGCCCAGCTGCTGCACCTTCTCCCACTACGCCAGCTCGGGAGAGCCCTTGAAAGACTCCCCGAGCTGGCGTGGCAGGGGCTAATGGCTCCCTGTGGGGCGTGGTTCCCCCGGGTGGTCGCCCGCCTTGCCCCCCCAACCCCAGGACCGGCTCTTCTTGGGATGTTAGATACCCTCTCAGCGCACTTCCTTTTGCCTGGGACGTTGATCCAGTCCACACGCAAGTGTGGGATTGCTCTACCTTGTACTTGTGCAGCAGCTGAGGGATGTCGAGGAGTTAGTTGGTTGCTCCTGTCCTTGAGGTTCTACTGCTCCCCACGCATTCTTGTCTCTCCTAGTGAGTCCATTTCAAGTGTTGTTTCTTTTCTGATGTTTCCTTGAGGGGGAGAAGTATTGGGATGTGCTTTCTATGTGCATTGTCATCCCCTTCCTGCATGCGTGAGGTGAGGATTTTCCTAAGTGTGCCAGGTGTGCGTGAGCTACTGAATTCTCTGTTTACGAGATTTGGCAATAGGCTAGCTTGGTAAGGAGGTGTGCCAGTGAATGTTCCTATACTTCCTTCACTGCTACTTAGCTGCTGGGGCCTATCCTGTTCCTGTAACTGCAATTGCAACAGTAATGCTTTTCTTTTTTCCTGTCATGGTGCTTCCTTGCAACAACCTACCTGAACAATTTGCCCGGCTGGGGCAGAATATGCCACTCTCTGGAGAAGTCTTGTGTTGCACAGCTATACCGTGGGGAGTGGCACAGTTCACACAAACTAATGACATATAATTTAGGCCGATTACAGCAGGTAAAACAAAATGTTTTAATCCAGCAGGAACAAAGGTAAAACTGTAGGATATTAGTTCTCCATTAAACCCGTGTTGATCTCTTTTCATAAACCCGTTCATAACTTCCATCACGCCATCATGCAAAATATCAGAATTTTAAAAATATTTAGAGTGATTTCTTGTAAGGGATGTCATTTTAAAAAACCTTTTCCTGTTCCTTTTGCACTTACATTGAAACTGGCTTCCTCTGTGCATATTTGAACTTTTGCAGTAGGAAGTGCAAAAAGAAGGAGTAAAAAGCACTCTGAATTGCCTTTACGCCATTGTGTGCACTTCACAGTGCAAATTGGGTCAATGCTACCTGCCATCTACGAATGAGGGTCAACATGTTATGTTATGTCTTTGTTAATGGCCATTTGTATAGCGCCTTTCACAATTTTTATTGTCTCAACGCGCTGTAGGTTGAACGCCTTCGGGATCGGAGTCCGGGTAAGTGGAGATAGAGTAGTAAAAAGTGTGCATGTGCACTCAGTATACATGCAGCTTGACGGAATATTTCATGGCGGGTGGCTGCATTCTAAAGCTGGAAGTGGTGTGCAGGGTATGCGAGACAGGTAGTATGTGTGCAGCTACAATGCATTTCTAAGGAACCTACCTGCTTTTACCCGGTATAAAAAGCAGGCAGAGTACATATTAATACTAACCATTACCGCCTGCATCAGAACCAGCTGCTGTCAGTAATGCTGCTGATTTGAATGGCAGAGCAGATGGGAGTGGCAGGAGCGGTAATTCAGCTTCGTGCCCCTATTCCGCCATTCAAATGGAAGACAATGGGCCTCATTACGAGGTTGGAGGTAGCCATGGAGCTATTAGCTCCAAAACCCTACCGACTCCGGCCTGGTGAATGGAGCAATTACCGGTCCATTCCAAGGTTGGCGGGACCGGTAATTCCCCATTCACCAGGGCCCTTCCCCATTCCCATTTGAGCCCCAATATGGCTCAATGGGAATGGGGAAGGCGCTAATAACGGTACCGCAAATTGCAGTACCGTTATTAGCTCCAGAGTCCCTTTGCGGGTCCCGTCCTTAACGCCTGGAAAAACGAGGCGTTAAGGGAGGACCCGTAAAGGGAACTCATAGTAGGGCGGTAAGGGATTACCGGCACCAGTGCCCTTACCGGTGCCGGTAATCCCTTACCGCCCGCCTCGTAATGAGGCCCAATATAGGGAAGTTTAAAAAGTGTGAAAAGCATCAGTAAGCGTTTTACCCCTGCTTTTTACACTTCGTCACGAGGCACGGTGTATTGTCAGTGAGGAATGAACATTTTAGCAGGGGAAGACATTTGCAGTTTCACTGGGCACTGGTTGCAAAACGCTCTCTTTTTGGCTCTGGGGTGTGTGGATTTTTCAGAAATCGCTAATGGACTGGAAACCCCGGCATAACAGGTGCACTCTGACCTTTATGCATAAACAATTAGGTGCCAAGCCCAGACCTTTCAGCGTGTTAGTGAATTGCAGAGTTTCAATTCAATACAACGCTCTGTGATAGGGAGCAGCCAGGCTTTCCCGCGATAACCTTCAAGGGCCTGCTGCTTGTTATTCTTGGAAAAATGAGCTGGTTTGTTCCGGACCATACTTCAGATAACAGAATTCAACTCTAAATATGCCTAGTACATTCTAAAAAGGTCATATCTTTCCCTCCACGACTACTTTGGTGTACAAATATTGGAGCAGTACAGATTGGCCAGTTATGAGAGTGCTAGTTACACTATTTCTGTCGAAATAACAGACTGTCGGCTCAGTGTGCTGCATCAGTGGGGCACTGGATCCTGAAATCAGGAGATTGACGTACAGGCTGATGCCCTCCAAAGGCCGGTTGGGCTGGGGAAGAGTGAGCACCCTATTTTTGTTGGATCAAGCTGGTTGGTTAGCTAGGTCCATACACCGTCCACCCCTCACCTTACCTGAGACTGGGTGACCTGAACCCCACTGTTTCCTCCCCTGTTTACAGGTGGATCCATTGCTGACTATTACCCCCCTCATTATTAGATCCACACTCCCTTGTTTCTATGATCCCTAACCTTATTCTTCCCCTTGATTGGAAAGCGCTCTGTTGCTTCCAGAAGCTAAGTTCAGGTTCAATAAATGCCCTACTAATTATAATAATGATAATTATAATAAATAATAACAGTCTGTATCCACATTGGTTCTACATGTGCGTGTTTTCTTCATGCATCGAGCACATACTAGAATAATTGTTTCCACTTGTTGTGCCAGAATGACGTGTTTTGGGCATTTGTGAAAACCACATGGTGGGTGCCTGTGCTCAAATGCAAGTGTGACTTAACATCACAATCCTTTGGAGGAACATTGAAGAAGTGTGAAGTATGTCTTAAAGTGTCCAGATTTGTATGGCATGTGCAGAGATAGCATCAACCCACAATGTTGGACTTTCAATTGTGAATTTAGACGCCCCCCCCCCCCATTTCAGGAAGAAATTGATTCATGCAAGTGACTTTTACCAGCATGTGATCTGTATATGATGCATATTTCTGGGCTCGTAAAACACTTTGTTCAAACCTTTTGGAGCAAGTTGGGCATTTGTATGCCCAGCCCCTCATTAATAATGCAGTTGTTAAACTTCTCTGAACTCAACATTTAGGGTCTCGGTCATCAAAAGCATGCTTCTCTGATTACATTTAAGATGTTAGTTTATGTTGTTTTCTGCACAGTTTGAAGATCCTATTTCTAAACTTCTGATGGCCCAATCATGGCTTGGCGCAGAGAACGTGCTAAAGAACACGATTCACTGTGCAAATCAGGGCGCCCATGCTCCACCAGTATTCTCAAATGGGCCTGGGCATCCTCGTAGTGCACAACCGTGCACCTTCAGGATTGCGTCTGTTTTAATTATAATGGGCGCAATCCTGAAAACTCAGCAGCATTTTTGTAAAATAACATATCCGTTATCTTACAAAAATGCTGCTGAGAACACAGGTGTATATGAACACTTTAATATACACCAAACAAGGCTTCTTGTGGCTCTCCTCCAGTATAACGGCACCAGAATTGTACCGTATATGTGCGTGATTTTAGCGCACATATAAAACTGGAGGAGTGCCACAAGAATACCCTTCTAAAAGCCAAGGTACCGAATGTGGCGGTTGCTAGGTTTGCTTCCAGCCCACCAGGGGCGTTGCTAGGGGGGGCTAAGGGGGCTATAGCCCCTGATCTTTTGGTTGTAGCCCCGGATAGAATGTCAGGAGCTACAGCCAAAAGACTAGCTAGCCCCCAGTCCCAACAGTTCCGACATCAGCCTAGCCCCGGTTTTTTTCCAGACCTAGCAACTCCCCTGCAGCCCACCCTAGCAACTGCCACATGTATTCCGAAAGTGGCGCATTCCTACCAACCCTTTTAACAACCTTTTCGGTACTTAACACCAGGTTGAGAATCTGGCCTTGAGTATTTTAGGATGATGCAGTTTTCCAGTACCGGCAGGGAAGTACAATCTAGGGGATGCACGGGACATGGTCACAGTCCATTCACTGCATGTAAAGCAGCCAGAGGAAGATGCTTCAGAGAAAGGCTGGCTGGCAATGAAACAGGCGTGTTACCGTATGGATTGTCAGTCAGGGTTACATGGTTACAATGTGGAAAATATCATTACAACACCCAACGTTAGGTGTGTCAATGAATGGGCAAATTATTGTGAGAATGAGATTTTTGAGTAAGAGGGTGAATAAGTGAGGGAATGTATTAATGATTCGAAGGTGGCTGAGTGTGTGTGTGTGTGTGTGTGTGTGTGTGTGTGTGTGTGTGTGTGTGTTGTTGTCCAGAAAAAACAAAAACAATATTCCATGTCTGGTTTTGATTCTCTCCTAGCGCAAGAATGTGGACCTCATCACGAGTTTGACAGTAGCCCTTAAATGTGATGGTAATGCTATTACTGCTGCATTTAAGGGTGGGCCAAATCTCGAATTGGGCAGTAAGTGTCAAAAAATATGCACTTACTGCACGTTGTTGGCCATTTTTAGCACTATTACCGCCGGCAAAATTACCGCCGGCGGTACAAGAACCCATCCAACCCCATTGGGTCCCTAATGCACCAGACAGAGTTGCAGTAACGCAATGGTATCAGTTTGAGTGAGTTATTTATCTGGATTTTCCCTCATTTAACCCTTAATTTCCTTCATTTTGCACCTTAACAAGCTAAAGGGTGCCTCTCTTGCGTGTCTTCTTAAATTCAACAGGTCTGCTTCCTTGATCAGCTCTGTCTCACAGATCTTCAGTGGCATGCATGTTATATTCTTATACTTTAGTGGTGTCATCTCCCATCTTGCTGTT
This sequence comes from Ambystoma mexicanum, assembly GCF_040938575.1. Lineage (NCBI taxonomy): Eukaryota > Metazoa > Chordata > Amphibia > Caudata > Ambystomatidae > Ambystoma > Ambystoma mexicanum. Next base: position 466,089,472 of record NC_090939.1, on the reverse strand, counting down.
CTCTTGTTCAGGTTTATGGCTTTTTCAGGTATTCGGTCTGATGATAGAATTGCAATCCCTGCGGGTTTCTTTGTTTTATTCAATGGTGAACTCACCAATCAAGGTCTTTGCTATCATACAGAAGACACATGTTGGTTGCTCGTTAAGTGGGCACATCAATATAATGCCCCCTAATACGCAGTCAAACCCCACGATTCTAGACAAGACACAAGTGGTTTCATCAAAACTCTAATTTATTTCAATAAATTCATTAAAGGTGGTCCTCAAGCTTTATATAGGGGAAATCACCACTATTACACAATTACAGGCATCCTGTCCACAAAATGAAAATAGGCTGTCTGATTGTGTCTCACTATTTCTTACACACAAACATCAATTTACATAATTAATTATATCATAGGGCGGCGCTAACCGCCCTATAGATAAGTTGAGCTGGACTCCCATAGGAGCCCCTTAAAATTCTATTGTTAATGCCTTTCGATTCGAGTAATGGATTTCACTGAAAATGTGTAAGTGATTAGCGACTCGCGCACCCCTTTCCCCCTGACTGCAAAGTTTCATAAATATTTGTTAAAAAATTAAAAGGTTATTAAGAAGACAACAACATTTTTTTCCAAAGTTGCAGCCTACTTCCCATTAATTTTCCCATAGACAAACAAGGTCCATAATATTTACCAAAGTGCGCAGCCCAAACCGCTGGACGGATTTGGACCAGGTCTGAAACAACAAAGCGTTAACTCACGATCCATACTTGGTTTGGGGTTATTCCATACACAAGTTATTTAAATATTTGACCGAGAAGGGGCTGCAACCCGCTCAAAAATTGCAATTAACAGGTTTACTCCCCACAGTCGTGCGCTCAGTATCAATAGCTTGCCAATGAAGAAGGCAAATTTGTCTCACTTGTTAGATAGATTTAATAGGACTATTACGTCATGTTCAGTTTTGTACATGCAACCATATGTAATTAACCAATTCAATTCAAACAACCTAATGAATTAGCCAACAACCAGCATATGGTGCACGTGCCTTTTGTTTCGCCAATGCTTTGGCTTCCTCTAGGCTAAATAGTGATTACCTGTTTAATTAGCAAATTATTAAACACGTTGAAGATGCATTTGAGATCTGTATCCCATTACATCATACCTTTTTTGCAACTCACGGCATGCACGTTTACCTGTCTTTTACAAATGTGTAAACATAGTTTTGATCTGATTCTCATCAAGATCAAATTAAATCACAATCTCATTACAGACGTGTTCATAAACATTTCTTCCTTATGATTATGGAGTTCAATCTGTTGGAGAGAGTGGAGGATGCAAGATTGAAATGTATGAGTCGGAGAAACGGAACACTAATCATTGTGTGCATTATAAATGTGAATAGACCTTATGGTTTTTGAGTCCACATTATCATTTGTTTGTGTAATAAACTATACATAAGGTCTACCATAACGGAACTACAGCTAAGAATATGAGAACACCTGAATATGAATATAACTGACGCCACTGAAAAGAGACGTCCCTTACAAGAACATTGTGCAATGCTACACCAAATGGACAACAAAGATGGGATCAAATTTGTGGGATCAATCACATCCGACAAGATGTCAGATTTGGCAACAGTGAATTGATTATGAGACAAGAAGAAGCAAAATAATTTGTAAACTGCAGAGTACAATCACTGGTTTAAACAAAGAAGATGATATGCATGTCTTTTCATGAATTTATTAAATTGACTGGTAGGGAGTTGCACTCCTTTCCCCACCCGATGTAGACAGTATAGCTGAGTATATACAAATTAATTTAACAGTAAGAAGTAGGGTTGGTGCTGTGACACTCTACAATACCCCCACAATTCTCTGATAGCTGTATCTCGGGGATTTACCCAAAATCTGGTGTTTTTAGAAATGAAACGACCGCCATCTTGCTTTTCTCACGATACGAGAGATAACCGTGGATATAGCCGAGGATAATGGAAAAAAAGAAGCAGTTAAAAAGCTATTTGCAGGTTAAAATAATTTAAAAATGACATTCGTCTAGAGGGGGTGAGGTTGCTTGAGGACACCAAGTGAAATTTGGGAGTTATAGGAGGTCCAGGGTCTGGGTTTTCAAAACAAAGCTTTCTGTAGCCGTGGCTATAGCCTCGAAAAGCCAACATTTAAAACAAAACTGTCTCATGGAAACAGTGTGTGTCAAGGGGGCAATGTGAAAGAGTAGGGGAGGTGTTGAGACCTTGGCAGCAGTGTGGGGAGCTGGTGGTGAGTGGGGGGATACTTGGTTTGGGTTTTGGGGGACCAGGGAGGGATTGTTTTCATACGATAATTTTTCCCGATATCCGCAGTTATATAGGACTACAGATGCCACAGGTATGAGAAGTTATGTGCCCACGGCTATAGATTTTGGGGTGTTTGTGTTTTTATTGTTTGTTGAATGTTATTTTTATAGATATAGTGATGTTGGGTTGAAAAGTCACTGCCAATGGTCAATGGCACTGTAGGTATTTTGGAGTCTGTTTTATTTTGGCTGTGTGTTTCCAGACTTTCTTAGATGTGAGACTGAGAAGGAAAAAAGAAGAAAACTGTAAAAAATAAAAGTACTGTTTATTTACATATATATATATATATATATATATATATATATATATATATATATATATATATATATATATATATATATATATATATATCTCAAATAAAATATGTAATTGTTAAAAATGAATAGGTAGCCACTTCTGACACTCTGCTCTAGTTTTATCTTCCCTATCAAATGTATTGTAGCTTGTGTATTCTCACCCATGTTATTATGTGTTATGTAATTATACCCATTAAATGTATCCGTACCTAATGTACTGTGATGTATACTTTGGTCTCTTTATCATTATCTATCTTACATAACTAAATGAGCTGTCATTTATTGTATTAACCTTTTAATTACCATTGTATCACTACTGTCTGTTTCATCATTTGTATACCAGAAGAAAAAATCTTATAACCACAGCTAGATCCATGGGTTGTGATTGGTATATTTAGTATCGTGCCTAGCCACAGCAACGGCTGTCATGTCTACCCATGGCTACTTGGAAACCGATCCCTGTGCAGCGATTCTACCCACGGGTATAGGTGGCATCCGGTGCAGTTGCGGGTATGTGGCGGCAAATGGTACATCGTGTGTTAACAGACGTGTGGTAGCTGTGGTTATCCCACATTTTGGGTGGAGCGGCATCATAGACACATTGAGTGTTTTGGGGGATTGTGAGGTAGCAGGGGAACTCAGGAGGACCATGGGGTTTGGGGGTAGGGGGTTGGTAGACCTGTTAGGGATATTTGTTAAGGTTTTGGGGGCATGGAACGGAAGCTATGAGAGATTCTGGGCAGGGATGAAAAAAGATTTCTTTTACTTTGTTTGTTATTGGTTGTTGTTCCTGTTCTAATTGTGTAGCTGTCTGTGATAGGTTGTGGTGAAAATGTGTTGGTCATTTTAGTAGTTTCTTAGTCTTCTTTTTGTGTTATTGCTTTTGGGAAGTATACAAGCCACCATTTTGTGTATTCTCATTTTGATTGCAGAACTCATTTTGTACATTCGCTGAGTGTGTGACTGATGTAAAAGTAAGTGTCAGTAAAGAATAAAATATGTAAAGGTTTATTTAGGATGTTGTGTGTGAGCTATATTACCACTGCTATCAGATGGCACTATTTGCATCTAGTTAGATAAAGTTGCTGTTCATGTTTGATGTATTTTTTTACCTTTCACTAACATGCTGCTTAAAAAATATGTTAGAGTTATATTTACTACTACTATCAGATGGCCTAGTTTGGTACTATTTTGCACATATTCAGATTAAGTGGTAGTTAATTCTTGATGTATTTTTTTTTAACTTTCACTAACATGCTGCTTAAAATATATATTTTTAAATCAATAGCATTTAAATGCATCTATGTCATTTTCGCTATGCAGGTTTCTTAGGGTAAAAGTTTGCTTCCTTGTACATATCCACTAGTCTATTGATTGTGGACCATGCACTCTCACTTTGTATTGAACATCAGTCTTCCTACAGGGTTCCTCCGCATCATCCTGATGGACCTGAACAAGGTGGTGGATCAAAGTTGAAGTTCCCAAACTTTGACATGGTTTATTAGATCTCTTGCACAACACCGTCCCACAACAAATACACTGCATTTCCTCAATGTCCTTTTTACTCTTTTTGATATATTGATATGTTTGCTGATTTTGTAGCGTCATTACAGCTACAATACACACATTTGATTGTTGCTGGTGATTTTAATTATAGGTGCAATGACCCTTCTGATAAAGCTGCTTCCAAGTTCATTGCTGTTATGGATGATCTTTCGTTGGTGCAGCTTGCCACGGAGCTGACTTATATCCTTGGAAATCGGCTTGATTTGGTGTTTGCTGAACATTACCTAGTGGTTGTTGCCACTCCCTTTTACATCCCTTGGTCTGATCACTTTGTCATCCCATTTGTGTATGATTATATTGACTGCCCTCTGGCCTCTGGTAAGCAGAGAGATTAGGAAGCGTAATTGGCGTGCGGTCGATCCTTCTTTGCTTGCAGCTCATATTAATGTTTGCTGCAGTGCAGTACCTTCTTAGGATCTTGGTGCTCTTTCCAAAATATTTACCACAGCGGCTGATTAGTCTGCTCCCTTGGTGGCAATTCGGGTACGCAGTCGACCGTCTGAGCCATGATTTAATGATGACCTCAAGTCTCTTTGTCTCAAACACAGGCAAGTGGAATGTAAATGGCGTTCCTCTTACTCTGCTGGGGGTCGGACTGTTTTCTGCGCCATCTCCTCTTCGTATCATCTGGCCATCAAACAGGCAAAACAAAAATTCTTCACCTCCCAAATTGAGAATTCTATAACTCAGCCTAAAGAGCTTTCTAGGTAGTGTGTTCTCCATCTGCTAAAGAGTCTTCTGACGATTTCACCCCGGACCCAAGATCGTTGTGATTCTCTGGCTGATTTCTTTGTCTGTAAAATTGACAATATTTAGGATCATATTTCCGCCACTTGCAACCCAGTGGTACGAATGCCAGGTCTAACTTCTGCTTCTCTCCCGGTGCCTATGCAGTCTTCTGGTGCCCTCTGGGACTCCTTTCCCCTGTTTACAGCTGCAGATATCAATGCAGCAGTTGCAAGAATAAAGTCAGCTTCTCCTTGATGCCATCCCTTTGAGAGTGGGGAAAGCCATCCACCCCTTGATCATGCCTTACATCATGGCTGCAGTCAATCATTTTTGTTCGACTGGGACCATTCCTTCTGTTCTTAAATGTGCCACAGGGATTCCTTTGTTAAAAAAAAACACTTTGGATACTTTAGTTCTTGCTAACTTTCGCCTTATCTCAATCTTGCCGTTCTTTATGAAGCTGTTGGAATCCCTGGTGTCCCCTGCTGCTTTGGTGGTTTTGTGAGAGCATGTCCTTGTTTGATGCGTTCCAGTCGGGCTTTAGACCAGAATGTGATATCGAGACCATTCTTGTTTGGTGCTTCAGGACCTGACACTCATTGCTGATCAGGGAGGAGTGGCAGCATTGATCCTGTTGGATCTTTCTGCCTCATTTGATACTGTCGATCACTCCATCCTGATCAGTCGTCTGTCAGCAACTGGTGTTTCTGGCTCCATTCTTTCATGATTCCATTCTTTTCTCTCTGACCACTCACAGCTGCTCTCCAATCTTTTCTTTCTGTTGTTTCTGCTTTGGTGTGTGGGGTTCCTCAAGGTTCTGATTTATCATCCATTCTTTTCAATAGCCTCTGATCCACTACCATGCGTTCAGATGCTACTCGTATGCTGATGATACACAGATTTTTGTTCGGCTGGACCTTCTCCATCTGGCCCATGCCACTCAGCTGCAAGACTGCCTGTCGGATGCAAGGTGTTGGATGAGCGAAAATTGCCTCAAATTGAAAGGGAATATGTCTGAGGTTATGGTTGTGGGTTCCACTACTGTCACGTCTCCTTGGAACTCATCTTTCTGGCCCTCTTCTTTTGGTTCTTTTCTTGTTGCGGTTCCTGTGATCAACAATCTGAGTGTTAAGCTGTCTGCTTCCCTCTCGTTGGCCACCGAGATTAGCTCAGTCTGTCAGGCTGGTCATTTTCAGCTGAAGATACGCAGAAAGGTTTTGCAGTATATTCCCTTTCATTTGCGGGCTCCGGTGGTTTCTGCTCTGGTCCTTAGTCAGATTGACTATTGTAATTCTTTATTTTTGGACCAGCCTAACTACCTGTTACGCCGCCATCAGATTCTTCAAAATTCAGCCGCCCGTCTTGCCACAGGTGCTTCCTATCGGAAGCATTTCTCTCCAGTTCTCAATTCTCTACATTGACTACTAGTGGCAAAACATGTGCATTATAAATCTCTTTGTTTGGTGCATAGGGCTTTTCATGCAGCTGGCCATGAGTATTTGCAGTTGAAGTTTTGACCCTACACTCCTGCCCGCGTGTTACGTTCTAGGGATTGCTTTCTTCTGGCTATCCCTAGGTTTTGCAGTTCTAAAATTGGAGGCCGTTCTTTTCTGTTAAGGCTGCCATGTTGTTGAATGCCCTCCCCATTGGACTCTGTGCTGTGGCCCCCCATCTGCAATTCAGAAAGGCTTTGAAAACATTACTCTTCTAGCCTCCTTCTTCCTCTAATAATGTTTAGTCAGTCATAGTGCCAGGTTGCCTTTGGGTGTTGGTTGCGCTATACCTTTGTACGAAAAAGCCTAACATAACATAACACATACTCTGTTGTTCCTTGATCCGAAAATACTGCCAACTGTCAGCAACAGTCTGGAGGTAAAGCAGAAGCCACCAAGTCATCTCTTCATTGCTGCTGGTTCCAGACACAATTAACAGGCCGATTCATGGAATAATTAGCGCAGCGCAAGTGGCCAAAAACGTGCGAATCGCAGTGGAATAGCGAAAATCGCAGTGCAAGTGCGAAAATCGCACGAAAAGCAGCGCACATCGATTCATGGAAGGCCGTGCGTGAGAAAACCATTGGATGTGCGAAAAAAAAGTGTGCGGCGCACGTTGGCGCACAGGCCATCTAACTGCGTGCGCCAGGTCACAGCGAAAATCGCACAGGCCACAGCGAAAATCGCACATAGCGCGGCGCACGCAACAAAAGTAGGTGGAACACGGGCGTAACACTCGGAATGGGGAACAACTTGCCAAAACGTGGGCGTCACGGGGGAAGTACAGGGCACAAGTGCGCGGAACGCCCACACGCTCGCCTACAACACGTATTCATGGAATAGAATAGGGCAAAAAAGCGCACGCTCAAACCAGCGCACAGGCACAAACACGACCGCCACAAGAAAGCAGGCGGTAGCGTCTCTGCGGCTGTAAGAAATGTGCGCCAAAAGGTGCGCCAACAAATAGCACCTATATACTGCCATGATGAATGTCCTATACTGTGGCCCTCCAGGACAAATGACGTGCAAAGGGGTACCCACAAACACGGACACCCGCTGACAAAAAATACGTGTGCGTGTATACCGGGGTGCGCGGGAAGTCTCACACGCGATTTGGCCGGGTACGTGGATTTCAGGGGTGCGCAGGAAGTTCCACACGCGATTTGGCCGTGTACGTGGATTTCTGGTGTGCGCGGGAAGTTCCACACGCGATTTCAGCAGGGTATGTGTATTTCATGGGTGCGTGGGAAGTTCCACACGCGATTTCATCAGGGTACGTGTATTTCAGGGGTGCGCGGGAAGTTCCACACGCGATTGGCCCAGTGCGAGCAGGGTACGTGTATTTCAGGGGTGCGCGGGAAGTTCCACACGCGAATGGCCCCGTGCAAGCAGGGTATGTGTATTTCAGGGGTGCGCGGGAATTTCCACACGCGATTTCAGCAGGGTATGTGTATTTCAGGGGTGCGCGGGAAGTTCCACACGCGATTTCATCAGGGTACGTGTATTGCAGGGGTGCGCGGGAAGTTCCACACGCGATTGGCCCAGTGCGAGCAGGGTACGTGTATTTCAGGGGTGCGCGGGAAGTTCCACACGCGATTCCAAGCAGGGTATGTGTATTTCAGGGGTTCTGGGGAGTACCACATGTGAATTGGCCGTGTGGGTCCTCCCAGGTGTACGCTCCACAACCTCCACGGCCCCTGCAGGCAGCCCACACCACGGGGGACTACCCTGCACCCCTGCTCATGTCCCGCAGGCAGCCCATCCACCATGGGCATGCCCCCCAGCCAACCCACATGTCACCTTGCACTACTGATCAACAATGCATGTCTCCCACCACCCCCACCCCCCAGCCACCAGGGGCACCCACCACCAGGCCCCCACTCATGTCTCCCACCACCCCCACCCCCCTGCCACCATGGGCAGCCCCCACCAGGCCCCCACTCATGTCTCCCACCACCCCCACCCCCCAGCAGTGCAGGGGCACCCTCCACCAGGCCCCCACTCATGTCTCCCACCACCCCCACCCCCCAGCAGTGCAGGGGCACCCTCCACCAGGCCCCCACCCATGTCTCCCACCACCCCCACCCCCCAGCAGTGCAGGGGCACCCTCCACCAGGCCCCCACTCATGTCTCCCACCACCCCCACCCCCCTGCCACCATGGGCAGCCCCCACCAGGCCCCCACTCATGTCTCCCACCACCGCCACCCCCCTGCCACCATGGGCAGCCCCCACCAGGCCCCCACTCATGTCTCCCACCACCCCCACCCCCCTGCCACCATGGGCAGCCCCCACCAGGCCCCCACTCATGTCTCCCACCACCCCCACCCCCCAGCCACCAGGGGCACCCTCCACCAGGCCCCCACTCATGTCTCCCACCACCCCCACCCCCCAGCAGTGCAGGGGCAGCCTCCACCAGGCCCCCACTCATGTCTCCCACCACCCCCACCCCCAGCCACCAGGGGCACCCTCCACCAGGCCCCCACTCATGTCTCCCACCACCCCCACCCCCCTGCCACCATGGCCAGCCCCCACCAGGCCCCCACTCATGTCTCCCACCACCCCCACCCCCCAGCAGTGCAGGGGCACCCTCCACCAGGCCCCCACTCATGTCTCCCACCACCCCCACCCCCCAGCAGTGCAGGGGCAGCCTCCACCAGGCCCCCACTCATGTCTACCACCACCCCCACCCCCCAGCAGTGCAGGGGCACCCTCCACCAGGCCCCCACTCATGTCCCCCTGCACCCACACCCCCCAGCATCCAGGGGCACCCTCCACCAGGCCCCCACTCATGTCTCCCACCACCCCCACCCCCCAGCCACCAGGGGCACCCTCCACCAGGCCCCCACTCATGTCCCCCTGCACCCCCACCCCCCAGCATCCAGGGGCACGCTCCACCAGGCCCCCACTCATGTCTCCCACCACCCCCACCCCCCAGCAGTGCAGGGGCAGCCTCCACCAGGCCCCCACTCATGTCTCCCACCACCCCCACCCCCCAGCCACCAGGGGCACCCACCACCAGGCCCCCACTCATGTCTCCCACCACCCCCACCCCCCTGCCACCATGGGCAGACCCCACCAGGCCCCCACTCATGTCTCCCACCCCCCACCCCCAGCATCCAGGGGCACCCTCCACCAGGCCCCCACTCATGTCTCCCACCACCCCCACCCCCCAGCCACCAGGGGCACCCTCCACCAGGCCCCCACTCATGTCCCCCTGCACCCCCACCCCGCAGCCACCAGGGGCACCCTCCACCAGGCCCCCAATCATGTCCCCCTGCACCCCCACCCCCCAGCATCCAGGGGCACCCTCCACCAGGCCCCCACTCATGTCTCCCACCACCCCCACCCCCCTGCCACCATGGGCAGCCCCCACCAGGCCCCCACTCATGTCTCCCACCACCCCCACCCCCCAGCCACCAGGGGCACCCTCCACCAGGCCCCCACTCATGTCTCCCACCACCCCCACCCCCCTGAAGTGCAGGGGCAGCCTCCACCAGGCCCCCACTCATGTCTCCCACCACCCCCACCCCCCAGCCACCAGGGGCACCCTCCACCAGGCCCCCACTCATGTCTCCCACCACCCCCACCCCCCGGCCACCATGGGCAGCCCCCACCAGGCCCCCACTCATGTCTCCCACCACCCCCACCCCCCTGCCACCATGGGCAGCCCCCACCAGGCCCCCACTCATGTCTCCCACCACCCCCACCCCCCAGCAGTGCAGGGGCAGCCTCCACCAGGCCCCCACTCATGTCCCCCTGCATCCCCACCCCCCAGCCACCAGGGGCACCCTCCACCAGGCCCCCACTCATATCTCCCACCACCCCCACCCCCCAGCCACCAGGGGCACCCTCCACCAGGCCCCCACTCATGTCCCCCTGCACCCCCACCCCCCAGCATCCAGGGGCACCCTCCTCCAGGCCCCCACTCATGTCTCCCACCACCCCCACCCCCCAGCCACCAGGGGCACCCTCCACCAGGCCCCCACTCATGTCGACCCACCACCCCCACCCCCCAGCAGTGCAGGGGCAGCCTCCACCAGGCCCCCACTCATGTCTCCCACCTCCCCCACCCCCCAGCAGTGCAGGGGCAGCCTCCACCAGGCCCCCACTCATGTCTACCACCACCCCCACCCCCCAGCAGTGCAGGGGCACCCTCCACCAGGCCCCCACTCATGTCCCCCTGCACCCCCACCCCCCAGCATCCAGGGGCACCCTCCACCAGGCCCCCACTCATGTCTCCCACCACCCCCACCCCCCAGCCACCAGGGGCACCCTCCACCAGGCCCCCACTCATGTCGACCCACCACCCCCACCCCCCAGCAGTGCAGGGGCAGCCTCCACCAGGCCCCCACTCATGCCTCCCACCACCCCCACCCCCCAGCAGTGCAGGGGCAGCCTCCACCAGGCCCCCACTCATGTCTACCACCACCCCCACCCCCCAGCAGTGCAGGGGCACCCTCCACCAGGCCCCCACTCATGTCCCCCTGCACCCACACCCCCCAGCATCCAGGGGCACCCTCCACCAGGCCCCCACTCATGTCTCCCACCACCCCCACCCCCTGCCACCATGGGCAGCCCCCACCAGGCCCCCACTCATGTCTCCCACCACCCCCACCCCCCAGCCACCAGGGGCACCCTCCACCAGGCCCCCACTCATGTCTCCCACCACCCCACCCCCCAGCCACCAGGGGCACCCTCCACCAGGCCCCCACTCATGTCTCCCACCACCCCCACCCCCCAGCAGTGCAGGGGCAGCCTCCACCAGGCCCCCACTCATGTCTCCCACCACTCCCACCCCCCAGCCACCAGGGGCACCCTCCACCAGGCCCCCACTCATGTCTCCCACCACCCCCACCCCCCTGCCACCATGGGCAGCCCCCACCAGGCCCCCACTCATGTCTCCCACCACCCCCACCCCCCAGCCACCAGGGGCACCCTCCACCAGGCCCCCACTCATGTCTCCCACCACCCCCACCCCCCAGCAACCAGGGGCACCCTCCACCAGGCCCCCACTCATGTCTCCCACCACCCCCACCCCCCAGCCACCAGGGGCACCCTCCACAAGGCCCCACTCATGTCCCCCTGCACCCCCACCCCCCAGCATCCAGGGGCACCCTCCACCAGGCCCCCACTCATGTCTCCCACCACCCGCACCCCCCAGCAGTGCAGGGGCAGCCTCCACCAGGCCCCCACTCATGTCCCCCTGCACCCCCACCCCCCAGCCACCAGGGGCACCCTCCACCAGGCCCCCACTCATGTCTCCCACCACCCCCACCCCTCAGCCACCAGGGGCACCCTCCACCAGGCCCCCACTCATGTCCCTCTGCACCCCCACCCCCCAGCATCCAGGGGCACCCTCCACCAGGCCCCCACTCATGTCTCCCACCACCCCCACCCCCCAGCCACCAGGGGCACCCTCCACCAGGCCCCCACTCATGTCTCCCACCACCCCCACCCCCGAGCAGTGCAGGGGCAGCCTCCACCAGGCCCCCACTCATGTCTCCCACCACCCCCACCCCCCAGCAGTGCAGGGGCAGCCTCCACCAGGCCCCCGCTCATGTCTCCCACCACCCCCACCCCCCAGCAGTGCAGGGGCAGCCTCCACCAGGCCCCCACTCATGTCCCCCTGCACCCCCACCCCCCAGCCACCAGGGGCACCCTCCACCAGGCCCCCACTCTCGTCTCCCACCACCCCCACCCCCCAGCCACCAGGGGCACCCTCCACCAGGCCCCCACTCATGTCCCCCTGCACCCCCACCCCCCAGCATCCAGGGGCACCCTCCACCAGGCCCCCACTCATGTCTCCCACCACCCCCACCCCCCAGCAGTGCAGGGGCACCCTCCACCAGGCCCCCACTCATGTCTCCCACCACCCCCACCCCCCAGCCACCATGGCCACCCTCCACCAGGCCCCCACTCATGTCCCCCTGCACCCCCGCCCCCCAGCATCCAGGGGCACCCTCCACCAGGCCCCCACCCATGTCTCCCACCACCCCCACCCCCCAGCCACCAGGGGCACCATCCACCAGGTCCTCACAATCCCCAATCATGTGCGTAATGGTCAGCCTCCACAGGCAAAAAGCCCTACCAAGTAACCCATTCACCCACATGGAAATGGAAATTACATGTTAAACCCATAATGTTCATGAAGCTAATGAACCCATGTCCGTCACACACAATGTTTGCAATTGAATGGGAAAACACCCAACATGACATGCATGAAACCAATGAGATGATACCACACAGTGAAGTATTAAAACAAAATTGTATTGGAAAAAATAAAGAATGCTAAAGAAAGGAAACAAACTACAATGGGAATGAGAAAAAATAAGCTGCATGTCCGTATTAAAAAAAAAAACTGCAAATCAGAATCCAAAAAAATGTCATCCAAAGTCAAATGTAAAAAAATCTCAATGCAATAAAAAACTATGTAAAAAACTACCAAGGGTCCATGAGCCCAACTGAACAAAGGAAACCTACTAAAAAACCTAACTAAAAATCAACTATATACAAAAAGTGGAGCAGTGTCCGTCGACTCCAAATCATAATAAGAAACAAAGGAAACCTAAAACTAAAGAACTATATACAAAGGCGGCGGGCATGTCCAGCGGCTCACTCTGTGGTGTCCCGGGCCAGGGCATCATCGAACTCCTGTTCGATGTCCCGGAGGCGGTTCAGTTCCATGGCCCCGAGGGTCCGCAGGGACGACGCCGTGTCCTCCTCCAACCCCCTGCGGATTGCCTCGAGGCACTCGGCCCGCCTCAGGACCCTCCGCATGGAGTTCTCCGCCCTGACCATTGTGAGCCGCGCCTCTTCCGCCCGCCGCCGCTCCGCACCTATGGCGTGGCCCAACCGCTGCCACACGGAAGACACTCTCTGTCCTGGGTCCCCCTGCCCTCCGGCCGATGCCTGCCCCTCCGATGTCGAAAGCCCCGAGCCTTCATGTCTCCCACCATGTTGCTGCTGCTGCTCTGCCTCTGCCCGTGCACTGCCTCCTGCTGCCTGCACATCCTCCGCCGGCTGGGGTGCAGTTGTTATGTGGCCACCCCTGCTGGACCTCCGACTCCCGACTGTGGCAGGGATGCCTCCTCCACCAGCCTGGCCGCACCGTCAGAGGCAGCTCCACAGGGCACCCAGGTGACTGATGGGTGGGAAGATGGCACAGAGGACGACTGGCGCGTAGGGGGTCCAGTTGAGGAAGGGGTCGGAGCAAGCCCCATCAGACGGAGGAATCCGGCCTGGGTGACCTGTCCCAGCAGGCTGACGTGGTCAACGAGCCATTCGAGATGACGTGCAGTCTCTCCATGAAAAGACTGCAGGTCACCTCGCATGGCCCGTTGACGCAACGCCACACCAGCCAGGACAGGCTCAACCCGGACCTGGATGGCCACATCCGCAGGCAGAGGAAGGCCAATTGACGTCAGCTCATCCCCTGCCTGAAAACGGGTCTGGACGTAGGCATCCCTGCTGGTGCACGATGATGCAGGGACAGAATCGGGGACAGGATTGCACACAGGCACCTCCGCGGCGGCCTGTGCTGCCTCCTGTCCCTGGTCCTGCACTGCACCACTAGCACCAGTGGGATCCCCACCTCCAGACCCCGTCTCTGGTGCTTGCATGGCCTCCTCCTCCACCAAACCCCCCACCAACCTGGATGACTCCGTGCCATCTTCCCCTGTTGGGCCCTGTGGGGTCCCAGCTGCCCCTTCTGCTGCCGAGGAGTCCAACTCCAACCTCCGCCTCTTGGACCTCCCCCCGGCAGCTGCGGCCTGGGACGCGGCACCGGACTCCTCACTCCCCGATGAGATGACAACACGGGAGGGGAGCCGGGCCTTGCGTCTCCGGCTGTCGGTCGGATCCCCGCCGCAGTGCTCCACAGCACCTTCTCCGCCCTCTTCATCAGTTGACGCTGCAGACAGGGAGAAACAAAACACAGGCATCAGGGCACTGTACAATGGACACATACACACATGACAGTTGCACATGAGTGGCATTGGCAAACCTCAGACATGTCATCACAATCTCCAACACACATGTCATTGCAACTCGCACACATGAGCCATACCACAGCCATATCGCAACTGCCAGCACCATCCCTACACATACAACAGCATCAGCAGCGAAAGGGGAGCCAGACATCACATGCAACACAGGAAGTGCACCACACATGTACACACACCACCACACTTGCATGCATGTGTACACCTCTGCCAAGTGTCGCACTGTTCAGACGGGCATCCATGTCACATCTGCCAATCAGGCTTCCACATACCGCTGTCACATGCATCCATGTTGCATCACTGTTGCACCCTTGTCAAATACACACACATGCACATGTACACAGTGCTCATACATGCAGCCGAAAACAACATACATGCGTGACATCACGGACATGTCTACTTACATACACATTCATCCAAACATGTGTGCACGCACAACTGCATTTGCCATGCAAGCCTACACACACAAGCACCATCCATGTCTCACACAATACAGCCCTCGCATGTGTCAGCCCCACGGCCCTGTACACCCCCACCCATACTCGACCCCATACAAACAGATGTGCAACCTGCACAATACCGAATAATCACCACACGCACTGCTCACAATCAGGATGCATGTACACTCACCGCTCGACTCCAGACGGGTCTGCTTCTCTAGGACCTGGACGTGGAGCGCTGGGGATATGCGTTCCAGGACCCCCATCTGTTCTTCCGACAAGTGTCCCCAGCGCCCCTTGGCATCCGCTGCCTTGAAGAGGCGCCGGGCCTTGTTCAGGGTCCTGGACCTGAAGTCCTCCCAGCGCTTCCTGACATGTTGTAAGTCCCGGACTGCCACCCCCTCCGCGTTGATGGCAGTCACGATGTCAGTCCAGATCCGAGTCCGTCCTTCCTTGTCGGCGCGGGAACTTCCGAAGAGGGCATCATACTGCCCCAGGACTTGCTCCACCAGGACACCAACTTCGGTGGCACTGAAGCTGGTGCCCCTCTGCCTCTCTGGCCGGGGGTTGTCAGTGGTCACAGATGGTGTTTACCCCGACATGACAACCCCAGAGGCAGGAGTGGGTGGGCAACTGGGTCCTGGGGCTGGGCTGTGGAGCGATGGAATTCCAGTCGGGAGTCTTCGGTTCCAGCAGGGGTGGTCACAGCAACAGCACCCCTGGCTGATGTGCAGGCAGCAAATGGCAGTGCACGTGGGCAGCAGGCAGTCAGGCAGCAGCAGATGGCAGGTGGGAGCGTGCTCGGGGCTCTGGGGGGCAGTAGTTCGGCCTTCTGGGCAGGAGCGTGGTCTTCTGTGTGCTTACGCGTGGCCAGCTTGGTACGGAGTGATTTGGCACGTGAAAATCCTGAACGTCAGCGTGAAAATCGAGTCAGCACGCATACGCGATTCTATTGGACCAAAGGCCCTCAGCGCGTAAACGCGTCAGCACGCATACGCGATTCTATTGGACCAAAGGCACTCAGCGCGTAAACGCGTCAGCACGCATACGCAATTCTATTGGACCAAAGGCCCTCAGTGCGTAAACGCGTCTGTGACGTGACCCGCACGGGTGTTTCCCACACAGCACGTGATGACAGAGCACACGTGGAAAGACTGCACGTCAGAGTGTCATCGCGTGTAATTGGACAGCACGTCAGAGTGTCATCGCGTGTAATTGGACAAAAGTGCGCGTACACGCGATTGGCCTATGTACGTGTATATCAGGGGTGCGCGGACACTTACACACGCAAGTACGTCAGCGCACCTGTATCCCGGGGTGCGCGGGAATTTCCACACGCTATTGGACTGGGTACTGGATTTCAGGGGTGCGCGGGTCACACGCTCGCCTACAACACGCGCAACGCATTAATTTGCGCGCTAACAAAATAACAAACTCAGACCCAGGATGAACATACCGTTCCTAGCAGCAGTGGGCGTGGCCTACCAAAGGAGGAGGAGGAGGATAGTCAGGGCCAGAATATTCACACCCAGAACCAGCCTTTTCGGGATGCCTGATGACCAGGTGCATGGGAGGTACATGTTTCCACCACACATTATACTGGACCTGGTGAGTGAGTGGGAGGATGACCTCACATCACCCACCCTGTGCTCCCAAGCACTCAGCCCCCTGGAGAAGGTCCTCAATGTACTGCACTTCTTAGCCACTGGATCATTTCAGCAGACAAGTGCCATTGTGGGTGGTGTATCACAGGCCACCCAGTCACGCTGCCTACACCAGGTCTTGAACATCATCACTGCACGCCCATCAGTCCGCAGGCACATATACCTGCCCAGAACACCTGCAGAAAGGCATGCTGCCGCCCTGGATTTTTACGCTGTGGCACGATTCCCCAAAGTGCTAGGTGCCATCGACTGCACCCATGTGGCTCTACGTCCCCCCAGGGCATCTGAGCACATCTATAGGAACCGCAAGCACTGGCATTCCATCAACGTGCAGGTAGTATGTAATGCCAAGGGAATCATCACCTCAGTATATGCCAACTATCCCGGGTCAACCCACGACAGCTTCATTTACCGAATGTCCACCCTAAGCCGGGACCTAGAAGCTGGGCGGCATGGCGATACATGGCTGCTTGGTGAGTATGAATGCCACTGCACATGCATGCATGTCAGATACTGAGCAAGGTCACAACCCCACCAATGATACCAATCACCACCTCCACAGGGGACAGTGCCTACCCTCTCAGCCCCACATGATGACGCCGATTCGGAACCCCACCACGCCACCCCAGGTAAGATATAACACAGCCCACATTACAACCCGGGGCATAGTGGAGCGCACATTCGGAGTGCTAAAGTCACGCTTTCGCTCCCTTGACCGTTCTGGCGGGCAGCTGTTGTACGCTCCCCCAGTAGTGTGCAGGATCATAGTGGCAGCATGTGTCCTGCACAACGTTGCAACACGCCGGGGCCTGGCCGTGGACATGGTGGTGGCCCCACATCCCCAACCACATGCACAGCCGCTGCGCATGGGAGGGGAAAGGGCACGGGGGGAGGCAGCCCGTACACAGCTAGTGACTAATTACTTCACATTGAAATCACACCCCTGTGGAGTGCACACTGCCCTGGCACATTCCATCTGACAATCAATGATGACTCAACCTGACACTGATCCTGAATGTCTGGAGAATGAACCGTGAAAACCATATCAGCCTGAGATTGTTCACCTGGAAGTGTCACAATGTGTGCATCCCTACCCACACAGACACCACCAATGCAGTTTTGTGAAGTAACACATTCAAGCAGCTAAAATGAATACCCACTTGCAAAATGCAACAAGAGGACAGTGCCATGTCAGCCAACCCATCCCCAGCAACGCCACACGACACACCGTGCCATGTCATGCTATTTGCAGGTAAACAAAGTAATCCCCACAACATGACACTAGTGTCACAATGTAGAGTGTCCCTAATTGAAACTTGCAACACCTGAAATGCTCACAGTAATGCAGGACCAACAACTAACTTGAGCAGGTACTACCATTAACATGACATCACAAATGTTATATATTAGTAGTCTCACCACCTGGAAATGCCTGCACTCCCACCACTACCAACTGTGCAGTGTTGGCGCCATGTAGAGTTGTAGGTGCACTGCTGCCAACATGGACCCCATCTCCAGACTAGAGGGCCTTGTGTAGACATGAGGAAGGGACCTGCAAATTGGGAGGTAGACACAGATGATGAGTTACACATCAATGCAACATGCAGTGTACAACACAACAGCAATATGCACTAGGAATGTATACACAGTATTGACTAGACTACCCACACATGTAGTGGGAGTCCAATGTCACCATGTACGTCAATGTCACTTGGGCACACCCTTTGCAAGCCCATGGAAACGGGAAGCAGGAGGGGTGTGTGTGACTCAAACCAAAGCATCTGAACCAAATACATGACAAGCCTGCATGTGCCCAGCCACAATGCTGCGTATGCCCACAGGAACCACGGAAGCCAACAAATTGTCCCAGAAAAATTGGGAAAAATTATTTAGAAATTAAAAATAAAAATAAAAATAAAAATAAAAATAAAAATAAAAAATTAAAAAAAAATAAAAATAAAAAATAAAATTAAAAATTAAAAATAAAAATCAAAAATAAAAATTAAAAATAAAAATAAAAATCAAAAATGGCCATTGATGGGCCCGGGGGGGTTTGGGAGGCCACCCAGGAGGTCCGAGGACAGGGTGCACACCAAAACCCACCTGTGTGGGTCCTGGGAAAAAAAAACACCTCCATGGGCTCATGGCCCACACGGCTACCCTATTGTGGGACTATCACTGCTGTCGCTATTATCACCCTGTGCAGCTGCATCCGGAGGTGGTTGCACTATGGGAGGCAGCCCACGCAAGGCCCTAGTCTGCTCCTCCATGGCTGCAAGCATGCGGGTGTGGTAGGTCTGGTTCTGGAGGATGAGTGTGCGGAGGTCCCCATGCAACAACTCACGGGATGCCCGGACCTCCGCCCTCGTTGCCTGCATCTCAGCTGAGAGCATACGGGTGAGACGCTCCAGCTGCTGTTCTGTCCTTTGGTGTGTTGAAGCCTCAAGCTCAACAAGAGTCGTCCTGAGGTGAAGGAGCTCCTGCCTCAGGGCTTCCCTGTGGGCCTGGAACTCAATGGAGATGGCCTCCTGCAGAGTCGCCAGTGCCGCCCGCCTGTCCCTGTTGGACCCCAACATGTCCTCCCTGTGTGACTGGCAGATGGAGTCGGTTGCCTGCTCTAGTCGCTCCATCAGCCTTTCAGGGGGGACAATGGAAGTAGCCACCCTATCCATGGCCTGAGCCATCATCTCGGATGATGCTGCCTGTTGTGTTGCCATACCGTAAATGGATTGCTCCCATGCGGTATTGCCAGGTGGCGTACGGCCACCACGTCGGCGGGCACCACACCTGTCTGGGGCAAGGCGAACTGCGCCTTGCTGTGCCGGCACTGCCTGAGGCTGCAGGACTGCATTCCCCCTCTGATCTGCTGGCCCAGGAACAGGATCAGATGTCGCAGAGTGTGACCCTGCATCCGTAACCACCAAAGGCGTAGCTGGCAACACTGACATCCCCATTGAGGGTTCTGACCCTGGTGCAGGTGGGTGGGACAGAACAGAATCCCTCCCTGGAACACTCACCTGCGACGGCACGTAGGTCTCATCCGAATCAACACCTGAGTACAGCTCGGGGGAGGTGCAGCCAGAGACACCCCTTGAGAGCACGACCTGCAGCACTTGTGGGTTCTCACCCACCACCACACCACGTCCCTCACTGGTGGTTGGTCGGCCCTCGGTCCCCTCCTGGGTCTGCACCATCTCCACAACCCCAGCAGTATCAGGTGCGTCTTCCCCTGCAAAGACATAAAAACAAAGAAATGGAAACAGGCATTAGCACCATGGCACACAATGAGGGCTGAGAAGCAAGAGAACCAGTACTTGATTGACACATGTCCCACATGACTAAAACCCTCCCATGCATGCACCCTCACTGCATATGAAGGGCAGGCAAATGGCACACACTGATGACACCAAGATGGAAGATGAACACATTTTCTGCATGCTGCCTGGCAGTGGCATCACACATTGGCCTGTGATTGCCAGGTGAAACACACATGCCATCACACAGATGGCATGTACCATTGCTATTGAGTGAAGATGGAGAGGAGGGCAGCACCTATTCATTCAGTCCAGTTCCCGCATGTAATAGCTTTTCTAATTCAAACAGGTCAGATTTTTCACTTGGAGCTGCCAGTCTGAAATTGGTCCAATTGCACAGGGACATGTGTGAACAAATGATATCCAGGTAACAAAGTCACTCCACTTTACCATAGCCATGTCAGACATGTGACTAGTGGACTGCGACATGCCTAGTAAAGGTGGTGGAATGCAAACAATCTGACTGAATGAACAGTGAAAAATAAGCAACAATGTTGTGGCAAGGTGACACTTCAAGGGCAACTGGCGTGCAGTTGGGCTAGATGTCTACTGTTGGCAGAAGGGATACTGCTATGGCCAAATGCAGCTGCGCAGGATGTATTGCATGAAGCACATGGCTGACCCATACGACTCAGGCGCACACACTCTCACCTGGCACACAAACAGAAGCCCTCACACACACACCATGCACATGGATGACACACACATGCATGTGCACTCACCGGACAATGCCTCGTAATCAGCCAGATCTCCCACGCCTTGGATCTGTTCCTCCGTGACGTAGGTCCCAGCGACTGACTCATGTGGAGTGAGTTCCATGTCTGCTACTGGAGACCCACCTCCAGTCACTAGAGTTGCGGCATGACTTGAGGCCAGCTTACTCTTTGCCCTGCGCTTTAGGTCATTCCAGCGCTTATAGCAATCATTGGCTGTGCGCCTCACGATTCCAAGGGCACTTATGATGTCCGCAACGGTCTGCCAGTGTGCCTGGCGTTGTGCAGGTGTGGTCTTGGATCCTGCAACAATGACCATCTCATTGTCATGTGCGGACACATACTCGAAAAGTGCATTCAGTTCGTCATCCGTGAAGCTGGGCTTCCTGGACGGGCCGGACTGTGTAGCCGTGTCTGGGGCATCAGCCTGTGCCGGACGAGCACTCTTCCTCTTCCGCTTGGAAGGTGGTGGTGATCCTGAGTGTCCTGCACCGCTCTGGACACTAGGGGCAGGAGCCCTGCTGGACTCTGTATGAGGAGTGTGGGATTGCACACTCAGCATGGGAGTTGGTGCAGGCATTGGCTCTAGTGTGATGGTGTCAGGGGGAATGTCAGCAGCATGGACTAGGACCGACACTGTCCTGGCTGGGTGTGTGAGGGCTGGGGTGGATGGAGCCGCAGCTGCCCCTGCAGCCTCTCCGCCCTGCCTACTTGGTGCAGCAGATGACCTTGCTGCCCCAGATGCACGTGGCATGGTGACATCAACGTGCACCAGCGCACGTGTCATAGGCCTGCTGACCTGGAAGTCAGCCATGGAGTCAGCCAGGTCTGGTGCCACAATGGGCTGGTCCAACAAGGGCTGAGCATGGATGGTGTCAGCCACATCAGCCTCAACGGGAGGGGGGGGGGATTATGGGTGCCCTTGACTGGTCCTCCACACATGGGGGGACAGGCTCACCCTGCAAGTAACGACCACGTCCCCTACCGGATCCACCACGGCCACCACTTGTGGCTCTTCCACCTTTGCCACCCTTACGGAATCCTCGTCTCCCAGCCATGGCACTGATGTAAATGTGCGTATGGGAGTGGCTGTAAACTATTGTCCTGGGCAATTGGGGGTCAAAGGGGTTGGGTACCAGATGGTAATTGTACCCTAGTGCTCTTGCAAGGCTGATTGTAACCCCTGGGGAAAGATGACGGGTCACGCTACGCACAGGAGCCCCAAAAAAGGGAGATGACGTGCACGCAACCCCTCCTAGACCACGTGTGCAGAAAGAAAAACCTGCACTTGGCTGTGGCACCCAGTAACACAAGAATGAACGTATGCGTGTCACACGCAGCCTAGAATGACCTCTGAAGGGGTAGGCTACACACGGGGCAAGCACAGATGTTAGATACGTGCGTGACTGCCAGGTAAAAGAGCGTGAAAAAGGAGCGCGTTTGGTTGGCAACACCCCCGCCAAAAGAAGATTTGTACGCTGTCTGAGGAGACAGGACAACAGAAGAAGGGAACACTGTTTGAGGGAACAGGCCCAGGTAAACCAGTAAAAGAGAAAAAAGAGAAAAAGCTGTCAGAGGTAACAGGGAATACGAACTTGAAACGCTGTGAAGTAAATCGCGTGTGAAACGACAAGAAGTACAGAATTCGCCCACTCGCTCTCCACGAAAAGCACGTACAAGGAAATGGTGTTCTACACGTACCTTTTATACAGGCCCACACGTCCAGCGTCACTTACGCGGCGTGTACGCGTTAGGGCCATTTCCACCAATTACACGCTTTGTCACTTATGCGTGTAGGGCCATTTCCACCAATTACACGCTTTGTCACTTATGCGTGTAGGGCCATTTCCACCAATTAGATGCTTTGTCACTTCTGCGTGTAGGGCCATTTCCACCAATCACACGCGATGAGACTCTGACGTGCTGTCCAATTACACGCGATGACACTCTGACGTGCAGTCTTTCCACGTGTGCTCTGTCATCACGTACTGTGTGGGAAACACCCGTGCGGGTCACAGACGCGCTTACGAACTGAGGGCCTTTGGTCCAATAGAATCGCGTATGCGTGCTGACGCGCTTACGCGCTAAGGGCCTTTCCTCGATTTTCACGCTGACGTGCAGGATTTTCACGTGCCAAATCACTCCGTACCAAGCTGGCCACGCGTAAGCACACGGAAGACCACGCTCCTGCCCAGAAGGCCGAACTACTGCCCCCCAGAGCCCCGAGCACGCTCCCACCTGCCATCTGCTGCTGCCTGACTGCCTGCTGCCCACGTGCACTGCCATTTGCTGCCTGCACATCAGCCAGGGGTGCTGTTGCTGTGACCACCCCTGCTGGAACCGAAGACTCCCGACTGGTATTCCATCGCTCCACAGCCCAGCCCCAGGACCCAGTTGCCCACCCACTCCTGCCTCTAGGGTTGTCATGTCGGGGCAAACACCATCTGTGACCACTGACAACCGCCGGCCAGAGAGGCAGAGGGGCACCAGCTTCAGTGCCACCGAAGTTGGTGTCCTGGTGGAGCAAGTCCTGGGGCAGTATGATGCCCTCTTCGGAAGTTCCCACGCCGACAAGGTAGGACGGACTTGGATCTGGACTGACATCGTGACTGCCATCAACGCGGAGGGGGTGGCAGTCCGGGACTTACAACATGTCAGGAAGCGCTGGGAGGACTTCAGGTCCAGGACCCTGAACAAGGCCCGGCGCCTCTTGAAGGCAGCGGATGCCAAGGGGCGCCGGGGCCACTTGTCGGAAGAACAGATGGGGCTCCTGGAATGCATATCCCCAGCGCTCCACGTCCAGGTCCTAGAGAAGCAGACCCGTCTGGAGTCGAGCGGTGAGTGTACATGCATCCTGATTGTGAGCAGTGCGTGTGGTGATTATTCGGTATTGTGCAGGTTGCACATCTGTTTGTATGGGGTCGAGTATGGGTGGGGGTGTACAGGGCCGTGGGGCTGACACATGCGAGGGCTGTAATGTGTGAGACATGGATGGTGCTTGTGTGTGTAGGCTTGCATGGCAAATGCAGTTGTGCGTGCACACATGTTTGGATGAATGTGTATGTAAGTAGACATGTCCGTGATGTCACGCATGTATGTTGTTTTCGGCTGCATGTATGAGCACTGTGTACATGTGCATGTGTGTGTATTTGACAAGGGTGCAACAGTGATGCAACATGGATGCATGTGACAGTGGTATGTGGAAGCCTGATTGGCAGATGTGACATGGATGCCCGTCTGAACAGTGCGACACTTGGCAGAGGTGTACACATGCATGCAAGTGTGGTGGTGTGTGTACATGTGTGGTGCACTTCCTGTGTTGCATGTGATGTCTGGGTCACCTTTGGCTGCTCATGCTGTTGTATGTGTATGGATGGTGGTGGCAGTTGCGATATGGCTGTGGTATGGCTCATGTGTGCGAGTTGCAATGACATGTGTGTTGGGGATTGTGATGACATGTCTGAGGTTTGCCAATGCCACTCATGTGCAACTGTCATGTGTGTATGTGTCCATTGTACAGTGCCCTGATGCCTGTGTTTTGTTTCTCCCTGTCTGCAGCGTCAACTGATGAAGAGGGCGGAGAAGTTGCTGTGGAGCACAGCGGCGGGGATCCCACCGCCAGCCGGAGACGCAAGGCCCGGCTCCCCTCCCGTGTTGTCATCTCGTCGGGGAGTGAGGAGTCCGGTGCCGCGTCCCAGGCCGCAGCTGCCGGGGGGAGGTCCAAGAGGCGGAGGTTGGAGTTGGACTCCTCGGCAGCAGAAGGGGCAGCTGGGACCCCACAGGGCCCAACAGGGGAAGATGGCACAGAGTCATCCAGGTTGGTGGGGGGTTTGGTGGAGGAGGAGGCCGTGCAAGCACCAGAGACGGGGTCTGGAGGTGGGGATCCCACTGGTGCTAGTGGTGCAGTCCAGGGACCGGAGGCAGCACAGGCCGCCGCGGAGGTGCCTGTGTGCAATCCTGTCCCCGATCCTGTCCCTGCATCATCTTGCACCAGCAGGGATGCCTACGTCCAGACCCGTTTTCAGACAGGGGATGAGCTGATGTCAACTGGCCTTCCTCTGCCTGCGGACGTGGCTATCCAGGTCCGGGTTAAGCCTGTCCTGGCTGGTGTGGCGTTGCGTCAACGGGCCATGCGAGGTGACCTGCAGTCTTTTCATGGAGAGACTGCACGTCATCTCGAATGGCTCGTTGACCACGTCAGCCTGCTGGGACAGGTCACCCAGACCGGATTCCTCCGTCTGATGGGGCTTGCTCCGACCCCCTCCTCAACTGGACCCCCTACGCGCCAGTCGTCCTCTGTGCCATCTTCCCACCCATCAGTCACCTGGGTGCCCTGTGGAGCTGCCTCTGACGGTGCGGCCAGGCTAGTGGAGGAGGCATCCCTGCCACAGTCGGGAGTCGGACGTCCAGCAGGGGTGGCCACATCAACAACTGCACCCCAGCCGGCGGAGGATGTGCAGGCAGCAGGAGGCAGTGCACGGGCAGAGGCAGAGCAGCAGCAGCAACATGGTGGGAGCCATGAAGGCTCGGGGCCTTCGACATCGGAGGGGCAGGCATCGGCCGGAGGGCAGGAGGACCCAGGACAGAGAGTGTCTTCCGTGTGGCAGCGGTTGGGCCAGGCCATAGGTGCGGAGCGGCGGCGGGCGGAAGAGGCGCGGCTCACAATGGTCAGGGCGGAGAACTCAATGCGGAGGCCCCTGAGGCGGGTCGAGTTCCTCGAGGCAATCCGCAGGGGGTTGGAGGAGGACACGGCGTCGTCCCTGCGGACCCTCGGGGCCATGGAACTGGACCGCCTCCGGGACATCAAACAGGAGTTCGATGATGCCCTGGCCCGGAACACCACGGAGTGAGCCGCTGGACTTGCCCGCCGCCTTTGTATATAGTTCTTTAGTTTTAGGTTTCCTTTGTTTTTTCTTATGATTTGGAGTCGACGGACAGTGCTCCACTTTTTGTATATAGTTGCTTTTTAGTTAGGTCATTTTTTTAGGTTTCCTTTGTTCATTTGGGCTCATGGACCCTTTTGAGTTTTGCACATAGTTCTTGATTTGATAGATTTTATTTTAAATTTGACTTTGGACGACATTTTTTTGGATTATGATTTGCAGTTCTTTATTTTCATACGGACATGCAGCTTTATTTTTTTTAATTCCCATTGTAGTTTGTTTCATTTCTTTAGCATTCTTTCTTTTTTTCAATACAATTTTGTTTTCATACTTCACTGTGTGGCATCATCTCATTGGTTTCATGCATGTCATGTTGGGTGTTTTACCATTCAATTGCAAACATTGTGTGTGACGGACATGGGTTCATTAGCTTCATGAACATTGGGGGTGTGACATGTAATTTCCATTTCCATGTGGGTGAATGGGTTACTTGGTAGGGCTTTTTGGCTGTGGAGGCTGACCATAACGCACATGATTGGGGATTGTGAGGACCTGGTCGAGGGTGCCCCTGCACTGCTGGGGGGTGGGGGTGGTGGGAGACATGAGTGGGGGCCTGGTGGAGGGTGCCCCTGCACGGCTGGGGGGTGGGGGTGGTGGGAGACTTGAGTGGGGGCCTGGTGGGGGCTGCCCCTGCACTGCTGGGGGGTGGGGGTGGTGGGAGACATGAGTGGGGGCCTGGTGGGGGCTGCCCCTGCACTGCTGGGGGGTGGGGGTGGTGGGAGACATGAGTGGGGGCCTGGTGGGGGCTGCCCCTGGTGGCTGGGGGGTGGGGGTGGTGGGAGACATGAGTGGGGGCCTGGTGGAGGGTGCCCCTGGTGGCTGGGTGGTGGGGGTGGTGGGAGACATGAGTGGGGGCCTGGTGGGGGCTGCCCCTTGTGGCTGGGGGGTGGGGGTGGTGGGAGACATGAGTGGGGGCCTGGTGGAGGGTGCCCCTGGTGGCTGGGGGGCGGGGGTGGTGATAGACATGAGTGGGGGCCTGGTGGAGGCTGCCCCTGGATGGTGGGGGGTGGGGGTGGTGGGAGACATGAGTGGGGGCCTGGTGGTGCTGCCCCTGCACTGCTGGGGGGTGGGGGTGGTGGAAGACATGAGTGGGGGCCTGGTGGAGGGTGCCCCTGCACTGCTGGGGGGTGGGGGTGGTGGGAGACATGAGTGGGGGCCTGGTGGGGGCTGCCCCTGCACTGCTGGGGGGTGGGGGTGGTGGGAGACATGAGTGGGGGCCTGGTGGAGGCTGCCCCTGGGTGGTGGGGGGTGGGGGTGGTGGGAGACATGAGTGGGGACCTGGTGGAGTGTGCCCCTGGTGGCTGGGGGGTGGGGGTGGTGGGAGACATGAGTGGGGGCCTGGTGGGGGCTGCCCCTGGATGGTGGGGGGTGGGGGTGGTGGGAGACATGAGTGGGGGCCTGGTGGAGGGAGCCCCTGCACTGCCGGGGGGTGGGGGTGGTGGGAGACATGAGTGGGGGCCTGGTGGAGGCTGCCCCTGCACTGCTGGGGGGTGGGGGGTGGGAGACATGAGTGGGGGCCTGGTGGAGGGTGCCCCTGGATGGTGGGGGTTGGGGGTGGTGGGAGACATGAGTGGGGGCCTGGTGGGGGCTGCCCCTGGTGGCTGGGGAGTGGGGGTGGTGGGAGACATAAGTGGGGGCCTGGTGGAGGGTGCCCCTGCACTGCTGGGGGGTGGGGGTGGTGGGAGACATGAGTGGGGGCCTGGTGGAGGGTGCCCCTGGATGGTGGGGGGTGGGGGTGGTGGGAGACATGAGTGGGGGCCTGGTGGGGGCTGCCCCTGCACTGCTGGGGGGTGGGGGTGGTGGGAGACATGAGTGGGGGCCTGGTGGAGGGTGCCCCTGGATGGTGGGGGGTGGGTGTGGTGGGAGACATGAGTGGGGGCCTCGTGGAGGGTGCCCCTGGATGGTGGGGGGTGGGGGTGGTGGGAGACATGAGATGGGGACCTGGTGGAGGGTGCCCCTGCACTGCTGGGGGGTGGGGGTGGTGGGAGACATGAGTGGGGGCCTGGTGGAGGCTGCCCCTGGATGGTGGGGGGTGGGGGTGGTGGGAGACATGAGTGGGGGCCTGGTGGGGGCTGCCCCTGCACTGCTGGGGGGTGGGGGTGGTGGGAGACATGAGTGGGGGCCTGGTGGAGGGTGCCTCTGGTGGCTGGGGGGTGGGGGTGGTGGGAGACATGAGTGGGGGCCTGGTGGGGGCTGCCCCTGCACTTCTGGGGGGCGGGGGTGGTGGGAGACATGAGTGGGGGCCTGGTGGAGGGTGCCCCTGGGGGGTGGGGGGTGGGGGTGGTGGGAGACATGAGTGGGGGCCTGGTGGAGGCTGCCCCTGCACTGCTGGGGGGTGGGGGTGGTGGGAGACATGAGTGGGGGCCTAGTGGGGGCTGCCCCTGCACTGCTGGGGGGTGGGGGTGGTGGGAGACATGAGTGGGGGCCTGGTGGGGGCTGCCCCTGCACTGCTTGGGGGTGGGGGTGGTGGGAGACATGAGTGGGGGCCTGGTGGGGGCTGCCCCTGCACTGCTGGGGGGTGGGGGTGGTGGGAGACATGAGTGGGGGCCTGGTGGGGGCTGCCCCTGCACTGCTGGGGGGTGGGGGTGGTGGGAGACATGAGTGGGGGCCTGGTGGGGGCTGCCCCTGCACTGCTGGGGGGTTGGGGTGGTGGGAGACATGAGTGGGGGCCTGGTGGGGGCTGTTCTGGTGGCTGGGGGGTGGGGGTGGTGGGAGACATGAGTGGGGGCCTGGTGGAGGGTGCCCCTGCACTGCTGGGGGGTGGGGGTGGTGGGAGACATGAGTGGGGGCCTGGTGGAGGCTGCCCCTGGATGGTGGGGGGTGGGGGTGGTGGGAGACATGAGTGGGGGCCTGGTGGAGGCTGCCCCTGCACTGCTGGGGGCTGGGGGTGGTGGGAGACATGAGTGGGGGCCTGGTGGAGGGTGCCCCTGGTGGCTGGGTGGTGGGGGTGGTGGGAGACATGAGTTGGGGCCTGGTGGGGGCTGCCCCTGCACTGCTGGGTGGTGGGGGTGGTGGGAGACATGAGTGGGGGCCTGGTGGTGCTTCCCCTGCACTGCTGGGGGGTGCGGGTGGTGGGAGACATGAGTGGGGGCCTGGTGGAGGCTGCCCCTGCACTGCTGGGGGGTGGGGGTGGTGGGAGACATGCATTGTTGATCAGTAGTGCAAGGTGACATGTGGGTTGGCTGCGGGGCATGCCCATGGTGGATGGGCTGCCTGCGGGACATGAGCAGGGGTGCAGGGTAGTCCCCCGTAGTGTGGGCTGCCTGCAGGGGCCGTGGAGGTTGTCGAGCGTACACCTGGGAGGACCCACACGGCCAATTCACGTGTAGTACTCCCCAGAACCCCTGGAATTCACATACCCTGCTGGAATCTCATGTGGAACTTCCCGCACACCCATGGAATACACGTACCCTGCTCGCACTGGGCCAATCGCGTATGGAACTTCCCGCGCACCCCTGAAATACACGTACCCTGCTGATATCGCGTGTGGAACTTCCCGCGCACCCATGGAATACACGTACCCTGCTCGCACTGGGCCAATCGCGTGTGGAACTTCCCGCGCACCCCTGAAATACACGTACCCTGCTGAAATCGCGTGTGGAACTTCCCGCGCACCCCTGAAATACACGTACCCTGCTCGCACTGGGCCAATCGCGTGTGGAACTTCCCGCGCACCCCTGGAATACACGTACCCTGCTGAAATCGCGTGTGGAACTTCCCGCGCACCCCTGAAATACACGTACCCTGCTCGCACTGGGCCAATCGCGTGTGGAACTTCCCGCGCACCCCTGAGATACACGTACCCTGCTGAAATCGCATGTGGAACTTCCCACGCACCCCTGAAATACACGTACCCTGCTCGCACTGGGGCAATCGCGTGTGGAACTTCCCGCGCACCCCTGAGATACACGTACCCTTCTGTAATCGCATGTGGAACTTCCCGCGCACCCCTGAAATACACGTACCCTGCTCGCACTGGGCCAATCGCGCGTGGAACTTCCCGC
Organism: Ambystoma mexicanum; assembly: GCF_040938575.1. Taxonomy (NCBI): domain Eukaryota; kingdom Metazoa; phylum Chordata; class Amphibia; order Caudata; family Ambystomatidae; genus Ambystoma; species Ambystoma mexicanum. The sequence goes on along the minus strand of NC_090939.1, from coordinate 466,059,972 downwards.
GCACCCCTGGAATACACGTACCCTGCTGATATCGCGTGTGGAACATTCCCGCGCACCCCTGAAATACACGTACCCTGCTCGCACTGGGCCAATCGCGTGTGGAACTTCCCGCGCACCCCTGGAATACACGTACCCTGCTGAAATCGCGTGTGGAACTTCCCGCGAACCCCTGTAATACACGTACCCTGCTCGCACTGGGCCAATCGCGTGTGGTACTTCCCGCGCCCCCCTGGAATACACGTACCCTGATGAATTTGCGTGTGGAACTTCCCGCGCACCCCTGAAATACACGTACCCTGCTCGCACTGGGCCAATCGCGTGTGGAACTTCCCGCGCACCCCTGGAATACACGTACCCTGCTGAAATCGCGTGTGGAACTTCCCGCGCACCCCTGAAATACACGTACCCTGCTCGCACTGGGCCAATCGCGTGTGGAACTTCCCGCGCACCCCTGGAATACACGTACCCTGATGAAATCACGTGTGGAACTTCCCGCGCACCCCTGAAATACACGTACCCTGCTCGCACTGGGCCAATCGCGTGTGGAACTTCCCGCGCACCCCTGTAATACACGTTCCCCACTTGGCGTTTGCTGTTTGTCAACCCGGTGAACTGGTCCAGGGTTAGCGCAGCCCTTTGCGATGATTTAGCGATTTTGATGGCTTTTCCTTGCGCGAGGGCGTTCTTGGGGGCGTTACTGGCGCTGCTGCAGGGTCGCTGCGATTCTCTGCGCCACGGCTGGTTTGGGAGCCTAAAATCCATGAATACGCTGTGCGCGGAAATGGGTTTTAGCGCACGTTCCTGGCGCACACAATCGCACGCGGACACTCTGCGCCAGCCGCTTGCGACACTTTTCTGCGAAATTCTATGAATTACCCTCTAAATCTGAGACAGTGGATAAAAACCAAAGCTGGAAAAAAGGACATCACAAAAAGGAGTCTGCCACTTAAAATGGAAACACTTTAGAAAAAAATGATAACAAGCTAAATTAAAAAGAAATCACAAACTACAAGTTGGTTACCCCATGTACCGTTGTGCACTATACTGCAACTTATATGTAACACATCCTTTCCCACTTTTTGAACTTTATTTACCCTACTCTAGTTTTAGATACCCCACCCACTATATTTCCAGCCTGTGTTTTCTCAACCTCCCTACTGCATTATGTGTATCTCTTTCCATTGAAAGTTTCCCCACCCGCTCTACTCCCAGCCATTTACCTTATTGATTTATTAATGGATACCTTGTTTAATCCATCTTGGATTTTTTTCCCCAATGATTACTATATGAGAAGATAACAACAGTATTGTATGCACACATGTTGTATTTTATATAGTGCATGTGATGCATTACATACAAGATATGAGGGTTTAAAAAATGACTATTTAATTGTGTTTCATAAATTGTGTGTTTTCTAACTAATTTTGTTTTCTTTTTTTATACAGCTATAAGGATATTACTGTATCTTACTTTTTCTACATCTAGTGAACGTATTTGCAGTCTCCCTACTTCGGACATTAACTATACCCCACCTCTTTTTTCGTATTCAATATATATACATATAGATAGGTCAATATTTTTTTTTAAACATGGATGCCTAACTGCAGCTACTGTATCGCCCAACGGGGTGTTGAATTTTGAAGGCGCAGTTAAATGCAGCAACAACTGGAGGTCGTAGCCACGGATTGAATGGACGTTACCTGTGGCTATTAGGCCTCAGTGTGATGAAAAGCACACTTTTTTTCCTGAAAGAGAACTTTTTAAAAAGTATCTATTACATAAATATGTATATATGTATAAAAAAAAATTCTGTGGCTTACTTCCCCAAGTATCTTCTTGTAACCGCAGCTATAGAAAAAAGTCAACAAACTCTAGCCATGGTTATACTGAAAAATGTTTTGGGATGTTTTCCCATTCTATTTGTGTATTTATATGTGATAAGTAGTCCTTAAAAGTACTGTTTCGGGGTACATTGACTGTAGTATTTTAGCACATTTGGAGTACTGCTTTGATGTTATGAAGAAACACTGTATTACCTTCATCGATTAGGTGTTCTCTGTCATGTCTATATAAATGTGCTATGTAGAACTGTATGTTGTTGTTTGAAATCCATAATTGGTTGTGGTCTATCATGAATGCTGAATCTACTTTAATTAAAATGTCTTCTTGATTTTTCAATGTTACCCTTAAATCTGGTGTTGCATCTCCATTTTTGCCTGTGAGTCAGATTGGGAAAGATAATGGTGGTATGAGAAAAAAGTTCCATTAGGTTTTCAAGTCTTTTTTCATCTTCAAAGCAAGGCACACACCTCGTACATTACCCAAATCATTGCATACACAATTAATTAGTATGACATCTGGCTGCCCTGTACTTCTAAGTCTGAACACTTTTGGAAATACTTGTTACCAACGCATTCCCCGCAATCCAAACCATCTAAATCATCTAATTGTAAAATCACTGAAACCTAGATCCATGTTAATATTTAGTTCTCACAAAAAGCCAGTAACCAAAACAGCTATCTGTCTCCAATCAGCCACACAGTTTTAAAACCTGCCATGTTATCTCCAGTCTTTATCTGTTTCCAGGGAAATTACTCCTACTTTGAATTTCTAGTAATTTGTATGAGTATGGTATTTGTGATGTGTTTGTTTCACTGTTTGTAATTGGTTGATGTTACTGTTGTTATTTTGTACTTGTCTGTGATAGGTTACAGTCAAAGGGCCTCATTACGACCCAGGCGGTAAGTTACCACCTGGGTCTTACCTTTACCACCATGGCGTAAACTACGTTTACGCCATGGTGGTTGGCGGATTTACCGCCCCATTCCGAGGTGAGTGGGGCGGTAAGTCCCCATTAACCCATTTACCCTTCCTCATTCCCATTTTTGCCCCATAGGGCATAATGGAAGTGGGGGAGGCGTTAATTACGCCACCGTAAATTACGGTGGCGTAATTAACAACAAGGTCCCTTAGCGCCATGGATTTTAACACCTGCTAAAAGCAGGTGTTAAAACCTCCATGGCGCTAAGGGACCTCGGAATCAGGCGGTAAGGGTCGGCGCTGTTTACGCCGCCGTAAACCCCTTACCGCCTGGGTCCTAATGAGGCCCAAAATGTGTTGGCCATTTTAGTATTTTGTGGTTTTGATTTTGGAAAGTATAAAAGGCACCATGTTGTGCAGTTTTGTGCTTTTGATTGTAGAAGACATGATGCATCATACCTTAATTCTTAGTGTCCAACGCATCCTTTACCTATTTTTGAACATCATCCACCCGACCTAACTCCAATTTTCTGTATCCTAACTACTGTCTATACTTTCTTTATCATCATTCACTTAAAATAATTCCATGACCAGTCATTTATTGTACCGACACCTTTAATGTACTATAGCATTACTACTGTCCCTTTCATCATTTATATTCCAAACTCATATTTTCGTTTAAAAGAAAATATATTTTTTTAAAAATATTCTTATAGCCACGCTATGCAAAAGGGGTGTGATTGGTGTATTGAGGATTGCGCCTAACAACAGCAATGACTGGCATGTTTACCTGTGGCTATCCAGCATCAACATAGGATGCAGCGTTACTAACCGCTGGTAAAAGTGGCACACTGTGAAACTGCAGCCATATACTGGCAAATGGCACGTCGTGTGTTTGTGGATGTGTGGTAGCCGTGGCTATCTGACATTTTGGGTGGAGCAGTGTCATGGATACATGGAATGTTTTGGGGGATTGGGAGATACCAGACATGTTGTGGTGGACCATCTGAAGTGGGCGGGGGAGGGCTGGTAGTCCTGTTAGGGACACTTGTTTGGGCGAGTGAAAATACTTTTCCTTTCTATTGTTCTTCTGTATAGCCACAGCTAAGAATACCCATCCATGAGTTTTTATAACCCTGTCTATCAAAGCATGTGTGTGGGTACGTCAATGCTTTTTGTCATCTTATTGGCTGTTTTTGTAGGTGCAGCTTTGTTTATAGCTGCGTCTATTAGGCCATATATTGTCGGTGCAGTAATCATATTGTTATATGGATGATACAGTACAGAATTTCATTTGTGTTTGTTATTTTATTTGCTTAGGTGTGCACTTGTCTTATTTGTAGTTTTGAAGTTTGGCTTAGCTTGATTTTGAGTTTGAAGAAAATGTACATGTATCAGCGGCTACAAGGCAAGATTTATAGCTGCATCAAATAGACGTGGTTAAGAGAGATGCTGGACAGGGATACAAAAGATTTCTGTGACTTTGATTGTTTGTTACTGGTGGTTGTTACTGTTTTATTTGTGTAGCTTTTTGTGATAGGCTGTGGTGAAAATGTGTTGGCCATTTTAGTAGTTTGTTTAATATATAGGGGTCATTACGACCCTGGAGGTAGGGGATTAACAGGGCCGGTAGAGCTTCCGGCCCCGTTAACCCCCTACCGCCTCATTACGAGTTCTCCCCCCGAGACCCGCTAAGGACGCCTGGTTTTACCGGGCATCCTTAGCGGGTCCCGCGAGCAGACCAGCATGCTAACAACGGGCCCGTCATTAACGGGCCCATTGTTAGCATGCTCCCCATTCCCATTGATCTCTACGGGGGCTCAATGGGAATGGGAATGGGTTCCTGGAATGGGGAAATACTGGGCCCTCCAAGGTCGGAATGGCCCGGTATTTCCCCATCCCAGGAATCCGGACCAGGTATCCAGAATGGGGGTAGCCATGCCACAAATAGCAGCATGGCTTCCTCCAGGGTCGTAATGACCCTCATAGTCTTCATTTTGTGTTATTACCTTTGGGTTGTATAAAAGCCACCAATTTGTGTAGCATTCTCATATTGATTCCCAAACTCCCACCGTACAGTTTGTACAGTTTGCTTAGTGTGTGGATGTTGTGGAAGTTCCAGTATAGCATTCAATATTTAAAAGTTTTTTGGGGGTATTATGTGCCAGATAAATTACTGCTACTATCAGATGGTATATATTGCCACTATTTTGGGCCTAGTTAGATTTAGTGGCAGTTTATTTTTCATGCCTTTTATACCTTGTACTTTAGTGCTGCTTAACAAAATGTGTGTTAGTTATATTTATTAATATTGTCAGATGGCATACTTTGGTACTATTTTTCTTTTACTCAGATTTAATTACAGTTATTGTTTTTGTTTGATTTTTTTTTAGTTTTACGAATATGCTATTTAAATTCAATACTATTTTTATTTATGTATTTCTTTTTTATATGGGCTTTCTTGTACTTGTACAGTGGTCTGCTGATTGTGGACAACGTGCTGGCACATTGTGTTGAACAAGAGTCTTCGTGTAGGGTTTCTGCGCATCATCCCAATGGACCTGCACATTACCAAACAGTTTGAAAGATAGGGTACAGACAAGACGGGCTGAGGTTGGGTGTTTTTTGGTGGAAAATAAGTAATAATCATATTGGAAAACTGTGGCACAGATGAGACATACTGTTGTTCTGATTTTGCTCCATGCGCTTTGACTTTATCTTTCACAGGAGCTTTCCTGTACAGCTCGTCCACTTCATTCAAATGTACTTGGACAATATGTTGAATCAATGTTGAGTTTCCAGAACTTTGTGGATTGTTTTTTGAGTGGAGGTAAAGCAGAAGACACCCACACCATATTTTTATGTACTTGTTTTTTTCAATACTCAATGTTTTTTTTCCCAATAACCGAATGGTTATTTTTTGTCATGTTGGTCATAATTCTTGGCAGTCTTGTATATTGGGTGTAGACAAGATGGGATGAGGTTGGGAGGAATTGACAAATACAATAAATGAAAAATTACAGTGCACAAGACGAAGGTGAAAGGTCTAGGAAGTAGAAAGGTACAAAAAGGATGGATGAACAAAAGTACTGCTTTTTCAAAGTTCCTGAAGGCTTACAATGAAGTTCACTCACTGAGAGACAAAAAGCAATGAGAGAAAACAGGAAAGAGATGATTCAGAGAGAGGATGAGGTTGGGAGTAAGTAACAGTGGTCGCAGAAATGGAATCTAATGGTGTACTGCAGCAATGTTTTTTTATTCCACCATGATTTTTTCCCAATGATTACTCAGTATGAAGAGAACAGCAGTGTTCTATTCAATTGTTTTTCTTAAGTGTGTGTGTCCTTTAACCAATAATGTTTTCTTTTCTTACAGATAGAATGAAATTAAAAAGTTTTTTAAACATGGATGTATAACCACGGCTACTGTATCATCCAATGGGGTATTGAATTTCCGAGGCGCAGTGAATGGTAGAGGGAGGGTTCAACTGGGGCAGGTTCGCTGGGCTATACCCACGGCTATAATCTTCAATGTGCAAAAAGGTCTGGTGTTTGTACCAAAAGGAGTTTTTAAAGAATTAACTAGAATGTAAATATGTATATATGTTTAAAACATTTGTAAATTACTCCCCCAAGTATCATATTGTAACCGTGGCTAGAAAAAAAGTCAATGAACTCCAGCCATAGCTATGAGTGATGATTATTTTAGAAAACGTTTGGGATGTCATTTCATTGTATTTGTGTATTTGTATGTGATAATTAGTCCTTAAAGGATTGTTTTGAGGTACACTGAGTGTACTATGTTAGCACATCTGGAGCGCTCTCTTTATCATTATGTACCTTACATTACTGCTTTTAACTACCATTGTAACACCACTGCCTCTTTTGTCATTCATATTCCATATTCAGTTTGAAAAAATAAAAATACAATTTAAAAAAACAATCCTATAGCCATGGCTAAATAGAAAAAGGGTGTCATTGGTGTATTGGGGATCGTGCATAGGAAACAGCAACTACTGGGGTTGTTTACCCACTGCTATCCCACACGCACCTCTGTGCGCCCCATTGTTACCCACGGGTATGACTGCCACCCTGTGCAGCTGTGGCTAATAAGCAGCCAAGACACGTGTGTTGTGTAACCGCGGCTATACAATTGTTTTAAAAAAATTATATGCATATATGTGTGGGCAGTCATCTTGTAAAGTTTTTTTAAGATATACTGAGTGTAGTTTTTGTAAACAGTTATTCTTACATCTTTAATACTTTTTATTCATTAATACTGTAAGTACTTTCAAAAGAGAAGTAAGTATGCAAACGACAACGTTTATTAAAAGTAGGTTTATTTGGAGGGAATGTGGTTGTGGGTTTTCTTTTTCTTTTACTTTGAACGCATGATACATTTTTTTCCTTACCAGAATTATGTGGATTATTACTGTCCATGATTTGTCTTGAATGTTCAATGTTCTTTTTCATTGATTGTACTTCTTGTTGAACATCAATTAATAATTGTTTTATTTCTTTTAACATATCGATGATTAGTTTCATGGGTAGTTCTTGAGGTGATTCTTGTTTATTTCTTCATGATGCTTCATCTGTTTGAAAGTATGTGAAATATTTTTAGACATTTGAAAATATAACACACTTAACAAATATTTGTGTTGGTTGCATAGACATTTAGGGGGTAATTCATAGAATTCAGCGCACAAGTGGCGCACGCGGCTGGCGCACAGTGTGCGCGTGCGAATCCCTGCGCCAGCCGCGTGCGCTAAAATCCATTTCCGCGCACAGCGTATTCATGGATTCCAGCCACCAAAACCAGCCGTGGCGCACAGTGGCGCAGCGACCCTGCAGCAGCGCCAGTTACGCCCCCAAGAACGCCTCCCGTGCAGGGAAAAGCCATCAATATACCCAATCCAGCGCAAAGGGCTGCGCTAACCCTGTACCAGCACAGCAAGCGGGCTATGTGTATCACTGGGGTGCGCGGGAAGTACCTCACGCGATTGGCCCCGTGCGAGCAGGGTATGCGTATTTCAGGGGTGCGCTGGAAGTTCCACACGCGATTTCATCATGGTAAGTGTATTTCAGGGGTGCGCGGGAATTTCCACACGCGATTGGGCCCGTGCGAGCAGGGTACGTGTATCTCAGGGGTGTGCGGGAAGTTCCACACGCGATAGCAGCAGGGTACGTGTATTTCAGGGTGCATGGGAAGTCACACACGCGATTCCAGCAGGGTACGTGTATTTCAGGGGTGCGCGGGAAGTTCCACACGCGATTCCATCAGGGTACGTGTATTACAGGGGTGCACGGGGAGCACCACACGTGAATTGCACGTGTGGGCCCTCCCAGGTGTTCCCTCTACACCCTCCACGGCCCCTGCAGGTGGCTCACACCACAGGGGCCTACCCTGCACATGTCCTACAGGCACCCCACCCACCATGGCCATGCCCCCCAGCCAACCCACATGTCAACTTGCACTACTGCCCACCAACGCATGTCCCCCTGAACCCCCAGCCACCAGGGGCAGCCTCCACCAGGCCCCCACCCATGTCTCACACCACCCCCACCCCCCAGCACTGTGGAGCACCTGCCAGCAGGCCCCCACCCATGTGCAACTCATGTTCCCCACCACCCCCACCCCCCAGCAGTGCAGGGGCAGCCTCCACCAGGCCCCCCCATGTCTCCCACCGCCCCCACCCCCCAGCAGTGCAGGGGCACCCACCACCAGGCCCCCACCCATGTCTCCCACCACCCCCACCCCCCAGCCACCAGGGGCAGCATCCACCAGCCCCCCCCCCATGTCTCACACCACCCCCACCCTCCAGCAGTGCAGGGGCAGCCTCCACCAGGCCCCCCATGTCTCCCACCACCCCCACCCCCCAGCACTGTGGGACACCTGCCAGCAGGCCCCCACCCATGACCAACTCATGTTCCCCACCACCCCCACCCCCCAGCACTGTGGGGCACCTGCCAGCAGGCCCCCACCCATGTCCAACTCATGTTCCCCACCACCCCCACCCACCAGCCACCAGGGGCAGCCTCCACCAGGCCCCCACCCATTTCTCCCACCACCCCCCAGCACTGTGGGGCACCTGCCAGCAGGCCCCCACCCATGTCCAACTCATGTTCCCCACCACCCCCACCCCCCAGCACTGTGGGGCACCTGCCAGCAGGCCCCCACCCATGACCAACTCATGTTCCCCACCACCCTCACCCCCCAGCCACCAGGGGCAGCCTCCACCAGGCCCCCACCCATTTCTCACACCACCCCCACCACCCAGCACTGTGGGGCACCTGCCAGCAGGCCCCCACCCATGACCAACTCATGTTCCCCACCACCCCCACCCCCCAGCCACCAGGGGCAGCCTCCACCAGGCCCCCACCCATTTCTCCCACCACCCACACCCCCCAACACTGTGGGGCACCTGCCAGCAGGCCCCCACCCATGTCCAACTCATGTTCCCCACCGCCCCCACCGCCCAGCACTGTGGGGCACCTGTCAGCAGGCCCCCACCCATGACCAACTCATGTTCCCCACCACACCCACCCCCCAGCCACCAGGGGCAGCCTCCACCAGCCCCCCCCATGTCCATCTCATGTTCCCCACCACCCCCACCCCCCAGCACTGTGGGGCACCTGCCAGCAGGCCCCCACCCATGTCCAACTCATGTTCCCCACCACCCCCACCCACCAGCACTGTGGGGCACCTGCCAGCAGGCCCCCACCCATGTCCAACTCATGTCTCACACCACCCCCACCCCCCAGCAGTGCAGGGGCAGCCTCCACCAGCCCCCCCCGATGTCCAACTCATGTTCCCCACCACCCCCACCCCCCAGCACTGTGGGGCACCTGCCAGCAGGCCCCCACCCATGTCCAACTCATGTTCCCCACCACCCCCACCCACCAGCACTGTGGGGCACCTGCCAGCAGGCCCCCACCCATGTCCAACTCATGTCTCACACCACCCCCACCCCCCAGCAGTGCAGGGGCAGCCTCCACCAGGCCCCCCCATGTCCAACTCATGTTCCAAACCACCCCCACCCCCCAGCACTGTGGGGCACCTGCCAGCAGGCCCCCACCCATGTCCAACTCATGTTCCCCACCACCCCCACCCCCAGCACTGTGGGGCACCTGCCAGCAGGCCCCCACCCATGACCAACTCATGTTCCCCACCACCCCCACCCCCCAGCACTGTGGGGCACCTGCCAGCAGGCCCCCACCCATGTCCAACTCATGTTCCCCACCACCCCCACCCACCAGCCACCAGGGGCAGCCTCCACCAGGCCCCCACCCATTTCTCCCACCACCCTCACCCCCCAGCACTGTGGGGCACCTGCCAGCAGGCCCCCACCCATGTCCAACTCATGTTCCCCACCACCCCCACCCCCCAGCACTGTGGGGCACCTGCCAGCAGGCCCCCACCCATGACCAACTCATGTTCCCCACCACCCCCACCCCCCAGCCACCAGGGGCAGCCTCCACCAGGCCCCCACCCATTTCTCCCACCACCCCCACCCCCCAACACTGTGGGGCACCTGCCAGCAGGCCCCCACCCATGTCCAACTCATGTTCCCCACCGCCCCCACCGCCCAGCACTGTGGGGCACCTGTCAGCAGGCCCCCACCCATGACCAACTCATGTTCCCCACCACACCCACCCCCCAGCCACCAGGGGCAGCCTCCACCAGCCCCCCCCATGTCCATCTCATGTTCCCCACCACCCCCACCCCCCAGCACTGTGGGGCACCTGCCAGCAGGCCCCCACCCATGTCCAACTCATGTTCCCCACCACCCCCACCCACCAGCACTGTGGGGCACCTGCCAGCAGGCCCCCACCCATGTCCAACTCATGTTCCCCACCACCCCCACCCACCAGCACTGTGGGGCAGCCTGCCAGCAGGCCCCCACCCATGACCAACTCATGTTCCCCACCACCCCCACCCCCCAGCCACCAGGGGCAGCCTCCACCAGGCCCCCACCCATTTCTCCCACCACCCCCACCCCCCAACACTGTGGGGCACCTGCCAGCAGGCCCCCACCCATGTCCAACTCATGTTCCCCACCACCCCCACCCACCAGCACTGTGGGGCACCTGCCAGCAGGCCCCCACCCATGTCCAACTCATGTTCCCCACCACCCCCACCCACCAGCACTGTGGGGCACCTGCCAGCAGGCCCCCACCCATGACCAACTCATGTTCCCCACCACCCCCACCCCCCAGCCACCAGGGGCAGCCTCCACCAGGCCCCCACCCATTTCTCCCACCACCCCCACCCCCCAACACTGTGGGGCACCTGCCAGCAGGCCCCCACCCATGTCCATCTCATGTTCTCCACCACCCCCACCCCCCAGCACTGTGGGGCACCTCCCAGCAGTCCCCCACCCATGTCCAACTCATGTTCCCCACCACCCCCACCCACCAGCACTGTGGGGCACCTGCCAGCAGGCCCCCACCCATGTCCAACTCATGTTCCCCACCACCCCCACCCACCAGCACTGTGGGGCACCTGCCAGCAGGCCCCCACCCATGACCAACTCATGTTCCCCACCACCCCCACCCCCCAGCCACCAGGGGCAGCCTCCACCAGGCCCCCACCCATTTCTCCCACCACCCCCACCCCCCAACACTGTGGGGCACCTGCCAGCAGGCCCCCACCCATGTCCAACTCATGTTCCCCACCGCCCCCACCGCCCAGCACTGTGGGGCACCTGTCAGCAGGCCCCCACCCATGACCAACTCATGTTCCCCACCACACCCACCCCCCAGCCACCAGGGGCAGCCTCCACCAGCCCCCCCCCATGTCCATCTCATGTTCCCCACCACCCCCACCCCCCAGCACTGTGGGGCACCTGCCAGCAGGCCCCCACCCATGTCCAACTCATGTTCCCCACCACCCCCACCCACCAGCACTGTGGGGCACCTGCCAGCAGGCCCCCACCCATGTCCAACTCATGTCTCACACCACCCCCACCCCCCAGCAGTGCAGGGGCAGCCTCCACCAGCCCCCCCCCCGATGTCCAACTCATGTTCCCCACCACCCCCACCCCCCAGCACTGTGGGGCACCTGCCAGCAGGCCCCCACCCATGTCCAACTCATGTTCCCCACCACCCCCACCCACCAGCACTGTGGGGCACCTGCCAGCAGGCCCCCACCCATGTCCAACTCATGTCTCACACCACCCCCACCCCCCAGCAGTACAGGGGCAGCCTCCACCAGGCCCCCCCATGTCCAACTCATGTTCCAAACCACCCCCACCCCCCAGCACTGTGGGGCACCTGCCAGCAGGCCCCCACCCATGTCCAACTCATGTTCCCCACCACCCCCACCCCCAGCACTGTGGGGCACCTGCCAGCAGGCCCCCACCCATGTCCAACTCATGTTCCCCACCACCCCCACCCACCAGCACTGTGGGGCACATCCCAGCAGGCCCCCACCCATGTCCAACTCATGTTCCCCACCACCCCCACCCCCCAGCAGTGCAGGGGCAGCCTCCACCAGCCCCCCCCATGTCTCCCACCACCCCCACCCCCCAGCAGTGCAGGGGCACCCACCTCCAGGCCGCCACCCATGTCTCCCACCCCCCCACCCCCCAGCCACCAGGGGCAGCATCCACCAGGCCCACACCCATGTCTCACACCACCCCCACCGCCCAGCAGTTCAGGGGCACCCACCACCAGGCCCCCACCCATGTCTCCCACCACCCCCCAGCCACCGGGGCAGCATCCACCAGGCCCACACTCATGTCTCACACCACCCCCACCCCCCAGCAGTGCAGGGGCAGCCTCCACCAGGCCCCCCCATGTCTCCCACCACCCCCACCCACCAGCAGTGCAGGGACACCCACCACCAGGCCCCCACCCATGTCTCCCACCACCCCCACCCCCCAGCCACCAGGGGCAGCATCCACCAGGCCCACACCCATGTCTCCCACCACCCCCACCCCCCAGCAGTGCAGGGGCACCCACCACCAGGCCCCCACCCATTTCTCCCACCCCCCCACCCCCCAGCACTGTGGGGCACCTGCCAGCAGGCCCACACCCATGACCAACTCATGTTCCCCACCACCCCCACCCCGCAGCCACCAGGGGCAGCCTCCACCAGGCCCCACCCATTTCTCCCACCACCCCCACCCCCCAGTACTGTGGGGCACCTGCCAGCAGGCCCCCACCCATGTCCAACTCATGTTCCCCACCACCCCCACCCCCCAGCACTGTGGGGCACCTGCCAGCAGGCCCCCACCCATGTGCAACTCATGTTCCCCAGCCAACATGTCATCACAATCTAGATCTATGGTCAGCCTCCAAAATGCAAAACACCCACCCGAGTATTGCATCCACCCACTCATAATTTGCAATTACATCACAGAACACCAATTGCAAGTTCCGAAACAAACACATTTCCCTCACATACACCCAATGGGTGTCAGTGAATCTCAAAACACATATCATGAAATACATGAAACCAATGAGATACCACACATTGAAGTTCACCAAAAAAAATATGTATTAAAGGAAACATCAATAGAATAAAAAAAGAAGAAACAGAAACGTGAATGTACAAAAATGAAAAGAAGCATGTCCGTCAAAAAAAGCAAAACCAAAAATAAAAATCCAAAGTAATGTCCAAAGTCGATGTCCACAAAACAAAATCCAATGGGAAATGAAAAAGAAAGCCATTGCTCCATGGTCAAAAATAGAAAAATAAAATACAATCCAACTGTCAACTATGTACATGGGAACAATCCAGGGTCCATTATCCCAACAAAATAAAGGAAACCTATCTAACTACACTAACTAATAAAAAAAACTATATACAAAAATGTGGCCAATGTCCGAAAGGTCCAAATAAAATAAAAACAAAAATGAAACCTAACACTACCTAGAAACTATGTACAAGGGCAGCGGGCTAGTTTCACGGCTCACTTGTGGATGTTACAGGCCAGGGCATCATCGAACTCCTCCTCAATGTCCCGGAGGCAGTCCTCCTCCATGGCCCCGAGGGTCCGCAGGGCCGTCGCCGTGTCCACCTCCAAACCCCTGCGGATTGCCTCGAGGCACTCGGCCCGCCTCAGGGCCCTCCGCATGGAGTTCTCCGCCCTGACCATTGTGAACCGTGCCTCTTCCGCCCGCTGCCGCTCTGCATCTATGGCGTGGCCCAACCGCTGCCACACGGAAGACACTCTCTGTCCTGGGTCCTCCTGCCCTCCGGCCGATGCCTGCCCCTCCGATGTCAAAGGCCCCGAGCCTTCATGGCTCCCACCATGTTGCTGCTGCTGCTCTGCCTCTGCCCGTGCACTGCCTCCTGCTGCCTGCACATCCTCCGCCGGCTGGGGTGCAGTCGTAGATGTGGCCACCCCTGCTGGACGTCCGACTCCCGACTGTGGCAGGGATGCCTCCTCCACCAGCCTGGCCGCACCGTCAGAGGCAGCACCACAGGGCACCCAGGTGACTGATGGGTGGGAAGATGGCACAGAGGACGACTGGCGCGTAGGGGGTCCAGTTGAGGAGGGGGTCGGAGCAAGCCCCATCAGACGGAGGAATCCGGCCTGGGTGACCTGTCCCAGCAGGCTGACGTGGTCAACGAGCCATTCGAGATGACGTGCAGTCTCTCCATGAAAAGACTGCAGGTCACCTCGCATGGCCCGTTGACGCAGCGCCACACCAGCCAGGACAGGCTGAACCCGGACCTGGATAGCCACGTCCGCAGGCAGAGGAAGGCAGGTTGACGTGAGCTCATCCCCTGCCTGAAAACGGGTCTGGACATAGGCATCCCTGCTGGTGCAAGATGATGCAGGGACAGGATCGGGGACAGGATTGCACACAGGCACCTCCGCGGTGGCCTGTGCTGCCTCCTGTCCCTGGTCCTGCACTGCACCACTAGCACCAGTGGGATCCCCACCTCCAGACCCCGTCTGTGGTGCTTGCACGGCCTCCTCCTCCACCAAACCCCCCACCAACCTGGATGACTCCGTGCCATCTTCCCCTGTTGGGCCCTGTGGGGTCCCAGCTGCCCCTTCTGCTGCCGAGGAGTCCAACTCCAACCTCCGCCTCTTGGACCTCCCCCAGGCAGCTGCGGCCTGGGACGCGGCCCTGGACTCCTCACTCCCCGACGAGATGACAACCTGGGAGGGGAGCCGGGCCTTGCGTCTCTGGCTGGCGGTCGGATCCCTGCCGCTGTGCTCCACAGCACCTTCTCCGCCCTCTTCATCAGTTGACGCTGCAGACAGGGAGAAACAAAACACAGGCATCAGGGCACTGTACAATGGACACATACACACATGACAGTTGTACATGAGTGGCATTGGCAAACCTCAGACATGTCATCACAATCCCCAACACACATGTCATTACAAATCGCACACATTAGCCATACCACAGCCATATCGCAACTGCCACCACCATACATACACATACAGCAGCATGAGCAGGCAAAGGTGAGCCAGACATCACATGCAACACAGGAAGTGCACCACACATGTACACACACCACCACACTTGCATGCATGTGTACACCTCTGCCAAGTGTCGCACTGTTCAGACGGGCATCCATGTCACATCTGCCAATCAGGCTTCCACATACCGCTGTCGCATGCATCCATGTTGCATCACTGTTGCACCCTTGTCAAATACACACACATGCACATGTACACAGTGCTGATACATGCAGCCGAAAACAACATACATGCGTGACATCACGGACATGTCTACTTACATACACATTCATCCAAACATGTGTGCCCACACAAATGCATTTGGCATGCAAGCCTACACACACAAGCACCATCCATGTCTCACACATCACAGCCCTCGCATGTGTCAGCCCCACGGCCCTGTACACCCCCACCCATACTCGACCCCATACAAACAGATGTGCAACCTGCACAATACTGAATAATCACCACACGCACTGCTCACAATCAGGATGCATGTACACTCACCGCTCGACTCCAGACGGGTCTGCTTCTCTAGGACCTGGACGTGGAGCACTGGGGATATGCGTTCCAGGACCCTCATCTGTTCTTCCGACAAGTGGCCCCGGCGCCCCTTGGCATCCGCTGCCTTCAAGAGGCGCCGGGCCTTGTTCAGAGTCCTGGACCTGAAGTCCTCCCAGCGCTTCCTGACATGTTGTAAGTCGCGGACTGCCACCCCCTCCGCGTTGATGGCAGTCACGATGTCAGTCCAGATCCGAGTCCGTCCTTCCTTGTCGGCGCGGGAACTTCCGAAGAGGGCATCATACTGCCCCAGGACTTGCTCCACCAGGACACCAACTTCGGTGGCACTGAAGCTGGTGCCCCTCTGCCTCTCTGGCCGGGGGTTGTCAGTGGTCACAGATGGTGTTTGCCCCGACATGACAACCCCAGAGGCAGGAGTGGGTGGGCAACTGGGTCCTGGGGCTGGGCTGTGGAGCGATGGAATCCCAGTCGGGAGTCTTCCGTTCCAGCAGGGGTGGTCACAGCAACAGCACCCCTGGCTGATGTGCAGGCAGCAAATGGCAGTGCACGTGGGCAGCAGGCAGTCAGGCAGCATCAGATGGCAGGTGGGAGCGTGCTCGGGGCTCTGGGGGGCAGTAGTTCGGCCTTCTGGGCAGGAGCGTGGTCTTCCGTGTGCATACGCATGGCCAGCTTGATACGGAGTGATTTGGCACGTGAAAAATCTGCACGTCAGCGTGTAATTTGAGGAAAGGCCCTTAGCGCGTAAGCGCGTCTGCACGCATACGCATTTTCATTGGACAGAAGGCCCCTCAAGCGCAAGCGCCCCTGTGACGTGACGCGTACAGACGTGCATGCGCATTTCAGCGCGCGTGAAAAACTGCACGTCCGCGTGTAATACGAGGAAAGGGCCATGCACGTAAGTGCGCATGGAAACTGCACGTCC
Source organism: Ambystoma mexicanum (assembly GCF_040938575.1). Classification (NCBI taxonomy): domain Eukaryota; kingdom Metazoa; phylum Chordata; class Amphibia; order Caudata; family Ambystomatidae; genus Ambystoma; species Ambystoma mexicanum. The sequence goes on along the minus strand of NC_090939.1, from coordinate 466,043,341 downwards.
GTGTGTAATACGAGGAAAGGGCCATGCGCGTATGCACGGCAGCACGCATATGCGATTTCATTGGACCAAAGGCCCTTAGCGCGTGAGCGCGTCTGTGACGTGACGCGCACAGGTGTTTCCCTCATTGCACGTGATGACAGAACACACGTGGATTTCCACCAATCGCGTGTGAAAGTTCCCGGCACCCCGGAACACACGTACCCAGGCTAATCGCGTGTGGAACTTCCCGCGCACCCCGAAACACACGTACCCAGGCCAGTTGCGTGTACGCACACTCCCCTCCGATCACACGCGATGACACTCGGACCGTATCCGAATACGGGAAACCCGCGCACGGCAAAAGACGTGCACAGGCGTCAACGCGTCTGCCACACGAAGGCAGGTGGAAGCGTCCCTGCGCACAGCATAAAAGTGCGCGCAAACAACAAACACGTATATACAGCTACGATGAATGCTCCATTTGTCGCTGCACTGATCGTGGGACACCGCAGGAGGAGGAGAATAGCCAGGGCACGCATTTTCGCACCACGGACAAGCCTTTTTGGGATGCCTGACGACCAGGTCTATGGCAGGTATAGGTTTCCACCCCATATCATCCTAGACCTGGTCAGGGAGTGGGAAGATGACCTCACATCCCCCACCCTTTGCTCCCAAGCATTGAGCCCCTTGGAGAAGCTGCTCAATGTCCTGCATTTTTTGGCCACTGGGTCATTTCAGCGGACCACTGCCATAGTGGGGGGGGTCTCACAGGCCACGCAGTCACGCTGCCTACACCAGGTACTGGCAATCATGACAGCGCACCCCTCAGTCCGCAGGCACATATACATGCCCAGAACACCCGCAGAAAAGCAGGCCGTTGTCCTGGATTGTTTCAGGGTGGCACACTTCCCCAAAGTGCTTGGTGCCATAGATTGCACCCATGTGGCCCTACGTCCACCTAGGGCCATTGAGCACATCTACCGAAACCGCAAGCACTGGCATGCCATCAATGTACAGGTGGTATGTGATGCAAAGGGAATCATCACCTCTGTCTATGCAAACTACCCTGGCTCCACCCATGACAGTTTCATATACAGAATGTCCGCCCTGAGCCGGGCCCTGGAAGCTGGGCAGCATGGCAACACATGGCTCCTAGGTCAGTACAAATGCCCTTGCACATGCATGCAAGTCACACACAGACAAATATCCAAACCCTAAAAATCTCAACTATTATCATCTCCCCAGGGGACAGTGCCTACCCTCTGAGCAACCACATGATGACGCCAATCCGGAACCCCACCACACCACCCCAGGTAAGATACAACGCCGCCCATATTGCAACCAGGGGCATAGTGGAGCGCACATTCGGAGTGCTCAAGTCACGTTTCCGCTCCCTTGACCGCTCTGGTGGGCAACTACTCTATGCACCACCAGTAGTGTGCAGGATCATTGTGGCAGCATGTGTCCTGCACAATGTTGCAACACGGCAGGGCGTCCCGGTGGACATGGTCGTGCACCCACATCCCCAACCACAGGCGCTGCCCATGGGAGGGGACAGGGCACATGGCGAGGAAGCCCGGACCCAGCTTGTGGCCACATTTTTCACCTAAACTCCCACCCCTGCGGAGTGCACACAGGCCTGGCACATACCAGGTGACAATCGATGATGACAAAGAGACAGTCAACTGTCACAACCTTACCACCCTGAGATAGTTGCCATGGAAGTGCCACATCGTCTGCATCCCTAGCTACTTAAACACAAGCTATCCTGTGTGACCAAAAGGCACACATATGACACATGACATGATATGGGCCATACACAAGTATTCCAAGGCGCAATGAGGCAGGGAGGGGGGAACAAGGGAACACAGAGAACGGTACTACTAGTCCAGGTGTCATTGGGATCGTGCAAGTGCAGGGGTAGGGGGAATGGGAAAAGTGCAAGGGGAAGGGTGGGGGGGAGTCCAGTACAGGGGAAGTAGCCCAAAGAAATAATACATAGGTCGCCTGGTGGCAACTACAAAGGTAAGTGCAGACAAGTGCTGGGAAGGGAGGGCTGTAGGGATAGAGAGACAGTACTGCAGTGCAGGGGTTGCCAGGGAGGCAGTGCAAGTGGAGAGTGGCTGGGCTAGGGACCGAGGTCGGTGAGAGTGGCCCAGTTGCAGCTCCTGTGCAGTTCCAGTGGAGAATTCTGCAAGGGAGAGGCAGACAGTAAGCAGAAGCAAAGAGGAAGGTCTTGAGGTGCTTCCAGAACTGGAGATGATTCCCCTCAAGTTCAAGTCAGGCCGGAAGTCTGTTCCAGGGGGAGGGCCCTGCTGCGGAGAGAAATCTACCCCCAGCTAGTTGCTCTGAGAATCGGATGACACGGACATGCAAGGTGTGCATCACACACACCTGCAAACCAGGCCATGGCCATCACTGTCATGTCACTCAAACCCTCCCAAACATCAACATGAAATGGCACGCAATACCCATACACCAATGCAGTAACGATAAGGTACACATTGCCATGTCCTAAATGCACAGTGGCATCGGACACTGCTGCCTGACCCGGAATCAGATGAAATGACAGACCAACAACCTCCCACCCAAAATAAGTCATTTCCAAATGCATTACAACAGTCGTAGATGTAACATCACAATGAAAGCCTGTCTAAATGCACATTATGCATTGCAAAATCAACACTGCAGCTCATGTGTGCAGTGTCCTACTCCTGCATCACACTGCTCAGTGCACAGCACAGTGAACAGTCATTGTGTGTGATGCACACCCTGAGCATCACATCTAAGTGACAGACCACGTCAAACATCAAATTAGGCATGTACTGGATCCATGATCGGTCGCAGAACATGTGCTGCCGGGACACAGTGGGCACCAGAAGGCAAACAGTGTACACATGGATATGCAAGGGTGGGAGTACATGTAGTGCATCAGAGTGCAAGTGTGTGGTTCTGCAAGGACATGCACTCCACATATGCATGTGCACTCAAGTGACCATCAGTGTTCCCTACACATCACATGTGAACATCCACCATGTGTACAACCCAGCATGTCAAACCACAACTATCCCCTCGCACCTGAAAGGAAAACACAACACATGAACAGGCATTGATCAGCAGAACACAACATGTACATGGGATACCACCATTACTATGTCAGAGTTCCCATCAGACTGCAGGTCAAGGCAACTATCAACAACAACCCACCCCTCCCTCACAAATGACCATGACCCACTGAACAACTGCACCTGGGTCATGGAGCCTCCAAACCTCAATTCCACCTGGCCACAGGATCACCTTTACCCTTCGTCACCATCTCCCACCTTGTGTGTAAAAAGATGCCTGAACCCTCAGAATCCACACTCATTTCCGAAATCACAAAATCCAAGGCATAAAAACAAACCCAAACACCCTCCAGTAGATGACTTGACGTAGCAGTACCTCACAAAGGCCAAGTACTACCACAATGATGCAACAACCAAGGTAGCACAGCAAAACAATGTCACGACAGGATGTGAGACATGTCTGGTACATGACATAGGATGATGCACCATGAATGGATGTGTACTGTCAGAGGTCCCCTGTACAGGCGCGGGAGTGTCACGAAACAACCACCACCACCATGTCCCAGGTGCCTGCAAGGTCAAACTCACACAGGCCCCTGAGATCCTGGTGGGGAAGGAGGTTCAGGGATATGCAGTCGGGACAGGTGTTGACACACTGGATGACTGGAATGAGCGGCAGGAAAGGGGAGGAGGAATGACACATGAAACTAGGGAATGCACGAAAATGTACAACCTGCTTGAACACATACACAATCCAAACAGACTTGGACATCATTGTCATGGCCTTCTGTAGTCCAGGCTCAGGAGTGGTACGAACCAACCACCCCCTCTAGGGTTTTGGCGCCTGCAAGTTCGGGGCTTAAACAGGCATCCGCAACCCCAGTGGGGAAAGAGGGTCAGGGAACGTTGCTTGGATAGGCACGGGAAGCAGGAACACCGGGTAGAGGGTACAGGTTTCAAAATTGCATAGGATCACGGGTGATTAGGGAGAAAAAAACATACCAAATTGAACCACACATACATCCATGCATCAGTACACTCCCCAGCAAGCCTATGCAGAGCAGTTTGTAAGAAAAACAACAAGACACTTAGCTCTGGTTTTGAGTGCTGGCCTCCTGCCTGCGCACTCTCAGGTCCGGTTACAGGAGCACTGCAATGCTGCAAAGAGAGACACAGTCAACAACCTATATGTGCCAATTGCACAAAAACACAACACCAAACATGCCCCATAGCAACAGACTACTCTACAAACAGACAATCTGTGGTTGATGCTTCGTACCCATATATAACATCACCCCTGTGACGGGTCATACACAGTCAATGCAGTAAGGCAGCCGCTGCTGGGTGCGTGGCAAATGGAACACCAATGTGTCACAATTCACACAACATGCAATGTTCCCTGGGTAAGCAGACAGACCCATATAGCAAGCCATGACTACAGAGCAAGTTGCGTACCACCATGACCGAAACAAAGTTGGCAGTGCATTTATCATGAAGTACGTGGAAAAGACATGCACTGCACCCGAGTATGTCCCTTGCTGCATGTCCCTGTGAGCTGCCCCTTTCCATGTCTCGGAAGGCTACATGGTTGATACAAGTGCCTCAATGGACCTTGGTGTACCGGAGGGTATGTGCCACTGCCCCTGCATGTGTCCCAGACAACCCTACTATCAGCAGCCATCAGTCCACAAACACATCTGAGCTGCATTGTGTGCTTCAACACCAATATTCGTCTAAGTTCACCCTCAGTGCTGTGACTAAGCCTGCATGTGCAACTCGCCTGGTGCAAGCTTTGCTGTGTCGTGGCCCCCCTGTGATGCTCACCTTGCCTGGAGTTCCTTGGAACATGTCAACAGTTCTAGGATGTGGGTCTGCAATCACTGTGCCTCTGCTTCTGCACACATGTGCATGTGGGCACCAACAAACGGGTCCAGAATTCCGTCGTCCAATGGGACATATCTGCTGGCAAAGGTGCTCTGGAGGCTCATCCCCCTGCAGAAAGGGCATGAAACACATGATTAATGCTTCAAAGTCATCTGTGTGTGTCTCATCAGGCATCTCATTACTTGACCATGTCAGAGAGTCACATCACAAATCACACCATCAGTCCGTCTTTCACCTCCAAAGTGTGGAACACTATCTACAGCATGAATTGCAACAAGCACATGTACAGGAAAGATATGAAACATACTACACAATGCATAGCAATCAATGTCCACATTAATCATGACACACACCATCTAGCAAAAGCTGAACAGTGGACAATGACACCTAAATCATCCCCACTAGGGGTGTCAACACAAGTCACACAGCACCAGACATGCCACAGATATGACAGTCCAATGCCCTTGTGTAAAATGCTGTAACACCGAACCATCCTTGTGAGCCCATGGATAAGGGAGGCAGGAGTGGCATATGTGAGTCAAGGAACCCAAGCAGCAAACACATACACAAGACAACCATGAAGGGCCCAGTTGGAACAGACAGTGGATGCCTTCAAAAGCCACAAAGCACCGCACCGTCACATGAAAGCACAATAGACTAGCAATTTTAAACTAAATCAACTATTAACTAATTACACTAACTATGGAAAACCTACATTACCTATTTAAACTAACTATCAAACAGAAACTTAACGAAATAAACTAAAAGAAAAATCAAAAATGGCCACATACGACCCGGGGGGGAGGGGAGGCACCCAGGAGGGGGGAGGTACAGGGTGCTGCTCAACATCCACATGCGATGATGCTGAGCCAAAAAAAAATCCTCCATGGGCTCAACGCCTGCACAGCACGACCTATGTGGGAGATAGATGGTCGTCCGAGTCTGGCTCATCCTGGAAAGGAGGACGTGGCACAGTAGCCTGGCCACGCCTAGCCGCAGCTTGCCCCTCATTGGCAGCAAGTCTGCCGGACGGGTGAGCCTGGTTCTGTGTGGCGATGTGACGTAGGTCTGCATGCAGAACCTCCCGTGATACACGTGCTTCCTCTTGCAAGGTAGCACATGTAACACGGAGTTACTCCTGCAAGGCCTGGCTGGACAACCGCTGCACCTCCCGGCAAGCCTGTAGCTCAGCCGAGATGGTACACTCAAGCTGTGCAAACCTCTCCTCTGCCTGCTGCCTCTGGGACATCATAAGGACACCCAGAGTGGATCTGAGGGAAGCATACTCCTCCCTCAAGGCATCCATGTGCGCCTCTGCGTGAGCAGCAATTGCTTGACGCAGAGACGACATTTCAGCCTGGCGTGCCCTGTCTGAGGCCGCCATGCCCAGCCTGAGCGAGCGGGCTGTGGACCGTGCCGCCTGCTGCTGGAGAAGCACCTGCCTAGCAGTGGGGAGCACAGATCGGGCCACACGCTCCATGCTCTCAGCGATGTTCTCCATTGCTGCCCCCTGCCGTTCGGAATTGGCAGTCATGTCTTGCTCCCACTCAGTATACAGCGGTTGCGCGCGGCGACCGCGTTGCCGGGCTTGACCCCTGCGGGACCCAAGGACCGGGGGTCCTCGCTGTGTTGGCACCGCCTGCGGCTGCACGACTACATGCCCCCGTCGACGTGATGTCCCAGGCACATCAGTGACTGGTGTGGAGGGTGACCCTGCATCCCGATCCACCACGGGCGGAGGAACCAAGACTGTCTGATCCCTCAGTGCAGGGGTCGCAGACAGAGGAGTGTCCACATCAGAATCACTCACCCCTGACACATGGACTTGATGGTCATCCAACTCAACATGGACGTCAGAGTCGTCATCAAGGCTGGACTCATAGGCAGCCAGAGACAAGATGGACTGCAGTACTTGGGGGTTTTCGTGGCCTACCACCCCACGACCCCCACTAGTGCCGGGTTGATGTGGCGTTACCAACCCTGTGTCTGGCATGACAACACCATCCTCTGCGTCCATTGCGTCATCACCTGAAAAATAGAGAGGAAAAGGTCAATACACATGTCAGAAGCACACGACACACACACACACCGACAGCAAAGGCATCAGGCAGACATGTGACACACAACATATGACCTGGCATGCATGCTGGGTCTACTTTGAATAGCTTCTGTGATCAGACCTGTTGAAAGGTGGCAGTTTCTATGCAGTGCAGAAAATATGTACGCCACTCACTACCTACATGTACAAGCACTACATGGTGTGTGCCAGGAAATGTGAAGGCAGTGCAATGTCAAAATCAGACATCACATGCATTGTGCATGCAATGTGTACCATGCCTAGAAGCCAAGCACCCCTCCACCCCAGTACCAAAGCAGGGATGCCTAGCATGGTATCAAAAGGCTGACCATACACCTGTGTATTGACAGGCAGTGTTGACTGGCCTCAACAGCTTCATGTGATTCAAATTACAACACTGCAAATGATGCTGGGACAGTGGGCAGGACACATGATGGAAACTCCGGAGGCCGCCCACGTGTGAAGAAGACACAACAAGAGTTGGACAGAGTCATTGGCCATTGAACAGGCTGAGGCCTGTGAGCCACACAGATTGTCAGAGCCTAAACATGTGTGCAACGCAGGACTGAGGCACAGTTGACATGGGAAGGCTGATGAGATGGCAGGCAATGTATGTAACCAAGGGCTTATATTACAGTGATCATCCAGTCAAGGACACATAGGTGCATGCGTGCAATGCACATGGAGCATGAATGGGCACTCATGTCCCTGCGGGACATCTGACCCATGCACAGTATAAGTGAAATACCCTGCATCGAGTACTAAGGCTGTACCAGATGGCATATGCTGGCAGATCCCACGCTGGAAGTTAGCATCTACACAGGACACATGAACAAGAAAGTACACATTGGCAAGATTGGAGCAGACCAGTGCAAAGGTGGAACTGGGGTGCAGAGTGGCAGAGGAGGGGCAAGGGAGCATGCCTACATGGAGTCCCGCATGCAGGCAGAGGAGACATGCATGACGGTAGCATTGCATTACTTACGTATCAGAACCATGTACACGTCACATGTAGCAGCAATCATGCACAACACATCCCACAAGTGAAACACACACGTCCTCAACAAACACGCATCAACACTCACTGGACTGGGCATCAAAGTCCAGCTTCTCTCCCACTCCTTCGACCAATTCAGGTGGTATGAACTCCGCAACGAGAGCCTCATGCGGAGTCAGTTCTTCCTCCTCTGGTGCAGGCCCACCGCCAGTCACCAGAGTCAAGTTGTAATTTGAGGCACGCTTGGCCTTAGTGCTGCGCTTGATGTCATTCCAACGCTTTTTGCACTCCTGCGCCGTGCGCACCTCATGGCCGAATGAACTGACATGTTCCGCAACATGCTTCCAGTGGGTGTCACGTTGGGCAGCCGTGGTCTGACTATTGGCACCCACTAGCATGTCACGGCTGTGGCCCCGCACGTAGTCCACGAGGAAGTCCAGTTCCTGCTTACAGAAAGGCTTCTTCCTCGACGTGCAGGAGGTCGTGGCTGTGTGTGGGGTCCCAGCCTGTGCTGCAGGTGCAACCTTCCTCCTCTTGGACTGTGGCGCAGACCCTGGCTGGCTAATGCCGCCCTGACCAGCATGGCCAGTGGGTTCGGTGGATTGAGCCAAGGGAGTGGCAGGTGGAGGGATGACCAGAGGCCTGACTTGTGTCAGTGGCAGCTGGGTGCCCACTAATGGACCCTGCGCAGCAACATCAGCTGTGGCAGGGTGGTTGGCCGCAACGGTCCTGGTTGGCAGACTCACAACCGGGGTGCTGTTGGGTGCATCTGCCCCTGCACTTGCCAACACCCGGCTGTTCGGGGCAGCAGATGACATGACTGCCCCAGGGACACGTGTCTTGGTCTGAGCAGCCCGGCCTGCCCCTATGGTTTCCCCCCTGGCCTGTTGGAGATCTACCAAGGGCTCTTCAAGTGCCAACGCAGCCTGCGCTGGCAGACCCTGAGCCTGGGTGGCGGTGTCCACAGCTGCACCTGCAGCTACCACCACCCTTGGGCCCGTGGCAGTCGATGGAACGGACTGCCGGGTCATATGGGTGCCAGTGCCAGATGCAGGAGCTGCATCCCCCGGAACCACAGGGGGTGGTGGCATGGCTGCACCGACACATGGCACAACATTGTGCTCAAGTGGCGCACCTTTGCCTCTTCCCCCTCTGTGGCTGCCCTGGACACCCTGGAGTCCCCCTACTCCCTGGTCACCACGGCCACGTCCCCGACCACGCCCGCCACGAGGAGTACGCCCAGCTGAGGCGCCCCTCACCTTTGGTGGCCTCCCAACCATGGCACAGATGTAGTAGTGCTGGCACAGATGGAGTGGTGCCAATGGGAGGTGTACACCATAATTGACCTGGGCAATTGGGGTGAAGGGGGTGGGAAGCAAGATGTTAACAGCCCCCCTGCACCTGCAAGGCTGTATGTGACCCCGGTGATGTGGTGATGGGTCACGCAACGCTCAGGCACCCCAAAACTGCAGTAAAACCGTGCACGCAACCCTCTAGCCTACGTGCGTGGATTCAACCTCCCGCAGTACGCGGTGGCACCCAGTAACACGAATAACGCGTACGCGTGGGACACGCAGGCTACTATGACATCGAAAATGGGTGCGATACACAGGGGCACCCGCAGTGGGAAAAAGAGCGTGTGTGACTCACCGTCTGACTAGCTCGATGCAGAAAAACACGCGTAGCCAATACCCCCGCCAAAAGAAGAGATACGTCCTTGATAGCTGTGAAGTTGTGATGGCGCGCGAAACAACAGGAAGCAGCAACACACGTCGGTCTCCACGAAAGGCACGTACAGCGAACTGCTGGGCCCGCTCACCTTTAACCCATGCTGAGGGAAACGCACGCGCGCGTCACGTCACTTACGCGCATAGGCCCTTTCCTCGTATTACACGCGGACGTGCAGTTTCCACGCGCGCTTACACGTATTGGCCCTTTCCTCGTATTACACACGGACGTGCAGTTTTTCACGCGCGCTGAAATGCGCATGCACGTCTGTACGCGTCACGTCACAGGGGCCCTTGCGCTTGATGGGCCTTCTGTCCAATGAAAATGCGTATGCGTGCAGACGCGCTTACGCGCTAAGGGCCTTTCCTCGAATTACACGCTGACGTGCTGATTTTTCACGTGCCAAATCACTCCGTATCAAGCTGGCCACGCGTATGCACACGGAAGACCACGCTCCTGCCCAGAAGGCCGAACTACTGCCCCCCAGAGCCCCGAGCACGCTCCCACCTGCCATCTGCTGCTGCCTGACTGCCTGCTGCCCACGTGCACTGCCATTTGCTGCCTGCACATCAGCCAGGGGTGCTGTTGCTGTGACCACCCCTGCTGGAACCGAAGACTCCCGACTGGGATTCCATCGCTCCACAGCCCAGCCCCAGGACCCAGTTGCCCACCCACTCCTGCCTCTGGGGTTGTCATGTCGGGGCAAACACCATCTGTGACCACTGACAACCCCCGGCCAGAGAGGCAGAGGGGCACCAGCTTGAGTGCCACCGAAGTTGGTGTCCTGGTGGAGCAAGTCCTGGGGCAGTATAATGCCCTCTTCGGAAGTTCCCGCGCCGACAAGGAAGGACGGACTCGGATCTGGACTGACATCGTGACTGCCATCAACGCGGAGGGGGTGGCAGTCCGCGACTTACAACATGTCAGGAAGCGCTGGGAGGACTTCAGGTCCAGGACCCTGAACAAGGCCCGGCGCCTCTTGAAGGCAGCGGATGCCAAGGGGCGCCAGGGCCACTTGTCGGAAGAACAGATGAGGGTCCTGGAACGCATATCCCCAGCGCTCCACGTCCAGGTCCTAGAGAAGCAGACCCGCCTGGAGTCGAGCGGTGAGTGTACATGCATCCTGATTGTGAGCAGTGCGTGTGGTGATTATTCAGTATTGTGCAGGTTGCACATCTGTTTGTATGGGGTCGAGTATGGGTGGGGGTGTACAGGGCCGTGGGGCTGACACATGCGAGGGCTGTGATGTGTGAGACATGGATGGTGCTTGTGTGTGTAGGCTTGCATGCCAAATGCAGTTGTGTGGGCACACATGTTTGGATGAATGTGTATGTAAGTAGACATGTCCGTGATGTCACGCATGTATGTTGTTTTCAGCTGCATGTATCAGCACTGTGTACATGTGCATGTGTGTGTATTTGACAAGGGTGCAACAGTGATGCAACATGGATGCATGTGACAGCGGTATGTGGAAGCCTGATTGGCAGATGTGACATGGATGCCCGTCTGAACAGTGCGACACTTGGCAGAGGTGTACACATGCATGCAAGTGTGGTGGTGTGTGTACATGTGTGGTGCACTTCCTGTGTTGCATGTGATGTCTGGCTCACCTTTGCCTGCTCATGCTGTTGTATGTGTATGGATGGTGGTGGCAGTTGCGATATGGCTGTGGTATGGCTAATGTGTGCGAGTTGTAATGACATGTGTGTTGGGGATTGTGATGACATGTCTGAGGTTTGCCAATGCCACTCATGTACAACTGTCATGTGTGTATGTGTCCATTGTACAGTGCCCTGATGCCTGTGTTTTGTTTCTCCCTGTCTGCAGCATCAACTGATGAAGAGGGCGGAGAAGGTGCTGTGGAGCACAGCGGCGGGGATCCGACCGCCAGCCGGAGACGCAAGGCCCGGCTCCCCTCCCAGGTTGTCATCTCGTCGGGGAGTGAGGAGTCCGGTGCCACATCCCAGGCCGCAGCTGCCGGGGGGAGGTCCAAGAGGCGGAGGTTGGAGTTGGACTCCTCGGCAGCAGAAGGGGCAGCTGGGACCCCACAAGGCCCAACAGGGGAAGATGGCACGGAGTCATCCAGGTTGGTGGGGGGTTTGGTGGAGGAGGAGGCCGTGCAAGCACCACAGACGGGGTCTGGAGGTGGGGATCCCACTGGTGCTAGTGGTGCAGTGCAGGACCAGGGACAGGAGGCAGCACAGGCCGCCGCGGAGGTGCCTGTGTGCAATCCTGTCCCCGATCCTGTCCCTGCATCATCTTGCACCAGCAGGGATGCCTACGTCCAGACCCGTTTTCAGGCAGGGGATGAGCTCACGTCAACTGGCCTTCCTCTGCCTGCGGACGTGGCTATCCAGGTCTGGGTTGAGCCTGTCCTGGCTGGTGTGGCGTTGCGTCAACGGGCCATGCGAGGTGACCTGGAGTCTTTTCATGGAGAGACTGCACGTCATCTCGAATGGCTCGTTGACCACGTCAGCCTGCTGGGACAGGTCACCCAGGCCGGATTCCTCCGTCTGATGGGGCTTGCTCCGACCTCCTCCTCAACTGGACCCCCTACGCGCCAGTCGTCCTCTGTGCCATCTTCCCACCCATCAGTCACCTGGGTGCCCTGTGGTGCTGCCTCTGACGGTGCGGCCAGGCTGGTGGAGGAGGCATCCCTGCCACAGTCGGGAGTCGGACGTCCAGCAGGGGTGGCCACATCTACGACTGCACCCCAGCCGGCGGAGGATGTGCAGGCAGCAGGAGGCAGTGCACGGGCAGAGGCAGAGCAGCAGCAGCAACATGGTGGGAGCCATGAAGGCTCAGGGCCTTCGACATCGGAGGGGCAGGCATCGGCCGGAGGGCAGGAGGACCCAGGACAGATAGTGTCTTCCGTGTGGCAGCGGTTGGGCCACGCCATGGATGCGGAGCGGCAGCGGGCGGAAGAGGCACGGCTCACAATGGTCAGGGCGGAGAACTCCATGCGGAGGGCCCTGAGGCGGGCCGAGTGCCTCGAGGCAATCCGCAGGGGTTTGGAGGTGGACACGGCGACGTACCTGCAGACCCTCGGGGCCATGGAAGAGGACCGCCTCCGGGACATTGAGGAGGAGTTCGATGATGCCCTGGCCCGTAACATCCACAAGTGAGCCGTGAAACTAGCCCGCTGCCCTTGTACATAGTTTCTAGGTAGTGTTAGGTTTCATTTTTGTTTTTATTTTATTTGGACCTTTCGGACATTGGCCACATTTTTGTATATAGTTTTTTTTATTAGTTAGTGTAGTTAGATAGGTTTCCTTTATTTTGTTGGGATAATGGACCCTGGATTGTTCCCATGTACATAGTTGACAGTTGGATTGTATTTTATGTTTCTATTTTTGACCATGGAGCAATGGCTTTCTTTTTCATTTCCCATTGAATTTTGTTTTGTGGACATCGACTTTGGACATTACTTTGGATTTTTATTTTTGGTTTTGCTTTTTTTGACGGACATGCTTCTTTTCATTTTTGTACATTCACGTTTCTGTTTCTTCTTTTTTTATTCTATTGATGTTTCCTTTAATACATATTTTTTTTGGTGAACTTCAATGTGTGGTATCTCATTGGTTTCATGCATTTCATGATATGTGTTTTGAGATTCACTGACACCCATTGGGTGTATGTGAGGGAAATGTGTTTGTTTCGGAACTTGCAATTGGTGTTCTGTGATGTAATTGCAAATTATGAGTGGGTGGATGCAATACTCAGGTGGGTGTTTTGCATTTGGAGGCTGACCATAGGGACCAGGGATCTAGATTGTGATGACATGTTGGCTGGGGAACATGAGTTGCACATGGGTGGGGGCCTGCTGGCAGGTGCCCCACAGTGCTGGGGGGTGGGGGTGGTGGGGAACATGAGTTGGACATGGGTGGGGGCCTGCTGGCAGGTGCCCCACAGTGCTGGGGGGTGGGGGTGGTGGGAGAAATGGGTGGGGGCCTGGTGGAGGCTGCCCCTGGTGGCTGGCGGGTGGGGGTGGTGGGGAACATGAGTTGGTCATGGGTGGGGGCCTGCTGGCAGGTGCCCCACAGTGCTGGGGGGTGGGGGTGGTGGGAGACATGGGTGGGGGCCTGGTGGAGGCTGCCCCTGCACTGCTGGGGGGTGGGGGTGGTGTGAGACATGGGTGTGGGCCTGGTGGATGCTGCCCCTGGTGGCTGGGGGGTGGGGGTGGTGTGAGACATGGGGGGGGCTGGTGGAGGCTGCCCCTGGTGGCTGGGGGGTGGGTGTGGTGGGGAACATGAGTTGGTCATGGGTGGGGGCCTGCTGGCAGGTGCCCCACAGTGCTGGGGGGTGGGGGTGGTGGGGAACATGAGTTTGACATGGGTGGGGGCCTGCTGGCAGGTGCCCCACAGTGCTGGGGGCTGGGGGTGGTGGGAGAAATGGGTGGGGGCCTGGTGGAGGCTGCCCCTGGTGGCTGGGGGGTGGGTGTGGTGGGGAACATGAGTTGGTCATGGGTGGGGGCCTGCTGGCAGGTGCCCCACAGTGCTGGGGGGTGGGGGTGGTGGGGAACATGAGTTGGACATGGGTGGGGGCCTGCTGGCAGGTGCCCCACAGTGCTGGGGGTGGGGGTGGTGGGGAACATGAGTTGGACATGGGTGGGGGCCTGCTGGCAGGTGCCCCACAGTGCTGGGGGGTGGGGGTGGTGGGAAACATGCGTTGGACATGGGGGGGGGCCTGGTGGAGGCTGCCCCTGCACTGCTGGGGGGTGGGGGTGGTGTGAGACATGAGTTGGACATGGGTGGGGGCCTGCTGGCAGGTGCCCCACAGTGCTGGTGGGTGGGGGTGGTGGGGAACATGAGTTGGACATGGGTGGGGGCCTGCTGGCAGGTGCCCCACAGTGCTGGGGGGTGGGGGTGGTGGGGAACATGAGTTGGACATGGGTGGGGGCCTGCTGGCAGGTGCCCCACAGTGCTGGGGGGTGGGGGTGGTGGGGAACATGAGTTGGATATGGGTGGGGGCCTGCTGGCAGGTGCCCCACAGTGCTGGGGGGTGGGGGTGGTGGGCAACATGAGTTGGACATGGGTGGGGGCCTGCTGGCAGGTGCTCCGCAGTGCTGGGGGGTGGGGGTGGTTGGGAACATGAGTTGGACATGGGTGCGGGCCTGCTGGCAGGTGCCCCACAGTGCTGGGGGGTGGGGGTGGTGGGGAACATGAGTTGGACATGGGGGGGCCTGGTGGAGGCTGCCCCTGCACTGCTGGGGGGTGGGGGTGGTGTGAGACATGGGTGTGGGCCTGGTGGATGCTGCCCCTGGTGGCTGGGGGGTGGGGGTGGTGGGAGACATGGGTGGGGGCCTGGTGGTGGGTGCCCCTGCACTGCTGGGGGGTGGGGGTGGTGGGAGACATGGGGGGGGGGCTGGTGGAGGCTGCCCCTGCACTGCTGGGGGGTGGGGGTGGTGGGGAACATGAGTTGGACATGGGTGGGGGCCTGCTGGCAGGTGCCCCACAGTGCTGGGGGGTGGGGGTGGTGGGGAACATGAGTTGGACATGGGTTGGGGCCTGCTGGCAGGTGCCCCACAGTGCTGGGGGGTGGGGGTGGTGGGGAACATGAGTTGGACATGGATGGGCGCCTGCTGGCAGGTGCCCCACAGTGCTGGGGGGTGGGGGTGGTGGGGAACATGAGTTGGACATGGGTGGGGGCCTGCTGGCAGGTGCCCCACAGTGCTGGGGGGTGGGGGTGGTGGGGAACATGAGTTGGACATGAGGGGGGCCTGCTGGCAGGTGCCCCACAGTGCTGGGGGGTGGGGGTGGTGGGAGAAATGGGTGGGGGCCTGGTGGAGGCTGCCCCTGGTGGCTGGGGATGGGGGTGGTGGGGAACATGAGTTGGTCATGGGTGGGGGCCTGCTGGCAGGTGCCCCACAGTGCTGGGGGGTGGGGGTGGTGGGAGACATGGGTGGGGGCCTGGTGGAGGCTGCCCCTGCACTGCTGGGGTGTGGGGGTGGTGTGAGACATGGGTTTGGGCCTGGTGGATGCTGCCCCTGGTGGCTGGGGGGTGGGGGTGGTGTGAGACATGGGGGGGGCCTGGTGGAGGCACCCCTGGTGGCTGGGGGGTGGGTGTGGTGGGGAACATGAGTTGGTCATGGGTGGGGGCCTGCTGGCAGGTGCCCCACAGTGCTGGGGGGTGGGGGTGGTGGGGAACATGAGTTCGACATGGGTGGGGGCCTGCTGGCAGGTGCCCCACAGTGCTGGGGGGTGGGGGTGGTGGGAGAAATGGGTGGAGGCCTGGTGGAGGCTGCCCCTGGTGGCTGGGGGGTGGGTGTGGTGGGGAACATGAGTTGGTCATGGGTGGGGGCCTGCTGGCAGGTGCCCCACAGTGCTGGGGTGTGGGGAACATGAGTTGGACATGGGTGGGGGCCTGCTGGCAGGTGCCCCACAGTGCTGGGGGGTGGGGGGGGTGGGGAACATGAGTTGTACATGGGTGGGGGCCTGCTGGCAGGTGCCCCACAGTGCTGGGGGGTGGGGGTGGTGGGGAACATGAGTTGGACATGGGGGGGCCTGGTGGAGGCTGCCCCTGCACTGCTGGGGAGTGGGGGTGGTGTGAGACATGAGTTGGACATGGGTGGGGGCCTGCTGGCAGGTGCCCCACAGTGCTGGTGGGTGGGGGTGGTGGGGAACATGAGTTGGACATGGGTGGGGGACTGCTGGCAGGTGCCCCACAGTGCTGGGGGGTGGGGGTGGTGGGGAACATGAGTTGGACATGGGTGGGGGCCTGCTGGCAGGTGCCCCACAGTGCTGGGGGGTGGGGGTGGTGGGGAACATGAGTTGGACATGGGTGGGGGCCTGCTGGCAGGTGCCCCACAATGCTGGGGGGTGGGGGTGGTGGGGAACATAAGTTGGACATTGGTGGGGGCCTGATGGCAGGTGCCCCACAGTGCTGAGGGGTGGGGGTGGTGGGGAACATGAGTTGGACATGGGGGGGCCTGGTGGAGGCTGCCCCTGCACTGCTGCGGGGTGGGGGTGGTGTGAGACATGGGTGTGGGCCTGGTGGATGCTGCCCCTGGTGGCTGCGGGGTGGGGGTGGTGGGAGACATGGGTGGGGGCCTGGTGGTGGGTGCCCCTGCACTGCTGGGGGGTGGGGGTGGTGGGAGACATGGGGGGGCCTGGTGGAGGCTGCCCCTGCACTGCTGGGGGGTGGGGGTGGTGGGGAACATGAGTTGGACATGGGTGGGGGCCTGCTGGCAGGTGCCCCACAGTGCTGGTGGGTGGGGGTGGTGGGGAACATGAGTTGGACATGGGTGGGGGCCTGCTGGCAGGTGCCCCACAGTGCTGGGGGGTGGGGGTGGTGGGGAACATGAGTTGGACATGGGTGGGGGCCTGCTGGCAGGTGCCCCACAGTGCTGGGGGGTGGGGGTGGTGGGGAACATGAGTTGGACATGGGTGGGGGCCTGCTGGCAGGTGCCCCACAGTGCTGGGGGGTGGGGGTGGTGGGGAACATGAGTTGGACATGGGGGGGCCTGGTGGAGGCTGCCCCTGCACTGCTGGGAGGTGGGGGTGGTGTGAGACATGGGTGTGGGCCTGGTGGATGCTGCCCCTGGTGGCTGGGGGGTGGGGGTGGTGGGAGACATGGGTGGGGGCCTGGTGGTGGGTGCCCCTGCACTGCTGGGGGGTGGGGTGGTGGGAGACATGGGGGGGGCCTGGTGGAGGCTGCCCCTGCACTGCTGGGGGGTGGGGGTGGTGGGGAACATGAGTTGGACATGGGTGGGGGCCTGCTGGCAGGTGCCCCACAGTGCTGGTGGGTGGGGGTGGTGGGGAACATGAGTTGGACATGGGTGGGGGCCTGCTGGCAGGTGCCCCACAGTGCTGGGGGGTGGGGGTGGTGGGGGACATGAGTTGGACATGGGTGGGGGCCTGCTGGCAGGTGCCCCACAGTGCTGGGTGGTGGGGGTGGTGGGGAACATGAGTTGGACATGGGTGGGGGCCTGCTGGCAGGTGCCCCACAGTGCTGGGGGGTGGGGGTGGTGGGGAACATGAGTTGGACATGGGGGGGCCTGGTGGAGGCTGCCCCTGCACTGCTGGGGGGTGGGGGTGGTGTGAGACATGGGTGTGGGCCTGGTGGATGCTGCCCCTGGTGGCTGGGGGGCGGGGGTGGTGGGAGACATGGGTGGGGGCCTGGTGGTGGGTGCCCCTGCACTGCTGTGGGGTGCGGGTGGTGGGAGACATGTGGGGGGGCTGGTGGAGGCTGCCCCTGCACTGCTGGGGGGTGGGGGTGGTGGGGAACATGAGTTGGACATGGGTGGGGGCCTGCTGGCAGGTGCCCCACAGTGCTGGGGGGTGGGGGTGGTGGGGAACATGAGTTGGACATGGGTGGGGGCCTGCTGGCAGGTGCCCCACAGTGCTGGGGGGTGGGGGTGGTGTGAGACATGGGTGGGGGCCTGGTGGAGGCTGCCCCTGGTGGCTGGGGGGTGGGGGTGGTGTGAGACATGGGTGGGGGCCTGGTGGAGGCTGCCCCTGCACTGCTGGGGGGTAGGGGTGGTGTGAGACATGGGTGGGTGCCTGGTGGAGGCTGCCCCTGGTGGCTGGGGGGTGGGGGTGGTGGGGAACATGAGTTGGACATGGGTGGGGGCCTGCTGGCAGGTGCCCCACAGTGCTGGGGGGTGGGGGTGGTGGGGAACATGAGTTGGACATGGGTGGGGGCCTGCTGGCAGGTGCCCCTGGTGACTGGGGGGTGGGGGTGGTGTGAGACATGGGTGGGGGCCTGGTGGAGGCTGCCCCTGGTGGCTGGGGGTGCAGGGGGACATGCGTTGGGGGGGAGTAGTGCAAGTTGACATGTGGGTTGGCTGGTGGGCATGGCCATGGTGGGTGGGGTGCCTGCATGACATGTGCTGGGTAGGCCCCTGTGGTGTGAGCCACCTGCAGGGGCCGTGGAGGGTGTAGAGGGAACACCTGGGAGGACCCACACGTGCAATTCACGTGTGCTGCTCCCCGCGCACCCCTGTAATACACGTACCCTGTTGATATCGCGCACACCTGTAATACATGTACCCCGCTCAATCGCGTGTGTAACTACCCGCGCACACCTGTAATACACGTACCCCGCTCAATCGCGTGTGTAACTACCCGCGCACCCCCGATATAGACGTACCCCGCTCAATCGCGTGTGTTACTTCCCGCGCACCCCCGAAATACACGTACCCCGCTCAATCGCGTGTGTAACTTCCCGCGCACCCCCGAAATACACGTACCCCGCTCAATCGCGTGTGTCACTTCCTGCGCGCCCCCGAAATACACGTACACCGCTCCCCCAGGCCCGATCACGTGTAAATGTTCACGCGAACCCCTGAAATACACGTAGCCCGCTCCCCCAGGCCCGATCGCGTGAAGAAGTTCACGCGAACCCCTGAAATACACGTAGCCCGCTCCCCCAGGCCCAATCGCGTGTAGAAGTTCACGCGAACCCCTGAAATACACGTAGCCGCTCCCCCAGGCCCGATCGTGTGAAAATGTTCACGCGAACCCCTGAAATACACGTAGCCCGCTCCCCCAGGCCAGAACGCGTGTGTGACTTCCCGCGAACCCCCGGAATACACGTACCCCGCTCAATCGCATGTGTAACTTCCCGCGCAACCCCGAAATACACGTGCCCCGCTCGCACAATTGCTGTATGTTGCCACTTTTGTAATGCGCAGGGACGCTACCGCCTGCCTTCGTGTGGCGGACGTGTATCGGCTTGTGCGTGTCTTTCGCTGTGCGTGGCTTTGCCCTATTCGATTCCATGAATACGTGTGGTCCGGGTGCGTGTGGGCGTTCCGTCTGCTTCCCTGCAGTACATCCCCAGTTACGCCCTTGTTTTCGCGAGTTGTTCCCCATTCCGCGCGTTACGCCCCGTGTTCCGCCCACTTTCTAGTGTATGCGCCGAGGTTGTGCGCTTTCACTGTGCGCGTCGCGCACGTCTTTCGGGATGTTGCAGTGACGTGTGCGCCATGCACGGGTTTGGCGCACATCCCGAGGTAAACACGCGCAGGGACTTCCATGAATCGCACGCGTGCGCGTGCGCCTGTTTTTTTCCGCTTGCGCCTGCTTGCGCGAAGATTTTCGGCGCACGTTTGTTCCATGAATCGGCCCCTTAAATGTAAAAGTACTTAGATCAACTATATATGTTTGGTAACTGATATTTGTTTCTTAAAATATCATTGTTATTCTCATTTTACATACATATAAAGTATGGACTTACAAAATCCTGAATGTTATGTATTTTCTTCTGGTTCCTTCTCTTGAACATCTTTTTTAATTTTTTCCTCTGTAGGATAATTTTCATCCAGCCATTCTGTGTAGTTTTCAATTGTACTGTGATAGAAACAAATACTGCTTGTCACCTCAGATATTAGAATAAGCATTGGAGAAGGCGTACATGGGGAGAGAAGGTGGAATTCCTTGCATTTAGTTTCTGATTGGTTGTTTACTGTTTGTGTGATGGGCAGCTGCCAATAAGATGTCAAGTACTTCAGATGCTGTTCTACTGTTGAAACTACAGGACAATGTACTTTTTTGATTGTTGTTTACATGTGCCAATACAACTATGGACTAGATTGCATCATAATGGTACAAATTGTTCTGCACAGTGAATTGTTATTGTTTGAGAGTGAGGTGTCGTTTTATATTGACCTATTTTTTGGGGCTATTTTTATTGTTTCATTGCATATTTGAGAATGGGACTAATAGTGATGTTGAGGTCATTGGTGACATGCTTTCAAAGCATTGGATCTGAATGTTTTTATGTTTCTATCATATAATTTTAGAATTAGTTTTTGAAATGAGAGTTTTATGCTGAAATTGTGCAGAAATATTTTTGAAAGGGAGCAAAGGTGTTTTCTCTTTGGGAAAAGAAAATGAATTAGTCATCCAAGGAAAGAGCAGAGAGAAATGTTCCAAGATTGTTTGAATTGTAATGGAGGTGAAGAGTATAGGCCTCATTACGACCCTGGCACTAATGGTTTAACGGTGCCGTAAAGAGCGTTGGCGCCGTTAAACCATTAGCGCCCGATTACAAGGTCCCTTAGTGGGTTGGAGGCTTTAACTCCTGCTTTTTGCAGGCGTTAAAATCCAACCCGCTAAGGGACCTTGGAGCTAATTACGGCAACCGTAATTTACGGTGCCGTAATTAGCGCCTTCCCCATCCCCATTATGCCCTATGGGGCAAAATGGGAATGGGGAAGGGCAAATGGTGAATGGGGAATTACCGCCCCTGCCAACCTTGTGATGGGGGCGGTAATTCCGCCATCCACCATGCCGGAGACCGGCATGGACCATGGTGCTAATAGCACCATGGTCCAACGCCTGGGTTGTAATGAGGCCCTATATCTCTGATTGATGTTTTTTTTTTAAATAATATTGGTAAAATAACACAAAGGCTCTTTTAGGAGCCAGCCAGAGAAGTTTCTAAGTATATAGGAGAACGAAAATACTTCTGATGGCTTTTTTTAAAATAGCCATGGCTACGGTAGCAGCCAATCAAACATCATGCCCTATTAAAGGTATTTATAGCCGCGGGTATCAGTAACCCAATGGGACATCGTGCGATTTTTGGCAGGTGCAGCCACGACTATAAATGCTACCTAGTTAGCCGTAGGTTTTGCAATACCAATTTTTGTGCATTGATCATAATATTTAATGGATTTGACATTACACAATTGTACATGTATTTCTGATTTGGTGCTCTCATGTGTACATTTGTGTTCTTTACATGTATGCACCTTGTTAATATGTCTTTTTGAATCTTCAAAAATGTTATGGGTAGCCGCGGCTAGCAGCGGTTGCCCAAACCCACGGCTATCAATGCTCCAATTGGAGATCGTGCATTGTGGCAAGCTTTTGTAGCCACGGATATGAACCCGCTGTTCATACCCACAGTCACAGCTGTTTGTATTTTGGTGCAGTGATCTTATTATTTTATGGATGTTTTAGCACAGATTTTACATGTCTTTCTGTTTGGATGTTCTAAACCTCAAGGCATGTGTGATTTAAATTTGAAATCTTAGCTAAATGTGTTTTTTTCCTGTGTGTGGGAAAAATGTATGTGTACCCCACGGTTATGAGATGTCTCCTCAGTGTAACTGGGGTTATAGGCACGGCTATATAATTTGTCCAATTAAAAAAAATAATGGTTTAATTTAATTGTGTATCTACATGTTCTAAAAAATAGTCTTTAGAAGGATTGTTCTGGGTTTATTGAGTGTTATAGGTTGTAATAAAAATGTGTTGGTGAAGTATGAACATGGAGGCAGCAGGTCACACGTTTGCAGGTATTTATTATGGTTACTGCATCAAGCACATAAGCAGTGCAGCTGGAGCAGTCCTCTCCCAGCCATCCACTCCAACTGTCTCCACTCTGCTCCCTTCCATTCTAGAACACACTCAAACACATACATTCCACTCATGCCACTCGCACCAGTAAGCACACTACACACCTCCCACCTCAAACACACAAGGACACCCAAGAACAAATACATTCTACTCATGCTACTCGCACCAGTGATCACACTACATACAGTACACATTTATTTAATTATCTGTTGGTATAGACAGTTGAGGTCACCCACATTGACCTATCACATAATCCTTCAATTTTTTGGGACTCTCTGTTTTCCTCAAGGACATCCGTTCCACTTCCCTTACTTTCTCCAACTTGTCTTGACCAATTATTCAAGGAACACACTGCTCTTCGACCTTCAACACTCTATTCATATTCCACGTCCTACCATCCGAAAGACTTGCACAACTTGACATGGTTTAGACCACTTCAATGGCCCGTCTCTCAATGGTGTAGGTAACTTCACCCACAACACATCAGCAGTGTTCAAACAACTCTTCCTGACAACTTTTCCTCCTGATATAGTAACTCTTGTTATAAAAATGCATTTCCCAAACTCACATTTACACTCTGGGACACTGTCCCACGTTCATCTAGCTCTCTTCTTCCAAGGGGGACACAACTTGCAATTAGCTCTACTCCCTACTTAATTCAATGGGTGACACAGCTGTCGCACAATGAGGTGAGAATCAATGTGCCTCGATCCTTCTCATCACCACATCTCCAGTCTTCACCATTCGCCCACACCCATCAAATGCAGTCCTTGATCACCTTGTTGAATCTTTCAGCCACACCATTAGACTGTGATACATTGAGGTAAATGTATGATCAATACAATTCTCCCTCAAATACTAACACATCATTTTGACAGTATGTCAATGAGAACTATGCAATCATTCTGCACTCCTTTACTCCATATGGGACCAGTAACAACCACCAACTTTCTCCCATGGCCTGGTGGGGATGGCAACTACGCTCATTGGGGTCTCTCGAACAACCAAACTCTTCTCACTCAGTGAACATGAAACACAAGTCATCACAGCTCATAAAACACAATTCCTCACAGCTCATTCCATCTCCAGATCACACCCTGGCCACCAGTATTTGGCACAAACAGTTTGTTAAGTTTTTGTGATACCTTGATGCCCTTTCTGGGCAATTTCTGCGATCCTCCTCCTGACCCGAATAATCCTGTCCCCTCTCATTACAAACTCACTATTCATATACAATTCCTCTCTCAACATTCATACTCCTTCTAAATCTGAAGCATTCATGGTTCCTTTCTTAATCATCCCTTTTTCCACCAGTTCTGCCTTTATCTCTTAAATTCTCATCACTTTCCACAGATTCATCCTATTCATCCTAAGCAATCATTTTCTGTTCCACTAATAACACACAGTCTAGGTCATCTTCGTCTTCTTTCTCTTCCTTATTGTTCGTCAGCCGAGATAAACAGTCAGCAGGAATATTCCTCTTGCCTGGAAGATACTAGACATTGAAGTGATATTCTTGAAGTGCCACTACCCATTTTCTTATCCTCGAAGGCACTTCATCTAACCCATTTTTTGCAGTGTTTCTGTCAATGGTTTATGATCCATTCTGATCATGAAAGTTGAGCCCCACAGGAATGTCCTACATTTTCTAATGCCATATTTTATTGCTAATAACTCATTTTCAATTGTTGAATAGTTCAATTATGCACCGTTCAACATGCATGATGTAAATGCTATCACACATTCTTCCTTCTCTTCTACTTGTGTGAACACAGCCCCTTCACCAGTATTGCTCACATCAGTAGAAATAACAGTGTTTCTCCGCATTTTAAAATTCTGTAGGGAGGGCATGTTCTCCAGTGCAGTTTTTATATTTTCAAATTCCGATGTACATTGTACAGTCCATTCAAATGTCTCCTTGTTCTTTAACCAAAATCTCATATGAGCTGTTTTATCTGCAAAACATTGGGCCTCATTATAACTCAGGTGGTCCGGAAATAACGGTGGCGGTAAACCCGCCGCCACCGTTGTTTCCGGGCCGCCTGATCCCGACTCCTGCAGACGGGAGATGATGTTCCCGCCAGGTCTTACCTGGCGGGTTTAACACCCCCGCCTGCAGGCGGCCGAGTGAACACCGGCAGCATTACGAGATGCTGCCGGTGTTTCCATGATCCCCATTCCCATCGAGTCCCATACGACTCGATGGGAATGGGGATTAACACCATTCCGCCTCCGTGATTCCCGGAAAACCGGGGTTGTAATGCCCCGGTAATTCTGGGAATCACGGAGGCGGAATGGTAATACGAGTCCGGCGGTAACCAGGCGGTTTTACCGCCACGGTTACCGCCGGACTCGTAATGAGGGCCATTGTATGAATTTTGCATAGAATTCTGCCATTCCAAGGAACGAGCATAGTTGCTCCTTAGTGCTTGGCTCTGCTACATTTCTCATGTTGTCCACTAACTTCTTTTTTACATTAACTCCACTGGCTTATACAGTGTGTGTCCAATGTATTCAATTGTTTCTTGGTTAAATTTGCATTTATCTCTACTCAATGTAAGTCCACTTTCAATCAACAAGGCCATTACTCTTTCCAACCTGCTATCATGCGTCCTTTGGTTGGGAGCAAAAACCAGCACCTCATCTTGGAAGCAGATTACTCCTTCATTTTGGAATATCTGATGCACAATCCTCTGAAACACTGACGCTGCCGACACCAGTCCAAATGGCATCCCTACAAATTGGGAAAGTCCTACCGAAGTGATAATGGCCATTAATTGTTTAGACTCATTGTGCAACTTCATCTGGTAGTATGATGATGTGAGGTCTAAAGATGAAAACGCACGTGCTACCCCTGAACTTGATAGTGTTTCTGCTATATTTGGAAGGGAATGATGATCTGGTATTACCCACCTATTTAGAGACCTCAGGTCGACACAGAGCCTTAATTTGCCATTTGGTTTTGCCACTACCACTAATGGTGATACCCATTCTGAAGATTCAATTGTTTCAATTATTCCATCCTGTTCCAGTTTCACTAGATCACTCTTAACATGTTCTCGAAGAGACATAGGGATAGCTCTCACGTTATGTACTACTAGCTTTAATCCAGTTGACAACCGTATTGTATGCACAAAGCCATTCAGTCACCCGATTTTGTTACTGAAGAGCTGTGTTTCTCTACATCACGGAGCCTGACACATTCTTCATCATTTGGGTTCAACCGAATGTTCAGACATTTTTGTTATAGCCAGCTCTTCCTTATTAGTGACAGAAACCTTTCCCAATGCAGACCTGCCTTTAAATCGAAACTGTGCCATGAAACATCCCAATACTTTTATGTTTGCACCTCCATGTGTTTGTGGTTTCATGTCAACATCTTTTAATGTGCAGTCTGCAAATTCTTTCTCCCAGACATTTTTCGGCATCAGAGTATACTTTGCTCCAGAATCCATCATCATTTGAATTTGATGACCATTGATGCAGACTAAATATTTAGAGGCCTCAAGGCCCTCCTCTTCATATTTCACAGCAAATACAGATTATTCGGCTTGATCATACCATTCTTCTATCATGTTGGTGGTATGGGACTTGCAGCACTTAGCAAGGTGACCCTTGCATATTGTTTGCAAGATGTCACACAGCATCACATCTGTAATAACGTCTCTGTGGTGGTGCTTTTGATTGTTTGGTCATGCTGGTGAAGGTTTTCAGTTTCACTGCCAGTTTGATGTTTGCAAGCGTTCATCTGACTGCTGGCCAAAATTACAAGTTTGGGGCAACCCTCTAAGGGCTGTGATGTAAACCTCCACGGTTTCCTCCTCTCAGTTTCTTCTTCTTTTTGTGATCTTTTCATGAATTTCTATCGTTCCAGTATTATGCAGATTTTTGTTTCATAGTGTTTATCTAGTTTCATTATGCACTTTTTATATTCATTGAAACCATCAGCTTCCTCATTCCGAAGTCAGGTAGGTCATCCCATTTTTCTTACCCAGGAGTTCCAAGGCAGTGCATTACTAGTGATGTCTTCCTCTCCGCACTGAAATTCGTCCCACATACCACTGCAGAACAATGTTCTAAGGATTTCTTCCAGGGCACTGGAGGATCTCCTGTATTTGGTATAAAAGTGGAGAAAAATAGTTTTGCATAATTTCTAGGTCATTTCAGATGTGGTCTCCTATCACAATTCTGACACCTTATGTATAGTTCACTCTCTACACCCTCTCCTTGTTTTTTTCTTTTTGTTTTGTGTGTGTTCGAACTCTATAGTTTTTAAATGAAAAAAAATGTTTTTTTAGAGCTAGTAGCAAAATGCTGTTTAAGCTGTTGTGTATTGTTGTTCATGGCAGTCTTTATTTTACTAAATAGTAGACTGGATGCTACTGTCCTCCTTCCTTTCAAACAGATGTCAGTGGAGCGGGGCAATAGAGGTGGGGGCCGTGGCGCTGGTTATGTGTTGCTTAGAAATGACTCCCATGTGTGACCACGGTGCGAGTAATACGAAAGGCTGCAGCACTGTTTATAGATTGCGCTGTGGGCATAGTGTGGAAGCCCTCTGACAATTGCTGGGAGACCTGGAACGGCACAGCGTAGTGATGTAGACGGGTCCTTTCCTCGAGGCCACTCACCGCTACGCTTGTGCTTGGGAGAAGCCAAAATGCTTTCCCTAATTTCAGAAATTTGAAAGGGAACGCTTATTTGGAAGCACCGCTCCCACTGCTTGCCGGCATTGAAGAAGGTGCCAAAACATGACAGACAATCTTCGTAGTAACTCAGGCCAATGAAGTAAGGCCCAAGAATTGCATGCTATGTGGATTCCTGCTAATGGGCGCTCGTCGCCAAACTGAAGAATAAACACGGAGGCAGGTCACAGGTTCACAGGTATTTATTAGGATTACTGCATCCAGCCCATTAGCAGTGCAGCTGGAGCAATCATCTCCTAGCCATCCACTCCAACTGTCTCCACTCTGCTCCCTTCCAATCTAGAACACATACACAATCAAACACATACATTCCACTCATGTCACTGGTACCAGCAAGCACACTACAGTTGGGCATTTTACTTGTTTGCTTTTTACATTCCTCTTTTTGTGCTATTGATTTCTGAAAGCAATGAAAGTGAAAAGTTTGTGAATTTTTGACATTCTGATTCCAGACCTCAGAGTGTTCAGATGTTATGTGTTTGGTTATTGTGAAGATCTATTGATTCGTTGGAGCAGCTGAAAGTCAGTGATTGTGTTTTTACATATATTTAATGTATAATATCTAATGTTATATATACAAAATGTATTTAGTAGGTTTAGGTTTGTAATTTAGTACAGTGTACAGGTATTACTTGGAAAGTAGGGATTAACATGTTATTTCAGGTTTTTTTTTGGAAGAGTGTTCAAGCAGTAATACATGTTATGCTATGGTTAAGTATGAGAAGAAGAGAAAATATATTTTGAATTAAAGGTTCTTTTTCACTGTTTTGTTAAAGGATTTATTTGATAATTTGCTGATACTGTGTCAATGGGAACCTTTTGTTTTATCTTTGTATTTGTTAAAATTAAACGGCTGTTTATCTGTTTTTAAGAAATATATGATTAAAAGTCTTACAACTCATTTTTTATAGAAGAAAATGCATTTTAGTTTGAAAAAAGGGTGTTTTTTCTGAGTTTTGTTGCATTATGTACTTTAGGCAGTTTGCTCACTAAGAATATATGTGAATTTGAGTGTAGCACTTCTTTTACAGATGTGAAAGTACTTTGCATCATTGCATTGCATACAGAACACCCTGGGTACCATCATTTACAGTACCATTGCATGCAGATGAGTTAAATTATGTGTACTAGTCAGAATAAAATGTTGGTAGCGCTTCATAAACAATTAACAGCAACTATATTTGTTTTTTTTCACAATCTGTTTGTAAATGATGTACCTTGGGAGGGCAGGGACCCAGTTGGGTACCATACTATGTGATGACATATACCGTTACACAATGTACATACATAGGAAGAAGTGAAATGAATGGGAGTGCATAGAAAACCCTACCATAAACCAAGCAGCATAACTCTACGCTTGACACATATTGCAGCTATGAATGTGCTCTGTAGTTGGATATCAAGCTGTTTCCTGTGGTGACTTCCTTTTGTGTCAGAGTTGTGAAAGTGTTTGAATGTGGCCTTAAATTTGACAAGTCTTATGATGGAGTGCACCTGAGCAGTGCTAACTTGGTTATGATGTTGGCCAATTTACTTTTGCTTATTTATGGAGATTTCTGGATTCTGTCAGCTTATTGTGAAAGTTAATCATCACTGGTAACTTACCAGTAAACATTTCTTCTCTTGTAAAGTGGTTTGGGGATTGTACACTGAGATAATGGCTACAGTATGCCAGGTACTACAAGAGTCTTTTGGGGATTTAGGCCAAATTCACCAGGGTTTCTAAGCAAATGTGAAATAAAGTGAAGCAGGTGAATGCACAGTGACTAAGACCTCAGAGTTTGCATTTCAATTTTTCTGCAGTAATCCATCAAATGTTCTTTCCTCTTTTTGTATAATTATGACCTTCTAAATCCTATGGTTTGTGTATTTCTTTGACCTCATATGTGCATGCTTTATCATAAGTTCTTAGTATGTGAAAGAAATGGCGTGTGTGGTCTATAAGAGCAGTTTATTTTTCATTCAGGTTTAGCATCTCACAAATGTACTGTGCCAACCACAGAAGCATCACAACCTGACCAACTCAGTTGTCATCCATTGAAAGTCCATTTTGCCCATCTCATTTATGCTATATGAGCTGCGCAGTACAAACCCAGATTAATCAAGCACTGAGAGCAGAGCTCTACATGGGGCATTTTTTAACACTCCAACACTTGCTCTCCAATCTAATTGGTGCATTATATACCTTAGCTATGTAGAGTTATAGTAATATATGTGAATTTGAGTCTAGCATTTGTGTCACAAATTTGAAAGTACTTTATATCACTGCATTGTATCAAGAACACTATGGGTAGCATAATGTTTAGCACCATAGCATCCACATGAGTTCAACCTGTGTGCTAGACACAACACAATCAGGCCGATTCATGGAATTAATGTGTGCCGAAAATCTCAGCGCGTGTGCGAAAGCGTGCAAATCGCAGCGCAAGTGCGAAAATCGCAGTGCAAGCGTGCGAAAGCCAGGCACATCGATTCATGGAAGTCTGTGCGCGTGTAAATACTGGGATGTGCGCTAAAATCCTGCGTGGCGCACGTGGGCGCACACGTCATCAAACGGCGTGCAGTACGCGCACTGCGAAAGTGCACATAGCGTGCCGCACACAACAAAAGTAGGCATAACAGGGGGCATAACACGCGGAATGGGGAACAACGCGTGAAAATGTGGGTGTTACGGGGGAAGTACAGGAGACAAATGCGCGGGACCCCCACACGCGCGCCTACAACACGTATTCATGGAATCGAACAGGGGAAACGCGTGCGCCAAAAAAGAAACGCTAATCCAGAAACACGTACGCCAGCAGGAAGCAGGCGTACGTGGACCCACGCAGCATAAAAGTGCGCGCAAACAACAAACAAGCTCAGACGCTACGATGAATATACCGTTCCTCGCAGTAGTGGTCGTGGGACACCGCAGGAGGAGGAGGATAGTCAGGGCCAGAATTTTTACACCCAGGACCAGCCTTTTTGGGATGCCTGATGACCATGTGTATGGGAGGTACAGGTGTCCACCTCACATTATACTCAACCTGGTGAGTGAGTGGGAGGATGACCTCACATCACCCACCCTGTGCTCCCAAGCACTGAGCCCCTTGGAAAAGGTGCTCAATGTACTGCACTTCTTGGCCACTGGTTCATTTCAGTGGACAAGTGCCATAGTGGGGGGGTGTCACAGGCAACGCAGTCACGCTGCCTACACCGGGAGTTGGCCATCATGACTACACGCCCAACAGTCCGCAGGCACATATACCTGCCCAGAACACCTGCAGAAAGGCAGGCTGCCATCCAGGATTTTTACAGGGTGGCACACTTCCCCAAAGTGCTAGGTGCCATTGATTGCACCCATGTGGCTCTACGTCCTCCCAGGGCAACTGAGCACATCTATAGAAACTGCAAGCACTGGCATTCTATCAACGTGCAGGTAGTATGTGATGCCAAGGGAATCATCACCTCAGTATATGCCAACTATCCAGGGTCCACCCATGACAGTTTCATTTACAGAATGTCAACCCTAAACCAGGACCTAGAAGCTGGGCGGCATGGCGATACATGGCTGCTTGGTGAGTATAAATGCCGCTGCACATGCATGCATGTCAGATACTGAGTAATGTCACAACCCCACTAATGATACCCATCATCACATTCCCAGGGGACAGTGCCTACCCTCTGAGCACCCACATGATGACGCCAATTCGGAACCCCACCACACCACCCGAGGTAAGATACAACACAGCCCATATTGCAACCCGGGGCATAGTGGAGCGCACATTCGGAGTGCTCAAGTCACACTTTCGCTCCCTTGACCGCCCTGGTGGGCAGCTGCTATACGCGCCCCCAGTAGTGTGCAGGATCATAGTGGCAGCATGTGTCCTGCACAACGTTGCAACCCGCCGGGGCCTGCCAGTGGACATGGTGGTGCCCCCACATCCCCAACCACATGCACGGCCGCTGCGCATGGGAGGGGAAAGGGCACATGGTGAGGCAGCCCGTTGGCAGCTGGTGGCTAATTACTTCACCTAAAATCACACCCCTGTGGAGTGCACACAGCCCTGGCACATACCAGCTGACAATCAATGATGATGACATAAGGGACAGTCAACTGTCACAACCATACCAGCCTGAGATTGGTCATCTGGAAGTGTTACATTGTGTGCATCCCTACTTACCCAAAGACAACCAATGCTGTGTCACAAAAAGACACACATTTATGCTGCATGAATGACTACCCCCTTGCAAAATATAACATGAAAACAGCGCCATGTCACCCAACCCCTCCCCATCTTCGCTACCCAACACACCATGGCATGTCATGCAATGTGAAAGCAAACAAAGGAATGCACAACACATGACACAAGTGTCACAAAGTGCACTGTCCCAAATGGAAACAGGCCACAGACAATATGCTCCCAATAATCAATAACAAACAGCACACATGACCAAATACTTACCAGCAACACAATACAGCAACACAGGATGAAACATTGCCAAAATATGACAGTACCAAATGAAAGTAGTGCAAGTTTTACAACCTGAATAAGCCAGCACATACACCCCTTCCAACTGCAGAGTGTTGACGTCAGGCAAATGTGTCAGTGTACTGCATACAACATGAACTGCATCCACAAAGGAGACGGCCTTGTGAAGACATGAAGAAGGTACCTGTGAATAAGGAGGAAGACATGGATGCACAAGCACATATCAATACGCCATGCAGTGTTCAATACAACAACAATCCCCACTAGGAATGTACACACAGTTTTGACTACAGACTGCCCACACAGCTCACGGGAGCCCAATGTCACTGTGTAAGTCACTGTCACTTGGTCACACCCTTTACAAGCCCATGGAAAGGGAAGCAGGAGGGGTGTGTGTGTCAGGAACCCAAGCATTTAACCCAAACACAGGACCAGCCTGCATGTGCCCAGTTGGAATACACAGTGGATGCCCACGGGAGCCACACAAGGCAACACACTGTAAAAAAAATCAAAAAATAAAAATAAAAATGGCCCTGTGGGGCGTGGGGGGGACCTCCCAGGAGGTTCGAGGACAGGGTGCACAACAACACCCACCTGCGTGGATGTTGCAAAATAAAAAAACCTCCATGGGCTCATGGCCTGCACGGCTACGCTATTGTGGGAGATCTGCTGCTGTCGCTCTCTTCACCCTCTGCTTCTGCATCAGGAGGTGGTGCTGCTATGGGAGGCAGCCCACGCAAAGCCCTCGTATGGTTCTCCATGGCAGCAAGCATGCGGGCGTTGAAGGTCTTATTCTGGAGGATGATAGTGCGGAGATCCCCATGCAGCACCTCACGGGTTGCCTGCATTTCTGCACGCATGGCCTCGTGTGATGCCCGGGTCTCCTCACGAGTTGCCTGCAGCTCAGCTGAGAGCAAATGTGTGAGCTGCTCCAGCTGCTGTTCTGACCTTAAATTTCGGAAAGCCTCAAGTTCACTTAGAGTCTGCCTGAGGAACTGGAGTTCTAACCTCGGGGCTTCCCTGTGGCCCTGTGACTCCACAGAAATGGCTTCCCGCAGAGTCTCCAGTGCCGCCCGTCGGTCCCTGTTGGACGCCAACATGTCTTCCCTGTGTGATTGGCAAATGGAGTCTGTTGCCTGCCGTTGTTGCTCCATCTGCCTTTCAGGGGGGAGAATGCAAGTGGCCACCCTCTCCATTGCCTGAGCCATCATTTCAACTGATGCTCCCTGTTGTGCTGCAATACCGTACATGGAGTTTTCCCATACAGTATTGCCTGGTGGCGCACGGCCACCGCGTCGGCGGGCACCACACCTGTTTGGGGTAAGGCGATCTGCACCTTGCTATGCCGGCACTGCCTGGGGCTGCAGGAATGCATTCCCCCTCTGATCTGCTGGCCCAGGAACAGGATCAGATGTTGTGGAGTGTGACCTTGTATCCGTAACCGCCAAAGGCGGAGTTACCAACACTGACATCCCCATAGAGGGTTCTATCCCTGGTGCAGGTGGGTTGGACAGATCAGAATCCCTGCCAGAAACACTCACCTGCGACAGCACATTAGTCTCATCATCTGATTCATCACCTGAATCATAGAGGTCTGGGGAGGTGCAACCAGAGACACCCCTGGACAGTATGGTCTGCAATAAGATTGGGTTTTCACCCACCAGCACACCACGTCCTCCACTGGTGCCCAGTCGTGCCTGAGATTCCTCCTGGGTCTGCACCATCTCCTCCACCTCTACAGCATCAAGTGCGTCATCACCTGCAAAAACATGAAAGACAACAAATGGAAACAGGCATGAGCACCACAGCACACAAATAGGCTTTACAAGCCAGAGATCCAGTACATGATTTACACATGTCCCACATGACAATAACCCTGGCATGCATGCACTGTCAATGGCCCTCATTACAACTCAGGCGTTAAGGGGTTTACGGCGCCGTAAACAGCGCCAACCCTTACCGCCTGAGTACGAGGTCCCTTAGCGCCATGGCGGATTTAACACCTGCTTTTAGCAGGTGTTAAAATCCATGGCGCTAAGGGACCATGTTGTTAATTACACCACCGTAATTTACGGTGGCGTAATTAACGCCTTCCCCACTCCCATTATGCCCTATGGGGCAAAAATGGGAATGGGGAAGGGTAAATGGGGATTGGGGACTTACCGCCCCGCCGACCTCGGAATGGGGCGGTAAGTCCGCCTACCACCATGGCGTAAACGTAGTTTACGCCATGGTGGTAAAGTCACGGCCCAGGCGGTAACTTACCGCCTGGGTCGTAATGAGGCCCAATGAGTTGGAAGGGGAGGCAAACAGCAGACACTGAGGACACCAAGGTGGAAAAGCAACACATTTGCTGCATGCTGGGTAGCACTGGCATCACACATTAGCCTGTGAGTGGCATGTCCAATACACATACATGACACATGCCAGCACACAGATGGCATATAGCCTAGCCATGGTACATTTGACAAGTAGAGCCATATGTCAGTGAATGAGTACTGTCACCCATCCATGTGAGAGGGACATGATGAGATGAAAAATGCTAAATAGTGTGACAAAATACGCATGTGCTACACACTGCAACACATACAGTGTACAATAATACAGTGATTGCAGGCAGAGGTACACATCAATGGTTGGTCACTTCAACATGACAGTAAACAACTATCATATTCCAAATTCAAACAGGCCCCAAAAATGAATGTGAGCAGGCCAATACTCAATCAGCCTAAATGGTCTAATCATTCACATAACAAGGTAACAAATGTGGGCCAATGTGGAGTGTAATCAATGACAGAAGCATGTCACATATGTGTCATTAGGGCTGAAAAATGTGTTGCAAAAATGGGAGAATTGAAACAATCAGCCTGAATGAACACTGAAAAATTCAGAACAATGTTGTTGTAAGATGACATTTCAAGGGCAACTGCAGTAATGTGGCGCCAATTGGCTACTGTGGGCAGAAGGGATACTGTCATACCCAAATCCAAGGCGCTGAATGTTTTGGAGGAAGCACATGGGTGACCCATACCTTTCAGGAGTACACACCCTCACCTGGCACTCAATCAGAACCTGTCAACCAAACAACATACACATGGATTACACACACATGCATGGGCACTAACCGGACAATGCGTCATAATCTGGTAAGTCTCCCACGCCTTGGATCTGTTCCTCTGTGATGAAGGTTCCAGCAACAGACTCATGTTCAGTGAGTTGGTTGTCCTCTCGTGGAGACCCACCGCCAGTCACCAGAGTAGAGGCATGATTTGAGGCCAGCTTGTTCTTTGCTCTGCGTTTCAGGTAATTCCACCGCTTGTAGCAATCATCAGCTGTGCGCCTCACAAATCCAAGGGCACTAATGTGGTCTGCAATGGTCTGCCAGTGTGCCCTACTTTGACCAGGTGTGGTCTTGCACCCTGCAGTCACCACCATTTTGCGGCTATGTGCCGACACATAGGCCACAAATGCATCAAGTTCGGCATCATTAAAGCTAGGCTTCCTTTTTGTGCCGGAGTGTGCAGCCGTGTCTGGGGTCTCAGCCTGTAGTGCCAGAGCACCCTTTTTCTTCTTTTTCAAAGGTGGTGCAGATCCTGAGTGGCTTACGCCGGTCTGGTCAGTAGGGGCAGAAGCGCAGGTGGACTGGGTACTAGAAGTGTGCAAAGGCACAATGACCATAGTCATAGTCATAGTCTTGGTGCAGGCATTGGCTGCAGAGTGATGTTTGCAGGGCCAACGTCGGTTTGATGGACTTGGACCCACACTGTCCCGGCTGGGAGACTCAGAGCTGGGGTGGATATAACTGCAGCTGCCCCTGCAGCCTCCCCACCCTGCCTACTTGGGGCAGCAGATGACATTGCTGCCGCAGATCCACGTGGCCTGGTGACAGCAACTTGCACCGCCACACGTGGCTTAGACTTGCTGACCTGGAAGTCAGCCTGGGAGTCATGCTGTGCCGGTTCAGGTGCCAAAATGGGCCGGTCCAACAAGTGCTGAGCTGGGATGGTGTCAGCTATGTTTCCCACAACCATGGGGGGGGGATGGGTGTCCCTGATTGGTCCTCCACACACAGGGGTTTAGGGGCACCCTGCAAATCCTGGCCACGTCCCCTACCGTGCCAAGCACGCCTACCTTTTGGAGGTTGGCCACCTTTGCCTCCCTTACTGCTTGGTTGCCTCCCAACCATGGCACTGATGTTGTTGTGCGTATGGGAGTTGCAGTAAACAATTGTCCTGGGCAATTGGGGTGAAAGGGGTAGGGTAATAGATGGAATTCGTACCCTAGTGCTCTGGCAAGGCTGTATGTGACCCCTGGGGGAAGATGACGGGTCACGCAAACGCACAGCACCCCAAAAACAAAAGCACACATGCATGCAACCCCTGGTAGACCACGTGCGTGGAAAAATAAACCCGCACTATGCTGTGTCACCCAGAAACACAAAAATAAGCATGTTACACGCAGCCTACAATGATCACTGAAGGGGTACGCGACACACGGGGGCAACCACAGTTGGGAAATACGTGCGCGACTCACCGTCGGCCTTGAAAAAGAACGTGAAAAAGATGCGCGTGTGCGCGCATGCAACACCCCCACCAAAAGAAGAAAAGAACGCAGTCTGAGGAAAGAGGGAGTACGAACTGGAAACGTTGTGAAGTAATCACGTGTGAACCGACAAGAAGTACAAGATACACCCGCTCGCTCTCCACAAAAACCACGTACAAGGAAATAGCGTGATACTTGTACCTTTTAAGCCAGCCCACACGTGAAATATCACTTACGTGCTTACGCGCTAAGGCCCTTTCCTCCAATAGCTGGTGACATGCAGTTTTCTCACGTGCTGATTCACTATGCACCCGTGTTGTGGGCAACGCCTGCGCGCGTAACGTCACTGATGCGCTTACGCGCTAAGGGCCTTTCCTCGGATTACACGCTGACGTGCAATTTTTTCACATGCCAAATCACTCCGTATCAAGCTGGCCACGCGAATACACACGGAAGACCACGCTCCTGCCCAAAAGGCAATTTTCCTGCCCCCAAGAGCCCCGAGCACGCTCCCACCAGCCATCTGCTGCTGTCTGCTTGCTGCCCACGTGCCCTGCTATTTGGTGCCTGCACGTCAGCCACCTGCAGGGGTCCAGTTGCTGTGTCCACCCCTGCTGGAACAGAAGACTCCCGACTGGGATAACATCGCTCCACAGCCCTGCCCCGGGACCCAGTTGCCCACCCATGCCTGCCTCAGGGGTCGCCATGTCGGGGCAAACACCATCTGAGACCACTGGCGACCCCCAGTCAGAGAGGCAGAGGGCCACCACCTTCAGTGAGAAGGAAGTTGGTGTCCTGGTGGAGCATGTCCTGGGGCATTATGATGCCCTCTTCAGAACATCACATGCCAACAAGGAAGGACGGTTGAGGATCTGGGAGGACGCAGTGGTTGCCATCAACGAGGAGGCAGTGGCAACCCGCGACAACACGCACGTCAAGAATCGCTGGGAGGACCTGAGGTCCAGGACCCTCAACAAGGCCCGGCGCCTCGCGGAGGGGGGCCGGGAGAGCATGAGTAACATCCAGATGAGGGTCCTGGAACACGTAGCCCCAGCGCTCCACGCCCAGATCCTTCAGAGGCAGACCCGTCTGGAGTTGAGCGGTAAGTGGGAAAGCATTGATGTGTGAGACAGGGCATGTTGCAGTGTGCTGGTAGTCTGATACTTGCCTGTATGTCTGACATAGGCTATGTATGGATGTGTGTGTGCATGGACATCATGGTCATGCATGTCAGACCAGTAATGTGTGAACCACATGGATGGTGCATGTGTTCCAATGCAACATGGGGAGCTGTATGCAGAATGCACACATGAATGCATGCCAGTCTTTGTTCTTGGACATGGAGGGGGGTGAGGGATGAGTGCTGCTGTCATGTACATGTATGGTGCACATGTGTGTGTGTCTGAGAAGTGTGTGTGTGACTTTGAGACGGCATGGTGGCAGGTCACACGAGTTGGTAGCAGATCACTCTCTTCGGCAGGGGCCTCTCTCTGGAACAGCATTCCTGCCTCCCTGAAACTCGAGGAGAACCACCTCCGGTTCCGGAAACACCTCAAAACCTTCCTCTTTGCTTCTGCTTCCTCTCCTCCCCTCCCTTGCTGAACTCCTTACTGAAATTGCACTGGTTACCTGGCCACCCCTCTGATCTCTGGGCCAGGCCCTGTCAACTGCCCACCTGCACTGCCTCCCTGGCAACCCCTGCACTTGGGGACTGTTTCTGTATCCCTTCAGCCCCTTTCCAGCACTTGTCCGCACTTCCTGCACTTGACTGTTTTATTTTATGTGTTTTATTTATTTTATTTTTTCACTTCCCATGTACTGCACTTCCCCCTCTCCCTTCCCCCCCTTTCACTCTTCCTGTCCCCCCTTCCCATGCACTTGCACGATCTGAATGACACCTGGCCTAGTAATATCGTTATCTGTTCTCCCGTTGTTCTCCCCCTTGCCTCGTCGCGCCTTGAAACACTTGTGTATAGGCGCATTGTATAGGCGCGTTATTAATGCCATATCATATCATATCATGACAAATGTCCGTGATGATGTGTAGATTCACTCGTTGTATCCACTGTGTCCATCCACTATGTCTGTGGTTTACAAGCCATGATGCATGACCCTCCGGTGATGTGTGTGCATGGGACCAGTGTGAGCCATGATGCATGTGAGTTTGAAGTCAACATTTTGGTTAACAGAGGACCTTGTACATGGATGCTGATGTTGATTGTAGGCGCCAGGACTGTTTCTGCATGTGTGTTGCGTGCATTCACCCATGTGTTGTGGAGGGACAAGATGGAAGTAACATTTGACAGTGCTACTCATGTGTTATTGCTTCCTGTCTAGGGGAATATTGTACTGTACCCTGATGCTTGTGTTCTATGTCTCCCTCTACGCAGCATCAAGTGAAGAAGAGGGCGGAGATGGTGCTGTGGAGCCAAGCGGCGGGGATGCCTCCATTGGGCGGCGACTCAAGGCCCAGCCACCCTCCCAGGAATTGCCAACATCTGGGAGCGTGGGGGCTGGTGCTGCGTCTGCCACTACGGCTGTAGCGGAAGGGCCGGGTGAGCCCCCACAGGGGCTTGCAATGGGGGAAGACGGTGTGGAGACATCCAGGTTGGTGGTCTCCACAGAGGAGGAGGAGCCCGCTACTGAGCCGCACATGGGGCCTGGTGGGGGTAGTACCACTGGTGCAAGTGGTGCAGTCCAGGGCCAGGGTCAGGAGGCAGCACAGGTCTCCGCAGAGGAGCCTGTGCATGTCGCTGTCCTTGACCCTGTGTGACTGCACCACCATGCACCAGCAGGGATGCCCCGTCCCAGGCCCATCTGCAGGTAGGGGGGAGTGCCACGTCATCTGCCTCTCCACTACCTGTGGACGAGGGGTCCCACGACCATATGGGCGCCGTCCTGGTTGGTGTCACGTTGCGCACGCGTGACATTCGTGATGACGTGCATGCTTCCTGGGCGGAGCACGCACACCATCACGAAGAGAAGCGTCGCGACGTGGCACTGTTGGGAGGGGCCCTGGTCGGTGGGTTCCTACATGTGTCGCGCACTCTGGCAGACCTCTCCTCAATCTGTGGAGACTATTTGCCAGTCATTTTCCCTGCCGTCTTCTGGCCCAGATTCCACCAGGGCCCCCTGTGGACCTGGCCTGACCAACACAGCCAGCTTGGTGGAGATCCCATCCCTGCCACAGTCGGGAGTCGGCGGTTCAGCAGGGGTGGACACCACAACAACTGGAGTCCAGCAGATGGAGGATGTGCAGGCATCGGACAGGGCACATGGACAGCAGCAACAGAAGCAGGCTCTAGGTGGGAGCAATGATGGCTCAGGGCCATCGACATCAGAGGGGCAGGCATCGGCCAGAGGGCAGGAGAACCCTGGAATGGGTGTGTCTTCCGTGTGGCTGCGGTTGGGCCAGCGCATAGATGCGGAGCGGCAGCGGGCAGAAGAGGCGCGGCTCACCATGGTCAGGGCGGAGTTCTCCATGCGTCGGGCGTTGAGGCGGGCAGAGTGCCTCGAGGCAACTCGCAGGGAGTTGGACCAGGCCATGAGTGCATCCCTGCGAGACCTCGGGACCAGGGCAGAGGCCCGCCTCCGGGACATCGACATGGAGTTTGATGATGCCCTGGCCCAGGACACCACAGAGTGAGCCGCAGGACTTGCCCGCCGACATTCTATATAGTGTTAGGTTTCCTTTGTTCTTCTTTTAATTTGGAGTTAATGGACATTGCTCCACTTCGTGTGTATATAGTTTTTTCTTCCTAGGACTTTTTTGTAGGTTTCCTTTAGTTTGTGGATCATGGACCATTTGGACTTACATTGTATATAGTTGCAGACTTGTACATACTTTCTTTTTCTATATTCCCATGGATCAATGGTTTTTTAAAATTTGGATTCTGTTTTTATTATGGACATTGGCAATGGACCACTTTTTTATTCTACGTGATTTTTCTTTTTTTTTTACTTCATTGGATTTGCAATCATTTTTTTATACTTCAGTCATTGTGCATTGATTTTCAGTTCACTATTCATCAAAGTCAGTTCTTTATGTTTTTAATACATTTTTTATTGTTGTGCATTGCTGCATGGGCATGGTGGTTCATTTCATCTATCATGGCATGGGTAATTTCGGAGTGGGTTCTGTGGATGTTTGCATGCTTGGATTGGGGGGCAAGGGGGATTAGGGTTGGCTTCCGGGTCTGTTTTGTTAGGACGTGTGGTTTGTTGGGACATAAGTCTGGGCCTGAGGCTCACTGCTAGGGGGTGGGGGTGCTGGGGGACATGAGTCGGGGCCTGAGGCTCACTGCGGGGGGGGGTGCTGGGGGACATGAGTCGGGGCCTGCTGGCAGGTGCCCATCACTGCTGGGGGTGTGGGGGTGCTGAGGGACATGAGTCGGGGCCTGCTGGCAGGTGCCCATCACTGCTGGGGGGTGGGGGTGCTGGGGGAGATGAGTCGGGTCTTGCTGGCAGGTGCCCATCACTGCTGGGGGGTAGGGGTGCTGGAGGACATGAGTCGGGGCCTGAGGCTCACTGCTGGGGGATGGGGGTGCTGGGGGACATGAGTCGGGGCCTGCTGGCAGGTGCCCATCACTGCTGGGGGGTGGGGGTGCTGGGGGACATGAGTTGGGGCCTGAGGCTCACTGCTGGGGAGTGGGGGTGCTGGGGGACATGGGTTGGTGATCACTAGTGGAAGGTGACATGTGGGCTGGCTGGGGGGCATGCATATGGTGGATGGGCTGCGTGCGGGACATGACCAGGGGTGCAGGGTAGTCCCCTGTGGTGAGGGCACACCTGGGAGGACCCACACTGCCAATTCACGTGTGGGACTCCCCGCGCACCCCCACTGGATACACGTACCCGCTCTGACAGCGAAATTGCATGTGATACTTCCCGCGTACCCCTTAAATAGACGTACCCTGCTCGCACAGGGCCGATCGCGTGTGAAACTTCCCGTGCACCCCAGTAATACATGTGCCCCGCTCGCATAGGGCCGATCGCGTGTGAAACTTCCCGCGCACCCCTGAAATACACGTACCCCGCTCGCACAGGCCCAATCGCGTGTGAAACTTCCCGCACACCCCGAAATACACATACCCCGCTCGCACAGGCCCAATCGCATGTGAAACTTCCCGCGAAACCCAGTAATACACATACCCCGCTCGCACAGGGCCGATCGCGTGTGAAACTTCCCGCGCACCCCAGTAATACACATACCCCGCTCGCAGAGGGCCGATCGCGTGTGAAACTTCCCGCGCACCCCAGTAATACACGTACCCCGCTCGCACAGGGCCGATCGCGTGTGAAACTTCCCACGCACCCCCGAAATACACTTGCCCCCTCGCAAAGGACCAATCGCGTGTGAAAGTTCCCGCACACCCCCAAAATTCACATACACTGCTCACACAGGGCCAATCGCGTGTGAAACTTCCCGCGCAGTGGTGTACGTGTATTCGGAGGGGTGCGCAGGGAGTTTTCGTGGTTGGGGCCTGTGCGCCATGTACGGGATTTGTGCGCTGCACATGGCGCACAGGGAGGGGTTGGGGGCATAACTGGCACTGCTGCAGGGTCACTGCGCCACTCTGCGCCACGGCTGGTAATGGATGTTGAAATCCATGAATACGCTGTGTGCGAAAATGGATTTTGGCGCACGCGGCTGGCGCAGACTGTCGCACGCGCACACTGTGCGCCAGCCGCGTGAACCACTTGTGCGCTGAATTCTATGAATTACCCCCAATGTTGTTATTAATTCATAAATAATAAACCGGAACCATATGTGGAATTGTTACATTTTGCTCAGAAATGGTGCGCTTTGGAAGGGCAGGGTCCCACTTGAGTTCCATGCTACACGATCACATATGTTGTTACACAATGTACAGACAAAGGAAGATGTAAAATGAACGGGGGTGAATAGCAACTCCTATCATCAAACAGCATACATTTATTCTTGAAAAATATTACACCTATGTATGTGCTTCGGGTTGGATATCAATGTTTTTCATCTGACCCCATATTAGTAATTCCCAATTGCATCAGATATGTGGAAGTGTTTGAATGTGGCCCTAATTATGAAAAGTCCTAATTGGTTATGATTTTTGCAAATGTTCTTTTGCTTACTGGTGGAATTTCATGGATTCTACCAGCTTACTGGGAAAGTTAATCACCACTGGTAAATTCCCAGTGAACATTTCTTCTCTTGCAAAGTGGTTTGGGAACTGTACTCTGAACTTATGACTATAGTATGGAAGGTACTACTAAAGTGTTTTGGCATTTCAGGCCATATGCAGCAGGAAAATGGTTTCTGAGAAAATGAAAAACAAAGTGAAGAAGGCGAAAGTACAGTGGCTAAGGCCTCATAGTTTGCATTCCAGCTTTTCTGCAGTAATCCATCAAATGTCTTTGCCTGGTTTGTCTAGGTATGGCCTTGGAAATCCCATGGTGTGTGCACTCCTTTCACCTGATATGTGCATGCTTTATTATGAATTCTTAAGCTGTGAAAGAAATGGTCTATGTGGTCTATAAGATTCCAGCTTTTCTGCAGTAATCCATCAAATGTCTTTGCCTGGTTTGTATAGGTATGGCCTTGGAAATCCCATGGTGTGTGCACTCCTTTCACCTGATATGTGCATGCTTTATTATGAATTCTTAAGCTGTGAAAGAAATGGTCTATGTGGTCTATAAGATTAGTTCATGTTTCATTCTGATTTAGCATTCCAAAAATGCACTGCCAACCACAGATGCATCACAACCTGACCAACTTAGTTGTCATCTATTGAAACTCTAGTTTGCTCATCTTATTTACACTATATGAGCTGCTCAATACCATCCCAAAATTCTCAAGCATTAGGAGCAGAGCTCTATATGGGGCATTTCTTTACACTGCAGAATGTGCTCTCTAATCTATTTGTTGCATTATGTACCTCAGCCATGCATAGTTTCCTCACCAACAATATATGTGAAATTGAGTCTAACATTTAGGTCACATATTCAAAAAAAGATTGCATCACTGCATTGTATGTAGAACAGTATGGGTACTATAATGTTCAGCACCATTGCATGGACATGAATCCACCCTGTGTAGTAGACAAAACATAATGTTGGAAATAATTCAAAATTAATAAACAACAACCGTATCTGGCACTTTCACAATTTGCTTGGAAATTATGTGCTTTGAAAGGGCAGTAACCCACGTGGGTTCCATGCTATGTCATCACATATGTTGTTCCACAATGCACAGACATAGGAAGAAATGTTTCACAATATACATTTTTTTTTAAGTAGTGTTCTCAAATCTGTACATATATATAGTGGTTGCACATCATGCTAAAATGAGATACCTTTAAGTTAAACTATATGAGTACAAAACAGCATGTATGTCTCTTGCACTTGTAAATCAAACACTTCTGAATGGCACTGTAAAAAGTTTTGTTTCTACTCTGCAAATGATAAATATAATCCACTTAAAAGATCATGTGTACGTAGATGAAACACCTGCAGGAAGTGCAAATGATGATCCTATGCTTTCAAAGGGTCTGATTTTCAACAGTATAATAAAAAGTATTGCAATGTTTGAGTTGTCTTCTACTGAAAGACTTGACGTTGTTTGCATATCTTATCGACACACTTTTTATAAGTCTCAAGTGCAACCAGTGTACATTAAGGAGAAATTTAAACACAGTGTAGAAGATGTTGGGAAACAACTTTATCTGTATTTGTTTGTAGAAAAGTGATTTCACACAAATGAAGCACTTTACGTTTGTAGACACTGTTGGGTGTTATAATCAAAGAAGTATATTAAACAACATGATAGTGCCTAAAATCCCTGTTGTGCATCAAAAATTGAATATGTTTGAAGTTTCTCCCTTGCAAACTGTTCATCCTTTCCAGGTTATTTTTAGATTG
Source organism: Ambystoma mexicanum (assembly GCF_040938575.1). Lineage (NCBI taxonomy): Eukaryota > Metazoa > Chordata > Amphibia > Caudata > Ambystomatidae > Ambystoma > Ambystoma mexicanum. The sequence goes on along the minus strand of NC_090939.1, from coordinate 465,999,690 downwards.
CAAACAAAGCTGTCAAACCTACCTAAGAAATCATTAGTGCAAGGTGTGATAGGCAAAGTTGTGTATTTACCTCTGCATTTGAAAATGTCGACAGTCTAGGAGTCAAGTGTGACATTGCAGATTCTTTGTTTGATTTGGTAAATGGTGTTGCCACAAAAGATAAGAACCTTGCCAACAGCTTATATATATTGAAAGGTGGAAACCGCATTGACGTTTCTATTGGAGCACAATGATTTATACAAAGGCAGTCTCAGTGTATCAGACTTGTCTATGTTTGATGTTGAGTCAACAAACAAGAGCAGTGAAGGTCCATTCTAATGGCTATCTGTTTCAGAAGGAAATAGATTGTATGAATATTACACTATTCATCCTTAACACTCACGTGAAGCCATGGTCGACAGTTTAGAATTGTATCAAATGAAAGCAATGAAAGCTTCACCAATCAGTGTCTGGGAAAAGATGTTAAAAGCTTGTTGTTTCCCTGTGCCTTTTCCTACTGGAACAGGAGGTGCATTGGATGATTGGAAGGTTCCAATTTCTTCTTCAGAATCTCATTGTATAAGAATGTATTCTGAAGATTCCCAATTCCTCACCAATGTTGAATATATTTTTCACTTATTGTATGAAAGTGAATTTTCAAAATTATGTTATGCTGTTGCTCAGGCACTTTAGACCGGAACTAGCTTTGAAAGACTTTCTGTATGTGAGATGCTGCAATAGGTAAAAGAAAAAATTAGATTGAAGAAGGTAAACTTACCAATATTCTTGCCACAGTGAGAGGAACCAAGGAATATTGGTATTTGAGACACTCAGAGGTTAGATGCATGGTCAGAAGCTTGCGCCCTTCAACTTTGTTTGTGACTTTAAGTTGCGCTGAGTATGGTTGGGATGATCTTGCAGAGTGGATTTGTGAAAGTAATCCACAGAAGGAAGATATAGAACGCATGGCAGCAGCAGAATTGTGTTCTATGGACCCTGTAATTGTATCGCAGTTCTTCCATCACAGATTTTTAGCCATGATGCACTTATTATGTAATAAGGGAAATGATCCACTGGGAACTGTGGAACATTTCTTCTGGAGGAAAGAGTACCAGGCATGTGGGGCTCCACATATACATATACTGTTATGAATTAAAGATGCTCCTCAGTTTGGTAAAGAAAGTGATGGCTATGTGATGGATGTTATAGAAAAATATGTTACGTGTTCCATTCCTGCTCAGCATTTACAGAGATTTTGAAAACCCACCTGATTGATACATATAATACAAATTGATCTGTAGAGTTGGAGGATCTTTGTTTATATGAAGTAGCACAACGCTACTAATATTGAATAATATTGAAGCAAACAGTGAGAAAGGACGGTTTAATGTACATGGATGTACAAGTTGTCTATTGAGACATGAGAAGGCAAGTCTCATCACTACATGAAACTGTCTTGCCAAACTGCAGAGGAAAAAAATTATTTCATTTTTGTCTTTTGCAGTTATTCTTCCCATGGTGTGCAGAGAGTGATTTCCTTGGAAGTTTTGAAACTTTTGATGCATTGTTTTTTACACAAACATAAAAGCCTAAAAAAGTATCAAAAATGTGAGCAGTAATTGGAGTTACTGAAGAAAGAACTACGTCACAAAGAACTTTTGGCAGCTGAATTGGCAAAAGGGACTCCTGAGGGCAGTCAAGATTCTGCAGCAGGAAGTCAAAATGTCCTTGGTGAGCCAATTATTCAAACTGATGTTTAGCTTGCCATGGAAGAAGTAGAAAGTGCAATGCAACAAACTAATGTTACAGATGCAAATTATGATGAAATAGTGAACTTAATATACAGCAAAAATAAGTTTATTATAAAATTAAAGATAGTTGCTTACATGGTTTACAGCATAACAAGCATGAATGTTCTTGCGGCCAACACAAACCTCTATTGATGTATTTTAGTCGACAAGCAGGAACAGGTCAATCTTTTTCAATTCATGCATAAGAGCTATGATCCAAAATGTAACTGATTGCTCTTTGTCATGTATTGTAACTGTTCCAACAGGTTTAGCAGCCTTCAATTTCACACACGCGAGCCCTTGCAAGTTTTCATAACCATCAGGTTAATATACAATGAATATCTATCTGCCTTTCTGGATTTTACTAACTAGATGAAATCAAAGGAATACATACCTTAACATCAGTTAGGGATGTACATTTAGAGGATAGAACCTCCTTAATATTGGAATAAACTATAAGCAACATCATTGTGGCAATCATTTAACTAGGAAAGGATTTGCGTGGGAACGAACAAGCCTACCAACGCAGATTGTGCAGCACTGGATGACTGCCTTGAAAATGACCTTTTTCGAAACACGTGTCGGCTGACATCCTTCTCTATTGAAGACATTAAAAGTATTACAATATATTACAATATATGAAGACAAGTTGCAGTTGCATCTGTAGCATTTATGATATACCAGCAGTAATTTGGATCAATCAGTATAAATGGGCAGAGCGTATCACGCCAATCATGTACTATTAAAACTGTATAACTTGTAGGAGCTTATGGGTGCACTCACTTCCTGATTTTGGTGACGGAGCTGGCCACAAACTAAGGTTCAGTGGTCACAGCGCACACTTTAGGGAGCATAACCATAGCTATACACTTACTGTTCTTCAATTTAGAAGGTGTTACTTTCCATTGACTGATGATGCTACCAGTTGAGCAGGACAACAAACTAGAGCACCAAAAACGTGCATTACGTGCAGCACAAGAAGTAGGAAAAGTTCTAAGAAAATTGAATACCTTGATTGAGATGAGGTAAGCTTGGTGTCTAACTTGATGCTAGCTTTCATTCACTTGCGAATGCAAGAGGTTTTGAAGACTGACTACGAAGTTTTGTTTGGAGGTAAACATGTACTTATTTTTGGAGACTTATTACAATTAACTCCTGTGAAAGGTCAACTAGTTTTCAAGGTGCTACAATCTAAGTATAGTTAAAAAATATAGGGAGTATTGGTAATTGTAACCTTTGGATTTGTTTCAAATTCCAGGAACTTACAATTAATATGAGGCAATCTGCAGACTTAGAGTATGGTGAAATGCTTAATAAGATTTGGATAGGTGTTCTTGAAGAGAATGTGAAAGCAATCTTAAAGGGAAGACTGATTTCTAACATGTTTCATGCAGATTGCACTGTGTCGGATGTTATTTTGACTCTTCTCGAAATAAGAAATGATTGTGTTGCTTTGATGTGTACACTTGCAGAGTGTAAAAAGTTCAACTCTGCAATGCTGCTGTCAGAGAAGCAAAATATTGTGCAGATAAAATTGTGTGATGTTTTAGATGGTAATGTTTTGTCATTAGAGTTGGATAAAAGCAACAGCTTGATTAATTCAACTAGAGAAATCAATTTCTAAAGTCTAGAAGCAATTGTAAAACTGTGCATCAATGCACGGGTAACATTAACGAGGAACTTGAATGTAGAAATGGGTTCAGTCAACGGAGCGATGGGAAGAATGATTGCATTTCACACTTTTCCTCACAGTGCAAATATTGAACATTTTGAAGTTGAGTTTGATCATGTAGAAGAAACTCATTTGACTTCTCTGACCTCTGCAAGTTTCATGCCTTTTAAGGATGCCTTTGTGAAAAGAGTGCAATTTCCATTGTGCACTGCATATGCATTTACTATTAATAAATCACAAGGATTGACTTTAGAAGCAGCACTTATTGACATTGGTCATACAGTGTTCAAAGAAGAAATGTTGTATGTAGCTCTGTCACATGTGAAAAATATTGAAGATTTATTTTTAATAAGCTTTGATGAAAGAAAAGTGACAGCTGACATTTCTTGCATTGAAGAATATAATAGGTTAAGTGTACTGTATGCTCCTTACCTGAACCTTATACATTTACCTGCTAAGCACTTAGCCAGGAAACATAAGGAATTGGTGAAACTACATTCAAAGAAACTAATTCCTCTTAAGACTAAAAAACAAGACAATCTACCAGAGGTGGAAAGCAATTGCAGTATGACATACCCCCATTGTAGATTTAGTAATGAAACAGGAGTTGAATGCTATTTTAATGCAGTTTTGTGTATGTTGTTACAAATGACACAATTGATTCAAGAAATAGCTTCCACAGCAGACAAGCAGATATGTGTGGAACCTTCATTTCTTAAAATATCTGTAGATGAATAACCACACAGTACACATATGGCAGTGTCAATCCGAAATGTAGTAGCTGTAGCAAGTGGAAATCAATTTTCTCAAAATACTCAGGAAGATAGTCAAGAATGTTTAATGACTGTCTTCAATTTATTACTGTAGGACATTGTTAGTGTAGATAGATATGTAGGAATTAGTTATGAGTGGAATCATATGTGTTGTGAGAAACCAGAAGGTGTCTTACCCACTAGTCCCTGAGGATCTGTCATCCAGGTGGCCAGGGCAAGGCCATCGCTGTTGGATCCAGTTCCTGGGGGTGGACCAGTGCGGGAGGATCACCTGGGCCAGGGGTCTTCGGGGAGTGGGAGTGGGACACCAGATGGTGAGACGCTGTATCCTCTTCCCAGTAACACCTTTACCCCATCCTACCCAGTAGGATATTTAAGAACTCTACCCCCCCATGCTCTCTTTTTACAACACAAACACTTTCGGACAGCCAGCTATAAGGGAAAATAGACTAACACTAGAGGTGTACACCTGACATGTCCCAATACTATGGTCCGGAGAGGTAAGGCAATTATCGACAATCAATCACATCTGACTTCCATTACACTTCCCCACACAGATAAAAGGCGAAGCATGAGAGCACACTCTGAGCGAGGCAAAGCACACAAGGAAACAGCAGTTTAGAGACGGCAGCTGAGCAAGAGGGGAAACATGGCAAAACCAAAGGGGATCTCAAGGAGGGACCTTTGACCTTTTCGACAAGGAACCATTACTTTCCATGGACCTCGGGAATAGAAAACGTAAGACCAATAAACCAGGCTGAAGAATCCTAGATTGTGTGTCAGAGATACCCGGGGCCCTCCCGTGTCAGTAATCAAGGCGGGGAGAATCACAAGCCACTGTGGTACCGTCCTTGGCTCCAAGAACAAAGCAGCATCAGTGAAGTCAACACAGTCGGTGAGTTGGGGAGACCGGTACAAGACAGGTCTGTGTTGAAGCCAAGGTTGCAAGCAGTAACATTGTATGGAAAGCACTCAAGCGAACATGGTTAAAACGCGTGTGATAAGGGATGCAAGTGAAGTTAAACTGCTTCTAAGTGATTGAACTTTAAAGCAAGCTACAATACCTTTGACAGAGTTGTACGGTCCAACGCGTGGGTGCTCAGTCGAAGGTCTCTGTAAGGTATCCAGCTGAGAAGTAATAACGGTAGATACACTTGGTCGGAGCCCAGTGGAGGGAGACCTATTGAAAGAGAACAAATAAATGTGAATTGAAGTGGTCCTGCGACGGGTCCTGCAAAATCCTGCGCACAGTCGAAAGACTTCTATTTTGAGTATATAGAGAAAGTTAGGAAAAGTACATGAATTGGGTCCAAACCCTGCAGAGGGAGACCAATTGAATGTTTTGATGTTTGTCGTGTTGCATCAGGCCCTTTGAAATAAGAGACTTTCAATGGCAAAGAGACTTTGGCACAGAAGGCCCTGATGTTGAAGATTTGAACTGCATCCTAATGCTAGAGAAGCCAGTGACTGTGCTAAGCATGAGTATGCCGCCTTGTCCATGCTGAAAATGTGGGTAAGGGAAGCCAACAGCTTGAATATCCTGACATATCATTTCATGAACACTTTTCTTTTGCATAAATATTGTTTCCCACACTATTTGTATTTAAAAGCAAGGATTGGCAACTGGTGTATTAGTATAGGCCCTTTTATTTTGACAAGACACCACAAGGACTGTGTCATTATTAGTTATGATATGATATTTATAATGCGCTTAATACCCAGAGGTTTCTAAGCACGAACCCGGGGATCGAACCTGTGGTGCTCATGTCTTCTTGTTTCCAAGGCAAGCACGTTGCCCCTGAGGTAGCCTCCCAAGACAATGGTCTCAGGAGCTTGGGAGGGTTGATGGTTATAGCTTGCTACCATCTTTAGATTTAGGATTAGGTAGGCATTTTTCTAACCCAATTGAAGTTCAATAAACAATAAACACCCTTGAGCTGTGATCCCTTGTGTCTGTCTTACTGTTTGATACCATGCCTTCCTTACAGTGTCCACAATATAAGAATGATTACAGTACTCAGGATATTTCTGAACGATTTGTATATGTCCCTATTCCTAATCAGAAAAGTGTAGATGTTTCTGATATTCTAACTAAGGCATTCCATGACATGCAATGCAGTGACTATGGTTGTGGTTTACAATCTACACTGCAAAATCTAGTTTTTAATAAGTATGTATTCATTATGTTTCAAAGCTACAGTGTAGATGATAGGAAAATGAACATGTCAGTAAGATATTTTGTATATAGTCAGGTTTCTATTACTAAGAAAACATTTAAGGTGTGTGCAATTATTCACTGTGGACATTTCACAATGTGTGTGCGTACAGAAGCAGATTGGCTTGTCTGTAATGACTCTATAATCATATAACAAGCTAGATTGCCAAAGCGTTTAAATAATGCTTACTTAATGCTGTTAGAACCACATTTTTAAAATATATGTTTTGTATTCTTTGTGAATATAAAAATGTGAGCTAGAGTGTTACTTGGATGTATTTTAAAATTAGTATGAAAGAAATGTAGAGATAATATTGTGAAGATTACTGAAATTAGAAGAAAAAACTGCATTCTGCAATCTTCTACTTCTGTTTTATTGTGTAAAACAGTGTATATTTTAATATGTACAAGTGTTCCCTAAAAGTACTATGTTACATAAGTGGTTCCATGTACATTATTTTGATTGTTAGGGAGTGTAGAAGTTCATGACTATTTACATATGAAACAAGTACACAGTCCGATGTGGAAACAATGTTATCTAACTGCTAACAAGAGTTTTAGGGAAGGATTTAGATACATTGTGTCTTACTTGTTATGTGCGTAGGTGGCCTGAATAAGAATGCACACATAGTTTTTAAACAGTATTCCAATTCAATAAAAAAAATGAAAATAGCCTTGTTTAAGTGTTTCTTCAATGTTTAAAGATCTGCTATTTGCAGTGTGGGAATTTTCAGAAAATGCACGCAGTGTGTTGTGTCATTAAACCGTGGAAGTATTTTGTGTTTTTATAGCAGTTTTATACAAACAACAGTGTCATTAGCTTAAGTGTGTAAGTAGCAAAAAAGGACACAGAACAATTTGTAAAGAAGTATTCTAGTGACAATGTATAGATAATTATTATATTTTAAAATGAACTTTGATTTAATACAAAAAGTATTCCACACTGAATGCAAATATCTGTGCAAATAAACAATTCCCCGTTTTTAAACACACAGAAATATGATCTGTAGATTCTGAGATGTCATTAACTTGTAATGTGTGTATGTGGCCAAACAAAGGAAACACAGATTTCATATGAAGTATGGAAATTACATTTGTTACATTCTTACTGTAGCTTGTGATGTGATAAGTGTTAATACATTTACACACACACAAATGTTTTGTTGTCTACCTATTATTTAAAATATTGGTATGACTAGATTTTAAAAAGATTTGTACTCAAAAAAATGTTACAATATTGACATGTCTTCATACATTCATTTATAAAACCGAAGACATACTTATGTGTCTTGCTTTCCTGGTTAAGGTTGCATACATTAATCTACAAATTATTCATCATTTAATATTTAATAATTTGTGTACATAATTGAAAGATAGCTTCATTGTAGTAAAATGACTTTATAGGTGCACAAACTATTGACATTGTGGGCAATTCTGTTTAGAATTTGCTGATGCAAACCCAAGTTCAAAGTTACCTAAATGGTTAGTGTAGTTGAGATAATCATACATTTATTTTATCTATGCTACACTCTAGATATCGCTTCTCTTTGAAACTGTTATTCTTTTACTTGTCATATGGAGATACTTGCATAAAGTGAGATCATTTGTATATATATTGTTAAATATTTTACATACGTGAAAAAAGTATGTTTCTCTTCAATGAGAAGTCTCTTTCGTCTGTAGTATGATTAATTAATACAACCTTTATTGGTCGTGTAATAGGAATACTTTCACTACCATTATGAAAAAAAACATAAATATTCTTCTTTTTATTTTATTATAAAATACATTTCATTCTGTTTCAGTATTAGTGTTATTCAACATAGAAGATGACAACATACACAGATTACATGTGATTACAAAGAATGCTGTAATAATGAAAATGTTATAACAACAAATATTGATTTTTTTATTATTTTTATTTTGGGGGTTCCCCACCCCAAACCCCCATTTCCTTGTGCTTTTAGACCCATCCCCACCCGTTTTAACTCCTTTTCCACACCCATATACTTTTTAAACAAAAGAAATCAATATTTTTTGTTACAACATTTTAGCTTTGTTAAGTGGCAGAGTCCTTTTTGTGTTGTGTATTTTTACAGCTTTCATTTTTCCTGCACGGTCTTGCATTTTAAAATGACTACGACCAGCAGCAATGATGAGGTGGTGTGGGTGGCTTCAGCTCTACCGCCACGGAAAAAGCAATATGCACAAAATCAATTGCTGAAAGTTGGCAATATTGCCAGTTAAAGGACGAAAACAGTAAGAAGGAGATTGAGAAAGTGATGTGCAACATCTGTGGTAATGTTTTGCGGAGGGGACCTTCAAACAAGCCGTCGCAGAGTTTAGGATCCTCTACGTTAATTCAACATCTTGTCTGTGTACATTGGGATGAAGTGGACAAATCATATAGGAAGGCTCATGTGAAACATAAGGCCAAAGAGCATGGAGCAAGATCAGCATAGCAGTGTTTATCATCTGTGCCACAGAGTTCCAATACGTTCACTAGTGATTTTCTCCCAACTAACCCCCAACCACAGCCCATCCTGCCTACACCCAATCTTTCATAATTTGGGATGATGAGCAAAACCTGTCACAGCTTGATTGAGATGGGTGGTGGCCCCCTAAGCACTTTGGGCAGGCTCTTTCAGAACAAAAGGGGCAATTGCCAACATTAGAAATATTTTTAAGAGTAATTCTTTTAACCCCATTCTTTAGAAAAAAAACACAAAAAGATTTACAAAATTTTAAATGCAAAAAATGTAAATGTTCTTTTTTTATTTTTTACCTTTTGTTATATATATGAATCCTAGTGTTTTATCCTTCTGAGTCCCTGCCTCTTTTTTCCTTATCCACCAAAATGGTCCTTTTTCAGGGCCAACTTTTCAGTTATAAAAATAGACAATAAAAACACGTACTGTATATATGGATCAAAGACCTTTATTTGATCGCTTCAATAAAGTGTGTTAAAAAAACTGCATACCCTTATGTATTTTATTATAGCCACAGTTACCCCCTCTGGAATCCACGGGTAAACCCCCCCAGTCGTTGCCGCATTTAGTCACGCATACATGCTTGGCAGCCGTGGCTATAAAACTGTTATTTTTTTTAAAGAAAACATATCTACATGTATATGTGGGCAGTAGTATTGTAAAGATTTAGTTTAAGATATATTGGCCCTCATTACGACCCTTGCGGAAATCGACTGACCGGACCGCCACAGCGTAAATAGCGTTTCCGCCATTGCACGAAGGAGCAAAGTGCGGCCCATTCCGACCCATCGGGCACGAGCACCACGCCACGGCGGAAGTGCAAAGTCCGCGATGGCGGAAATGACCCCAAAACGGCCCACACCGCCGCCGTACGGCGCCCTAGGTGCAATACCGCCACCCCTCTCAGCGGTCACCGCAGTGTGCGCCTACCGTAAAGTACGGTGACCGGAAATATACGGAAACGGAAGCTAAAACATGGGCCCGGAACGGGAAACATCCCGGCGTACACCTATAAAAACACTAAAACCACACAACCACTAAAATCACCACCCTGAAACACACCCCAACCCGTCAACCACCCTAGCGAAACCAAGAAAAATGGGAAAAGCAGCGAAGAAAGCGTGCGACCGCAAGCGGCAGGTCCACTTCTCCCGTGAGGAACTCACCGTGCTAACAGAGACCCTCCAGGAGAATGCTGCCGTCGTCTTCTCCACGAAAATGACCAGGACGGCACTTGCAAACAAGAAGGCCATATGGGCTCTGGTGGCACAGCGGGTAAGTGCGGTGGGGACCGCACCCCGCACCCCACAGCAATGCCGCAAGCGATGGGACGACCTGCGGATACGCGTCCGCAGCATACTCTCTGCCAACCGCAACATCGCCACAGCCACCGGGGGAGGTCCTGAATCACCCATCAAGTTGACCCCCTGGGAAGAAATCTGTGCCTCCACCATCGGAATGGAGAGCATAGAGGGAGTCGGAGGGATGGAGAAAGGAGTGCAGACATCCGAAGAATCAGGTAGGTGGACCAGATAAAACAATGCCAAATCCACACAGTCCATCCATGTGAAGTACCATGCGTCCACATAGTGCAACAGAAACACATGTCCAGGAGAACGTCCACACACATCGGCCTGATAGCGCACGTTAAAACCCACAATAAATACATAAATAATTAAAAACCCCTAAAACACGCACTACACGTGCAGCAGGCACACCCTAACTGCAGGCTGCCAAACAACTGCACCCTCACTCCACACACAAATCAAAGCACCTCCAAGGCCCCGACCCAAATCACCCTCAGGTACCACCCCAATGCATGTGATACAATGCCATTCCAATTCCCACAGACCCATCAATAACCCTCGCCCTCCTTTACTCCACCACAGGGTCCGATCCAAACGACGAGCTACAGGACACCCCTACCAGCACACCTGCAAAGAGGGCCAAGACCAACGGCCAGAGACCCTCCACCTCAGCTGCACGCATCAAGACACGGCAGCAGCACAAATCAGGTGGCAGCACAGAGGAGGGAACATCAACAGGCACCCCAGCAGCCAGCATGCCCACAACACCACCACCACAGGTCCCCCCAATGGATGCCACAGAAGGCACTGCCTCAGGTGGCAGCAGCACCATAGGCGACACCTCATTGATGGCAGCATGCTCGGACACAGAAAACGGGGATGCCGAAGTCAGATCCATCCATGACCTGTCCCAATCCCCCTGTCTGTCCCATCCCGTACAACATGAGGATACCACGCAGGGGCACCCACAAGACGACGACTGGCCATCCCCCACAAGCCCTGTGGCAAGGCAACATGAGGTCAACAGCCCCTCTGTGACACCCCCGCAAATGGCCATGGCCCAGCAGAGGCAACAGTCCCTCGACCAGTTGATCGAACAACAGCAGCAACTGGCCACACTCCTCAAGGACCATGCCGATGAATGTGGGGGCACTAAGGCAGACATAGAAACATCAACTGAGACACTTAGGGCAGAAATGGAGAGAGGCACAGAGACGCTAAGGGCACAAATGGAGAGAAGCACCGAGAGCCTGAGGGGGGAACTGCATGCGACGTCCAAAGACGTATGTGCCGAACTTGCCGCAGTGCGCCGTGTGCTCACTGAGCTCTCGCAAACCCTTAGGGACATGCATGGACGTGAGCAGGCAGACACATCATCCGTTGCAAGTTCCGTCCAGGGCAGCCCCCAACGTAGATCTGGAAGGAACCTGCGCTCCACAGGCAGGGGTGCCCCTGATACCCGCAGAGGGGGCTTGCAATAGCGACTGCCCACTTACAATGAGCATCTTTGGACACTGGTGTTCGGGGGGGAGGTAGGAGGGTGGAGGGGGTGTGTTGGGCTCACTTGGGTGGCGGGTCGATAGGGTGTTCAACATGATATCACATATGCCATAAACAGTGCACGATCAACCAATGAGATGTGTGGACATTGATCTTTGTGTACTAGGCCATCATAGGCGTACAGTCCATATTGTGCATGTCCCAGACACACACAGTGCCACGAGTCCCGTGTCCATGTATCAGCCACCAGGCGTGAGTGCTAGAAGCATACATCAATGAGATTCTGACGAATTTCACGGGCCTCCGGTGCCTCGCAGACTCCATGAGGTGCTGCCACATCCCCACCCTCATCATGACCATCATCAGGTGCTTGCAGTTCTGCGTCAGGGGGCATGGGCACATTTCTACGTACGCACATGTTGTGGAGCATGACACATGACATCACCATCTTTGCAACCTTCTCATGGCGGTACAGGAGTGCCCCGCCAGACCTGCTGAGGCAGCGGAAACGGCCCTTCAGTAGGCCGAATGCCTGCTCAATGACTACACGGGTACGTGGGTGGGCATGGTTGTAGTCCTCCTCATGCTGGTCCCGTGGGTTCCGGACTGGTGTGAGGAGCCATCTCTTCAGTGGATATCCAGCATCACCTGTATGTGGACGAGAAACGTATGATGTGGAATGCCATTGATACGTACGCACACCCCCCCCTTCCTGCCAGTACATTGCCAATTCACATACCCCACATAATCATGCATGTAATGAGACTCACCGAGTAGCCAGGATCTGTTCCCTGCGTGTCGCTCCATGTAGCGTGGTATTGTAGAGTTCCTCAAGACCATAGAATCATGGGTTGATCCAGGGAATCGGGCACAACAATGCGTAATGATCCTGTTGGAGTCACACACCATTTGTACATTCAGGGAATGAAATTGTTTTCGGTTGCGGTACTGGGCCTCCATGGCATGTGGGACGACCAATTCAACATGGGTGCAGTCGATGGCACCAATGCAACCCGGTATGCCGGCAAGTGCATGGAATCCCACTTTTGTGTTGGTAATTTCCTGCTCCGAGCGTGGTAGAGAGATGTAGTCGTCTGCGTGCTGCAGGAGGGCATCGAGCACTTGGAATAGTGTCCGTGAGAACAGTGGCTGAGAAATGCCATGCAACTGTCCGACTGTGTGCTGGTAGGTGCCTGTGGCCAGGAAGTGGAGTACAGACACCACCTTCAGTAGGGGTGGGATGGCGGTTGGGCTATCTATCATGCTGACTAGGTCAGCCTGTGTCATGTCCACAATGGCGGCTATGGTGTCCCGGTCCAGACGGTAGAGGGTGTGGATCTGCTCATCAGTGAGGTTGAACGGATGTGCTCGGAGGCGTGGGATTGCGGGCTGCCTGCGTGGTGGTAGTGGCTGTGCTGCTGGGCCTTGCTGGCCCTGCCTTGGCCTCCTCCTCCTCCTGCGTCTCCTCCGTGCGGCTGGTTGTAGTTGTTGTTCGTCTTCCTCTTGGAGTCGGAGCACTTGCAGTGCTATCAGGTCCCCCAGGGCCAACATCGCGAGTCCTGCCGGTAGCATTTCGCTGTGGTTGTGGGAGGAGACTGGCTGTGCAATTTATGTGTTTCCAGGCTGTATGGCCTCCACCTGTGGTGATTAATTCAACCTGTGCAAACTGCTCTCCCCTTTGGCCGAGCACGTCCCGCGCACAACGCTGCAATTCGGGGAATGGTATCTTGCTATTGCAATCATGTATTTGTACCCGATGGCCGTGTAACATAGGTTGATATGTTCATTCTGCTGTGGTCCCATTGTTTCCCATACTATCTGTGCAGTCGCGAACGGACTCGTGAAGGGTCAGTGGAACGTAGTACTCGAGTAACGGTGGGCCCTCATGCATCACTGTACCGAGTTGCAACGACGGGCGGGGCGTCCCATTTGTGGGTGAAGGCAGTTGCCATTTTCACACACAGCCGCACTCGATGGAATAATTAGTGATTTCAAACGGCCACAGATGCCTTTTCGACGTGATGTTGCAAATGAGGAATTCGAAGGGCGGCGCTTTCGGTTTCCAGCTAGCGGCGAGGAGATGCCCACAGGTCTGACTGCAAATATAACGTTCTATTGTACTATGTCCTTGAGACAGGGCACATGGCGAGGGAGCAATGATTGATATGAATAGTTTGGGATGCGCAATAGCTACGTGGCCGATGAGGCCGTCCGTTCCGAAATACATGTTACTTCGCAACACAGGAATTATGGGCTGGGGCACTGTGGATTTAGCAGGCTGCATTACGCACAGACTCAATGGATGTTTCTAATGTTATGTGAGTAATTATTCATGCGTTTTGATCCCGGGATGAGGGAATGATGAATGGATGCATGGGCAGGTGATTTGATACAGAGTTTGCCATGTACAGGGCTTCTTGGGATCTATCCGCCTCCCCTACGCTATGTGATGCAGGGCTGCCATAGTGGGACCATCGTCTATGTGGCCTTGTTGAGCCCTCCCTGTCTCGACGCGCCCTCAGACACTTGTGTCCATGCACGTTAACATTCCCATCTGATGGATTCTGTTTTGACAGACGCATGCACAGGTACACTCGTTTGTGATGGTGTTTGCACCTCGATGTAGATGGTCATGAGTCGCAAGTGGTTTTGGGGTGGTGATGATCCTTTTGAGTGGGCTAGCATGCATATGGCTGTGGATTTGGTGTGATCATTGAAGTGAGTTGTTCGAATGCAGTTCTGATGGCCATTCTGTTCTTGTTCTTTTCTTTTGGTTGACAGGTATCTCCTCCCCTTTTGCCACTGCCATCTGTATGCCACTCCTGCAGATGGATTTTACTCCCGACACCTGCTGCTTCGTGTTAATCGGTGGAGCAGCATTACGATCTTATGGGACGATCGCCAATGGCCCACATGCCCTTACGCAGTACTGGTGGCTCGGAGCAACATTTCGGCCTTTCAGCTGGACTAGTGCCTCCCCATTGGGTCGGCCCTGTGGTTCTGTGCGCTTCCATGTTGCCTTTTCGTACGTGAATGTGGCTCTGTGTGCCATGGGGGAACAGGGCGACACACAGGTAGTGGCTGGTCATTTCATGCGGATGCAGCCCACAATGGTGATTGGTGTTTTGTAGTTCATGGCCTGATGGCTGTATGGGCTTGGTGACTTTGATGTGCATTAAATTTCTATTCTGATTTGGCCCGTGTAGCTTTTTCCTTTGCAAGTGATGTGGCATATGCCTATTTGGGGGGCGATGTATTGTGAGGAGATCTGCATTGGGTTCCAGCTTCGGGGTTTAGTTGCGTGGTACTGTGCTGGGCGCGTTTGCCTACGAAGCACAGTGAGGGCAGGGATGGGGGCTGCCAATATGACTGTTTGAATGTTGTCATGCTCAGGGGCGGGGGATTGGGTTTTGTGTGACAGATGCCGGTCAGCCAGGTGGACTGGTGGAATGATGTGTTTTTCGGAATATTGCTGGTCACAGGTGCCTGTGTTTGCGTGCGTTTCTTGGTGGGGGACTGTGGTCATGTCCATTGGGATGGCTTCTGTATTCGTGCCATCTGTGCCCTGCAGCTCCCATTGGCCCCTCTTGTGTTTCTTTTGTTCGTTGCCATGCAGGGGTGACTTGTACATTTCAATGGTTGCATTGTGACTTCATTGCACCTACGGGGAGTTGTACTTTGTGGGCAGGGAGCGGTGTACAGGCACTCAGTGGGGCCGTTTACGGTTGATTCGCGATGCCGTACTTCTCGCCATGGCGGAATGGTACATTACGCCATGCCTGATGGCGTTAGGTACATGTCCGCTAGGGTCGGAATTGGCGTACCCTTGCGCCATGGTGGTGTTTGCGGTTTGGCATGGCGCGCGCGCGCGTGCTTGGTGCAGTTAGCGTTGGCGTTCACTACGGTGTCGCTAATGGCTTCGTACTTTCCGGTGACGGGTCATAGTCGCAACGAGCGCTATTCGATGGCGGAATTGCATTTCCGCCATCGTTTTCACCTTTCCGCCAGGGTCGTAATGAGGGCCATTGAGTGTAGTCTTTGTGCACAGTTACTGTAACACTTTAGCAACTTTCTATTCATCAACAGTACTAATAAATGTAAACACTTTAAAAAGTTAAGTAAATATTCAAAATAACGTTTTTTAAGAACAGATTTATTTGGATGGAATGTGGTTGCACAATTTATTTTTATTTTACTTTCTATGCATGATATATCATTTTCATTAGCCCAATTGTCTGTATTATTAATGTTGATTATGTATGGAATAACAAAACCCGTGAAATTCAAGGAAAAAACTTTAGTTGCAGGGATGTTAAGGTGAGTAATACATTGTAAAAAAAAATCAAGGCAAACCTTTAGTTGCAAGGACGTTAAGGTGATTAATACAATCTAATAAAAAACTTGGAAATTCAAGGAAAAAGCTTTCGTTGCATGGAGGTTCAGGTAATAACTTAACGCCAAAAAATGTGAAAATTCAGCTAAAGCCACCTTAACTTCACGCCCCATGTTGTGCAGCCTATGACCACAATGATGACATCACATATCACATCACTGATGACATCACTGATTACATCAGTAATGGCATTAGATCATAAAAACATTGATTTTCTTAATAACAATTTAGGCCATGGACCTGGCCATGGCGCAGGCTGTGGTCAATGGCCATCACCAAACACCATAGCTAGTGGTCAGTTAGTGTTGCAAAATACCAATGTGCATGGTTAAAAGCCAGGCCTAGTGGCTCCTCATAGTTTTAAAATATACAGTGGGCAACGTTGAAAGCTGTAGTCAGTGGCCATAGCTAAAGGCCATACCTAATGCCCATTAAGATGTTAGAATATACAGTTGGCACAGCCACAGGCTGTGGCCACTGGCTAGTATTGTGTCATAGACCATAGCTTGTGGCTGGTTAGTGTTTTATAATATACAGGGGGCGTGTCCAAAGTCCATTACTTATGGCATAGTAGTATTTTAACCAAATGCACTATTAATCCTGCCTTCCTTGATATTAAATAAGCCTTTGACTGTGTCGATCACACCAAGTTATGGGGAATGCTCAGGGCGTGGGGTTGCCCGGAGGACCTTATACTGATGTTGGTATTCTTAGATCAGGATCTCAGAACAAAGGTCAGAGTAGATAAACAGAGCTGTTATTCAGGTTGGATCCTGAATGGATGTTGCACTTGGTCTAACGATCTAAGACAAAGGTGTGTCCTTGTCCCTTTTCTTTTTCATTTGTATTTTTGGGAATGAGGGGTGCACTAGAAGGTTCAGGGGATAAGCCCCAGAGATTGGGTCATATCATTATACAGTATCTCCTCTACACAGATTACCTTGTTTTAGTTGATTACACGACCATAGGACTGCAGAGGTCACTGCTGAGAGCCCACAAATTCTTTAAGGAACTGGGTTTGGAAATCAGTGTTCAAAAATAAAAAAAAGTCTCATTCTGAACTGTATAAAAAGTGGTTTTGGGAGATCTAACTTTATAAGGCACATACAGGTGGCAAGGTTACAGGTTGTATCAGAGTTTAAATATTTGGGAGTTATCATTAGCTCCAAACAGTCTGAACACGATAACAGCAATAAGTCAATTATGCATATTGGATAGGATATATGGGCGTTATTCCTTGATTCCTCTCTTAAAACTCTACAATCAAGTGATTGACCCAAAATGGATTTATGGGGCAGAAACCAAAGAGGTTCAAATAGACTGGGATAAAGAAGAGGCGTTTCTTTAGAAGTGTATGCTGAGGCTTCCGGGTGGAACTCCACTTGCTGCAATAAGGCATATTCTGGGCATTTCCTCATTATGCTCGAAGGTAGAATGGAAATGTATTTTGCTTCTGTGCTGTATATTGTTTCCTCCTGTATCGACTCTGTTCCAGGATCTTAACCATTTGCTTATACAGGGAAATTGTGTTGTTTTGGAGTGGTGGGTGAACTCTGTTTTCCTGTTGTTGGTTAACAACCCGATTAAAGAGCTAGAGTATAATCCAAATAAGGTTAAGAAGGTACTCTTTGAGGTAGATTGGATCAGTAACGGAGCAATCATTTTACAACGGATATTAGTACCCAGCGAGAGTCAAGCAGAATGCAACACGCATTCTGATTGGCTCCCGCCGGGTCCTTACCCGGCCGAGAATCCTTCGATTCTCGGCCAGGATTCCAACCGCCTTGTCCTCAGCGGGGGGCGTGGCAGCCCCTCAGCCAATGAGGAGGCTGGAAGCGGGGCCATCCCCGCTCCGAGCCTCCCGACGGCTGAGAGGCTGCCTCCACCCGCCGCCGGGGACTCGGGTAAGGCTTTTTTTTAAAACTCCCTTTCCTCCCTCCTCCCCCCTACTTTCACTAACCTGCTTGTTCCTGCTTCCCCGGCAAGGGACGAGGGAAGCCTCCAGCCGTTTGGAGACTCGGAGCGGGGCCATCCCCGCTCCGTGCCTCCACACGGCTGGAGGCTTCCCTCGTCCCTCGCCGGGGACACAGGTACGTTTTTTTTTTCTTTTTTTTTTCATCCCTCCCAACCCCACTTACCTTCTGCTTCTTTTTTTTCTTTCGGGAGCGGACACGCTGGGAACACTTCAGATAGTGACAGTTCAGGTCTCCAAGTAATGCACCTTCAGTATAATCACCCTCAAACCATTTGCCTAATATATTAGATATTTTGCAGAAATACTGGCCAATATCAGATGGAATCGGGTTCTAATAAATGAGTAAAAGAAATCCTAACAATACAGCTACAATACAACAATTAGCTACATCCACATAAATGATTAGACTGAAGCAGGAAAGGGAATCCCATATTTTGAAGAACATGATTGTATCCAACTGGTGTTTCTTTATGGTTATTCTAGAGAATCCTAGCAGATGCGGCTTCATTTTGATGTGTTATCCTGACATTATTACTCAGATTTTCGGGACTGTTCTTTGTCAGGCATCTGGCCGACATACTATTGGAGGTAAAGCCTTGTGGCTTGAATGAAACTGTCATAAGGACAAAAACCAGTTAATCTTTCTTTTTAAAATGTACAGTAGCAAAACATTGATTGCTTAGGCTTGAAGAGAGTATAAAAGAATGATTGCTGACAGGAAAGCATCATTAGATATAGATTCCTGGGATGGACGTTATATGATTGTAGGCCAAAATAACTAAAGATTGTTCTGGGATTTGGTCAATTATGGCCCATGAGACATTGAGAAATATAATAAAATCTTAGCAACTGTCTCAGATTTGGCCTGGGTCACACATGTTGGTAATCTTTAAAAGGTGGATTTGGGTAAGCGATGACTCTCTTCCTCCAGTCTTTACGAAACTCATAACGCTAAGAGTATATTTGGAAGAAGTAAAACTTTCACTGCATAGTCAAAAACGTGTAGAAGTCCTGGGACAGATGGTGATCCTGTGGATTTATACAAATATCAGCAAAAATTTTAAGAAACCATACTTACCATCATTTTTAATAAGTCCTTGGAGAGCAGGAGATTCCCAGTTTCCTAGCAGTTGACTATGATATATCCTACCTACAATAAAATCCCTAGAGATCTACCCAATTCTTATCAACCTATTTCTCTTATGAACACGCAGTTCAACATATTTGTTAAATTGCTGGCATGGATAATCCATGGGAACATCCTTCCAGAGTTTCATCTCGGTTTATGGAGGGTTTAGGTACTAACAAACAGACATTGAATCTGTATCTGGTAGTGGCCAACTCGCTTTAGTTAAAAAAGGAGAAGGTCTACCTTACCTTTATGGACCTTAAAACTGCTTTCAAAAGAGAGTAGGAATAATTTATGTCAGTAATTATAATTGTCCGCAGGTTTAACTACATATACTTATCTTGATCCATTAAAATGTAAAGGCATGTGTGCAAAGCTGCACTAATGACAAAGCACTGACAGGTTTCCAGTTGATACTGGTGTAAGACATGGTTATACAATGGTCGCATCCCTGTTTTTATTATGTATTAATAGGTTTATGGCGAACCTCTATCGATTCCTATACTGACGTATGTAGAGCATACCGACTTCATTGCTAGAACCCCACATGCCCTTTTAACTCTCATTGATGTTTACACTGACTTCATGAATAATCTGGATTTGGAGATTAATGCTACCAAATTGGCAGTTATGATCTGCCATACTAATCCTCTGAAAAGGCAGGGTGGACCTACCCCTCATTTTTTAGTAAAAGGGACAATGAATTATGTTGCATCCTATAATTATCTATAACAAATAGTATGACCTTCGCTCCCTCTCTCTCAGGCTCAAAACATTGGCTGAACAACTGAATAGCAGGGTCCAGGCTATTGGAGTAGTTTCCTGATTTGCTAAAATGCATAAATGCTCCCTGATTGAGTCAATGTTAAAGATTTACTCAAAGTTATTTCAGCAGCAAAATATGGAATGGAGCTATGGGATGGGGCTTTGCCAATCTGCCTCAGTTACAGATACAAGAAAATAGGTTTCTGAGGAACCTGCTGGATTTACCCATGTCTTCTGATAACTTTGTAGTACATCATGAGTTGGGTATATGGTTCTTGGAGGATGAGGTTGTATTGGAGCAAATGTATTTATGGATATGAATCTGGGGGCATGTCAATGCAACATTAACTAAACAAATGATGACCAGGTTTATGTTGTCTAAAAGGAATATTGTGGCTATTCCCTGGTTTAGACATGTTAAAAGTTGTCTAACATGATAAGCATAGAAACTATATTTATAAATCCTACAGATATCAACCTCAAGGCTGTAAGGATTTATAAGAGTAAATGTCATGAGACCATGGGGTTCATTCCGATGTTGGTGCTAAGGGACAAACGATGCCAGTAAAGGATTACCGGCATCAATTACCGCTACAGGCTATTCTGACCACACTGACCGCTATTAGCGGCATCGTAATTTATGGCGTCTCTAATAGCGGCATGGGCGCGGGCACGTGGGCCACCATGCCGGAATTAGCGGCATGCCGTAAACTGTAGGAGATCACAAGTTAAGCGGACATGCAAATAACGGCTCCTTGAAGGCGTTAAAAGTGGTTACCGGCATGCCGTAAATACCGGCATCACAGACCTACCGTAAAATGACATGTGCAGTGATCCCAACTGCCACAGGTGCACACAATCAGCACAGGTGGAGGCAATGGAGTCTGGCCCACTGCAAAAGGAGCACACCCACACACCACACCCCCTCCCACACCAAGATGATTCCAAAAGTAGTAGCATTACTGGAGCTGGAGGACATGCTTGCATTGCCACAACAGCAGCAACAGCAAAAACGGCCGGCACCACAGAGGAGATGCAGGAGGAGAAGGAGGGTGAGACAGGCCCAGCATGCCCCACCAGTGCAGCCACTGTTACCACGCAGGCAGCCCCCAATTCCTTGCATAAGAGTCAGTCCATTCAACCTAACCCCTGAGCAGATCGTAGGAGTGGGCTTGTCTGGGTCGAACTGGATGAAGACGGGGTGGCCGCCTGCTGGGATTTTGAAGCGGGATGCCCTGCCTCCATGGCATCCGCTATGCGGCCTAAGAACTGACGGGGGCCGAGACCTCCTCGCAGAGGCAGCTGGTGTTGTCAGCAAAGGATTTGGCGATGGAGGAAGTGTTGTCCGTGATGGACCTGCCTAGAGAGGCAAAGTTTTCATGCCACTCCTGTCTGGCCAGTCTGTTGTCCTCGACAAACTCCCGTACAAGGGCAGTAAGCAGGTCAGACCGCTGTGGCCCTGTGGGTGCACCTGTGGAGGTTGTTGGTCCCTGCCTGTCCTGCTTAGCCTGCTCAGCCTCCCTAGTTGTCAAAATGGGACTGAAGTTTCCTTCCGTCTGCTCCTGACCAGACTGCTCCGGGGTGTCCTCAATCGTCCTCAATGGGCACCCATATGTCATCCTGTGGGTCCTCCACAGCCAGGGGTGCTGTGGCTGCCACCTCCCCAACCAAACTGGACTCCTCTAACCGTGGTGCCTCACCTGATTTGTCAGGATGGCTGATGGGTGGTGGTGGTGGTGCTTCGCCCTCTACGGGCCTTGGTGGTACCGGTGTAATGGCTACCTATGGTCTCTTGCCAGTTGGTGCACGGCGGCAACTGGGTTGTCCCCTTGAGGTCAAAGGGTGGTTGGCATCATCCCGGGAGCTCTTCCGGGGTTGGGTCTGTGCAGGGGTTGCATCCTGCCCATCGCTGTCATGGTCAGAGCCTGTGGGGGTTGAAGAGAGGGACAGCATGAGTGATGTTTTGATAGGCATCATACATACATTTGAACAATTGATCATCCAAAACATTGGGGGTAATAGGCATTTGTGTTTGGATGAGCACGTTGTTTGATACATGGGTGGGTTATGCACGGATACGTTGGAGTCACTCATGTTGGCCTAGAGCAATGCTATCTGACATGTATGGTATTTTGGGCCTGCACGCTGTGTGACTCATGGCATTTACAACTTTGTGTGGTATGTGTGAGGTACGACATAGCCTTGCAGCAGGCATCTGCATGTGTCTATGATGTGTCCGCCTACTTTGCTGGGAGTGTGTGTGTGTTGGACCATGGCTTGACTCTTTGGACTGACATATTGGTTGACTTTCATCAGACTTGGCATTCCAAAGTTTTCTTAGGACACTAACCTCCATCGCCCGATGTTTTGGCGCCACACTCCATCTCGCCAACACCTTTGATCCCCTCCATCCCTATCATGCTGGCACAGATGTCCTCCCATGGGGTGAGCTTGATTGGAGAGCTGGGACCTCCTCCTGTTCCCATTGCCTGGCTCCGGTTCACTGAGAGAATGTTTCGGACTCTCAGTCGCAGGTCGTCCCAGCGCTTGCGACAGTCTTTGATGGTGCGTGGGGTGTTCCCAACAGCACTGATCTTCTGAGCAACAAGTGCCCAGGTCTCCTTCTTCTTCAGTATTGACTCCCTCTTCATGTTATTGTAGAATACTATGCCAGCATGCTCCTGCAGTGTGTCAACCAGCATCTGCAGCTCATCCTCATTAAATCTTTCTTTCCGCTGGCAGGCAGCTCCCTTCTTCAGGGCCCTGGGCATAGTGGTGTAAAAGGTGGATCTATTCACAACAGCAGAGTCCAAAGGGTCCTGTGTGGTGAGGGTGGCAATGGATTGTGTTTTTAAAGATGGCTGCCGTGCTCCTTCCCGTTCCTGTGCAATGACGCTACTTCTGGTTCCGCTTATTAGCGGTGACTGTTATTAGTGGTCACCGCTAATAGCGGTCACTGCTATTGCCGCATTGGACCTTGTCGGTAGTGCTATCTGCGCTATGCTTGATGCCGCTAAGGACATTTAAGGTGCCTTTAACGGCATGCCGGTAGTGACCTTACCGGCATGGCGCAAAGCTTGTGCCCACTAAGTAGTAATATTCCTCTATTAGCAGACTGATGACAGCCCGGACACGCTATTTACGCCATGCCGGAACGGACTGTTACTTACCTCCAAACTCAGAATGAGGGTCCATGTCTGCCCAACGAAAACACAAAGTTATCATGAAAAGTGCCAATCGACAGCATGCTATAGTAATTTCTAATTGTCTTAAAAAATATTATTTTCGAAGTTGCTGAATGAACACTGTTTTATTACTAGGGCATGGTTTAATGTGCTTCCCATAAATTCTACAACTGTTAAGTGGGTTGTACTTCAGACAATGTAAACTATGATATGTGTAATGATGGCCTGGAAGATCTATTGTGCTTTCTGTTTTTCTGTGCCACACATGATAAAAATCATTAACATACTCTAATTCCACTATTGCACAAATTGAAGTTCAGTCAGTGCAGAGCTGCAATGTATTTTATTCTTTCAGCTGATTCCCCTCGTGTCGCATTGACCTTACTTTCTTATTTGAGAGTAGCTTTATCCATTAGGAAAACGCAGTTATCTGTCCTACAATTGCATACTGGTTGATCATTTGATACCGTATTTTGTGTGTGTATTAGTTTTAACATTATTCTAATTGGGAACTTCCCCTGATTAGAGGAATAATTTTAACATTTGCATACAATTCTGTTTATTGTATTTTGCATTATGTATATCCTACTCAGATATTTTAATCGTGTTTTATTTGTTCTTTGTTATATTTATATTTGTATATGATTTTATGGCAATTTTTTACCAAACTAAATCTAACTGACTGCTGACTGAAAAAAGTATCATTTTCTTCTGGGAACCTGTTCTTATCAAATTTTAACCTAACTGTTAGTAGGCCTAGGTACACAGGTGAAAATAAAGAGCAGGATTCACATATCTCATTTTTAAACACAGTCAGTAACCTGCTCAAGGGATTACTCTGGCTTCCCTTTTTCGCTGGTTGTTGAACGTATGTGTAGCCATCCAGAAAAAACTATTCTCTTAATGTGATTTCCTGGAGCATGATAATGTCGTAATCGTTAAATATAAGGAAGTGTGGCTTTTACTTCAGCAGATGGAAAAACCCTTGAATTCCAAGAGAGGACTTTACTGGAAGTTAGACTAAGGATCCTTACTCATTCTGGGCCCTAGCAGGCACTGCTTGCAAAAAGGCAGGGAGCCATGAACAATCATCAGGGCTCTGATCCCAAGGATTTAGATAGCAAAACAAATCTTCTTTTGGCTGAATTCTGAGAATGGGTGATATTCAGGGCTTCCATGTCCAAAAAAGATCTACCGCTAGGCAAAAGGCTTGTGGAGACTGAATTTACAAGTGTCTGATGCACATCTTGCCTACAAGCTGGTACAAACAAGACATAACCAGTAGCCCAAATCACATTTCATTCATGCCAAATCATATCAGCTACCAATTAAAATGTAAAGGAAATTACCACCAGGTCAGTTCGCTCTTCCTCCATAAACTGGACCAAATGAACATTGCTTGAATTAATTGTATGTAAAAGGACTTGGATGTTTTCTCTATTACAGATGGGTTTAACCTCCGGGTGCAAAATAGACTCTAAACTGAAGCAGCTTGATGTATTACAGGAAGAAGACTGAAGATTCTGACCTGCACCAAGACTCCTTTTCGACTCAACAAATCCCACAGAGGAGGAAGATTCAGCAAGGTGACATTGCTTATTATGGGGTGAAGAAACAGAAGTACTAAACACAATAACGGTCTGAGTAGAATCGGGTTTTGCCTGAGGTACTGCCTCCCCCTCTTCTATAAATAATATTGAGTCTGGGTCGTCATATGACTAGATCTTGGCATCATGTCGAACTATACCACTACCTGAAAAGTAATGCCTGATACCTCTTTCTTGAGGTATTCAGGAAATACATAACGTTTCATCAGACTACATTGCTTATTATGGGGTGAAGAAACAGAAGTACTAAACACAATAACGGTCTGAGTAGAATCGGGTTTTGCCTGAGGTACTGCCTCCCCCTCTTCTATAAATAATATTGAGTCTGGGTCGTCATATGACTAGATCTTGGCATCATGTCGAACTATACCACTACCTGAAAAGTAATGCCTGATACCTCTTTCTTGAGGTATTCAGGAAATACATAACGTTTCATCAGACTCAATTTTAGATTTTGATTTTTTGCTACTTTTATTCCTTCTTTTTTTCAAATGTGCCTTCCATGCTGGAGAGAAGTCCAGGGCGGCTGCACTGCACTGATTGGCCTTGAAATCAGCCTGGTCTATGACCAGGTTCTTTTTAAAGACCACAGATCTTAAGAATTTGTGTGATCCTTTTGTTCCCAGGGAAGTAAAATGTTTTGCTTTTTTTGACTTCCCCTTCCGATTAGGGAATTTCAATGGATTGACCGTCCTAGGTTGAATTTTTTATCTCCTAGAACTTCTTAATGCTTTTTCATCAGAATAACATACCATATCGTCAGTTGGACAGTCATTAGTAGAAACTCTGGGAGGCCACAAATGTTCGGGATCTGTGACTCCAAAGCTTTACATGAATATGGCAGCTCCCTGGGGTTAACTTGCATTAACAGAGACAGATGGAAGATTGTAACCTTGCTTATAAATAAGTGACATTTCCATAAAATTAATTTTAAAATTGATTGCAGCTAATATCGACTTTTTGTCTCTTAGCTCCTCCCTTATTGTGTCATAAAGTCTGGCCAATGTGTTTAAAACAATATTGACGGTGCTGATTGAAGAAGATCCCACAGTCAAAACTGTTTAGAGTGTGTCAGATGTGGAGAAGATAAATTGTCCTACCGTTCACAATGTTGTTGGCGCTGCTGCAACCCCATAGTTCCCTTGAAAAATTGATCTGAAAATAGAGACTTTGAGTCTTCGGGCAAAGAGACTAGGGGCCTCATTACACGGTAGGCGGTAGCCATGGTGCTATCAGCGCCATGGCTGCCTCCAAAACCTTACTGACTCCGCCCTGATGAATGGAGCAATTACCGGTCCATTCCAAGGTTGGCAGGACCGGTAATTCCCCATTCACCAGGGCCCTTGCCCATTCCCATTTGAGCCCCCATAGGGCTCAATGGGAATGGGGAAGGCGCTAATAATGGTACCACACATTGCGGTACCGTTATTAGCTCCAGAGTCCCTTTGCGGGTCCTGTCCTTAACGCCTGGAAAAACCAGGCGTTAAGGAAGGACCTGCAAAGGGAACTCGTAGTAGGGCGGTAAGGGATTACCGCTCCGGTGCCCTTACCGGTGCTGTTAATCCCTTACCACCTACCGTGTAATGAGGCCCTAGGTGTTTAACAGACCCATCATTTATTGAGGGATTCAAGAATGGACTTTCAAAAAGAGAGTTCTCTGTCGTTGTCTCCGAAATACTTGACAATGATGGAGCAGCAGAGAAGGATTGCTGAGAGGAAAGTTTTGCTCAAAACAGGTAGTAGCCGGAACGGCATTGATTTTAGAACCTTAAACCAAAAGGTCCACTGGTATAGTCACCAGGATCACCCTTCTCACCCATGAAGGCTTCTCAAAGAAGTCCATTTAAAATTCAGAATGTTAATTCTAAATAATAAAATGCAACTTTTAAGCAGCACAATGCAATTCTACGTAAAATTGCTGCTTGCCAGCCTTTGTGTTAAAATTCTTTACATAGCATATACATAAAAAAATGACTTTCTTTTTATCAATGACAAGTATGGGTATTAGAGAACGATTACAAAATCATCAGCATTTATAAAATCACATTTGGCATGAATTCCCCTCATGTGTAGATGTGGTGCTTTGGGTACTGTAAGAGCGTCAAAGAAGGATGCTGACACAAGAGTGGCATTTTGGTTGGTACAAACTTGTATTTCTCAATAGGGAAATAACCATCACTATCCCTATCTTTTAAGAGGGGTTTCCCCAACTCAAACTAATATTAAAGGATCTGTCAGAATGTCAGTTGAAAATCAAATTCCACCATCCTGTGTCATATTCTACTTCTATCCCCCTTACACTACAACGAAAGAATAAGCCAACAGAAAGTTCCTTCTCCAGGAAAATGACTCCCTTCAACTGGTATTTGGCTGGTTTTCCCAGAAATGTGCTTTGGCAAAAGATCGCGACAGGGAATGACTCCCTTCCCCTGACTAGTGGTTCTAACAAACCTTTGCACCAGTCAACTTTCTGAAACAGGAGAATGACTGCCTTCTCCTGGTATTGGTTCATGCACACCAATTTAGTTCACACCAAAATGAGGGGGATTTACTACCTTCCCAAGTTGTTTCTTGATCAATGGGCTTTCAGTTTCTTCAACTTTTGGAACCAGTAGATTGACTGTTTTCGCCTGTTATTGATCGGCATACTGAAATACGATTTGCAACAAAGCCAGGAAGAATGACTCCCCTCAAATGGAATCTCTTGAGTGTATCAAAAAGACGTTTAGTCTTTTCACCAGGAGAATTACACCCTTCTCCTGGTGTTTGGGAGTTCTCTCCAGTATCTCTCAGCTCAATATTTCTTTCACCCCCTTCTCCTGGAATAAGCTAATTCCCAAATCCTTCTCAGTGTCTAGGTGGAATTTTCTTTTCCACTGTGATGAGGATGCTTTCCTTGTATGCTTAGTATACTTAGTTCGGGGTCCCTTCTCTGGTGGTCAATGGGTTTATTGCCTCCAATGCGTTGAGGAAGTTCTCTGATGCTCGGTTCACATGCGTCAATGTCCCAGACCCTTCTCTGGTAGTCAGTGGCCTTGCTACCTCCACTGTGATGAGGAAGTTCTCCTCTGATGCTCATTGCACTTGTGTTGGGGTCCCAGACCCTTCTCTGGTGGTCAATGGGATGTGTGCCTCCACTGCGATGAAGAATTTCTCCTTGGATGCTCGGTCCACCCTTTCGAATAGTTTGACTGTTACTACTGAATAGGCAGAAATCTGCTTGAGCCTTTCTCTCCTCCACACCGCATTGCCACATCCAGACTGCATTGGGAATATTACCAATGCCACATGTAGATAGAATTGTGAATGCTAGCTTGCTTTGCATCTATACAGGATTTCGAAGGTGGGCCAGTGCCACATTTGCATATAACTGTGAATATTGGCATGAGTCACAAATAGACAGGATTGTGAATATTAGGCAGTGCAGGATACAGATAGAAATGCATAGATGTTCATGCACCACATCTAGAAAGAACGTGGACCTTTAACACATCATGTCTAGATAGCGAGGCCAATAACCAACCCACTAACAATTTCACCCCTCTGCGTACACCGCTCAAACTCTAACCAACCACAACCCTAAAGCACAACAGACCGCACAAATTTCAGTACACCGCAACAACAAAACAAACCAAATATAGCGTTGCACAACAGCACAAGACGGCTACCGAATGGAAAGCACCCCCAAGCTCAGCAAATGGTGTTAACTGAAATGAAGCTGCCAACAGCACATCACTGCTTTCTTGCACTTATCTCGCTCGTTTCCACTAACTCAACCTTCCACCCCATTTCCTTTTCAGATCCACCAGAATGCCAGGGGACCACTACGGCGGTGATAGTGCGTGGTACAAATATCCTTTAACTTTAACATTAACATTAACACCCCAGTGACCCCTCTGGGTCTCTCATACCTCCTGTTACCTTTACTGGGACTTAAGTACGCCACTGGGGCTTCCTGGTACTGGGGTGCATCTCTCTGGCTCTTTGAGCTTCTATCCTCTGCTTCCGCAACTCTGTAGAGGCTCCGCGCTCTACTGGACTGCTCGGCTCTCTCTTCCTGCTTCATGTTCGGGTCTGTTCCAGCTGGACCCATGAAGAACTCCCTCAGCAATTTGTTGGCATCCTCTGCTCTTCGGCATCCTCGGTCAGCCGACAGAATTTGAAACTCCTCCCCTGAATGGTTTCCACACATGCTGCCTCTCCCAGCTGGACTTCACTGGCTCAATCGGCTTGACCAAATCTTCAGTCCTTCTTCTCTTCTTATACATTGTTGCCAGTCCTGGTGGATTGTCAAAGTCCTTCATTATTTTTGATATGTTGATCTTCATTCATCCTCTGGGTCACCTCGGACCAGTACTAGCACAGTCAGAAATCTTCATGTTTTCTGTGCTCTTCCTCGTCCTTGTACTTTCTGTTTAGGCTGTTTCTCCTACAATACAGAAATACATGGGTCTACTCTCAGGGAAGTGCTTTGGAAAAGAGGGGGATTGGGGAAGGTTGGGGTGTGATGTTGCCGAAAGGCTGTACCCTAGGTAATGGTCCTTATCCCCAGAGTCCATATGAGGACTATTGTTTAGTGGGCACACCTCCATAGAATCATGGGAAAGGCCTCCCCCTGGGGGGAGAAGTGACAAGAGTAGGTGAATCGTCACAGCACCAAGCATGTGCATAAAAGTGGAATACAAGCTAAGGTGGGTTGCATCCAAATCTGCAGGCTTAGGTTTGGGGAAACTGCTGTCAATCTAGAATGCACAGAATATTGATTCATCAACTCTACATAGAAATATTATTTTATGATTTTTTGACAGTATCCCTTCCACTTCACTTGACACATTAGGTCCAACTAGAGCAGGATTCTCCCCTCTCTGTGGAGTTCAATGGGTGAGGTTTGAATGTTAC
The DNA here is from genome assembly GCF_040938575.1 of Ambystoma mexicanum. Taxonomy (NCBI): domain Eukaryota; kingdom Metazoa; phylum Chordata; class Amphibia; order Caudata; family Ambystomatidae; genus Ambystoma; species Ambystoma mexicanum. The sequence goes on along the minus strand of NC_090939.1, from coordinate 465,970,012 downwards.
TTTAAAATGAAATACTTTTCTATGTAATAGAAATGGTGCAACTAAGCTCTCTTTCATCCCAATTCATCCCAATATCTCTTTTTGAATAGCTATGCCTTCACAGGTCTTGATTTATAAATTCTCTGTTAGGTTATGGATAGTTGGCCACCGGTTCATAGCCACAGTTGTTGACTATACCTGTGAAAATATGGATTTGCATTCATTTGGCTATGATTTAAAAGGACTGTGTGCAGTGTGCAGAAATACTATTTGTTCCACATTGAATCCAATTTTACTTGGCTTTGATTATAGTGAGGTGACAAAGCAATATGCATTTCAAACACAAATGCTAAGGGCCTCATTACACGGTAGGCGGCAGACCAAGGTGCTAATAGCACCTTGGTCCATGCCGGTAAAATACCGGCACCGCCTTGGAGGAAAGGGGAATTACCGCCCTATTCCAAGGTTGGCGGGGCGGTAATTCCCCCTTCCCCCATTGCCCTTCCCCATTCCCATTTTTGCCCCATAGGGCATAATGGGAATGGGGAAGGCGCTAATTACGGTGCCGCAAATTGCGGTACCGTAATTAGCACCCTGGTCCCTTTGCGGGTTGGTTTTTAACACCTGCTAAAAAGCAGGCGTTAAAGTACCAACCCGCAAAGGGACCTCGTAGTAAGGCGGTAAGGGTTAACGGTCACCGGTACCATTACCGGTGACCGTTAACCCTTACCGCCTTCCGTGTAATGAGGCCCTAAATATTATATTTGGAATCAGTGCCCACGAATTGCTTCCACTCCCAGGTCCACCTATTCCACAGACTTAGTAGAGAAATTATTCTGGAGGGCATAGATCAAATTGCATTGGGGCTTTGTATACTTAGTTTTTGGATAATTATTTTAAGGTGCAAAGCTAGCATGCACCCTCACGGCCTAAAGGTAATCCCCAGTCTGATAGGCCCCTCCACTTCTGGGTTTTTCTGCCTCAGGGAAATCAGATCCGTCTTAGGGAAATCAGGTCTCACTCGATGTAGAATCGGCTAATCGCATGGTCTCTCTGATCCCTCAAAATACGATACCACCTCAATGCTAATCCAATTAAGCAGAGGTTCCCCTATCTGCAGCCTTCAGAATACCAGAGCTCTCTCAATTTCTGATTGGTCAAATTATCATATTGTCTGGCTTAACATGGTGGCATTTCCAGAGAATAAACTGTTTAATTTCTCCGGTTGATCATATTTTAGGTAATGTGACAGTATTGGTGCTGGGCAATTGGGGCTCATTATCATATTTTCTTCCATATCTTCCAGTAGGACATTTTCCATCAATGGAATATGGATTTTTAGATTTCCACAATTAAGCTGAATTCAGAGACCAGTGGCACGAATTTGTGTGACAAAATTTTACAAACTATTTATATTTTCATAAGTCATCAATTATTAGTAAACATTAATATATCGTGTTTGGTTTCATTTTGTAGAGGAGACTCTCATGGTGTTAGTACGGTTACCTTCTTCTTCTAATCCTAGGTATTGGGAAGTTACAAAATTGTGTTTAAAGCTCAAAATAATGTCATTTAAATCGTCTGCTTTATTTCTGTTGAACTTTGCATATGAAATCCTGTGTCTGCATAATGAATCAGGTGAGCCGTAGCAGAAGCAACTTTGTTTGCGTTCCATTAGATCACAGATGGTGAATTTGATAGGCAGGCATATTTCACAGTTAACATTTAAGTGTTTTGGTTACCTTTGAAGTTTCAGTTATGAAACCCAGAGCTCCCTACCATGCAACCAACTCAGATTTTATCAACTCGGAGGACCCTATTCAAATTTATTTGGAATCCAGATGATGTATTTGTGTAAGCCCTAAGCATGTGATGTTGTTGTTGGGCTTGGTCTAATAATTTCCTTTTATTGCAGCATAAGGAGCTCTTGAATTCCAGATGGCCAAGCTAATCCCCCAGAGCTCCAACACAGTTTGTCTTTCTCATGCCCATTGAATTGAGATTTGCCTTGCATTAGACACAATGAAGAACCATCAAAAATAGATTTTCGCAAAGCCAGGATTGGAATATTGGTATTTGCCATCTAATACTACAATATGCCTAAAACATTGTCTGTTGACATTATTTTGCATGCTTTGACTGAAATACATACCGAATAAAAACAAATGTCAATTCTGAAACATATTTTGATCTTGGTAGAAATAAGCTCAGGATTTGGAGAAGTCATTGGGCCTCATTACACGGTAGGCGGGGGACCAAGGTGCTATTAGCACCTTGGTCCATGCCGGTAAATTACCAGCACCGCCTTGGAGGAAAGGGGAATTACCGCCCTATTCCAAGGTTGACGGGGCGGTAATTCCCCCTTCCTCCATTGCCCTTCCCCATTCCCATTTTTGCCCTGTAGGGCATAATGGGAATGGGGAAGGTGCTAATTACAGTACCGCAAATTGCGGTACCGTAATTAGCACCCTGGTCCCTTTGCAGGTCCCTACTTTAACGGCTGGTCTACACCAGCCGTTAATATCGGGTCCCGCAAAGGGACCTCGTAGTAAGGCAGTAAGGGTTAACGGTCACCGGTACCATTACCGGTCACCGTTAACCCTTACCGCCTTCCGTGTAATGAGGCCCATTTTCTTTATGTATGAAATGAAGTTGGACTCCATTTGAAAACACATGAGATGTAGGCTTATAAAATTAAAGGTTAAATCATTTTCTTGCGTGGTGTTTAAAATAGGCATTACCGTGCAAAAAGCAGGGATTTCTTCATATAGTTAGAAACATTTCTCCCAGAATATGGAGAAACAGCCACCAGTTCTGTCAGATTTTTCCTCGTGTTTCACATGTGTGAATTCAATAACAGGTCTATAATACAATAGTGGATTTCAGCATGCCTTGCAAACCCAGGACACTTTGTACATTTATAAACAAGCACTTCTCAGCACCATATCCTCAGCCAATCTCTAACTTATTTTAATTTTCCCCTACAAAGAGACAAATGGAATCACATAGTAAAACCTATTTCCCTTCAAACTGCTTTATTTATTTATATAATGTCTGCTTGTTGTATCTACAAAAATGGTTTGTGTTTTTAAGTTCTTCAAATCTTTTGTCACACAACGAACAAGTCAGGTGCCATTATCAATACATTTCTTTTGTTGTGTGTTTTGAAAGAACATTTGTGAATCTCAGTAAAATGGTGCTGGGCTCCTATCCCTTTTTGTTCTAGTGCAATGGAACTGGGCAGCATTTTGTTAAATTGTGTCTTTTAACCAATTAAACATACATAACAGCATATAATATTTCAAATTGTGTTCTGGTCGTCAGGAGCATACACCAGTAAAATAAATAAATATCCTTTTGTTGTGAGGGATCCTTTCCTAGGGCCACACGTATAATGTGCTGGCCTGCCCTGGTAGGAAATACTGGCTACACCACTGGCAGCCTTTTCAAAAATTCTGCATGTGTTATTTCTGACAAATTCTGTATCCTGTTTTTGAATGCATTTCAAAATGCATGTAAATCACTGCCCGAGTGAGCAAAATGCATATGGGGGAACAATGGTTCACACAGCTAATGTGCATGTAGACAAATGCACTTAAGGGATGATAATGACATTTCTAATGACCTTTCAGCGGTGCTCATTTTGAGTTTGGTGGTAATGGTAAAGACGGGGGGTGGGGGTCATTCCGAGGTTGGAGGTAAGTAACGTCCCTTATCGGCATGGCGCAAATAGAGTGTCCGTGTTGGCACCAGTCCGCTAATAGAGGACTATTACAACTTCGTGGGCACAAGCTTTACGCCATACCGGTAAGGTATCTAGCGCCATGCTGTGAAAGGCTCCCAAAAAGCCCTTACCGGCATCAAGCATAGCACAGATAACACTACCGACATTGTTCAATGCGTCATTAGCTGTGACTGTAAATAGCGGTGACCGTAATTAGCGGGACGGAGCACGGCAGCCATCTTTAAAAACAAAATCCATTGCCATCCTCACCACACAGGACCCCTGGAACACTGCTGATTGTTTAAAAACATCCACCTGCAAGACCACAATGCCTAAGGCCCTGAAGAAGAGAGCTGCCCACCTGAGAAAAGAACGTTCCAACAAGGATGAGCTCCAGATGCTTGTGGACACTCTGCAGGAGCATGCTGCCACTGTCTTCTCTAGCAACATGAAGAGAGAGACAATGCTAAGGAAGAAAGAGATCTGGGCACTTGTTGCCCAGAAGGTTAGTGCTGTGGGGAACACACCACGCACAGTGAAAGACTGTTGCAAGCGTTGGGACGTCCTGCGACTAAGGGTGCGCAACATCCTCTCTGTCAATCGCAGCCAGGCCATGGGAACAGGAGGAGGTCCCAGTTCCCCGATAAAGCTCACCCCATGGGAGGAAGTATGCGCAAGCATGCGTGGGATGGAATCCATCAAAGGTGTAGGCGAGATGGATTCCACAACATCAGGGGATGCAGGTGAGTGTCCAAAGTAAACACTGCTATGCCAAATCTGATGAAAGTCAACCCCAATGTCAGTTCTAAGAGTCAAGCTATGGTCACCCACACACACACACACACTCCCTGCAAAGTAGGCTGAACCATCACAGACACATACAGATGCCTGGTGCAAGGCAATATCGTACATGACACATACCACGCAAAGTAGGAAATTCCACGGGTCAGACAGTGTGCATGTCCAAAATAGTATGCATGTAAGTCAGCACTGTTCCTGGCCAACATGAGTGACGCCGACATATGTCTGCATTAACCACCAATGTATCAAATTACGTGCTCTTCCAAACACAAATGCCTATTACCCCCAATTGTATGGATGAGCAATTGTCCCAATGTAGGTATGATGCCTATCAAAACATCACTCATGCCGTCCCTCTCTTCCACCACCACAGGCACTGACCATGACAGCGATGGGCAGGATGCAACCCCTGCACAGGCCACACCCTGGAAGAGGTCCCAGGATGACAGCAACCGGGTGTCAACCTCAAGGGGACAACCCAGGGGACGCTGTGTACCAGCATTCAAGCCACCGCAGGTACCCATTGGACCTGAGCCACCCGTGGAGGGCAAAGCACCACCACCACCTCCACCCACTGGTCAGCATGATGACACATGCAAGGCACCACATTCGGAGAAGTCGAGTTTGGCTGGGGGAGTGGCAGCCACGGCACCCCTGACTGTGGATGACACACAGGAGGACATCTGGGTCCCCATGGAGGACGATCTTTCCGATATGGTCCATACCGCAACTCAACTGGCATCCCACCCCAGAGCAGTCCGGTCATGAGTACACAGAGGGACTCTTCAGTCCAGTTTCCAGGGCTGGGGAGGCTGAGCAGGCTGGGCATGACAGCCAGGGGCCCAATACCTCCACAGGTGCACCTGCAGGGCCGCAGCACACTGATCTGCTAACTGCCCTTGTGTGTGAATTCATCCAGGACAACAGGCTGGCCAGAGAGGAGTGGCGTACGGACTTAGCCGCACTCGGCCGGTCCATTACAGACAACACTGCCTCCATGATGAGAATTTTCTCGGAAAACACCAGCCGTCTCTGCAAGGAGGTCTTGGCCCTCCGGCAGCTGTTAGGCTGCATCGCGGATGCCATGGAGGCAGGGCATCCCGCCACACAACCACAGCAGGCAGCCACACCGTCGTCCTGCACTTCCACGCAAACAAGCCCGCTCCGCAGGTCGGCCCATACACAGTGCCGACAAGACATGCGGCCCCCTGGCCCAGGGAGTGCTGAGTAATTGTCATGGCAGCCTCATGTACGCTTCGGGGACTCAATGGGACTTGTGTGAGGGAGTTGTGGGTGGAGGGGGGTGAGGGTGTGTGGGGGAGTTGTGGGGCGAGGGGGTGAGGGTGTGTGGGGGAGTTATGGGGGAGAGGGGTGAGGGTGTTTGGGGGAGTTGTGGGGGAAGGGGGAGGGGGGGAAGGGTGTGTGGGGGAGTTGTGGGGGAGGTGGAGGGGGTGAGGGTGATTGAGGATTTTGTCACATACATTTACTTTGTTACATTTAATACATTGGTTGTGTGAAAAACAAGACCTGAGTGGACATTCATCATTGCGCATGTGTCAATTATTCAGCTGCAGTGCATGGTGTAGTTGTACCCCACACCCAGTGCCCTCTGTCCAACCATCATGTCACCCTCTGCTGCCATGTGTGTCACAAATATTGTGCAATCACTGACTTGCACATAGTACGGCCCTCCTGTGCATCGCCAGCGCGATGATGTCCAGCCACATCTTCTTCCTCCCCTTCATCATCACCAGGTGGTAGCAGTTCCATGTCAGGGGGCAGGGCTACGTTCCGGCGGATGCACATATCATGCAGCTTGACACATGCCATGATGATCTTGGCCACCTTCTCATGCCTGTAGCGGAGTGCCCCACACAACCGGCTGAGGCAGTGAAATCGTGCCTTCAACAGGCCAAAGGTCTGCTCGATGTCCACACGGGTACGGGAATGGGAACAATTGTAGTCCTCCTCGTGCCTGTTCTGTGGGTTTTGGACAGGGGTGACGAGCCACGGCTTCAAGGGATAGCCACTATCACCTGCATGCGAGGCAATTAAAGGTATATGTCATGCAAAAAATGATGGACAGCTGTACTAGTCACACATGTCGGCAGATCATCGTTGGTCACATGCACATGTCTCTGGTTGTGTGCAAGCTATTTGTTTGCCCTCAAGGTGTCCTGTGCCATGGAATAATGGTGTGGGTTCAGGGACGTTTTTATGGGGGGGGCAAAAGGGGCACTTGCCCAGGGCCCCCACCTTGGAGGGGGCCTCACAAGGCTGCCTGATCTAAAGAAGTAAGATGCCTTTGTTCACCAGACTTAAATAACACACACAAGGATATTGTATTGCATGGTGCTGAGGCTCTAAACCTATTGCCTGTCTGTTTTGGAAAGTACATTTTACCTCAATCAATTCATCATGTAATGCTTCCTGTGTTCACTGTGGAATAATATAGTTTGTGTCTTCCTTGCGGCACAACTCCTGTAGCATTCTTTCCTTTCTGTGGGAATTATGTTGATCATGTGCAATAGCCACATTTGAAATGCATACTGGTAAATTGAGTGCCACAATGGTTCAGTGTGTTAAGCACTCATTGCAGTGATATGTGTTCCTATGCAAGAATAGAATAGCACATTCCTGTAAGGCTGACTGCGCTTTTCCTATGTCTGAAGTTTATAAACCTGCCTGCATAAGTACTTGGTCTTGCAGCACAACTGGTGCTATTATCAGCAATATACCTGCACCAGGTGGGGTTGCTACAAAAACGAACATATCATCCTCATGGTGAAGGTCTAGAAATTGGTGTGCTCAGATGGAGTGTTGTTAAACCTAGGCAATCACCTCCAACGATGAGCGTAAACTGTTAGTCCAAGAGATGAATAAGTATCAGAATTTAGAAGCAAAGCATTCATGCTTGTATCCTGGCTTTGCCAGCAGACAATACAGAGATCCTGGGCAATCATTCTGTGAAGTTTGCCTCCTCGCATGCTGGTGGCATCGTTTAGCCCATTACTTGATCTTTCTTCTTATGTAGGCCCTTTGAGTGGAAGGGGTGGTAGACAGAAGGGAGCAGACCAGATGGTGAAGGGCTCGGGCAGGCATATTTTAAAGTCTACTCGTTTGACACAAAAAACGCTTTGCATTTATGTAAAAGCCAAAGCTTTTTCTGCACGTTTATAAATGACAATTAGACAAGCCTGTGTTTTGGAAGTATGTAAAGCTTTAAAATACAAAAGACCAACCCAGGTTAAATCTGTTAAATCACACTGTATGGTATGCTGGTACTTATATACGTCTCTTGATGACGGAGAGAATGAAGCTAGTATCATTCTGTGTTACACCCTTCTATAATATTTTGTTTTTAAGAATGGTCATGTTTGGTAATTTGCTGTGTGTACTTTCCAAGTCAGTTTTATAAAATGAGATTATTTTAGTTCATGGTAAGAACTGGTAACAAAGATGTTCAAATGCAGAAATTGCAGAGTTGGCACACATCCCAGCTTCACCCCTTAACCAAAGCGTGATCCTGGGCATCTCATTTAATCTTGTATTGCCTAACCTCTCAAAATTGTCAGTCCCTAAACCTTTCAAAATTGTCACCCATTCAGAGTGATTTCCTTTTCAGGGTATGATCTGCACAAAAGCCTCACTCATGGTTTCACTGGCTATAGTGTTGCTTCCACTATAATAGTGAGCATTGATATATTGCACACCACAGGCACTTGTTCCTTTGATCTCTAATGGCAACACTATTTGAAAACTATGTCCCACTTATAATCTCAGTCTTTCCGGATACAGACACCTTCCTGGTAGCTTCTAATCTGCATCCACTATCCATGCTATGGTACGTGTAGCTTTCTCCCTCCTACCAATTGGCCTGCTCTATCCATGCTTGAGCACGTTTGCATTCTGTGAGGCAGCAAATGTGAGATCTCTGTCTATTCTGGGTTACATGTACCTTTTACACACAGTCCTGCATTAATACTACAGCTGCTTACCTTCCTGGATTCCATTTATATAAAGTCTCCTGTATCTATGCTAGAACAGAAGTAACCTCTTCGTAGACTGATAAACAAGTAGCATTTTAAGGCAAACATTAGCAGTCTGATTAGAGCAAGAATGAAGAGGGTAAGGGGAGTAAACATCCTTATTTTTAATGTTGTGAGGCAGCATATCAACCCATGGGTGGTGATTGCAGTGGGGGGGTGGGGCGGGGGCGGGTCAGATATTCTTGATCACTTAATTCCTTTGGTTTGGTGGAGGGGGGCCCCAAAGAAGTCAGTGCCCAGGGCCCCAAAAGTGCTTAAAATGGCCCTTTGTGGTTTGCCTCTTCAAGATGATACACGGTGTGCTCTGCCGTATTGTGCATCATGCATTGTGTACGCATATTGCTGTGTTTTTGTGAATTCAGTCATTTGTTGTGTTGTGTAGGATTTTCTGATGGTGAGCGTTGGCAGTATTCGCTGCAATTTTTGGCATTCTGTGCTGATTTTTCCCATGGTGACATGCTGCATTCCTGTGGTTGACCCGGGATAATGGCCACCACAATGTGTGAAGGTCTTGCTTGCGTCACCTTCCGTCTCCACCTGTTTGTGGTGGTATAGTTTGTGATTGCGTTAAACCACCTACATGGCATGGAGGCCACCTTTTGGTTCTAGTATCTCCTGAGGAGTCCGTGGTAGAGATATGTATTCCGTTGTGTGCTTGAGGTGGAGCACCGATACTACCTTCAGTAGAGGGTGGATGGCGGTGCATATTTCAATGAGACTGACAGTCGTATATCATGTCCACAATGGTGTTGATGGTGTCACGGTCCAGACGGTACAGGGTGTGGTTGTGCTGCGGGGTTGGGTTGGAGGGACTGGCTCTGATGTTTGGGATCGGGGGCCTCATGCGTGGTTAAGCTGGCTGCACTGGTGGGGCATGCAGGGCCTGTCCCACTCTCCTTCTCCTGCGGCGTCTCCTCTGTGGTGTCTGCTGTTGTCGTTGGTGTTATTGCTGGTGTTGCAATGCATGCATGACCTCCAGCTGAAGTGTTGATGCTGCTCTTGTATTGATGTTGGTGTGGTAAGGGGTGTGGTGTGTGGGTGTGCTCATTTTGTAGTGGGGCAAACTCCATTGCCTCCACCTGTGCTGATTGTGTGCACCTGTGACATTTGGGACCACTACACATGGCATTTTACGGTAGGTCTGCGATGCAGGTATTTACGGCATGCCGGTAGGCACTTTTAACGCTTTCATGAATCCGTTATTTGCATGTCCGCTTACCTTGTGATCTCCTCCAGTTCACGCCATGCCGCTATTGCCGGCATGGTGGGTCGCATGCCCGCGCCCAGACCGCTATTTACGGCACCGTACTTTACAGTCAGAATAGCCCGTAGCGGTATTCGATGCCGGTATTCCTTTACCGGCATCGTTGTTCCCTTAGCACCAACCTTGGAATGACCCCCAGGGTGTTACAAATGATTATGGGTGCATGAGATATTTACCAGAAATTCCCTCATGATTGCCACCTCAAAATACCTATTTTTACCTCCATCAAAAGTACCCCCCACCAACAACATGATCAAAAATGCTTGTCTTGCAAGTGAATGGTTGCACAAGCACATCCCTTCAGTTTACAAAAAGATACATGTGACCTAAAAAACAAGTGATAAGATGTGCCTGTCAGGTGACCACATTCTGTCTCCTTGCGAGTTTAGTCGTGATGGTAAATCCACCGATTTTGGGGGGGTTAAGTGGCTGATTTAACTCAAGCTTGTTGCTGGAGTCAAATCCACCACTTTACATCCAAATTCATAATTCAGTGATGCGGAAAATATAGTGGGAATTGCATTACCCTCAAAAAAAGTGGCAGTGACAGAATTACCACCCATTTCTTTTCCCCGCCGCCAAACCTGTAATGTGGCCCAGAAGCTAGTTTGAACCCGGATACCTTGCGCTCATTATTTAGATTGATTACTATCTTCACAAATGTTTTAACCCAGTGTGTTTTATTGGTTTTTAATAAGTGGTCATAAGTGATCAGCTGACACGTGTTTTGACCACACAGGGTCCTTTCCAAGGCTGTTACATTTACAGTCATGTGTGTAAGTGATTGTTGTGACATAAGATGATTGTAACAAGAGTGGTTATTAAAGTGATACATTCATTGCATATTCATTTTTGTTACATGATTGATTGGTCAATCACAACTAAAGTCAACAGGTTAGCGATCCTGTCTCAACCCATTTACGGTTATAACACATAAGAGACAGAATATATTTATTCACTTTATTCCTCAATCTCAATTCCTTACAACTTACTCACTATCCCTACAGAAAAACTCATTATACCTCAATTTGATGTTACTCGCCCTAGTAGTGCGCTGATGTATCGCCTATCAAGGTTAGGGGATAGAAGAGAATTCTTACCCTATTCTCACTCACAACTGATTTTATTTATTATTTGTAGTTTTGTTTTCACATACTGTCTTAGTATTTTTTCACCTTTACCAATTTACTTTCTTTCTCTAAAAAAATATATTAAATCTACATGTCTAGCCAAAATAAAAAAAGGCAGCACTAGCTAAATTCCAGTGGTTAGATCATTCTTTTCCCAGTGACACAAACTTGCTAGTTGTTTTGCTGGCTGCTTCTGAAGGATCAAAATAATTATTGCAAGAGGTTGTTGCATTTATAAATGTTTTGAGGACAGGACAAACCCCTTGTACACAAAGTGGCTGATATGTGGGCTCCTACATATCCTATGTGTCACAATTAGAAGGACTAGCAAGTTGCTAATTGTTGCAGATGTACAGAATTTAAAGTTGGGTGTGAGAAAGTGAGAAAGAGAGGTCTGCTAACCGGACCGCATTTTATTTAATTGCTTCATGCTGAAAAGTATAGTGCATATGTGTTCTCTTATCTGAGCCCTGTCTACCAAAACACCAGCCAACTGACATGTAGTTCAGCAGCATGGCAACCACAGAGCAACATGTGCATTGTTGACAAACAGTCTGCTGGAATCCACAATTAGTTCAGCCACATACCGCTTTCAACAGTAGGCAACTATGATCCAAATTAGCCCTCTCCCCGGCCTGGTGGCAGATTGATAAATAAATACAATGTTATATCTTGGTTTTGAATAACAGCATTTGGGAAGCTAGAGTTATAAATGGCCAAAGCCCATTTGATGTTTCATTCAACAGGCTTTCCACTGACCTATGCAACTTTCTGAGTTTTGTGTATCACTATCTACGGCTGGCTTCCACAACAATAAGATGTAAGGCCAGCCCTAGAAGCTTCCTTTGTTCTCTCCTGGGAAGACTTGACCACAGAAAAACAGAATCTGCCCTCAGGGGGCTGGTTGAGAACCACTTATTCAATGACAGCTCTGCCAACACAATGAGGATATCACATCAGGGGGGGGGGATAATGACTTGAGTTTTTCTGTTTCATGTAGGAGGCAGGGAAGGTGAGATTTAGAAAGCAGTTTAAAAATGAGAGGGGTTCCACCATCTTGGTATTCATAAGTCATCACCCCACCCCCTTCTGTGCCCTCACCCCACTTCCTGCAGATAAAACACTCTGAGGCTGAGCTCAACAGGCCAGACTTGCATTTGCATTTTATTTTGATTTTTATAGCACCTAACACTTAAGCACTGTACATAGTTAAATTGTACAAAAACAAGTAAACATGGTACAATTTAAGAGTAAATAAGCAGAAGAAAGAAAATGAGATTGAAGCTGAGTACAAAAAAGAGAGAAAGAAGTAATAGAATGAATAGAGACAGGGAGGCAGTTCCAAATCGTGTGCACCGGGAGGGAAAAAGAACGAAAATGTGAATGGGCACAAGGGGCACAAGGGCAAGACAGCAAGAATTGAGATTCAGATCATAAAAATCGGTCAGTGTGGTACCAGGAGATCCACAATGATAAACAGGGGGGAGCCACATCATAAAGAGATTTAAAAACAAGACATAAAAAGTGGAATTTAAGATGGGAGTCAAAGGAAAGTCAGTGTTAAGCATGAAGGGCAGCAGTGATGGATTCACGAGGGGAGAGAGGAAAAATAAGATGAATAGAGGAATTACAGATAGATACCAGAGGTGCAAGATGAGAGGAAGGTGCACCATTTAAGAGGGGTAAACAATAATCCATATGGCAAAGAATAAAACTAGAAACAAGCCTTTTAGTGGCACTAAAAGTAAGAAAAGACCTAGCCTAATGAATATTATACAGATGGAAACGGCCAGACTGTGCTACGACAGAAATCTGAAAAGAGAATGAAAGAGCAGGATCGAAGAGGACACAAAGGTTATGTGCAGAGGTAGAAAGGGGGAGATCTGATGGGGAAAGAAAATAGAGGAAGAGGGAATAGGCGGGGGAATATGACTGGAAGAAAAAAATGTAATCTCTGTTTGGATGCATTTAAATGTAAGAAGTTGGCCGTCATCCAGGATTCGATGGCAGATAGACAAGCAGAAGGATTTAAGTGCAGAGATTCCAAAAAATAAGAGAATGAAAGAAAAATGTGAGACTCATCTGCGTAGGAATGAAATGAGAAGCAAAATGAGAAGATGATAGCCGAGGAAAAGTGTATAATGCAAAGAGAAGAGGCCCTAGAACAGAGCCCTGAGGGACACCATTACAAAGTGAGCGAGAGCCAGAGGAATGACAAGCCCATGAGACAGAACAGGAATGATAAGAGAGATACAAAATAAACCAACCATGGAAAGAACCAGTAAAACCAGAAGAAGAAAGCCAAGAGGAAAGAATAGTATGATCCACCGGGTCAGATGCTTCAGACATGTCCAGAAGGATAAGCAGAGATGACTGTTGTAGCAAGCAGAAAGGAGAGAATCAGTAGCTGAGAGCAAGGCCGTTTCCGTCAAGTGAAAGAGATGTAAGCCGGACTGGAGCAGAGGAAGAAGATAGTGATGAAACCTGCGCATAGGCTATTCTCCCAAGGACTTTAGAGAGAAAAGGCAGAAGAAAAACTGGACGGAAATTAGATAGGACTGAGGGATTAAGTGAAGGTTTCTTTGGATTTGGTATAATAGTAGTGTGTTTGAAGGTAGGGGAAAGACTTCTGAGGATAAAGAAGAATTAAAGAGGTGTGTAAAATAAGGAATGAGAAATTGAAACATTTGAGGAATAAGAGATGAATGGAGAGAATCAGATGGAGCTGCAATAGGGTAGGTTTGGGTAACAAATAAAGCAGTTTCAGTGTCAGTAAACTGTGCAAAAGATAAGAAACAGGGCCAGGAGATGGTCTGGGTTCACTAAGAGACTGTGGAAAGATTCAGAGAGCAGAACTCCTGGAGGTTATACACTTTCACGATGAAAGAATTGGCAAAGTCGGTAGTGGAGAGGAGTGAAGATTCCAATGTGTCAGGCGCGGATGGAGATACAACAACAGGTGATCGAAGCCATCACCGGCCCCACCCTGTGGGTGTCACCCATAGTCCCAATGCCCAAGAAGTCGGCGGACGGATCCATACGGTTGTGCGTGGACATGCGAAGAGCTAATGAAGCAATCGAACATGAACGACACCAAGCACCAAGGATTACAGACATGATCCACTTGCTCCACGGTGCAAAGGTGTTTCCAAGCTTGACCTCACAAAAGGATATCACCAAATAGAGATAGCACCTGAATCCTGATACATCACGACGTTTGCAACACACCTCGGACTATTCCAGTTTAAAAGATTTCGTTTCGGCATCTCATCAGCTGCAGAAATATTTCAGGAGGAGATCCACAAGGTCATAAGGCACGTACCCAACTGCCTCAACTAGTCAGACGATGTGTTGGTGTTCGAAAAATCGAAGGAAGAGCATGACGTGGCCCTACACTGAGTGCGTGCCACACTCCAGGCGGCTGGCCTCACGCGCAATAAATCCAAGTGCGAATTTGGGAAGGGGTCACTTTGATTTTTCAGACACATATTTTCGGAAATAGGGATGCGGCCTGATCCGGACAAAGTAGCGCCTCTCAACACTGCACACCCTCCCACCCCCAGAACACGTCTGAACTACGTTCCTTCCTGGACCTGGTGAGCTACTGTTCAGGTATCTCAAGGACTATGCCACTGTAAGCAATCTGTTGAGGCTATTCACCCACAAGGATCAGCCATTTGAGTGGTCAGGAGACTGCCAGAGTGTGTTTGAGACGATTCGCAACAACATCGCCCGGGCCAAAGACATGGCATACTTTGACGCCCAAGGGAAGACCAAAGTAATCGTAGATGCCAGCCCGGTGGGGCTAGAGGCCATCCTGACTTAAAAAGACCCTGCCGACCCATCCAACATATTCATCATTGCTTACTCCAGCAGGAGTCTCATGACCACGGAACAGGCATACTCTCAGGCAGAGAAGGAGAGCCTGGCCGTAGTATGGGCTGTGAGTCTTTCCACCTGTTCCTGTACGGGAAAGCATTCACAGTCATAATGGACCACCAGGCCCTCCTCACAATATATGGAGACCCGAAGGCCAGGATGCCCCCAGGATCGCTAGATGGGGTCTGCGCTTAGAGGACTACAAGTCCGGCATCCAACATCACCCTGGCAAAGAAGACAATCCAGCTGACTACCTATCCCGCCACCCGACAGGCCCGGCTCACACAGTGCCCTCCATCATGGATGCCTACATTTAATATGTGTACACCATCTTCAGCCGCTCCCAGTAAAGTGGGCTGACCTAGCAGCCGCGTCCACTCAGCATTGTCACCCACTGCATCAAGGCGGACAAGCCCGCTTTCTTTAAGCATCAAGCGAGGCCCGAGGTCGAGGTCGAGGCCGTGAGAGATGACATATGGTGCCTAGACCTTGTAAGGGGCAAGTTATACATCGTTGACGACCACGTGGTGCTCAAAGGCTGCCAAGTGGTTGTCACAGAGGCTCTGCGCACCAAAATCATCGGGTTGGCACAGTGTGATTACCCAAGATGGACACCATGGTGAAGGACATGGTGGGGGATGCCCCACCTGTGCACAATTATCCCCGCCTCCACACCCAAACCCATTACAGATGTCCCCACTCCCAGAGACCATGTGGGATGAGCTGGAAGTGGACTTCTTTGGCCCCCTTCTAAATGGTTCCTATGTCCTCGTACTAATAGATGAACACTCTTGCTTCCCGGAAGCACAGCTAGTGGAGAGCACGGCGGCCACGTGTGTGATCCCTGTCCTAGACTGCAGGCTATCAGTCTACGGAATCACAAGAGTCATCAAATCAGATAATGGCCCGCCCTTCACGAGCCATGACTTTCAGAACCTTGCAAAATACATGAGATTCCAACACAGGAAAGTGACTGCCCTCTGGCTGCAAGCTAACAGCATCGTCGAAAGGTTCATGGCAAGCATCAAGAGGACACTGCGGATAGCCTCCATCCTCAACACGTCGTTTGAACAAGCTCTCTATCAGCTGCTGAGAGAATATAGACACACGCCTCACAGCACGACAGGGGTGTTCCTGGCTGACCTAATATTTCAGCGGCACATCAAGACAAGGCTTCCCAAAGGGCCCACGGTGGCCTCGTCGACTCTGGAACAACAAGCGCGGGACAAAGACCAGGAGGAAAAGAGCAAGATGAAGGACCAAGAAGATACCCGCAGGCAGGCTCAGGACTGCATGATCAAGCCAGGTGATCAAGTATGTGGGCGTCAACAAAACGCAGTAAGGAAGAAGCCACTTTTGCTCCAGACCAGCTGGTGGTGACCCAGAAGAAAGACACCATGATTATGGTGGTCGGGGATGGCTAATTATCTGTGATAAGGAACTCTTCCCACTTTAAAAAGGTTGAGGCCTCCCCGGTCCTCAGGCAGGGGTGGGTCTATGACAGCATTGATGAAGATCAGTCAGATGCATTGTATCTGGGTGACGGGGAGCTGTCGGAAGAGGACGACAGTGAAGAGGGGGAGGACTTGCTCCCACCGATTGAATCATCCTTGGAACACAAGAAGAAGGTTTCACTTGAAACAATATTGAGGTATAGTCTGCTCAAAGTGCTCTGTCACAAAGGTGAAGATAAAGACCTCCAAAGAGGGATACAAACCCTCCACTCACTCACTTTAGAAGACCATTTCAAGTGACCTACTCTTGGGCAAGACCTGGTGCTGTGGAGGTGCTTGTGTTCAGCTTGGCCTAGAGACATTTAAGAATACACTGTACCTTTTTAGATGTCTCCATAGAACTTGGCCATTCGTGAAGAGACTATTGCCTGTGCACTCCTGTCTTCAGACTCAGAGTGGTCATTTCATCCAAAACACCAAGGATTGTCTGTGTCTCCTTTACAGCGGTGAGCTGGTATTATTTTTTTAATATCTTTATATTTTAAATATAATTAAAATCCCCTATTTTGTATTGAATCTTGATTGGACTTTGCCTTAATTTTCTTAGCCCCGTACTATGTTGATGGAATCCTTCTTTGCTAGTTCACACCCCTCCTGAAGAGTATAGCCTGCCCCCATAAGAGGCGTTATACCTGTTGGTGTGTGCCCGTTTCACCTTTACGACTGGGCCTCTACTGGATTATCATTAGTCTGGAGCTAAGTAGGAGCATAGAAACCACAAGGCATCCCTCTTCTCCTGCAGAGGAGTAGTCATTATATCACAATCAGAAAAATAGGTTTTGCTATCTCCAGCTTGACCGGGGGTTGATATGGCAGCAAAGGTCCACCAGGCATGCACATATTACATTGGCACCTATGCAGACCACATCTCAATTTAAACCTACGCCTTACTAGTATCACAACACTCAGAACGTTCCCATTACTAGGCATTCCTTATGCATATTTATCGGCTTGGGAAACCAGGGGCTTTGATGTAGCGGGTTGTTGCTTATCGCCCTTGCAGACTCTCTGCGGTGGGAGCTCCTGTGATTTCAATGGGCATCAAAGGGTGCATGATGTCATTTCCCTACTACTTCAGTCGTTTTCCTAAAATGATGCCACTATGGGAAACACAAGAAAATATTGTTTTGTTTCATTTAGAGAAAACATCTGGCAAAATGCATTTATAGTTTCAGCATGTTTCCCAGTACTGGTGAAAAGCCCTAGTCACAGCGGGGAACACTCTTGTATAATAATAATGATGTGCTATTTATATAGCGCTAAGCCAAAGAGTTTTACAGAGAACATATAGGCACCCAATAGGTTCTTTAAATGGAAAAACAGAATTGCAGGTACTCACCAATCTAGGCTTTAAGTGGCTCAGCCTGGGGGCATCTTAAAATTGTTGTAATGCTGTAGCTCGGCTGAGTCACATCGACCCATTTCAATTAATCGTGCACTGCATGTCCTTCTTCAACTCAATTTTCCTGCTTCTCCCTTTGTCTCACTTTCTGTGTGTGTCTCATTCTTTGTGTCTCATTCTCTATGTGTGTCCTTTTCAATATGTCTCACTTCACACATTGCCACTTCAGTTATGTAATCCCACCCTCTAACTCTAACTGGAGTCTGGCCTTGGGAGCATGATCAGCTGAAACATCAGTGTTCCTAACCAAAATCTCAGTAAAATAGTTTATTGTTAAGTCATTACCTTTACATTTGATTCGACCGGCCTTATGAAATCATCTCTCAAAGACAGTCATCCATCACAGAGTTATTTTGACCTGCTTTGACAGCAGTATTCTTATGTGTAAAAGGTGGCAGACTTTGGCAACTCCCAATTCAATTTTTGCAGGCAATACACAGTGAGATTAAATTATTTGCCAAGGATCACACACTTTGGAAAAGCAGTGCATCTGGGATCCTTTCACACAAACTATCAGATTGTTGTTATGCATTGTCTTAAGAAAATGTGAATATCCATATAAGGTGAGACTTTCTTTTATGTGTATCAAATTAGTAGATATCACAGCAGAAACTAAGCATTAGAAGGGGAGTTGCTCGCTTTCATTGCCTAATAAGGAAATTGGTAGGTAACTGGTGTTGTCTACAGGTTTTCAATAGAAAACGTTCTATCACAACTCCAATTACTTAAACATTTACTTATTAGAAAAGGCACTGCTAATAACAAAGAAACATCGTAAAAAAGCAATTGCCCCAGAATTCCAAATCAATCCCTGTTCCGGGGACACCTAGAGTAACAGATGAAGCCCACTTAGTTAAACAGTGTTTCATGCCTATTGTGCCGAGAGCTCTCGAGCTGCATGTCTATCTCTCCTTTTGTTCTGCAGGGTTGGCCCTGGAGGAGACATTATGGGGCCTGCAGGTGGTGGAAAGAGGAAGAGGGTGAGGACCCTGCTTTCCGCAGCAAAGGCTACAGAAGCGTAGTCCTTCATTGTAATAAAGTGAAATTAAGGGGCCGATTCATGGAACAAACGTGCACCGAAAATCCCAGTGCAAGCAGGCGCAAGGTGGCGCAAGCGTGAGAAAGCAAGAGCACGCGCACGCGTGCGATTCAAGGAAGGCGCTGCACCTGTTTCCCACTGGTTGTGCGCCAAATCGGTGCATGTTGCACGCGGGCACACACGTCATCAAGCGGCGTGCGCTACGCGCACAGCAAAAGCGCACATAGCGCAGCGCACAGAACAAAAGTGGGTGGAACAGTGGGCGTAACACGCGGAATGGGGAATAACGTGTGAAAAAGAAGGCGTAACTGGGGAAGTACTGCAGGGAACTACACGGAACGCCCACAAGCACGCGAACAACACGTATTCATGGATTCGAATACGGGAAACCCACGCACGGCAAAAGACGCACACAGGCGTGAACGCGTCCGCCACATGAAGGCAGGCGGAAGCGTCCCCGCGCACAGTATAAAAGTGTGCGCAAACAACAAACACGTATATACAGCTATGATGAATGCCCCATTTGTCGCAGCACTGATCGTGGGACACCGCAGGAGAAGGAGAATAGCAAGGGCACGCATTTTTTCACCACGGACAAGCCTTTTTGGGATTCCTGACGACCAGGTCTACGGCAGGTATAGGTTTCCCCCCCGTATCATCCTAGACCTGGTCAGGGAGTGGGAAGATGACCTTACATCCCCCACCCTTTGTTCCCAAGCATTGAGCCCCTTGGAGAAGGTACTCAATGTCCTGCATTTTTTGGCTACTGGGTCATTTCAGCGGACTACTGCCATAGTGGGGGGGGTCTCACAGGCCACGCAGTCACGCTGCCTACACCAGATCTTGGCAATCATGACAGCGAGCCCCTCAGTCCGCAGGCACATATACATGCCCAGAACACCCGCAGAAAGGCAGGCCATTGTCCTGGACTTTTACAGGGTGGCACACTTCCCCAAAGTGCTAGGTGCCATAGATTGCACCCATGTGGCCCTACGTCCACCTAGGGACACTGAGCACATCTACCGAAACCGCAAGCACTGGCATTCCATCGATGTACAGGTGGTATGCGATGCAAAGGGAATCATCACCTCTGTCTATGCAAACTACCCTGGCTCCACCCATGACAGTTTCATATACAGAATGTCCGCCCTGAGCCAGGCACTGGAAGCTGGGCAGCATGGCGACACATGGCTCCTAGGTGAGTACAAATGCCCTTGCACATGCATGCATGTCACACACACACACACAAATACACAAACCTCAATAATCACAACCATTATCACCTCTCCAGGGGACAGCGCCTACCCTCTGAGCAACCACATGATGACGCCAATCCGGAACCCCACCACACTACCCCAGGTAAGATACAACGCGGCCCATATTGCAACCAGGGCCATAGTGGAGCGCACATTCGGAGTGCTCAAGTCACGCTTCCGCTCCCTTGACCGCTCTGGTGGGCAGCTACTCTATGCACCCCCAGTAGTGTGCAGGACCATTGTGGCAGCATGTGTCCTGCACAATGTTGCAACATGGCAGGGCGTACCGGTGGACATGGCGGTGCCCCCACATCCCCAACCACAGGCACAGGCGCTGCCCATGGGTGGGGATAGGGCACGTGTCGAGGAAGCCTGGACCCAGCTTGTGGCCACATTTTTGACCTAAACTCCCACCCCTGCGGAGTGCACACAGGCCTGGCACATACCAGGTGAGAATCGATGATGACAAAGAGACAGTCAACTGTCACAACCTTACCACCCTGAGATTGTTGCCATGGAAGTGCCACATTGTGTGCATCCCTAGCTACTTAAACACAAGCAATCCTGTGTGACCAAAAGGCACACATGCAAAGTGTGAATCACACACACCTGCAAAACAGGCCATGACTATCACTGGTATGTCACTCAAACCCTCCAAAACCACAACATGACATGGCAAGCTATAGCCATACACCAACACAGTACCAATAAGGTACACATTGCCATGTGAAAAATGTAAATTGGCATCAGACAATGATGCCTGACATGGAATCAGATGAAATGACTGACCAACAACCTCCCACCCAAAATAAGTCATACCCAAATGCATTCCAAAAGTCGTAGTTGTAACATAACAATGAATGCCTGTCTACATGCACATTGTGCATTGCAAAATCAACACTGCAGCTTCTGTGTGCCGTGTCCACCTCCTGCAACGCACTGCTCAGTAAACAGCACAGTTAACAGCCATTGTGTGTGATGCACACCCTGAGCATCACATCTAAGCGACAAACCACATCAAAAAGCAAATTAGGCATGTACAGGATCCACAATTGGTCATAGGACATGTGCTGCAGGGACATAGTGGGCAGCAGAAGGCAAACAGTGTACACATGGATATGCAAGGGTGGTTGTACATGTAGTGCATTACAGTGCGAGTGTGTGGGTCAGTAGGGACATGCACTCAACATATGCATGTGCAATCAAGTGACCATCAGTGTCCTCTACACATCACATGTGAACATTCACCATGTGTACATCCCAGCATGTCAAACCACAACTATCCCCTCACACCTGAAAGGTAAACACAACACATGAACAGGCATTGATCAGCAGAACACATCATGTACATAGGATACCACAATTACAATGTCAGGGTGCCCATCACACTGCAGGGCAAGGCAACTATCACCAACAAAGCACCCCCGCCCCCGCCCTCACAAATCACCATGACCCACTGAACAACTGCACCGGGGTTATGGAGCCTTCATCCTTGAATTTCACCTGGCCACAGGATCACCCTTCCCCTTTGTCACCATCTCCCACCTTGTGTGTAAAAAGTTGCCAGCACCCTCAGAGTCCACCTTGATTTGCAAAAACACTACATCCAAGAGAACTCAAAGCAGGCCAACACAGAAGCCAAGCAAAAAGCCTGCAGGCAGAAAAACTAACCATTATAGCCTCCAGTAGATGACTTGAAGTAGCAGTACCTCACAAAGGCCAAGTACTACCACAATGACGTAACAACCAAGGTAGCACAGTAAAACAATGTCACAACAGGATGTGTACATTGTGTGGTACATAACATAGAATGATGCACCACAAACGGATGTGTACTGTCACAGCTCCTGTGTACAGGCGCAGGAGTGGCACGAACCAACCACCCCCACCGTGGTTTGGGTGCCTGCAAGGTCAAACTCACATTGGCCTCTGAGACCCTGGTGGGGAAGGAGGGTCAGGTATATTCAGTCGGGACAGGCGTTGGCATACTGGATAACCGGAATGAGGGGCAGGAGAGGGGAGTAGGATTGACACAGGAAAGTAGGGAATGGCCAAAAATGTAGTACTCACATTAACACATACACAATCATACCAAACTTGTTCATCATGCACATAGCAGCAATTCACTGAAATGGAAGTAAAAGAGAAACTTATCTATGGGGTGAGTGCTGGCCTCCTGCCTGCGCACTCTCAGGTCCGGTAACAGGAGCACTTCAATGCTGCAAAGAGAACCACAGTTAAAAATCTGTGCATGCCCATAACACACAAACACACCACCAAATATGCCCCAAAGTAACAAACTACTCTACAAACAGACAATCTGGTGTGGATGCTTCGTACCCATACGTAACATTACCCCTGTAATGGTTCATACACAGTCAATGCAGTAAGTCAGGCGCTGGTGGGTGCGTGGCAAATGGAACACCAATGTGTCACGATTCACACAACATGCAATATTCCCTGGGTAAGCAGACAGACACAGATAGCAAGGTATGACTTCAGAACAAGTCGTGTTCCACCATGACCGAAATAAAGTAGGCAGTGCATGTTTCAAATTCTACATGGAAATGAAATGCACTGCACCCGAGTCTGTCCCTTGCTGTCTGTCCCTGTGAGCTGCTTCTTTCCATGTCTCGGAATGCTACATGGGTGATACAAGTGCCTCAATGGACCATGGTGGACGGAGGGTATGTGCCACTGCCCCTGCAGGTGCCCCCAGACAACCTTACAATCAACTAGCCATGAGTCCACCAACACATCTGAGCTGTATTGTGCGGTCCAACACCAATATTCGTCCAAGCTCACCCTCAGTGCTGCTACTAAGCATGCATGTGCAACTGGCCTGGTGGAAGGTTTGCTGTGTTGTGGCCCCCCTGTTCTGCTCACCTTGCCTGGAGTCCCTTGAAACACGTCAGCAGTTTTAGGATGTATGATTTCAATCCCTGTGCCTCTGCTTGCGCACACATGTGCATGTGGGCACCACCAAACGTGTCCAGATTCCAGACGTCCAATGGCCCATGTCTGCTGGCAAAGGTGGTCTGGAGGCTCATCCCCCTGCAGAAAGGGCATGAAACACATGATTAATGCTTTAGATTCATCTGTGTGTGTCTCTTCAGGCATCTCATCACTGGACCATGTCAGAGACGTACATCAGAAATCACACCATCAGTCCGTCTTTCACAGCCAAAGTGTGGAACACACTATCTACGGCATGAATTGCAACAAGCACATGTACAGTAAAGATAAGAAACATACTACACAATGCATAGCAATGAATGTACACATGAATCATGAAACACCCCATCTAGCAAAAGCAGAACAGTGGTCAATAACACCCCAATCATCCCCACTAGGGGTGTTAACATAAGTTCCACAGCAGCAGACATGCCACAGATATGACAGATCAACGCCCTTGTGTAATAGGCTGTTACATCGAACCATCCTTGCAAGCCCATGGATAAGGGATGCAGGAGTGGCATATGTGAGTCAAGGACCCCAAGCAGCAAACACATACACAAGACAAGCCTGAAGGGCCCAGCTGGAACAGACAGTGGATGCTTTCAAAAGCCACAAAGCACCACACCGTCACATGAAAGCACAATAGACAAGCAATTTTAAACTATATTAACTAATTACACTAACTATGAAAAACCTACATTACCTAATTAAACTAACTATCAAACAGAAACTTAACTAACTAAACTAAAAGAAAAATCAAAAATGGCCACATACGACCTGGGGGGGGGGACACCCAGGAGGGTGGAGGTACAGGGTGCTGCTCAACACCCACATGTGATGATGCTAAGCCAAAAAAATAAACTCCATGTGCTCAACGCCTGCACAGCCTGACCTATGTGGTAGATAGATTGTCGTCCGAGTCTGGCTCATCCTGGAAAGGGGGACGTGGCACAGTAGCCTGTCCACGCCTAGCCGCAGCTTGCCCCTCATCGGCAGCAAGTCTGCCGGATGGGTGAGCCTGGTTCTGTGTGGCGATGACACGTAGGTCTGCATGCAGAACCTCCCGTGATACACGTGCTTCCTCTTGCAAGGTAGCACGTGTAACACAGAGTTCCACCTGCAAGGCCTGGCTGGACAACCGCTGCACCTCCCGGCAAGCCTGTAGCTCAGCCGAGATGGTACGCTCAAGCTGTGCAAACCTCTCCTCTGACCGCTCCCTCTGGGCCATCAGAAGGACACCCAGAGTGGATTTGAGGGAAAAATGACTCCTCCCTCAGGGCCTCCATGTGTGCCTCTTCGTGAGCAGCAATTGCTTCACGCAGAGACGACATTTCAGCCTGGCGTGCGCTGTCTGAGGCCGCCATGCCCAGCCTGAACGAGCGGGCCGTGGACCGTGCCACCTGCTGCTGGAGAAGCACCTGCCTAGCAGGGGGGAGCACGGATCGGGCCACACGCTCCATGCTCTCAGCGATGTTCTCTATTGCTGCCCCCTGCCGTTCTGAATTGGCAGTCATGTCTTGCTCCCACTCAGTATACTGCGGTTGCCCGTGGCGACCGCGTTGCTGGGCTTGAACCCTGCGGGACCCAAGGACCGGGTGTCCTCGTCGTGTTGGCACCGCCCACGGCTGCACGACTACATGCCCCCATCGACGTGATGTCCCGGGACATCAGTGACTTGTGTGGAGGGTGACCCTGCGTCCCGATCCACCACGGGCAGAGGTTCCAAGACTGTCTGACCCCTCAATGCAGGTGTCGCGGACAGAGGAGTGTCCACATCAGAATCACTCACCCCTGACACATGGGCCTGATGCTCATCCAACTCGACATGGACGTCAGAGTCGTCATCAGGGCTGGACTCATAGGCAGCCAGAGACAAGATGGACTGTAGCACTTGGGGGTTTTCGTGGCCTACCACCCCACGACCCCCACTTGTGCCGGGTTGATGTAGTGATAACAACCCTGTGCCTGGCATGACAACACCATCCTTCGGCTCCATTGCGTCATCATCTGTAAAATAGAGAGAAAAAAGGTCACTACACATGTCAGAAGCACACAGCACACACACACCGACAACAAACACATCAGACAGACATGTGACACACAAAATAGAACCTGGCATGCATGCTGGCTCAACTTGGAATTGCTTCTGTGATCAGACCTGTTGAAAGGTGGCAGTTTGCATTGAAGTGGGTCTATGCAGCGCAGCAAATGTGTATGTTACTCACTACCTACATGTACAAGTACTTCATGGTGTGTGTCAGAAAATGTGAAGGCAGTGCAAGGTCAACTTCAGGCACCACATGCAATGTGCATTCAATGGGTAGCATATCTACAAGCAAAGCACCCCTCCACCCAAGTGCAAAAGCAGGGATGCCTAGCATGGTATCAAAAGGCTGACCATAGACCTGTGTATTGACAGGCAGTGTTGACTAGCATCAACAGCTTCATGTGAGTCAAGTGACAACACTGCAAATGATGATGGGAAAGTAAGCAGGACACATGATGAAACGTCTGGAGGCCACCCACGTGTGAAGAAGACACCACACCAGTTGGACAGAGTCATTGGCCATTAAACAGGCTGAGGCCTGTGACCCACACAGATTGTCAGACCCTAAACATGTGTGCAACGCAGTACTGAGCCACAGTTGACATGGGAAGGCTGATGAAATGCCATACAATGTATGTCACCCAGGACATGAATTACAGTGATCATCCAGTCAAGGCCACATAGGGGCATGCGTGCAATGCACATGGAGCATGAATGGGCACTCATGTCCCTGCGGGGCATCTGACCTCTGCACAGTACAAGTGAGATACCCTGCATCAAGTACTAAGGCTGTACCACACAGCATATGTCTGGCAGATTGGTAGCGGGAAGTTAGCATGTACACAGGACGCATGAACAGGGAAGTACCCAATGGCAATATTGAAGCAGACCAGTGCAAAGGTGGAATTGGGGTGAAGAGTGGGGGGTGGAGGGGCAAGGGAGCATGCCTACATGGAGTACCCGCATGCAGGCAGAGGACACATGCACATCAGTCATGCTATGACATCGTGCCTGGGCTGAGAGGAAGGTCACCCCACGCCACATGCAGAAGGGCCAGTGAGCTGGAACATGGACCGGAGGGGCATACTGTTAACAGGCATGTGAGTAGGGTGCAATAGTGGTGATGCAGACAGTCCCCGTCTGCTCCACATGTCCACCATCCAGCAGAGCAGACATGCATCATGGAAGCATTGCATTACTTGCACATCAGAACCATGTACACGTCACATGTAGTGGCAATCATGCACAACACATCCCACAAGTAAAACACACACGTCCTCAACAAACACGCATCAACACTCACTGGACTGGGCATCAAAGTCCGGCATCTCTCCCACTCCTTCGACCGATTCAGATGGTATGAACTCCTCAACGAGTGACTCATGCGGAGTGAGGACTTCCTCCTCTGGTGCAGGCCCACCGCCAGTCACCAGAGTCAAGTTGTAATTTGAGGCACGCTTAGCCTTAGCGCTGCGTTTGATGTCATTCCAATGCTTTTTGCACTCTTGCGCCGTGCGCACCTCATGGCCGAATGCAATGACATGTTCCGCAACATGCTTCCAGTGGGTATCACTTTGGGCAGCCGTAGTCTGACTATTGGCACCCACTAGCATGTCACGGCTGTGGTCCCGCACGTAGCCCACGAGGAAGTCCAGTTCCTGGTTGCAGAAAGGCTTCTTCCTCGACATGCAGGAGGTCGTGGCTGTGTGTGGGGTCCCAGCATGTGCTGCAGGTGCAACCTTCCTCCTCTTGGATTGTGGCTCAGGCCCTGGCTGGCTAATGCCGCCCTGACCAGTATGGCCAGTGGGTTCGGTGGATTGAGCCAAGGGAGTGGCAGGTGGAGGGATGACCAAAGGCCTGACTTCTGTCAGTGGCAGCTGGGTGCTCTCTAATGGACCCTACGGAGCAACATCCGCTGTGGCAGGGTCATTGACCGCAACTGTCCTGGTTGGCAAAATCACAACCGGGGTGTTGTTGGGTGCATCTGCCCCTGCACTTGCCAACACCCGGCTGTTCGGGGCAGCAGATGACATAACTGCCCCAGGGACACGTGTCTTGGTCAGGGCAGCCCTGCGTGCCCCTACGGTTTCCCTCCTGGCCTGTTGGAAATCTTCCAAGGGCTCCTCAAGTGCCAGCACAGCCTGCGCTGGCAGACCCTGAGCCTGGGTGGCGGTGTCCACAGCTGCACGTGCAGCTACCACTACGCTTGGGCCCATGGCAGTCGATGGAACGGACTGCCGGGTCACAAGGGTGCCAGTGCCAGATGCAGAAGCTCAATCTCCCGGAACCGCAGGGGGTGGTGGCATGACTGAACCGACACATGGCACAACATCGTGCTCAAGTGGCGCACCCCTGCCTCTTCCCCCTATGCGGCCGCCCTGAACACCCTGGAGTCCCCCTACTCCCTGGTCACCCCGGCCACATCGCTGACCACGCCCGCCATGAGGAGTATGCCCAGCTGAGGCGCCCCTCACCTTTGGTGGCCTCCAAACCATGGCACAGATGTAGTAGTGTCGGCACAGATGGAGTAGTGCCAATGGGAGGTGTACACCACAATTGACCTGCGCAATTGAGGTGAAGGGGGTGGGCAGAAAGATGTTAACAGCCCCCCTGCACCTGCAAGGCTGTATGTGACCCCAGTGATGTAGTGACGGGTCACGCAACGCTCAGGCACCCCAAAACTGCAGGAAAACCGTGCACGCAACCCTGCAGCCTGCGTGCGTGGAATCAACCTCCCGCAGTACGCGGTGGCACCCAGTAACACGAAAAACACGTACGCGTGGGACACGCAGGATACTATGACATCAAAAATGGTGCGATACACAAGGGCACCCGCAGTGGGAAAAATAGCGTGCGCGACTCACCGTCTGACTAGCACGATGCAGAAAAACACGCGTAGCCAATACCCCCGCCAAAAGAAGAGATACGTCCTTGATAGCTGTGAAGTTGTGATGGCGCGCGAAACAACACGAAGCAGCAACACACGTCGTTCTCCACGAAAGGCACGTACAGCAATCTGCTGGCCCCGCTCACCTTTAACCAGTGCTGAGGGAAACACCCGCGTGCGTCATGTCACTTATGCGCGTAGGCCCTTTCTTCGGATTACACGCATTCACATGGAACATGCTTTTTTTTCGTGCGCGTTAAACCACTATGCCCACATCACGGGCAAAACGCCCACGCATGCCCGCGAGCATCACGTCACAGAAGTGCTTACGCGCGAAGGGCCTTTGGTCCAATGAAATCACTGACACCCTTACGGCCTTTCCTCGAATTACACGCTGACATTCAATTTTTTCACGTGCCAAATCACTCCGTATCAAGCTGGCCACGCGAAAACACACGGAAGACCACGCTCCTGCCCAGAAGGCTGAATTACTGCCCCCCAGAGCCCCGAGCACGCTCCCACCTGCCATCTGCTGCTGCCTGACTGCCTGCTGCCCACGTGCCCTGCCATTTGCTGCCTGCACGTCAGTCAGGGGTGTAGTTGCTGTGACCACCCCTGTTGGAACCGAAGACTCCCGACTGGGATTCCATCGCTCCACAGCCCAGCCCCAGCACCCAGTTGCCCACCCACTCCTGCCTCTGGGGTTGCCATGTCCAGCACAACACCATCTGGCAGCACTGGCAACCCACAGCCAGAGAGGCAGAGGGCCACCAGATTCACTGCCACCAAAGTTGGTGTCCTGGTGGAGCAAGTCCTGGGGCATTATGATGCCCTCTTTGGAAGTCTGCGCGCCGACAATGAAGGACGGACCAGGATCTGGATGGACATCGTGACTGCCATCAACGCGGAGGGGGTGGCAGTCCGCGACTTACATCATGTCAAGAAGCGCTGGGAGGACTTCAGGTCCAGGACCCTCAACAAGGCCCGGCGCCTCTCTAAGGGAGCGGATGCCAAGGGGCACAGGGGCCAGCTGTCAAACCATCAAATGAGGGTCCTGGAACGCATATGCCCAGCGCTCTACGTCCAGATCCTTGAGAGGCAGACCCGTTTGGAGTCGAGCTGTAAGTGTACATGCATGTTGATAGTACGCTGTGCGTGTCGTGGTGTGCCAGTAGTGTGCAGGTTGCACATGTGTTTATGTAGGGCCATGTAGGGATGTGTATGAACATGGCAGTGAGGCTGCCACATGTGAGTCCTCTCAGTTGTGAGACACATTGATGGTGTACGTGTTGGTAAGCATGCTGGGCAAATGCAGGTGTGGGAGCACACATGTTCGCATTTCTGTGTATGTACATTGGCATGGTGGTTCATAATGCATGTATCTGCACTGTGTACATGTGCATGTATGTGTATCTGACAAGTGTGCAACTGTGATGCAACATGGATGAACGTGACACTGATATGTAGAAGGATGAATGGCAGATGTGACATGTATGGCGATCTCATCACTGCAACAGTTGGAGGAGATGTAGACATGCATGTAAGTGTGGTGGCGTATGTGCATGTCTAGTGCACTCCTTGTGTTTCATGTGATGTCAGGCTCACCTTTGGCTGTTCATGCAGTTGTATGTGTATGGATGGTGCTGCCTGGTGCAATATTGCTGTTGAAATGTTCATGTGTGTGAGTTAAAATGACATGTGTGTCGTGGAGTGTGATGCCATGTCTGTAGTTAAACGATGCCCCTCATGTGCAACTGTCATGTGTGTATCAGTACATTGTACAGTGCCCTGATGCCTGTCTCCTATCTCTCCCTGTCTGCAGCGTCAACTGATAAAGAGGGCGGAGAGGGTGCTGTGGAGCACAGCGGCAGGGATCGCACCGCCAGCCTGAGACGCAAGGCCCGGCTCCCCTCCCAGGTTGTGATCTCGTCGGGGAGTGAGGAGTCCGGTGCCGCATCCCAGGCCGCAGCTGCGGAGGGTAGGTCCAAGAGGCGGAGGTTGGAGTTGGACTCCTCGGCAGCAGAAGGGGCAGCTGAGACCCCACAGGGTCCGACAGAGGAAGATGGCACGGAGTCATCCAGGTTGGTGGGGGGTTTGGTGGAGGAGGAGGCAGTGCAAGGGCCAGAGACGGGGTCTGGAGGTAGGGATTCCACTGGTGCTAGTGGTGCAGTGCAGGGGCAGGGACATGAGGCAGCACAGGCCACCGCGGAGGTGCCTGTGTGTAGTCCTGTCCCCGATCCTGTGACTGCATCATCCCGCTACAGCAGGGATGCCCACGTCCAGACCCGTTTTCAGGGAGGGGATCTGCTTACAACAACTGGCCTTCCTCTCCCTGCGGACGTGGCTATCCGGGACCGGGTTGAGCCTGTCCTGGGTGGGGTGGCGTTGCGTCAATGGGCCATGCGAGCTGACCTGCAGTCTTTTCATGAGGAGACTGCACGTCTTCTCGGATTGCTCGTTGACCGTGTTGACCTACTGAGACAGCTCACCAGGGCCGGATTCCTCTGTTTTCTGGACCTTGTTCTGACCCCCTCCTCAACTGAACCCCCTATGCCCCAGTCATCCTCCATGCCATCTTCCCACCCATGTATCGCCTGGGTACCCTGTGGAGCTGCCTCTGACCCTGCGGCCAGGCTGGTGGAGGACACATCCCTGCCACAGTCGGGAGTCGGACGTCCAGCAGGGGTGGCCACCTCAACAACTGCACCCCAGCCAGAGGAGGGTGTGCAGGCAGCAAGAGCCAGGGCACAGGCAGAGGCACAGCAGCAGCAGCAACAAGGTGGGAGCCATCATGGCTCACTTTTAGATGTCCTGGGCCAGGGCATCATCAAACTCCTGCTCAATGTCCTGGAGGCGGTCCTCTTCCATGGCCCCGAGGGTTCGCAGGGACGACGACATGTTCTCCTCCAACTCCCTGAGAATTGCCTCGAGGCACTCGGCCCACCTCAGTGCCCTCCGCATGGAGTTCTCCGCCCTGACCATCGTGAGCCGTGCCTCTTCTGCCCGATGCCGCTCCGCATCTATAGCATGGCCTAACCGCTGCCACACGGAAGACACTTCCAGTCCTGGGTCCTCCTGCCCTCAGGCCGATGCCTGCCCCTCCGATGTTGATGGCCCCGAGCCATCATTGCTCCCACCTAGAGCCTGCTCCTGCTGCTGCTGTCCATGTGCCGTGTCTGATGGTGCCTGCACATCCTCCATCAGCTTGTCTCCAGTTGTGGTGTCCACCCCTGCTGGGCCGCAGACTCCCGACTGTGGCAGGGATGTGAGCTCCACCAAGCTGGCTGTGTTGGTCAGGCAAGGTCCACAGGGGGCCCTGGTGGAATCTGGGCTGGAAGACGGTGTGGAGAACGACTAGCGCATAGTCTCCACAGAGGAGGAGAGATCTGCCAGAGTGCGCGACACATGTAGGGATCCACCAACCAGGACGGAGCCCATATGTTCGTGGGACCCCTCGTCCACAGGTAGTGGAGAGGCAGATGACATGGCACTCTCCCCTACCTGCGGACGGGCCTGGGACGGGGCCTCCCTGCTGTTGCATGGTGGTGCAGTCACAGGGTCAGGGACAGCAACATGCACAGGCCCCTCTGCGGTGACCTGTGCTGCCTCCTGACCCTGGCCCTGGACTGCACCACTTGCACCAGTGGTACTACCCCCACCAGGCCCCATGTGTGGCTCAGTAGCGGGCTCCTCCTCCTCTGTGGAGACCACCAACCTGGATGTCTCCACACCGTCTTCCGCCATTGGATGCCCCTGTGGGGGCTCACCCGGCCCTTCTGCTACAGCCGTTGTGGCAGACGCAGCACCAGCCCCCTCGGCCCCGGATGATGGTAATTCCTGGGAGGTTGGCTGGGCCTTGCGTCACCGCCCAGTGGAGGCATCCCCGCCGCTTGGCTCCACAGCTCCGTCTCCGCCCTCTTCTTCACTTGACGCTGCGTAGAGGGAGAAATAAAACACAAGCATCAGGGTACAGTACAAAATACCCTAGACAGGAAGCAATAACACATGAGTGGCACTGTCAAATGTCACTTCCATCCTGTCATTCCACAAGACATGGGTGAATGCACACAACACACATGCAGAAACAGTCCTGGCGCCTGCAATCTACATCAACATCCATGTAGAAGGGCCCCTGTAAACCAAGATGTTGCCTTCAAAGTCACATGCAGCCATGGCGTTTCAAAGTCACACACACACTTCTCTGGTACACACACACACATGTGCACCATACATGTACATGAGATCAGCACCCATTCCTCACCCCCCCTTCATGTCCAGGAACAGAGACAGCCATGCTTTCAAGTCTGCATTCCGCATAGAGCTCCCCATGTTGCATTAAAACATATGCACCAACCATGTGGTTCACACATAACTGGTCTCACATGCATGACCATGATGTCCCTGCACACACACATCCATACATGGCCTATGTCACACATAGAGGCAAGCATCAGACTACCAGCACACTGCAACATGCCCTGTCTCACACAACAATGCTTGGCCACTTACCGCTCAACTCCGGACGGGTCTGCCTCTGAAGGATCTGGGCGTGGAGCGCTGGGCCTACGTGTTCCAGGACCCTCATCTGGATGTTACTCATGCAAGGCACTGGGCCTTGTGGAGGGTCCTGGACCAGTCCTCCCAGCGCTTCTTGACGTGCTTGATGTCGCGGGTTGCCACCCCCTCCGCGTTGATGGCAACCACTACGTCGTCCCAGATCCTCTCCCGTCCTTGGCGCGTGATGTTCCGAAGAGGGCATCATAATGCCCCAGGACATGCTCCACCAGGACACCAACTTCGGTGGCAGTGAAGCTGGTTGCCCTCTGCCTCTCTGGCTGGGGGTTGCCAGTGGTGCCAGATGGAGACGTGCCCGACCTGGTAACCCGAGAGGCAGGAGTGGGTGGGAAACTAGGTCCTGCGGCTGGGCTGTGGAGCGATGGTATCCCAGTCGGGAGTCTTCTGTTCCAGCAGGGGTGGACACAGCAACTGGACCCCTGCAGATGGCTGATGTGCAGGCACCAAATAGCAGGGCACGTGGGCAACAGACAGGCAGGCAGCAGCAGATGAAAGGTGGGAGCGTGCTCGGGGCTCTGGGGGCAGGAAAATGGCCTCAGGGCAGGAGCATCGTATTCCGTGTGTTTATGCGTGGCCAGCTTGATACGGAGTGATTTGGCACGTGAAAAATGTGCATGTCAGCGTGTAATTCGAGGAAAGGCCCTTAGCGCGTAAGCGGGTCAGCACACGTACGCGATTTCATTGGACCAAAGGCCCTTAGCGCGTAAGCGCGTCTGTGACGTATCGCGCACGGGCGTTACCCTTGCGTGTAAAACTTCACCCGAACCCCAGGAATACACATACCCCACTCGCGCAGGCCCTTTAGCGTGTGAGACTTCCCGTGCACCCCCGTAATACACGTACCCTGCTGGAATCCCGTGTGAAACTTCCCGCAAACCCCGTAATACACGTACCCTGCTCCAATCGCGTGTGACACTTCACGCGAACCCAGTTATACACGTACCCCACTCGCACAGGCCCTTTCGCGTGTGAAACTTCCCGCGAACCCCGTAATACACGTACCCTGCTCCAATCGCAAGTGAAACTTCACGCAAACCCCAGTTATTCACGTACCCCACTCGCACAGGCCCCTTCGCGTGTGAAACTTCCCGTGAGCCCCCGTAATACACGTACCCTGCTGAAATCGCTGGTGAAACTTCCCGCGAACCCCAGTTATACACGTACCCCACTCGCACAGGCACTTTCGCATGTGAAACTTCCCGCAAACTCCGTAATACATGTACCCTGCTGAAATCGCATGTGAAACTTCACGCGAACCCCAGTTATACTCGTACCCCACTCGCACAGGCCCTTTCGCATGTGAAACTTCCCGCGAACCCCCGCAATACACGTACCCTGCTCCAATCGCGTGTGAAACTTCCCGCGAACCCCGGTTATACACATACCCCACTCGCACAGGCCCTTTCACGTGTAAAACTTCCCGCACACCCCCGAAATACACGTACCCCACTCGCATAGGGCCAATCGCGTGTAAAACTTCCCGCGAACCCCAGTAATACACGTTCCCCACTTGCCGTGCTGGTACAGGGTTAGCGCAGCCCTTTGCGCTGGATTGGGGATTTTAATGGCTTTTCCCTGCGCGAGGGGCGTTCTTGGGGGCGTAACTGGCGCTGCTGCAGGGTCGCTGCGCCACTGTGCGCCACGGCTGGTTTTGGTAGCTAAAATCCATGAATACGCTGTGCGTGGAAATGGATTTTAGCGCACGCGGCTGGCGCAGAGATTCGCATTCGCACACTGTGCGCCAGCCGCGTGCGCCACTTGTGCGCTGAATTCTATGAATTACCCCCTAAATGCTTTCATTTCCCCCCAACAGATACTCTAGTACTGGTACTCTCTTTCAGGCTTTGAGAAGTGCAGGTACTCAAATGCTGAAAAATCAAAAGTGCAGGTACTGAGGGCTGGATAGGCAGAGGCAGTGCCAGGCATGGGTTTGGGAGGGCTAAAGCCCCCCCACTTTGACGCAGAAGGCATCACTCTACTGTTAAGCCCAGCCCAGGGCTCAGACCTCTAGAACTGTCATATTTCTCACCTCAGAGAACAGTGTATTTTCTTAAGCAAATACACAGCTCTCCAAGGTGAGAAAACATGCATTGGAGTGAAGGTAGAGGCAGAGGACAAAAGCCTGCCATGGGGATATCAGTAGACCCCCCGCCCCCACCCAACACATGTTACAACTAAAGGCTTAACTGCTGGCTTAGCATTTGCATGGCCCATGTTTTCACTAATTACCATTAACTAAAAAAAGGTGTATTTTTGTGCATGCAGGGATTGTATGTATGCATGTAGGAATGTATGAATGTATGTGTGCATGCATGCAAGGAAGTGTGTAAGTGGGTGTATTTGTGTATGCTAGGAAGTGTCTGCAAGTGCACACCTATGAATTAATGTAGTGTGAATGGTGTAGGCTGCGCGTGTTAATAAGCGCACAGTCTAAGTGTTATGGGTGCTCCTGTGAATTACAGATCAGCTGTGTGGGTGCATGACTGGTGGGTGAAGGTGTCTGTGTCTATATCTCTGTGTGTATGTATGCTGGGACCTGGGGAGGGGCATTGGAGCATGAACATTTTTTGACAAGAGCATGGCATGTTTGACTGCAGTTTTTGGGCAAAGGAAAGCCAACTTGAGTGTTTTATGTGATGGTGCGGTTGGAGGGGGGTTGAGGGAAATACTGCAGTGGAACTGGCCTGGCTGGGTCTTACTGTGCCATGGAATGTTGTACTTGCATTAAGGGCAAAGCCAACATGAGTGTTCTTACATGTGGGGGGCATGTTTCCTTATTTTGACATTGCTTTTTATTGTATGGGTGTTAAGGTCAAAGGCAAGATAAGTATTCTTATATTGGGGTGGGGGCATTCGTGCTGCCTGCAAGGCAATGTTTTTTTTACTGTGACATGACATGTTTTACTGCCATTAGGAAAAAAATGATGGGAGGTGGGGGATTTGTGTAGCCAGCCATGATATGTTTTCTAAATTTGGCATGGCTTTTTTTCACTAGCATTAAGGCAAAGCCAGCAGGAGTATGTTCTTGCCTGGGGATACTGGCATGTATTGGCAGAGCCTGCATAAACATGCTTTCGTTATAGTATCCTTACTGTCATCAGGGCCGGCCTTAAGGGCAGCAGCGCCCTGGGTGAATTGGCATCCCCCCTCACCCACCGTGCCCCCTGGTTAACAGGGGGTGGAGCGGAAGGGGTGGGGCCATGAGGGGTCACTTTAAAAAATATATATTTTTTTTTAACCTCCTCGCACCAGCGAAGAGGTTAAATAGGGCACGTTAGCACACCTTTGCCATTGAATGAGCCCGCTGCCGCGGGTTCATTCAATGGCAATGAGGCGCCTGCCACGCCTTCTGCCACCACGCCAGCTCGGGGGGTTAATGGCACCTTTTCTTGTGAAAAGTGCCCACGACGGAGGGGCGCTTTTAAATGCACACCCCCGCCGCGGGCACATTTTACAGTAAAAGGCCGCCTGCTGCGCCTTGTCCCACAACACCAGCTCGGGGGAGCCCTTGAAAGACTCCCCCGAGCTGGCGTGGTGGGGGCAAAAGGCACCCTGGGGGGCATGGCGCTCCAGGCGGTCGCCCGGCTCGCCCCACCCCCCTAGGGCCGGCTCTGACTGTCATTATGGACAAAGCAAACATGAGTATTTTCCTGTGTGGGAATAGTGGCATATATAGGTGCACCAGAATGGACATGTGTGAGCACAATCGATATGAAAATGCTTTTTTACACTTGCGGGGTACTGGCATATAGCGGGCAAAGGCATTATGAAAATGTGTTTGAAAATGCTCCTGTGCATTGTTGGTGACTTGGCATCTAATGGACCTTTATGTCTTACCCTGCAAAACCAATTGTAAACTGTGTGGTTTTTTAGCTAATTTATCACTGAAAGTTTACTAAAAAATGCACTATTTTAATCCATTATTTAAAAAAACATCTCAAGGGGACAACCCCCCCTTGATTGGTTTGCCCTCCCTCATTACTCTCTGTCACTCCTGTGCATTTGGCTGGGGGCAGAACAAGTGTCCATCATTCTGCAGGCTCTTCTTCGTGCGGGCCCTACTACATTAGCTCCAGGCCCCACTTGTTACAGAATCATGGCTATGCCTCTGGTGGGTTCGAGTGAAAGATGGATCTAATGGGCCAAAGAAAAGCGTAATATCTACTCAGCCTCCTGGGATTGGGGAGGGGGCGGTAGGACGGGAGGGTTGGGGGTATTCAGTAGAGCAATAGGTTTAATGCCCTATCTCACTAACAGTTTTCAATACTGCCATCCAGGCCCCCCATTCCCCCCAAATTTTGAGGGTGGCTCCGCCCCTGTGGTAAGGACAGGTCCGTTGAAAGCATGGCATACAATATCACACAACCGAAGTTGGTACTCATTTATGACCTCGGAGGGATGAATGGCTGAGTTGGCCTTGCCAAGATTCTAACTTGCGACCTGCAGATCACACACAGATTGCAGCAGCAAGTGCTCAACTTGCTGAGCTGTCTTACCGGCTTACAGAATAGTTTGTCTGTGTGCAGGATAGGGGGATCCGGTAAAGTTGTGAACGACCTCCTACATTTTTGAAAGACTCCTCTGTCCATGCAGTGCAAAAACAACATGGCACTGAGGATAAGCCGACACAGCTATAACATCTTGCGATGCTCAGTGCCGTTGTGTAACTCGCCATCTCCTGCCTGTGTCACCGCGAATCGTGAAGAGCGCTGTGACTTCACTTTCGCGCGTCGTCGAAGGAGCGTGGCAGCTTGTACTGCCGAATCCAGTCTGTTTTAACCGCTTTTCTGTCATAAAACGAGGGGCGCCCTCTCAACAATCAAACGTAAAAAAGATATACTTTTTGTATTTACCAAAATATATAGCGGGAAATGTCAGATCGAGAAATATGTGCTCAGTGATGCAAGAGTTAAAATCACCGTCATCCTTTCCCAGAGTGAGTTATGGTGATGTATAGCGTTTCAGCCCCTCAGATATTCCATCCCCGAGCCCTCCCTCGCTGTGCCCGAGTGGGGAGGGAGGCGGTGTTTTGCTGATCTGCTAAATTCTTGCCGAAGTTTCCCCTTGATTTCGAGCGGGTGCTGCAGTCGCGCTGGGCTCTGAGCGGAGTTGGGGTTATCCTGACATTTCTGGGACAGGATCCAGGCAGAAAGCAGCGAAGAGACGGATAAAGGGTGGGAGAGAGACAGAGTGGAACACTTCCCGGCCGTCGCGCTGGCCGGACTTTCTCCCGTCTAAGAAATATATTAATTCGGCGGCTTGTGCTCTCCAGACAAAGGAACGAGAGCAGGCGAAGGGGTGTGACAAGGAGACAAGGACCATGGGGCTTTGAAAGGACACCCATTTCGAAACATCGGACTTCCCGGAGGAGCAGCAATGGATGTATAACTGACAACAAGGCAAGGACGAGTGCAGGTAACGAATTATTTATTCTTTTTTTTTTTAAGTGCATGATGATTGTATTTCCAGTCCCCGGCATTATATCACTGAGGTCTAATGACAAACGTGCATACTGTGTAATGCCAGCGTCTGCACTCGACCAAGTTGTGTGATCTTAGGCCACTCGCTGCATGGCCCCCTGCGCCCTACATCTGCTAGCTATTAACTCGGAGGCGATACGATCTATATATAAACTGAACATTCTGCAATGTAAGGAAGACATCTGTCAGTTTTACCTTGTGGAAATGTCTGCATTTAATCCATCAGTAGACTACTGACTGATAAAATGCAGACTTTAAGTATTTATCACCTACTGACAGCGGGTGAATAATACTTAAAGATACATTGAGTGCCAACATGTGCATACAGTATACGTTTATTGAAAGGTAGAGACCATTGGACACTGGAACTAAAATTCGCTATAGGAAACCTTCAAACTAAGCAATGCTCAGACAATAGCTTTGTTTGCAGTTAATACCAATTTTACTGTAACTTAAACTGCCTAAAAACAACCAACCCTGCAATGATTTACGGGTGAGTAGTCAACCAGTGGCAAAATTGCCACGTCTGAAACTAGGGGGCCTATCATTTTAATCCCAGCATTCTCGTTTGACCAATATTGTGTGATTCTGGACTGACCACTTTATCTTTGTATGCCTCCGTCACCTCATCTGCATGAGCACACACACGTATTAGGCGCTACATAAAATAATTGGACCACTCTGTTCAGCTTATAAGTGTGCAGAGGTAATTTAGTTTATGATCTGCCATTCAAGTCTCACTTTTTGAAATAATACATTTCATTGCAGCAATCCGTATTCATCTGTTACCGATCAAGAGTGCAAAATGATTAATTTGTGTTGTCCTGACTGCTCCGGGAATACATGTCTATGGCTCTCATTACGACCCAGGCGTTGGACCATGGTGCTAATAGCACCATGGTCCATGCCGGTAACTTACCGACTCCGCCATGGCGGAATGGGGAATTACCGCCCCATTCCGAGGTTGGCGGGGCGGTAATTCCCCATGCCACCATGGCCCTTCCCCATTCCCATTTTTGCCCCATAGGGCTCAATGGGAATGGGGAAGGCGCTAAGTACGGTGCCGCAAATTGCGGCACCGTACTTAGCACCACGGTCCCTTTGCGGTTTGGTTTTTTAACGCCTGCTAAAAGCAGGTGTTAAAGTGCCACCCACAAAGGGACCTCGTAATCAGGCATTAAGGGTTTAACGGCGCCGACACATTTTAAGGCGCCGTTAACCCCTTAACGCCTGGGTTGTATCTTCTTCTGACAATAATGTACAGTCGAACCCCAGCCTTGTCCTCTTTCTTCTTCTTAACATGTTGCTTATGGTTGTCCTTTCTTTATCTTCAGCGGATTACATCATGAACTGGGTGACGCTACTGAACCTGACCATGCTGCTAGCAGCATGGGTGGTGTGTGGATCTGAGAGGCCAAATGGCCAGGCAGACAGAGGAAGCCATGGAGCTCGGAAACCGCCCTCTGCACCTGCACAAAGGGACCGCCGCACAAGGCCTGCCCTACGGAGATTACGATCGCCTCAAGGAGAACGGTCTTTTGCCCCAAACCCAGAACATTCCAGCAGTCCGAGAAGAAAGGTTGTGCAGCGACGCAGGAGCCCCCAACCCACTTTGCTACCACCCAAACACAAACTCCAAGTGAGCAACATTCGGACTCAAAACAGCCAGGTTGAAAATCCTGCTGTGCAAACTTCCCAGCTGGTCAAGGATGACAGCACAACAACGCGCTCCAGAATGGTCCGTTTCCCTTCTGCATCAAGTTCCCCTAACATCCTTGCCAGTTTTGCTGGTAAAAATAGAGTTTGGATTATCTCAGCCCCTCATGCCTCGGATGGCTATTATCGACTTATGATGACCCTTCTAAAGGATGACGTATACTGTGAACTGGCCGAACGTCACATCCAGCAGATTGTGCTGTTCCATCAAGAAGGAGAGGAGGCTGGGAAGGTTAGGCGAATCACCAATGAGGGAAGAATCATGGAACAGCCCCTAGATCCTAGCCTTATTCCAAAACTGATGAGCTCATTCAAGCTTGAAAAGGGCAAGTTTGGAATGGTGCTCCTGAAGAAGACTTTGCAGGTCGAGGAAAAGTACCCCTACCCAGTTAGAATGGAAGCCCTGTATGAAGTGGTTGACCAGAGTCCTATACGAAGGATTGAGAAGATCCGTCAGAAAGGGTTTGTACAAAAGTGCAAAGCAGCTGGGGTTGAGGGACAAATAACAGAAGGAGAGGGCCAGGATGTAAAGCCGACACAAAGTAGCGACCGTGGAAAGGGTCCTACAAGAAAGGAAGAGCCCAAAAAAAGCCATAATGTTCAACCAACAAGAGAGGTCCAGATCAAAACCACAAGGAAGTTAGTGACAACTGCTCCTCCCACTCCACCACCCACAACAAGGGCCACAACAATTGCTACAACGCCTGCACCAGTGACCACCACAACCACTCGGGCAACAACCAGAATAGTAACTGTTGCAACCAGAGCTCCAGCAACAACAACCACAACAGTTCTTCCCACCACCCAGCGTGCTTGGACCACAAGAGTGCACAGCACAATTGACATGCAAAAACTTACCACAACTGCGGAAGTGTCAACAAGGGGCATAACCACAGAAGATACCTATGCTCCAGTGAGGACAAACAAGCGTAAAGAAAGGCAGCATGTACCAGTACCAAGCAAACCCAAGAAAGAATCTGGTTTTGACATCTATGCCCATGCTCCTACTGCCCTAACAACGACGTCTTATCCTTACATGAAACCAAGCTCGACAAGATTTGTTGACAACCAGACGGACAAGAAGGATGGCAGCCTCAGAGATCCACATCCAGTGCCAAGCCAACCCAAGCTGCCCAAAGCCAAGCCACCAAAGAAGAAGACAGCAGAAAAAATACTGAACAATGAATATGAGGATAAATATAACACAGGTCGTCCCACGCTGCACCCGGAAGAGGAGGTAGATGTGCCCAATGTTCCCCCCAAGAAGGTAAAAGAGCAGAAGAAGCTGGAGAAGCCAGACAAAGCTGAAAAGAAGAAAAAGAAACTTGAGAAACAGGAGAAGCTCCCCAGGAGCGAAAAAGTGGTCAAAAAGGAAAAACCTGAGAAAAAGGCCAAGCCAGATAAAGACCGTGGCAGGAAAAGCAAGAAGCCGAGCAAGAGTGAGAATGAGGAGTTTATCAAGCCTGCGACTAAACCTTTTGTGCAAAGTACAAAAAGATCACTTACAACATTCCTGGATTATTTTGAAGGCAAAAGAAGACTGCTGGTCAGTATGCATTTATGTTTTATGATGTCTTGGCCTGTACTGCGTGCTACAGTTTGAATTAGATGAAACATATAGTACTGACATTCAAGTTGTCAAGTAACGCATTGTCCTCAGTGTTCTGTTTTTAGTTACCCAAGGCACATGATTGAGAAAATTAACACTCAATCGAAAACGCACAGACTACACTTTCCCAATAGATTTAGATGTTAAAAAATGCCCACATGGAGAGCAAGATTTTAAGAGAATTGATGGATGAAAGACTTTCTCACAGTGTTTCGAAAATAATGTAGTTCCATTGGGCCGACATGTTGGGTCTTTGGTTTAGTGAACTAATGGAGCCATTTCAGGGGTCTCTGTTTTACCTCATGGTCACAGATTCGAATCCCAGCAAGTCTAGTGGGCCCTTCATCATTATGAGGTCAATAAAATAAGTACCTTTGAGTTGGGTAACAATAAACATCTGTTACCAGTGCTTTGGATCATGGCCCCTCTGGATGAGAAAGTGTGCTCTTTATACATACTATCTGTTATGTGATGACCCACCTGTGACACAGTATGGTTAAGAAATGCCCCCGATATAGTACAGTCAGGTCATTGATGGACCAATGTGCAATCTCCAGGCTAGATGGACTCCACACTCAATGTTTGTATAGTAGCAGGAGCCTGTGAGCTGTCATCATGCAAGCAAGGGGCCTCGGTATGAGGGGTGCTCATTGGTGTCATGGAAGTGGCCACGAAAAACAAGAGGCCATGTCTCTCATACTGAATGCGCATCTGCCAACATTGCAAGAGAGCATGCAAAGAGAGTGGGCTCTCATGTGAATGGGGTGTGCTCCAGCTGAATGAGAATGTTTGGCTTAAAAATAACTCTCAAGACTTTCCTGTTTTGAGGAATGATTTTATACCCAGATGCTCCCGGACCTTGGTTTACGCTTAAGAAATATGGATGCATACATGTATACATTATCAAAGCCTGTCCATGAGTAATTAGGCCCTGGTGGTGCACTCTGCATGTCTGCAAAATGGGTGGTGGTGGACATTTCCCCCATTAAGAAGAGGGAAAGGAGGGACCCAGACCTTGACGACACATCAGGGTTTAGTTGTAGACTGCACATCCTCACATCCGCATGGTGATCCCTGTCCCACTTGCAAAAGGACTTTCACTGCATCTTTGGCTTACGCCATGCCGTCACTGCTAGCTTGGCTGCATTTCTGCCATACTATAAATATATATATAAACCCACTTCTCTGTATGTGGCAAAAGCAAATTGTGCGTGGCTTGCATCCTACTTGCCTCATCCGGGAACCACTAGAGTAGGCGGAGTAGAGAGGTGTCTGGGCCCGGATGATGTGTACTACCATAAGGAAAGCAAGCCCTGACATTACCTAAATAACAGTGGCAAACCATTTGTGCGGTTTCGCCTGAAATGAATGACACTCAAAAGAGAGGGTTCCTCTGTGAAAACTTGTATTTGTATACCAGTTTCAGGATGTATAGCAAGATCAAAACTGTTGGTAAATGCTGCATGGGGTATATGTAGATTTGTTTTTTTATTCTATTTTATTGGTGGTGTTCAGTGCAGGCATGGCCACAAGGGGCAGCAGAGTCCTTTATATGCACCCTGAAGGTGAGTTGCATCCTGATTAGTGCAGGTTACAGAGGCCTACTAGGGCGCTTGCAGGAATGAACACATTGAAATGATTGTGAGCTGGATTAATGTATGGGATGGGGATAGGAGCAAATGCGAACTGTGAGGGTTAGATGGTGATCAAGATGTTTTTTTTTTTTTTAGAATAGTATTAATGCTTGTTAGGAGGAAGGTAGCATCCAGATGAATGGCTAAGAGATGCCCATGGCCATTTGGAACGGTT
Source organism: Ambystoma mexicanum (assembly GCF_040938575.1). Lineage (NCBI taxonomy): Eukaryota > Metazoa > Chordata > Amphibia > Caudata > Ambystomatidae > Ambystoma > Ambystoma mexicanum. Next base: position 465,926,894 of record NC_090939.1, on the reverse strand, counting down.
ATTGTGTATTAAACAACTATGAAATGAGGTTTTATGTTAATGTAGACCTTTCAATCTTATTTTCTGAAGCAGAGTGGCAGATGTGTATAGTTGAAGGATGATGTCACACAACACTGTAAGGAATTGCTAATTTTAGAGAATATACATTTGTATGTGTACATAATGGGCCTCATTACGACCCTGGCGGTAAGGGGTTAACGCCAGCGTTAGCTGCGCCGACCCCTTACCGCCAACTACGAGGTCCCTTAGCGCCATGGCGCTTTTAACACCTGCTTTTAGCAGGTGTTAAAATCCATGGCGCTAAGGGACCATGGAGTTAATTACGCCACCGTAATTTACGGTGGCGTAATTAACGCCTTCCCCACTCCCATTATGCCCTATGGGGCAAAAATGGGAATGGGGAAGGGTAAATGGGGATTGGGGACTTACCGCCCCGCCGACCTCGGAATGGGGCGGTAAGTCCGCCAACCACCATGGCGTAAACGTAGTTTACGCCATGATGGTAAAGTCACGGCCCAGGCGGTAACTTACCGCCTGGGTCGTAATGAGGCCCAATGTATTGAGTTATCTTTTGTATAGCACCATGCATGTATTTAGAGATGCAGGGGTGACTACAGAATGCTGTGTAAACACACGCATCAAGGTGTCCCACAAAAACCACTCCTCCATGCAGATGTTGCTACCTGATGTAGTTACAAAGCCTGTGAGTGCCCTCGTCGTAAAGGTGAGGAAATCTAAATAACTGATTACCCTGCAGAGTTTCAAATGAGTGAGCCTGGCGGGCTGGGGGGGTGGGGTTTGTGGTGGGGGGTTTGGCATGGGAATTGAAAGTGAACATAATGACAGGTGAGGAGAAAAAGTAGTTTAAGAAAATGTTGTCCCCGTGGATATAATGGGTTACGGTTCATAACTTGATGCCACAAGAAAATTGCACTGTTTACGAACAGCAATACGCACGGCCTAGACAGTATTTCAAGGCGAGATGGAGAGGGGGAAAGCTATCATTTAGGTAAATAACCGTGGCAATGAGAAAATGGAGTTGTCTAAGGGATAGTAATTTAAGACATGGCAGTATTTAGATTAATACCCCTGGATCTAAGAACTCGCCACAGACAACCCACACATATCCCTCCACACACCTGTCTAATACCTGGACTTCACTATCGACCCCACCTTTCCTTCATACACCGCATAGCTGCTGTCACCAAAACATGAAATCTACAACTACACCTCCTACAAAAGATCAGACACTTTGTTCCTCCTGATGAATTTCTCACACAGACCAAGCATTGGTTCTCTGCAAGCTAGACTAGGACATAGCCCTTGCCCCACTGCAAGACATACAAAATGAAGCAGTCAGACTCATCCTCCACCTACACAAACATTCACACATCACCCTAGCTCTCGCCCAGCTCCATTGGCTCCCCGTACCCTGACATTTTGAAACTTCTGTTTCACCGCCCACCTTTTAAACTTTTGAACCTTGTTAGGCACTCCAAACCCATCTAGATAGGACCAACGCTGAACAAAAATTTGAATAAAATAAAATACCAGGCTTCAGGTTGTGAGAAATCACCCAGGAGAGGACAGTGAAGAAATACGCCATGAATTAGGCATGCATTGGGAGATCAGTGGGGGAAGAGTGGCATGTGTCCAGTGTTGTGCATACCCAAGTGATGGCTGGAGATTTAAGGGGGGATAGTGAGTGCCCTATATGCAACTTTACAACTGTCCTACTTACTGAGTCTTTGCTCACAAAGATTAGGGTGATAAGAGTCAGCATCCACCTTTACAGGGAATGAAAGGTCACTGTGGAGAGAGAGTGTGGTACATTTATTGATGTGACTAGGTACAGAGTTGTGTTGCTTTGTGTATTATCTGTTTTGTCTTATGAGGATTTTTGTGGTATTGAAATACTACCAGCATGATCCCAGGGTGGGTGATTGGAAGCCAGGAGCAAGAGCAGGCACTGTTGGAAGGCTTAAATAAGATGATTTATTGTTCCTTAGCATTTGGCATTGAGTGAGCAGTCATCAACATATGTGCTTGCTTTTTCTGTGAAGCTGTGAATTAGGTGCAATTGGAAGAACGGAAGACTTCCAGACTGTCAAACTTCAACTTGGAAGACAAAGTTGATGTGCAATCTAGTGTTGTTATAGACACGCTGATCTAAAAGTCACAGGCGCATAAAAAGAAAAAAAAGATATAGTTAGTGTGGAAGACGGTCAGTAAGCGGTATATATTAAGCATCCTAAAATTCCAAATATATATTTTTAAGGTTTTAAAAGTAGAACAGTGCATAACTTCACTCAAAGTAGGCTACTGTAGAAGGTATTTAGGCTGTATTTTTGGTTAGTGGTATTTTTGTTATTTCATGGTATAGTGGTGAGCCTAACTTTAGAGTACCGCGTGAAAATTGTTCTTATACCAGGATCACTAACGGTAAGTAAATACTGGACTTAGTACACGCTAGACAATGAGCTTATCCCAATGCGGTATTTTATTTACAATACCACAATATGCCCTTTTGGCTTGCATGTCAGAATACATTTACCATGTAAATGAAACATGAACATTCACACACACACACCTTGCCCTTCTGAAACCCAGTGTACAATAATCAGTGCCCCATGTTACCATCACAGATCAAACATGTAATAAATATTCAGAGATGATTCAAATTTTGAATTGTTATTCTTTATCAGAAGTTAGAAGTATGCAAGATACACAGACTTAATATACAATGCAAAATGTCCACTTGTCCCTTGCATCAGTGAATCAGTAATCAACAATAATCATTTCTAAGTGCAATTCGCTTGTGTTTCTTTCTTTGCAATTAAAGGGCCTAGTTATGGTATATTTCAAAGTGATCTTCCCTTTGTGCAATAAATGAGTCTTCAAAACAGTGTATTTTGGTAACTAGCCAGTGCCCCATGGAAACTGACCTTGAGCTTGTAACAAATCTTGGCCGAAGCTAAACTTCTATTACATTGGTATTTTGTCACATGAATAAAAAAGAGCATAAACACAGTTATGCACATTTAAGATTTTCACTGTACAACACCTAAAACGGAATCATCCACATTTGATAAGTTTATAATGATATTCACACGCTCTACACTATCTAACATTAAGAATTCACTCATTGGCACGCTCCTCTTTTCAATCTTTAATCCTGTGTGTGTCCTGAACTGCCAGCGTCTTCGTCTAGCTACCGGACACTATCTTCTTAGTTTGGAAACAACACACAGGATCCTCTGACAGAGCCTACATGCACACCTCCCCCAGGATCAGCAAAACTCTTCTGATATGGCTGGCAGCCAGGAACCCGAAGCCAGCGAGAGAGATTTCCTCATTCCTGACAGCCTTTTCAAAACCTCTGAGCTAAACCTGCCCACCATGTAGGTCCTACTTACACAAAATATAGAATTTTCCCACCTTTCTCTATGACATCATGTGTCATTCAAAATCACCTCCCTTTTTGTCAATCAGCCAGCCCTCCAGATAGTCCTGAAGCACATGACCAGTCTGCCGGCTTAGAGCATAACCAAATCGGATGGAAAAGTTACATTTGTCCCATTTCCTCCTCTGAAAGTCTTTTTAACAGTAAGCAAAACGGACATCAGATTCCACTCAAACAAAGCGTAGCTTTGATTCTGCACATTTTAAAATTATATTTCCAAACTAACCCTGCACAGAACAAATGCTTTGCACCAAGCTTATAAAAATGGCATGAACTAATTTGCACTGATTGTTAGTATGGGGATATGTTATATGTTAGATGGATAAGGTAAATTAGTATATGTTAGTTTCATGTTTTTATTTCATTGCAACTCAGCCCGCAACTGTGGTATTGTAGTGCAAAGTAATAACACCCTAATATGCAATGCCGGATTCAAAACCTGTTTTCTTCTAGCATGTGTTCCGCGCATTCCCAATATTGGCATCTGTTAGATACAGCCTGAGTCTCACACATGAATCTCGCACTTGAGTCTCACACACTTGGCCCTAGTTGAAATTCAGACCTTTGCTTAAATGTGGATGTTGAAATTTGGAGCGACCCTTGTTGAAATTCAGAATAATGTCCCTACACTGCTCATCTTGTTGCACTTAACGTTTGCTTTGCATGTTTACTATTGTTTCCTCATGCACTTTCATGACATGTATGTTCAGCACTTCACTCACTCCCTTCCCTTGAGCATAATAATGTTCCCAGTCTATACATAGTCGGATACTTCTCATTTATCATACCATACCATACCTTGCCTTTCCTTGACTTACCACACAATTCCTTACCTTACCTTAGCTTATCATACCATACCATATGTTACCTTACCATGCCTTACTTCCTCTTGCGGTGCTGGGGGATGGATGAAGCACCAGAAAACGGTGACTTCTAAATGTTATAGTACAAAGTATGGATATGTTGGGTTGCATGCGCCTAGCACTTAGCTTAAAGTAAGAGCTCCCACAAGTGAAATCTAAACATAGTATTTTATTGGTTCTAAACCAAAGTGAGTTTACAATAATTTACAAAGTGCCAATATACTCCATTTGGAGGCACGTGCAATTGTTTCGCCCTTCCCCAGGCTTTCTCAAGGCACAGTTAGTGTAATAATGTAAATGGTAAAGTATTGTATGTGTGATTCAAATAGTACAATCCTGCATCATTACAACACAAAAATACATATGTGCCATTTTTTCAAAGGTTCATCTCATGTTAATTGTGCATACACATCTTCATAAATAATTGTACCTTCTAGTCTAAGCAACTGGGGTTCAAAGTCTGAGAATATTATCTCTATAGAAATTCAGGTTGAAGACTGTCCTTTTACCACTCTTAAGATTCTAAAGGTAGTTTCTCAATGTTTTCTTGTTCCTTGTGGTGCTGGTTAGCAGGGTTTCCATAGAGACACAGTATTGTAAGTTTGACATTGATTTCTTGTGTTTAGTTGAATCACTGGGTCTCATGGATTGTTTAGTTTGTCATCTTAATTCTAGTTGCAGAAGTTCATCTACACATTAACATCTTCAGTTATTAGTATGGTGCGTGCCGGGGTCTCCCTCCTATAGTTCCTTTCTCAGTGTCCCTCTTGATGGGTGGGTCTTGTAAATAGTGCTTTGTCCTTTTTCGGACTGGTTGTCTGTCAGGATGGCAACAACCAGAGGAACCTACTAGTTGCTAGTAAGTAGCTATAAACCCACATATTGGTCTTGATTAACACAATATTTGGAAAAACACAGGACGTTCCACTGATGACTTAAACATTTGGGAAACTCTGCTTTATGAAGGGCTGGTAAAACCCTTATGGTTTTATATCAATATCACTAAGAGAATAACAAGAACTCATGCAAACTCCCAAATAGTCATAGTGAAACCAATAATGTGTCTATCAGGAACTTTTTAAAATTGCATTTCATTTCTAAATATGTGTTCCATTGGCACCAACATTTCCTAACAGGGATAATGTTGCCATATACTGATGCCAGCATAGTTTCACAATGATTCTGTGTTTTCCAAGAGGAAGTTTCATCTTGTTCTTAAAGTTTGAAGAGATCACTGGTATTGTTTTCCAAATGCAGCAGTGTCTTAACTGTGTGCAGTCCATCACCTACACGCGCTTCAGCGACTTGAATCAAATCCTGAAAAAATAATAGTTCACAACATTTAGGAGCAGGAAGTCACTGCCTAACCAACTGTTTTCAAACAGCCTAGGGGCGGGGTGTCAAAAATAAGGTCTGCGGACAGGATGAGGCCCCCAAAGCCCCCTCAGCAGGCCCTCCACAAGAACAGTGCAGATTGCACAGTAATGTGCTCTAAAATGAGAGAGCAAAGTACAGATTGCTCAGTTGCAGGGACTTAAGTTTGTGCCTTACAAACCGTAAAACAAACACAACCACTCTCCTGCACCGCAAGCACTTCACTACACTGCAGCAACAAAACAAACCACACATAGTCTCACACAGAGCACATGGGAGCCCACAGATCCGGAAACCGCACCCATGCTCAGCGAACGGTGCTAACCAAACCTAAGCTGCAAACAGAACATCACAAATCTTGCTTTGCCTTTATCCCGCTAGACCCTACTAACCGATCCTACCCTCTTAACTTTCAGATCCGCCACAGTGCCAGGGGGACACCAGCGCTCCAGGGGACCACTCAGGTGGTTATAGTGCGTGGTATAAATATCCTTGCACGGTATACATATCCTTTAACATAACATAACATAACATCATGAGAGAAAGACACTGTCACCAGTAGCAGACTCTCTGCAGATCTGCTGGCAGCACCGCTAGACTGACAGCACAAGAGAATGAAGGAGGGGGCGGGCGGTAAAAAGGAAGGTAAACAAAGCAGTGATGAGGAAATAGGTAGCATGCCAAATAGTCACCTTACCATTAAACAGCTACCCTTTTCTGAAAAAAAGCAATGGTATTTGTTTCTGCACAACCCCTTTAAAGAGAGAAGTCAATTATTCTGAGCTCTGCAAGATATAGAAAAATGCCCCATAGAAAGAACATCACTGTGCCGGGAACATCTAATTACAAGGATGCCACGTCTGGTGCCAGGTCAATATCTGAATCAAAGATGATTCTACAATCCTTTTTTAACCGCCAGCTCACGTGCTTCCCGGAACCTAGCACAGCATTACTGCTGCAGCGTCATGTGTATCCTTACTTTAAAAAATGTGCTTAAGGTTATCTTGCATCAGAAACTCAGACTTTAAAATAACTCCAAACATTTGAATTAAAGCTGTAGTTTGAGGTGCAGCTCCTGCAAACCCTCTGATATTTTAGCATGGTCTAATTTCTACTGAGATGTTCCCTTGTATCATGCCCCGCTTCACTGATGACATGGCACAATGATTTTCTGCAGTAAAATTGTCCTTGTTGTACTGTATTTGGCACCTGAAGTATTGAAATATTTCATGTGCTTCCAAGGAGAAATGTGTTTTACATTCAATGGCTTTTTATCTAACAATTGTAACCAATAACCTGAGTGGTTTCAGCCTGGCTCACTTTGCTTGCCACTAGCTACTTTAAAAATGTAACAGCATCCACTGTGTATTATTATGCTTTTACTTGTAATAGCTCCAAAGGTTTGGGCTTTTGTATCCAAACATGCACACCGCCAAATGCAGCAGTAGAGAGAAAGATAAGGACAGCTGGGGAGTTGGAGTCCAGAGATGCGAGCAATTCTGCACAGGTGTTCAGAAGTGCAATTTCCATGCCTCTGGATGCTCGGAATCCAGATTGATGGTTGTGGAGACCACCAACAAGTTCAGTGTGAGAGCTGAGTTGGGGCAAGGCCAACTTCTCAAGCAGCTTCCCAAGGAGGGGGTTGATGGAGATAGGGCGATAGCTGGTAGAGCAGGTATGATCAGAGGATGTATTTTTCAGGAGCGGGTGTACAAGGGAGTGCTTAAGGGGGAGGGGAAAGATCCAGTGACAAAAGAGTGATTGCAGAAATCAGCGAAAGCAAGGGCAAGAGAGCCAATGTTATCCTTGATGGTCCTGGATGAGCAAGGGGAGACCTGTTTAGACGAGACCTTCATGAAGTGGACAACTCTGGTAACTTGTGGGCTCTGTTCTTTGCACGGATGGTGATTCTGTATTGCCTTTCGAACAGGCAGCAGGCCAGTTTGTCAGAGGATGAGCCTGAGGTTAGCCACTTCCATTCTGCTGCCCTGCACGTTCGTTTCAGAGATGCAAGTTCAATGTCATACCAAGTGTTACGCCTTGAGGCAGGTTTCAGACGGATCCTCATGACTGGGGCAAGAATCTCAAGAATGTTGGTGATGGAAAGATGGAGGTTGCTGAGGGCAGAGTCAGAGTCAGAGCTTTGGAGTCATGCATCAAAACATAAATGTACTATATTATCTATTGCATGTGAGTTGTAGGCGACTACTCGTTTTCAGTCGGTTAGGTCTAACGTGCACTGGAACAGTCTTCACAAAGCTTCCTCGCAAGGAAAGTGCAACATGTTCAAGGGGGTTGGGGGAGTATTAAAAGCAACCAGGTATTGTGGGATTCCCGACCTAAAAGCACATGACAACACAATACAATTAGAGCCAGTCCAACCTCCTGGCAGCTAGCCCTGTCATAACCTGGAACAAAGCGTGCCAATTAATATCACTATTCCCACTGTTCCCTTCATCATATGCAATCGCCCTCCCATCGGAAAGTCAAGAAGCAACTGGCAATAGATTCAATGCGGCTAGGCACTCTATGCCCTACTTTTCACTTAGCCCCTCCCCCGCACAGACACACACACACAAGGAGGGGATCATTCCATCTTATTGTTTGAAAAAACAAATTGACCAGCCTCCTTAACAGACATGACCGGGGATTGAAGGTGGAGTGGAAAGCCTAAATATACTTCCGTTTCTAACTACACAAGAATGGCACTGCCATTCCCACAGCTCTGAGATTCATTAGGGACCCCTCCCATCTGCTGGTTATCCCATGATTTTTGCTAACTACCTGCAGAGGAAATAGCTATTGCTGACTATATCTCCAGGCCCCCACCCCTGAAGCCCCTATTTTTCGTGGGTGTGCAATATTCTGTAAGTTACCGTGCACTGCCATGCACCAGTCCATGCACTGTTCCATCTGCTAATGCTGGTGTTGGAGCCAGAGGGTCCGAAAGTTGTGGGTGGCCTATATTGGATCGAACCTGGTGCAGTGGATGTGGAGGGTGAAAGGAAAGCTGGCCTTCTGCTTGAGGGTGTGAGATAGCCAGTATAGAATGAGCCAGGCAATGCACATATCTGTGTTTTCTAATGGTGAATGGTCGCCCCAACACTAATAGGGGAGATGCTCTAATCCTAAAGCAGCCTTGTTATACATATCTTTCAGTATCTCTGCATGATTGGGGGCTGCTGGGTTACAATTCCCAGACTAATAGCTTTGTCATTCATATTGACTCTGTAGGCCTCATTATGAGTGTGCCGGTCTGGAAAAAATGCTGGTAATTCCGGCTGCAGCATTTGTTCTGAACCGGCAGCATTTTAAGTATGCTGCTGGGGGCAGAAGTTCAGGCCCCTACCGGCGAACAAATGCCTGAATCACTGACATTGTTATTAATGGTGTCAGTGATTTCGAAACTCCCATCCCATCGAGTCCTATGGGAATGGGAACCTACCGGCACTCTGTCGTCCGCAATATCCCAGTAATACCGGGATATCGGACGGCAGAGTGGGTAAGTGCAGTTTGCCAGTATCCTGCCGGTACTATCAGTGGGATACCGGCAAACGTATAATCAGTGCCTGTGTCTATGTTGTGCCTGTGTCTCCGCTGTGCCTTTTGGTTATTCTGCGCAAACGTTGACTAGCCGGTGATCTCTCGGGCTCCCAAAGGCCACAGCACTTCGTCTTCATCGGTGCATACAGAGTCCCAATTGCACAATGCCAGAGCACACCTACCCTGTCCTATCCTACGAGCCTGTAGTCAGTCTGCAGCATAACATGAGATTGGCTAATCATGTACACAGCTAGAACAGATGACGCTCACTAGCAAACGGGAAATGTTCTAGGGTGAATAACAAGGCTGACAAGACCAATTAACTTGCTTTGAAACCTATCATCCTGCACAGGGCTTTGTTGCATGCCAGCTGGGTTTGTACTACGTAAATACCTTTATTTGCATACTTACAAACCCAAAACAAGCCCAAAATAAATTAAAAGAGTGGACCCTTAAAACCAAGTATCATGGGAGAGTTTCTTTATTCTCTAATGAGTTGGAGCATTATGTCAAATACACTATCCAGTGCAAGAATTAGTTATTCACATTCCAGAATTCCTGTTTTTTTTTACCTCTGAATTTATTTTGTAGGCATTTGTTTATTACACAGCCAGATACAAATGTTGCTTCTAGGGAAGAATAAAATATAGCGCCACAGTTAATTTAGCTAACAATATTCAAGCAAGTTTACCCAACCCATGCATTCCTGGGTTATATGCACTTGTGAACTATGTACCGATACTCTAGTCTGACTCGATAAAAACAGTTAAGCTCGCTATAAAAGAAGAAAACAAAAGGTAAGGCATGCTCTTTCACTGCCAGCATGTGCAGAAACAGGGAGGAGAAGTATTGACAGAAGGAAGCCTCTGGAAGGAGGGCCTGCTTCTAGGTAGGGCTCAGAAGGGTCCTAGAACAGCAGGTGTGGTTGTACCTGACTGTTGGCGCCATGCTGGGGAGAGCTATAGGTAAATGTAGTTATTTTGTGTGAGTGTGTGTGTGAGACAGCAGGTGCATGTGTGTGTGTGTGTGAGCATGCATGTGTGGGTTTTGTTTGTATGTGTGTGGGGAATGCATGTGTGTGTGTGTGCATGCATGTGTGAGCGAGTCAGTACACTTCATGTATGTGAGTGGTAGTGGTGTGTGCATGTGCAGTGGGGTCTGGGATAGTCAGGTTACTATGAGCATGACATGCTTAACTGGGTAAAGCTGACGTATTTTGGAACGTTGAGCATGAAAACATGTTTTACAGTGTACTACTGACATGGTTTTACAGCGGAAATGCTGGTATACATTGTAGGCATAGATATCCTGAAAATGTGCTTTAGAGTGCCAATGTTGGCATGTCTTGTGGGTACAGGTAGCATGAAAATATGTTGTAAAATCCTTTGTGCAGTTCTTGACATGGCAACTATTAGATGTATACATGTTTTCGATTACAGGACCCACTGGAAGTCGCATAGGATTTTACCAAATTTTCTGAAATCTGAGCTGCAAAATGCACTATTTCAAGCTATGAACTTAAAAATGCTCTCAAGTAAAAAAAAAAACCTTGAACTATCGTTGGTTGGTTCAGGACCGCTCCTTCTACTCACTCGCTCAGGCCAATTTTGGGGAAACATTAAACCCATTTGAGTCCAGAATTCACCATCTGCAACTGTGAATCTGCACATTGCCCTTATGCTAGACATTATAAGAGGCAAGTTCTAAGCAGAGGAGTGAGCATCATGCATGTGATCAGCCTGAAGAGCTGGCTAAGTGGTTACTGAGGGGAATGAGACCTGGTGTTATGTTCCTTTATACATTTGTAATTAATCCCATATCTTCAAATAACGACAGGATGCCTTCCTTGCATCTACATTTCTTTATTGCCAAACATCAACTGAACTCTCCCCATTTCATTCCTTGCCACGTTCCACTGCCCAAACATTCCATGTTCTATTCAGCCACAACACCTCCCCTTGCTTATCATGAACTTTCACTCTTTCCATCAGCCTGGCAGGGTCACCACTGCATTTGTTCAATGAGACGTAAAGGCTTGCATATACTCCTTTGAGGGCGACCACTACCAAACAAATGAGGTGGAGAATGTCCAGAGTCTTTAAGTGACAGGGGATCACCACTACCAAACAAATGAGGTGGAGAATGTCCAGAGTCTTTAAGTGACAGGGGATCACCAAGTTCATCAATCCTCCTTTCTCCAAACAGTTCCCTATTCGAGTAATTCTGTGACATGAGTCCTGCAGGTTCCTCATTTCTCCCTTCCTCATACATTTTTTCATTCCATTCATCCTGGAACATTGCATGGAAGAGCGAAGCATCTTCTGTCACTACACTATCACTTTTCACAGTAGACTCTCTGGGCCTTTTGACAGTCTTAACTATTAGTGACTCTGGCTGGATCCCATCTCCCTTCATTGTTTCTGCCTGCTTAGTACAGATTTGCATTCACTCATAGTCATCTGATTTCCTTCAATTCTCCTCCTCTTGCAAGTTATCCACTCTCCACTAGCCTGCAGTCTTCTTCCTTCCATGTTGCCCCCCCCATTTTCATCATTCTTCGTGGCTACATCTTTCCTTTGGTTTGGTTTCATCTCTTTGACACATTCCCGCTGGAACGGACACATTTCCACATAGCTACTTGCACTAGGTTGTCTGTTCTCTCTCTCCCAGTACAGTCTTGCATCGGGAAACCTCAATACATCACACCTCCTTTTCGGTAGCAATCGTGCACTGGATCTCCATGTTGTGAGTAATGGAACCCCCTCTTTGCACACAATCCAAAAGTGATTTCTCTGTCCACATCTCATACACATCTGACCAAAAGCTGGACATACACCTCTGTGTGGAAAATCCAATCCACATCTATAACATTTCTTTCCCAGTCTACTCTCGCCTTCACTATCGCATCGGGTTTGCCTCTGCCCATTAGATCTAACACCAGCAATAGTATTCGGCTCACTTTTGTTTTCTATATTGGCCACTTGCTTTTCAGTTCTTTCATACACCCGTGCCCATTCCAGGACTTCCTTTAATGGGAGAAGCACTCTTAGAAGATGTCTCCGAAGCTGTGATGACGTGCATCCTTCAATGATTCTCAGCCTAATCGCCTCATCATCCCTAAAGCTTGCGAATTCACAATATGTTGCCTTTCCCTTCAATCATAATACAAATTGGTCAATTGTTTCATGTGGATCCTGTATGCACTGGTTAAATGCGTACCGTTCATAGTCCCGATTGGGAGGGACCACCAATTGTTCACTAATAGCAGAAACTAACTGTTGATACGTTGTTCTTTCCTGAGCCGGAATGCCTATTATCACATTTTTCATCTCCTTCCCTACCAAGTTAACAAATATGTTCATTTTGTTTGAGACATCCCGCTGTCCTGCTGCTCTCAAAAAGTTCTCAAATTCCTCTATCCATTTCTGCCACCGCTGCCCCTGATCTTCCTGTGGCTCAAGTATAAATGGTTCAGGGCAATGTAAATAATCCATTAGAATCCTATCATTCTGAGCTGGTTTTATATGCCTTGCATCCTCATTTGTGATATTCAGGAACATGGTTACTCACTCCTGGCAGTTGCTTTACTCTTTTCCTTTATCAGCAATTATGCAATCCTGCACACTGTTGCTGTCCTTGTTTGCTAGGCCCCTGTACCAGAATAATTCTATTGTTCTTATTTGCTCTTTTAATATCTTGCTGTACTGCGTTGATGTAGTGCAATAGCGCTATATGCGTTGCTGTGCGAGTGCAGGTGTCAGATCTGTAATCTTGTTTCACACTTGTATTTTGATTTATTTACATGACCTTATTTGTGAGAATTCTATCTGTCTTGAGAAAATATCAATCATGTATGCTACCATATTTCACTATTATTTTCTGTTTCAACATCAACATGCATCCAAGCATTACTGTTCTGTGATCTTATTTCTCTCACAGCATTTATCATCTGCACTCGTTGTTGCCCAACAATTTATATGGCTGCATTTCATAGCATTTGTAGTACCACCTGGAGAGTTGTTTTTATTTGTATCTGAGCATTGTTACAGTAACGTTTATGGGTTAGTTTGCTTCTTTCAATATCATCTGATGTTCTGTTTATGCATCTATATGTGAATGCCCCTGAAGCACACCTTAACACTTGTATGATGACCTTTGCTGGTTTACCTGTGACGTGAAATGTTTTCCGGACTGCAGCAGTTAAATTGCAGCTAGATACAGGGATATCATCACGTTCCGTGGCATATCAAAATTGTTTGCATGTTCACTTTAATGTCTCTTTATTACGTAGTGCTAATTTTTCTGGATGCAATAATCGAGCTACCAAACCCTGTGTCAATAGTTCAGAACTGTGGCATTTCACTTGTTCAGATATATCATTCCCTCTTACATTCAGACGCAAGTACAGCAGTTTGGCTATTTACAGCGCCTCTGGGTTTTTATTTGTTAAACCATTGTAGTCTGTTATCTTTCTTTACCTCTCTAGATTGTATTGTGCTGACACACTTTATTGTTTAAGACTCAATAAAGAATTGCTGTCATTAAAGCACTGCCGTGCTGTGTTTCTCATTCCTTATATTATGCGTGTTCTAGCTTTCCTTCATGGCATTTCACTGATTTCCACTTTCCATTCTGTGTACTCCTATTGTTGTCTTTGTTTATCTCATTTCATTCTCTTTACCTATATCCTCAAGGTACCTGAGTCTTCTTCCCGATCCTCCACTGAATTTATTCTTGAGCTTGTTTTGCTTGGTTAATATGTATGCCTCACCACTGTGCTCCTTATTGGACACTTTGATTTAATTTGACTCTCATTGTTTCCATTTGGCATTTATGACATTTTAGTCCATTGTTTTGTCTTACTCCACTTTATTGTATCTCTGTTGCACTTATTTTATTGCATTAATTTCATTGTGTTTTACTTTACTTCCGTTGTCTTTGTTTTATTATTTGTTCAGTTTGTGCATTCACCCCACAATTACTTTGCTTTTAAATGGAGGTTTTCCAGTTCTTGTATCTATCAATGTTACACACGCTGCATTAGTGTCCTAGTCTGCCTCGTTTCATTTATGTTTGCCACGCTGTTAAAGTACTCTCCTTCCACTTTTCCTAACGTTAATCATACATGTATTTCAAATGCTCTTTTGATACATAATTTTACTATATTTTCCAAAGGGAGTGCTTTAATATATACAGCACTTATGTTCCGCACTCGTCGCCTTTATTTTCATGCATTTTTTATCCTAATTGCCTTCATTTAATTTCTCGTTGCCATGTCAACCCATTGTTTATTTCCTCAAAATGGCTGCACGTGGGGGCGTGGCTAGCGCGCGAGCGATGCGGACGTGAGCTGAGTGAGCTCCCGTAAGCGCCGACACAATCCTGTACCTTTATCCTGATTCCTGGGGACATCGAGCGACATCAACGCCACGATTGTGCCCGTGAAGCTGGGGGCTACGACCGGCGGAAATCCGGGCTGTGGTCTGCCCGTTTGGAGGGCCATAATCTGCAATTTACTGAAGGCCGGGGGCCCCGAACTGCGAAACCAAGATGGCCGCCGGAGCTTGAGGGCAGACCACCTCCTGTCTGATTGGGGCTTGAAGCGGCCTGGTGTGGTGCGGCACACGCAGTGGACACTGACTTTTCTTACAACCGGAGGTCGCCCGGACAAACGGCTCCTGCTCTTGGGCTGTTTCGACCCAGCCCCGAGTGGTGGAGGACGGCAGCGGCCTGGCCCGACAGAGCTAGAGGTAGGTGGGATTAACTCTCCCCCCCCCCCTGCTCCATACAGACGGTGGATTCGTGGAACCTGCGTGTTGGAAGGTGTTTGGAGGACCCCGAGGCCTTCCACCTGGCCTGTTGCGGGGCTGCGACACGGTACACCGGAGTAGATCCATAAGGGCGTAATTAGCACTGTTCGACCTGCCGTGCCGGACGCCCCACGCCTCCCCGGAACTATGGGGAAAGAAAGGCAGAAGAAACCCTCCACACAGAGCAGCATGGACCAATTTGCCGTCGCCACCACCCCGGCCCCGGCGGCCCCAGCAACGCGACCGAACTCCCCCAATGGGGAGGGCCCTCTTTCTCTCCATGATGTAATGGCGGCCATTGCTAATTCCCGATCCTCCATGGAGACCAAAATAGATAGCATGGCGGCAGACGTCTCCTTCCTACGCCACGATCTACAGAAACTAACCTCCAGAACGGGAGAGGCGGAACAACGTATTTCTGAAGTGGAAGACAATATAGGCGGGATTAACCGCCAACTGTCCCAGGCCTTAAACCGCCTTAAGACCCTTGAATCAAGAGTGGAGGATGGAGAGGGGCGATCCCGTCGCAATAATGTCCGTATCCTGGGTCTGCCAGAAGGGGAGGAGGGACAGTGTATGGAGCTGTTCTTGGAGCAGTGGCTTGTAGACATCTTCGAGGCCACATCCTTTTCAAAGTTCTTCTCAGTGGAGAGGGCTCACAGAATGCCGGCGGGTAGACCACCCCCGGGTGCCCCGCCACGTACTATCATCGCCCGCTTACTCAACTACCGAGATAGGGATGCCCTCCTGCAACTGTCGCGGGCACAAGGCTCGATTACCCATAACGGCTCCCGAATCGCCTTTTTCCCGGACTACACCCGAGAAGTGCAGCGGGCACGACAATCGTTTGAGCCACTCAAGAGACAGCTGGCCCAACTAAATGTGAAATATGGCCTGCTCTTCCCGGCCCAACTGAAGATATATCATGGTGGAACCACGGTTCATTTCAGCGACCCGCAGGAGGCATGGAAATGGGCGGAGGCCCATATAGAAGGTGATTGGACTGCGAGACCGAGGAGGCCGAGAGGAAGACCGAGGCCCAGGCACGCCTCCCCGAGAGGAAACCCGGAGAGGAATGAACAGGGGGTCCTGGACCCCGATGCAGATCAGCGAGGACATTGACCGGACTGTCGCCCCTCTGGCCTAGTAATGGCGCTTTGAAGTATTCTTTCTTTGTTTGTATTCTTAAGCCGGACGCATGAGTAGTCCACCATGGAAGATGTTGACACTGGCGCATGGGAGGGGACTCTGGAGGAGCCTCTGAAAACCCCCCCCCCCCTAGCCGAACTTCCTCCTTTCCTTCTCCTTCTCCTTCTCCCTTTTCCCCCCCCCTCCTTCTTGTTTATCTAGACCCGGCTCTAGGGTCTGGGTTTTTGAGCTGCTACCTTAAGTTGAAGGTCCAGCTATGTTTGGGCGACAGGTACTTCGTGTTGGGGTGGAGTATAGGGTGGGGGTAAGTTGGGAATGTTTGGAAGTTTGTTTGTTACTTCAAGACTGTCATATGTTTATAACGGACACGAACCACTGTCTTTGGTCGAAGTTACCACTTCACCATCTCTCACTGATTGCTACAATCGTACAGACCCCCATCATGTGTGATAGATATCCTGTGCACAGACTCACGGGACACCCATGCGCCACACCAAATCCCTGAAGTTCCTCACCTGGAACGTGAATGGGATGGGGTCCGGGATTAAACGGCGCCTGCTTAGGCAATTTCTAAATAGACACTCCCCTGATGTGGCCCTTTTGACAGAAACCCACCTGGCCGGATCACACTGTGCCTTTTTTCAGAGGACTAATTACCACCTTGCCCTTCAGGCGGGGTACACAATGGGCTCCAGGGGCACCCTCATCCTGATACACAAGCGCATTCCATTTACTCAGCAATTGGTTGAGCGCGACCCAAGGGGTCGATACGTGTTCGTCATGGGGACCATCTGGGGTCAGACGATGGCCATTGCCGCAATTTATTCCCCACCCGGGTTGGGACAGGAATTACTGGACGATCTTACTACCCTTATAGGGAAACACCATCCTGATACGTTCATTCTGGGGGGTGATTTTAATGATACCATGAATGATAACTTTGACCGTTCCCATCTCCGAAATCGCAACCCTGACACCTCGACTAGATTGGCCAGTTTTGCATCGGCCCTTGGGCTCCGAGATGTATGGAGAGAGTTACACCCGACTGATAGGGAGTACTCCTTCCATTCCGGCGCTCACGGCTCCATGTCCAGACTGGACTACTTCTTCTTGCCACATACCGACCTCCATAGGGCAATGTCCGCAGATTTACTCCCCCGGGGCATTTCGGACCACTCCCCCCTCTTAGTTGAATTGCGTATGCAGGGTCCCCTTCCCCCTAGAACGTGGAGACTTAACAATTATTATCTGGGGTCCCCGGAACTGATAGATCGCCTCGAGGAAGTTTCTGGTGAATATTTCGAAATTAACGAGAAGTCGGTGGACAGCCCCGTGATATTATGGGAGGCCTATAAAACAGTGCTAAGGGGTGAAATCCTTTCTTGGACGACACATAAAAGAAACATCCGGTTCCGGGAAATATTAAAGGCCGAAGAGGAAGTGAGAGACAGGGAGATTGAGCATATATCCGATCCTACGCCTGAGACCCACCGATCCCTCCAGCGCGCCCAGGAGTGCCTCCGTAACAGAACGATGGATGACGCCAAGCAGGCCCATTGGCAGGCTAGGGCGAGGGTGTATGAACTTGGGGATAAGTCGGGTAAACTGCTCGCTTGGTTGCAGAGGAGAGACGAGGGGCAGCGCCATGTCCGGGAAATTGTCACGGCACAGGGCGACACCCAACATTCGGACTCTGGGATTGCCGAGGCCTTCACAGAGTTTTACGCAGATTTGTATCGGGCTCCGACCTCACCGCTAAACCCCTGCCTCCTAGATGAGGTGACGCTGCCGATCCTTTCGGGGCAACAGAGGGACCAGCTGGACTCTGCTTTATCAGAGGCTGAGATTGCAGAGGCACTGTCTCAGCTCCAGTCGGGAAAGGCACCGGGCCCGAACGGATTCCCAGTTGAAACTTGGCAGAAGCTAGGAGTAGACAAAATGGCCGGTCCTCTACATAGGATGTTTCTTGCTGCCCGGGAACAGGGTACCCTCCCACCAGATCTTTGCAAGGCCACCATTGTGGTCATTCCCAAGCCTGGCAAACCTCCACATGATTGTGCTTCTTATAGACCTATATCGCTGATTAACGGAGAAGCTAAGGTCCTTGCTAAGCTATTAGCGAATCGGTTGCAGTTAGTCACATCCTCCTTGATCCATCCGGATCAGTGTGGTTTTATGCCTGCCAAATCGACTCGGATGAATCTGCGCCGCCTCCATTTAGCATTGGAGAGATCCCCGATTATAAACGAACCCTTGGCCTTGTTGGCAATCGATTTTGAAAAGGCGTTCGACTCCATTCGATGGGACTACCTTTGGGAAATAATGCGCCGCATGGGGTTCGGAGAGGCCTATTTAGGCTGGGTGCAGCTACTTTATGTTAACATCAAGGCGGAAGTGAGAGTGAATGGCTGGTCCTCTGGGTCCTTCCCCCTGGGCCGTGGTACGCGACAGGGATGCCCTTTGTCCCCTCTTTTGTTCGCCCTTGCTATCGAGCCATTAGCTCTTTGGCTTCGCCAAAACACCGCCTGGAGAGGATTCAGATGGCCGGAGGGACACGAGGATCGTACATCCCTGTATGCGGATGACCTCCTGGTGTACCTGGGTGACCCACTAACATCCTCTGCCATTGTAACGCAAATGTTAGTCCGCTTTGGGGAACTCAGCGGACTCAGAATCAACTGGGGGAAATCAGTCCTCTTTCCGGTGAAGGGTGGGGAACAGGCAATCCCCCAGGACTGCCCGTACCGGGTGGAACGACAGGGGTTTCGCTACCTGGGAATATGGATATCCGGGGATTTAACAAGCTATATAAGGAACAATCTCCGACCAATCACAGACCGCTTTATTGTTGATGTCCGGCACTGGAAACTCCTCCCCCTGACACTTATGGGAAGAGCGGCACTTTTTAAAATGATGACCCTTCCTAGATTCCTCTATGTCCTTCAAAATGCCCCACTTAAAGTCCCCGACTCGGAGTTCCACCAGGTGGAGACACTTCTCAGAGACCTCATATGGGGGGGAGGCCAGTCACGAATTGCGTTAACTACACTTCAAAGATCTATTTGGGAGGGTGGAATAGGAGTTCCCCGCCTTCAAACGTATTACTGGGCATCACAACTGGTGGTGGTTAATGACCTTCTCCACGGGGACCGAGACCTGCCCCATATACGGGCTGAGATAGCCACTATGCGCAACACTGACCCGCTGCTTCTCCTCTATCAGCCCCTTTCGAGAACCTCTCCGCCCACAACCACTACGCATATGATCACAGTGTGGAGACAGGCACACCGATTCATTGGGTGGGAAAATAAAGCTACTAGAGCACAACCCCTCTGGCGGAACAACAACCTAGCTGAGACCCAGAAGTTGGAGCCGTGGCCTAGGTGGGTGAATGCGGGGATTGCCAGGATTGGGGACATGCTTACACAGGGGTGTTTGGCCTCATTTGATGACCTACAATTGCGATTCCAGATTCCGAATACGGAACATTACCACTACATTCGCCTCGCCCATGCTTTGAGACCCTACCTGACAGCAGATACGCAGTTGCCGGACTATACCCCCATAGAGCGTAACATCCTTCCGGCGCATATCCCTACCAAATGCACTTCCATCCTTTACAATGCTATATCCTCCTTTGCTACCCCCGAATTGAATGAACTAAAGGCAAAATGGGAAGTAGATGTGGGGGTGATAGATCCTGAGGATTGGATACAAGTCCTTATGCATCCCCGGGAAATCGCCATTTCCTCTAGGCTTCGATTAGTGCAGTTGAAAATACTACACCGGGTTTATTACCCTAGGACACGTCTATATGGCTGGAAACGGGCTTCTGACCCAAACTGTTTGCGGTGTGGGGATGGGGAGGGGACCTTTATTCACATTTTGTGGCTGTGTCCCCAGATACAAACTTTTTGGAACGCATGCTGTAGGGAACTCTCCCGAGTTCTGACTCGCACCATACCACTGGACCCAAGGGCTTTGCTTCTGGGCGTGCCCGATGAGATAGAAGCTAATAAGTGGGAAAGATTGCTCCTACACACGGCGATGGGGCTGGTTAAGCGCAATATCGCGCAGAAATGGGGTGCCCCTGACTCCCCAACGCTGGAACAATGGAAATTGGATATGGACATATGCGCTATGATGGAGCGTAGGATTTACTCGGCGCGAGGCTGTCCCAACAAAGCGTCGAAAATATGGGACAGGTGGGAGGAAGGTGTGGCCTGAGTGTCCCATGTACAGGCGGGGGAATGTGCACTGGGGGTTTTGTTTTGTGCTTGTACCATACTATACATTATTGCATGTGATGAGATGATCGCTCAACTGTTGATGCTCAGGGTACCTTTTCTGATTGTGAACGACTATGACAGTCTGAAGTTGTTTTTGTTTGCTTGTTGCTTTGTTATTATGACCATTGTACTATGTTAATAACAATAAAATACTTTATAAAAAAAAAAAAATGGCTGCACGTTGTTTTACGTAAATATGTCCTTTCCTCTAAAGTTTTATTACACTTCCTTACACCTACGTCACCCAGTACCCCAGCACTGTGCCTCGCACTCCAAGTAAGTTTGTTGCCCTATTCAAATAATGCTTTCTTCCTAGGTTTTCGCTTTCTTCTTAAAAATGATTGCTTATGTCACTGCCAATTATCCACTGCATTTTCCACATATATATATGTCCCTTAATAGCTGTGTCATGCGCCTTAATGCCTTTCTGTAGAGATATCGCAAGATCTCCTGGTCTTGCGAGATCCCGTGTGCGGCCAGAAGTGCAGGCTTTGCACGCCCAGCACGCATTCAGGCGGGAGAAAGCCACGGAGCAGGACGCGCTCCCAGGTGCTCCTCCCAAGAAGAGGACTCTAAGCCGCAAGAGAGACTCCCGGCAATTCACACGAGTTGCGTCGCAGCATTGGGGCCTGTTGCCCACCATTGACTCTTGTTATATGTGTTGCGTATTTACTCAAGTGTTACAGAAGAATAAAAGACCGCAACCTGCAACCACACCGTCTCCTATCATTTATTGTGAGAATTATACAACATAATTGGCGACGAGGATGGGATCACCACTAAAACCCGCGTGGAGCCATGCAAGGAGCGACACCACCACCGCCCTTCCTGCAAACTCCAAGGAGGCCTGCGATTCCATGGCCACAATGGCAACCCTTATTCACAACGTATGTAGAGGCCATGGGCGGTGCGGGCTACTCGGCGGCGAGACGCAGGGCGATGTTACTAAACGCCCTAGGCGTCAAAGGACAGAGGGTGTTCGAGAGTCTCACCCCGGAGCCGGTAGCTGGTGATAACGATGATGTATTCAAGGAGGCTGTACGAAGGATTGTGAAAAGGTTCGCCAGTAAGGAGAATACCGTCCTGCACAGGATTCGGTTCTACAGCCGCAAACAGGAGGCGTCTGAACCCGTTGATGATTATGTCACAAAACTGCGCGAACTGGCGGCGCTCTGCAGCTTTGGTAACAACGCTGAGAGTCTCATCTGTGACATGCTGGTGGTCCACACCAACAGCAGAAAAGTACAACATAAGTTCATTTTAGAGAAGGAATTGCAGCTGGAAAAAGCTATTGAAATAGCGAGAGCAGTTGAGGAAACGGTAGGCAGAAGGAAAGAATTCGCAAGCAGCCACGGCCCTCCCGAAGTACAATCTGTGGCATTCCGCCCAAAGAAGGAGAGGCCGGTCCTCGATGCGAGAGAAGGAAAATGGGGGAAGAAAGAACCGTTGAAATGCCACAGGTGCACCAGCATGAAGCACCTAGCCTTCGATAGAGAGTGCCCAGCAAGAGACAAGGAGTGCTCAGTGTGCAAAAAGATTTGTCACTTCTCAATCGTGTGTCGGTGGCGCAACAAGAAGATCACAAGTGTCAACGCTGAACACAACACGGAGAGGGATTCGTCCTCGGAAGATGAAGGGAGACCGACAGTCATCATGGTGAACAGCTCACCGGCCAGAAGAGAAAAGCCCCATTGTGCAATCAAAATCAATGGACTGGAAACAAGGGTCATGGCTGATTCGGGTTCTGATCTCACCATAATACCCCTACGCACATACAAAGAGATGATGGGTACAGAGACGGTCCAAGTACTCAGCACACGGCACAAGCCTACAGTTTTTGGCAGTGCGTCTGTAAACTTGTTGGGCTACATCAAAGGGAAAGTGGAGTTCAAAGGAAGAGAAACCACCACCAAAGTTTACTTTAGTCAAGAAGGCCCAGCGGTATTAGGGTGGGATGACCAGGCGAAACTGAAAATCAAGCCCGACCCCAGCACAGAGGATCAGGTACTGTCAGTCAGTTGGAGGAGCGCACCAGTAGCGAAAAGTGGTTACCCCAAACTATTTTCGGAAGAGCCTGGACACATCAAGGGCTTTGTTCACAGAATATTACTCAAAACCAACGCAGTCCCGGTCAAGCACAGAGTAAGGTCAGTACCGGCAACTGCAGGAGAGACACTCAGAAGCCAACTGGACAGAATGAAGAAAGATGGCGTCATCGAAGAAATTGAAGCTTCTGAGTGGCTGAGCCCGGTAGTACTTATAAAGAAACAGAACTCACAAGAGCTAAGAGTATGCATTGATCTCCGCAGCCTTAACCTGGAAGTTATTGCAGACAGCTACCGACTGCCGAGTATCAATGAGTTAATCCTCATGATGAAGGAAGCCAAAGTATTCTCGAAACTGGAAATGAGGAACGCCTACCATCAAATTCAACTGCACAAGGAGTCCAAGCCACTCACCGCTTTCATCACCGCGTTTGGCACATACCAGTTCACCAAAATGCCATTTGGTTTATCATCTGCAGCCTCGGCGTTTCAACGCATGATGGATGCTCTGCTGCGGAACGTCAGGAACGTGGCCTATTTCCAGGATGACATCCTTATCTACGCAAAGGACGAACAGATGCATGACGTCACATTGAGAACAGTTCTCACCAAACTGCAAGAAGCGGGTGTGAGATTAAGGTACGAAAAATGTGTATTCAAAGCAAAAGAAGTTGAGTATTTGGGGTACAAAATATCAGAGAAGGGTATAAGTCCCAAACAAAACTTACTGCAGGCCATAATCAAAGCTCCAAAACCCACCAACAAAGACGAAGTGAGGTTGTTTCTCAGGTTGGCAGAGTACTATGCGAAATTCATCCCCAAATTCTCGGAAACCTCAGCCCCGCTCTGAGAGCTCCTCAAAAAAGGGTCGGAGTACACGTGGCAGGAAGATCAGAAGAAAGCAGTGGAAAGCATAAAACGACACATAGTTGAAGCACCATGCCTGCAACCGTTCAACCCAGAGTGGAGTACAGTCATCACTACAGACGCCAGTGCATATGGACTTGGGGCCGTTCTCACTCAGAGGAAGGGCGACACGGAACATGTGGTAGTGTTTGCCTCGAAAGCCCTATCGTCAGCTGAACAAACCTACTCCACCATAGAGAAGGAGATGTTAGCGTGTGCATGGGCCGTGGAACATTTCAGGACATATGTGTGGGGCACAAAGTTCAAGTTGGTTACCGACCATAAGCCCCTCATCCACATGCTCAGCCCAGGTGGCACTAAAGTGTCGACGCCCAGATTGGCTCGTATAGCAGCAAAACTGCAGGAATACACCTTCAAAGTGCAACACATCTCCGGATGGAAGAATTCGCACGCAGACTGCATGTCAAGATTGCCAGAGGGCAAGGACAATGCCACCACTTTCTTACAAGAAGAATGTATTGTAGCATCCATTACAGATCTCAAGGCGCCCGACTACCTGGAACTCAGCGAAAAACACTGGATGGAAGAAGACGGAAAGGATCCCACCATGGTGAGAATCAGAGAATGGATCAAAAACGGGTGGCCAGATGAAAGGGCAGTGCCAGAAGGTATGAGACCTTATTGGAAAGTGGCAGATGAGATCTCAGAAGCTGACGGTATAATTATGAAAACAGACCAGGTAATCCCGCCCACAGGCATGAGGAAAATCATTCTGTGCAGGGCCATTTGGGGAACACCATGACACGTCGCAGAGTGAGAGAAGCCTACTGGTGGCCGTCCATGGACCAAGAGATCCGCACCACGATTGAGAGATGCCATGAGTGTCTCAACAGTGACAAGCGCCTGAAGATCAGACAGGCGCCCATGATTCCCACAGAAACCCCGGAAGCGGTGTGGTCAAAAGTGGGTCTAGACTTTATAGGACCATTGGAGGCGATGGCGCCCGAGCATCGGTACGGCATAGTGCTAGTGGACTATTTATCGAAATGGGTCGAGGCCGAATTAGTTCCCAACATCACGACCGCAACCGTAATAGAGGTTCTCACGGCAATTTTCAGAGGGAATGGCCCCCCAACGAGTTAGTAACAGACAATGGAGTACAACTTACATCCAGAGACATGGAACAGTTTCTGAGGAAGCACAACATACACCAGAAGAAAGAAGCACTCTACCATCCCCAAGCAAATGGGCTCGTCGAGAGGGCCAATAGGTTTATTAGGGGAGCCATCCAATTAGCAACCGCTTCAGGAATGGATCCCCTCAAAACAACAAAAGAGGCCATCGCAGCTCACAGACTGACCCACAACGGGATCACCCAAATTTCTCCTTTTCGCATGCTGAGAGGGAGGAGAGCAGCATCCACGCTAGTGCCGCCATGGTTGGCCAGAGTAAGAGAAGACGAAGAAGTAGACATGTCGGAAGTGGTGTGGAGAATAGAGAACAGCAAGGCACGCATGAAAAGGTGGAGCGACAGAAGAAGAAGGACCAAACAAGAGTCAGAAGTAAAAGAAGGAGATTGGATCAAAATACGGTTACCGACCAAGGATCAAATCACGGGCTCACGGTTCAGCAGACCTGTGAAGGTGATTCACCGAGGAGCCAACCATGTCTGCACCGAAGATGGGCGCACATGGAACATGGAAAGAGTAGCCATGTTTGAAAAGAGGCAAGCGAGAGAAAAGACTTTTGAAAGGTCTGAAGCTGAAGGAGTAATGGACAATGAGAGGGGGGAAGAATGAGAGCTGGAGACAGACAGAAGAGAAGTTGAAGAAAATGAGTTTCAAGTGGATGCCCCCACAGTCGAGTGAGAAAATGACCAGCAGGACGTGTGCAGTGAGAGAGGCGAAGGGAACACAGAAGACCGGTGAGATACAATGACTATGGGCTTCATTCCGAGTATGGCGGTAAGGGATAGCGGCCACCGGTAACGAGACCGGTGGCGGTGATCCCTTACCGCCACACTACGAGTTCCCTTTGCGCCCTCGCCCTTAACGCCTGCTTTGAGCAGGTGTTAAAGTCGAGGGCGCAAAGGGGCCTCCAAGCCAATAACGGTGACCGTAATGAACGGTCACCGTTATTTGCATCTTCCCCATTCCCATTGAGCCCTATGGGGGCTCATTTGGGAATGGGGAAGAGCCTTGGTGAATGGGAAATTACCGCCCGCCAACCTTGGAATGGGGCGGTAATTCCGCCATCCACCAAGGCGCTGCCGGTCCGGGTACGGCGTCAACCAAGGCGTTAATAGCGCCATTGGTTAGCGCCGTACTCGGAATGAGGCCCTATGTATTGCAATGAACTGCCTTTGCATTATCAGAGGGAGGTGTGTAGAGATATCGCGAGATCTCCTGGTCTCGCGAAATCCTGTGCGCGGCCGGAAGTGCGGGCTTTGCGCACCCAGTGCGCATTCAGGCGGGAGAAAGCCATGGAGCAGGACGCGCACCCGGGTGCTCCTCCCATGAAGAGGACTCTAAGCCGCAAGAGAGACTCCCGGCAATTCACACGAGTTGCGTCGCAGCATTGGGGCCTGTTGCCCACCATTGACTCTTGTTATATGTGTTGCGTATTTACTCAAGTGTTACAGAAGAATAAAAGACTGCAACCTGCAACCACACCGCCTCCTATCATTTATTGTGAGAATTATACAACACTTTCTCCTTGACAGTGTGTTTCCATCCACTTTTACGTTATTTTCTGTTTTCTTCCTTGTTTCATCTTCCTCCTTCAAACATTATGGGTCTCGTTTCGTCCTCGTCGCCAATTGTTATGTTCCTTTATACATTTATAATGAATCCCATATCTTAAAATAACGACAGGATGCCTTCTGTGCATCTACATTTCTTTATTGCCAAACATCAACTGAACTCTCCCCATTCCGTTCCTTGCCACGTTACACTGCCCAAACATTCCATGTTCTATTCATCCACAACACCTGGTTCTGGTTTTTCTGTTCTTCTTGTAAAGTGTCTGAGGTTGGGGGAAAGTCTGGATGCTGGGTGGTGTGATATAGACTCCTTGTCCCTATTTCAATCACTTTGCAGTGCCACAAAGGCTTGAATCGCCTTCAATTTATACAAACCACATCCAACCCCACATATGCATCATGCAATGCCCAAAAATGGGCCAAGTAAAAAACAAGAAGCCAGGGGAAATGGCCAGCATTCTTACATCCCTCAAGGCCAATTCCTATCAAAATGATATTCCTGTTAGCGCCATTATAAAAACATCTCCAGGTAAGCACTCCCTAAACTTCCTCACCCCATCCATGCCTCTCTGACTCAAGGCATCTTCCCTGATACACTAAAGAGGGGCAGACCCATCTGCTGCCAAAAAAATAAAATCACATTCAGCCCAAAGCACTGAGTCATCTGTCACCCCATCATACAATTTCCATTTATTGGAAAGATTATCGAAAAATTCCCAGTCGAGCACCAAAACATCGCAAACCTTTATAGGACTTCCCATCCAGCCTCTGACCACTCTGGCATACAGTGACAGTTGCCATGCGGGTCATTGATGTTGCCCTCCACGCGCTGGACAAGAGAGCCCCTGTCTCTTGCTCTGCAGAACCCTCTGACTTGTCTTGTGTGACCCCTCTGCCGCTTTCAACACCATTAACCTCAGGAATCTTTTCAAAATGGATGGCAAGTTCTATGTTGGCTTGCCTGCCACCTTGAAAATATAACAGCTAGTCCCGGTGGTCAGTTACCTCTGCAGGCCATTACACAGCAAGGCCCCAGGGCATCTCCCTGCTCGAGATATCACCCATCCGCAATCTTAAGATCCTCTCCTTCCAAAAAAATAAACTGCTACCCACTAATTTCAGGGAAGAACACCTGCAACAACGCTCAATCAGTGCAGGAGGTGCCTGTTTGTGGAACTTCCTTCTACCTGATATACTGAACGAAGAGAGCATTTCAAGGAGAAAACTTAAAATCCACTTATGGCATCAACATTCCCACTTGAGTGACACTCCATAGCTGTTCCTAATGCTGCTGCACAGCCTGCAACACTCCGTTTGATCTTTTTGAGGGGCCTGCTTTTACAGGCTTTACTTGGTTGCAGCTTTCATTCTTTCTTCGTGGTGCTGCACGAAGAAAGAACAAAGCTCTTATGCGTGCTTATTTTAGCACTTGCCTGACTCACTTGCTCTTATTTGTACTGTTCCCCTCCCAAAATGTTGCTCTTATTCTAATATGACTATACCAATGTCTGTGGATGATTAGTTTGCTCTATCCCCTGCGTTGTCTTGTCCCACCACTTAATCGCCTTCTCTTTGAGTGTCACGAAGTAACTCTGTTTCACAGTTGGTGCTGCATTAATCAACAATAAATAAATAAATAAAACTACATATCCCAATTCCACCATGGTGGACCTCCTTTCCGACCTTGTTTCAAGATGCACTAATATGCTGATGACACCCAGCTCTACCTAAAGGTCACCTCTGTGAATGACATTCATTAGCTTAGACGATGCCTGTAGCTCTTCCAGCCCTGAATGTTTATTTGAAACTGAACCCCAGTAAGACTGAGTTCATCAACCTCAGAAATTCAACCAGAAACCCCCAAGCCCAACACTGGCTGACCTATATGAGAATCACCAGATTCACATGCCATCTCGCTCCATGGGCTAAACTCCTTATAGTCATCATGAACAGCAAACTGTCCACAAGGACACATGTAATGTAGTGTCACCTATACACACCAAAGAGCATGGTTCCAGCTCAATCCCTGGGCAAAATCATGCCATTCATACCTCAGGTATTTGAGCTTCTACCCCATCTCAGACCTATAGAATGGTATTGCACTTTCGAATGGCACGCCTCCTTTCACCATAGCCCCTGAAAGCTGTTCACAACTCCACAGGCTACTTCATTTAAGGCCAGAAGTACAATCATATCAACTCTCAAGGTACAGTGCTGAATTGCCTTCCAGCACTCCATCCTCTGACTCACTGTCGAAACATTAATCATATGGAGAGGTCAATGCAAGAACCAAAGCTGCAACATCACTAGGGTGGAAACCGGGAAGTGCAAGAGAGGAAGGACTAGAAAACAAGGTCTGGCATGCTATGGACAACAAATCTGTAACAGCCTCCAACGATCAGTGGACTGCCCCTGCCCCATCTTACGCATACAATTCAGAAAGGTTTTGATGACTGCCATTCAGGGAACATCTCCGCCATTCGTGGTCAAAGATTAAAATTCCGCCCACTTTCCTGCCTGTTTCAATGTTACTACCCCCTCTCATTGTTATACATTGAGCATCATGCCACCAGGGTCGGACTGCCGCATACAACTGTCTCGGGTTCCAATGAAAAAGTGGCCCACGGTTGCAAATGGCAATTCATTTGTGATAGACTTCGTGGTACCCAAGGGGGAGGTTTTGATAAAATGTGATGCAAATTGTGCATTTCAAAGAATATTTAATCAGTAACACTAACCGCCTGGTGAAGTAAATTATCAAACTGGCCCACTTTGACCAAAGAAACAGACCCACACTAGCATTTTGTGTTTTTGGTTCAAGCCTTGCACTATTTCCCTGTAGGGAAGTCCATGCCTGCATGCCACCCTTTTTTATACAGCACTCTTTCACTTGCTAGCTAGGTTCGTGCTCTAAAAACCTCTGCCCATAAACATCTCTCCTTGGAGTGATAGGTAAGGCTACAGCAAGGTTGGAAAATTGGTACATTTCTGAAACACTGTTTTTGGGAGTAAACTTCCCTCATGAGATATATTACATACAAATACATTTGCCCACGGTATTCTGAGGGTTTTCAATTGCTTCTCCTACGAACCTCATTTACTGAGACTTGACCAAGAAATTAATTGAGAAGGTACAGTTGTTACTTAATTCAGTAACATGGATGGCGCTTCCTCCAGACAGACCATCACCGACATCCAGACCTATGGACTCTTCATATGGTCTCTGTGCCCTTTGCAATGCCCTTGACTCTCATTTCATCGAGAAAACCCAGAACATCCTGTCCACCCTCTCGTCCTCTCCACCTCCCCCTTCTGTCTCTGCAAATTCTGACCCTCCTGCAGCCACCCTCCACCCGCTTTCTCTTCCTTTCCTCTGTTCTCCCCTGACAAGGACTCTAGACAAGTCCAATCTATGAAACTCTCATCAAAACAGGTACTTCCCTGTTTGTCCAAAACTATCAAGGATCACATTGACACCCTTGCTCTTCCTCTGGCCGACTTCTGCAACCACTGCTTCGCCTCCTGAGCCTTCCCGTCCCCTCTGAAGCACTCCCTTGTGCACCCTCTTCTGAAGAAACCCACAGCCAACCCTTCAAGCCCTGCTAACTACCAACCGATCTCCATCACTCCTTTCCTGGGCAAACTACTGGGAAAGAGGGCCATCTCCCATCTTAATCTTCACACTGACTCTGTTGGTTGTCTCCATGAGCATCAGTCTGGATTTAGAGCTGCCAGAAGCACAGAAACTGCTCTCCTGAACATCCATGAAGACCTGCTCTCCAACCTTGACTCTAACATCCCTTCTGTCCTCATCCTACTCGATCTCTCTTCTGCCTTTGACACGGTCAGTCACGCCACCCTACTCAACCATCTCTGTGATAACATGGGTATCACCAGCAAGGCCCTGGCTTGGCTGACTTCTTTCCTCGCTGATCGACCCTCCGAAATCCAACTTGAGCCCTTCCTTTCCTCTGTCTCACTTTCTACCTGTGGTGTTCCCCAAGGGTCTAACCTCTCTCCCTGGCTTTTCAACCAATACCTGGCACTCCTTGCCCACCGCCTTGCTGCTCTCGGCTCCAACTTTCGGTGCTATGCGGATGACACTGAGCCCGTTTTCAGGCTTCCCTCTGCCACCTCTTCTCCTTCTCTCATCTCTAACTGTCTTTCTGCTATCCAGGAGTGGTGTGCCTCCAATGAGCTCTGCCTTAATGCCAGTAAGACGGAGATTCTCCTCATCAGCAATCCTGCACCCTCCTTTCCTGTCACTCTCTGGCCAGCCTCCCTTGGCCCTCCACCTGTGCCCACCTGTGAAGCTAAGAGCCTCAGGGTCATCTTCGACTCCACACCCTCCTTTTCTCCTCACATCTCTGATGTCACTAAGAAGTAAAATAACCAACTGCACCTCCTCAAAGGTATTCTTCTTTTCCTCACCTTCCCCCGAAGCTTACTGTTTCTAGAGCCCTGGTTCTCTGCAGGCCAGACTATTGCAACAGCCTCTTTCTAAATCTGCCTGCTTCTACTCTCCGCCCTCTGCAACTCATCCAGAACAGGACTGCGAGACTTGTCCTTGGTTCACAGTGGCTGCAAGGATTAAATTCAAGACCCTTTGCATTGTCCACAGGGCTTTCTAGGGCCTGGATCCAAAATACCTTCAGCTTTCCCTCCATAATTACATTCCTACTCAAGCCCTTCGCTCCTCCACCTCCAATTCCCTCAGGGTCAGTTTCTTCTCCAAGCAACGAGTTGGTGGTAGATCTCTTTCTTTGGCTGGGGCCTCCCTCTGGAACAGCCTCCTTACCACTCTGAAACTTGAGGAGAACCATCTCCGGTTCCAGAAACACCTCAAGACCTTCCTCTTTGCTTCTGCCTTCTCTCTCCTTCTCCTCTGTTGATCTGTATGCTACGGCACAGTGCACCTGGTTTACTTTCTGATTTTGAGCCCAGGCCCATGCCCACCTAGCCGCTCACCTGCACTGTCCCTGGCAACCCTTGCACTTGGGTCTGTATCTGTTACCCTACAGTCCCCTTGCCTGCAATTACCAGACACCCCTTGTCTGCGCTCAAAACGTGCACTTGCCACCACCTTGCTGGCTGCACTACTTTTTTGTATTTTTGTTTTTGGTACCCCTTGCTCAGCACTTTCCTTTTCTCCCCTCTCCCTTGCACTTTCCCCCCCCCTTCCCTCTCCCCTGCACTTGCACGTTCTCAATGTCAGTGGGCCTAGTAATATATCCTTGTTTTGTCTTCACTTGTTCCCCTCCCTTGCCCTGTTGTGCTCTGAAACACTTGTGTTTGAGCGCGATACAGATCCAATATCATATCATATCTGAGTCCAAGCAATCAACTCTCTGTCGCCTTTAAATGCCTATAGAAAATGAAGGTGTAGGAAATACGTAAAATGCCCAGTGTTAACTCACACACATATAATATTGCCCTTAGAAACGTAGCCCAGTACTCCAGGTAGGCAATCGCAAGATGCAATAATGTTGATATGGGGATGGGCATTTGGGGACCTGGGCCTCAGATGGGATTTCATTTAAATCGAGGCTCAGGAAAGGACGGTGGCGCTTTAGGAAAAAAGTAGAGGCCTTAGTTTTTTGCCATATATAAATATTTATCATCCTCCGTTATTTTCAAGCAACAAACATCCGATCGTCAACTACAAAGTCTGGTTATCCAGGGTCTCTCCCTTTCCTCACTCAAGTTCCTGTAACTGTACTCTGACTCGTGTCACACCCTCATCCCTCAACACACCTGCACTCATGTATTTAAAGTGGCAGAGATATTGTCTTGCTCATCTTAGTCTTCTGGGTGAACATATGCTCCATGTGTGAGTAATGCAAACTTTTCCGATTGGTGCGCACCAGAAGTTAGGCTTCTGCTACAGGCCCCTTGTGCATCACGCACAGTATTTAGAATGTGATTCCGCACTTATCAGGATCAGGTAGAGGCCATGCATGGTTCCGTATGATCTCGTCTCGCCGTGCTGAGGCACAGTGTGAACACCTGGTTTTGTCCTGTTTGCAGTGGGTCGCTTTGTTTTTATGGAGACCCCGGTGCATATGTTGTTGCAGTAGTCTAGGAGGCTCCACGTGGCAGATGGTTTTCATTATTTAATTTAATTGTTTTTTTTATAACGTGCTTAACCGGGATTCGAACCTCTGTTGCTCTGCGTGGTCTTGCTTCCATGTTGCCCCTGTGCTATCCTCGGTTTAGAATGGCTTGCAGAAGTGGGTGGCACGTTTTGAGCATGAATCTCTTGATCATTGCCCCTATCTACGGGGTGAATGAAAGTACCCCACAGTGTTTTTGCTCCGGGTCAGGGTTGAGGCTTTTGCTAAGGCCAGGACTGTTGGAACTCTCTTCCTCCTGTCTTCTGAAGATACACTACAGAGGTTGCATCCTTTCTGCATTTTCCATTAATGTTGCAGCAGCACCGTCTCTCCTCCAGTCCATGGACTCCTGCTGTATTATGTCTGTATTGATTCTGTGCTGCAGCTGCTGGGTTGCACTACTCCATGCAATGACTCGTACAGCACACCAGTGCCTAGAAGATAAGTCCTAGTACATAATATGAAAACTAGGAATGCATTTGGCCTAATTGTGCTATTTGATTCGGAAGACATTGTGCTAAATATGAGTAAATGTCTAATATGACACATTTAAGCAAACATATCTACACAACTAGTTATAACTCGAAAGAGTTGTTTTTCTCAGATGTTACCTAGAGCTTCAGTCTGTTGCTCTCCCCAAAACAAAAGCATGTTCAGTAATTTGTCATTCTTGAACGATGGGCAAATTCTAATGAGGGTTGAGGTTACAATGGAATTGGCATTTCTATCTTACCAAGAATGATTTTGTGAATATTGCTTTTCCAGGAAATATCCTTTGTTCAGAGCCCCCTGAGAGGACACGTGGTATAGTGACTACGAATCACACTGTGAAACGTGGGGGATTTGGGTATTGGTCCAGGGGTTCCCATTTCACAAAACGGAGCGATTCTGGCAAATCATTACACCTCCCGGCGCGCCCGTGCCATTGGCCCCAGTTGCTTTCTGACCGCAGGTCATCAGAAGAACCTTTATCCAGTCCTGGGAGGACATCTACATCCATATGCGATCAGTTGTATTTTTCTGGCACATGATATTCATTCTGAAGATAATGATAAACATGTCCTCAGTTTCTTCCAATCACTGAGCAAAAATATACTTCTCAGGACATTGCCTCCTGCCATCCTCATCTCTCAGTTATGGCAATCTCTGAGACTGATCCCACCCCACACTTCCGCCACACTTCAGCTCTCCACACTGACACCACCACCTCCCGACACTCTCATCGAATGGCAAAGAGTGGTGGGGGTACGTAGGCCTCATTAAGAACAACACGATTTGCCCATCTGTTCCTTTTGTCCCTCTGACTTCATGCCTTATTCCTTCGAGTACAGTATTGTTCAACTGCTCACACCAGTCCTCTTAGTATTATCCTCACTTATTGACATCCACACCCCAGCACTCTCAAATACATCTTCCCTTCCTTGAACCTGACTATGAGTTGCTTGAGCGCCATGATGCCTTGAGTGATAGAGCGCTATACAAATAAATTGACTGTTTGATTGATTGATTCCACCCGTGTAAATCTCAATAAAGGCCACCACTATCCTTTTGGGTGACCTGAACATTTCCCTCCAACTATAAAGGCGTCCGAACAATTTAAAGAGCCTGGGGCTGAGGGTGTAGGGGGGACCTTGCTGCACTGGGTTAGGAAATGAATAAGTGATAGTTGGTAGAGAGTTTTGGAGCATCTGTGGGGATCTGTCCTTGGTCTGGAGCGTTGTAATGCAGAGAAGTGATTAGATGTGCAAAGCTTTGGCACAAACATTTAGCAAAGGTGTAGTAGTTGAGAGCGCGGCAGCCTGGCTTCCCTTTAGCTAGGTGCAAAGCTATGATATGATAATATGATACGATATGGCATTTATAACGCGCCTGTACACAAGTGTGCAGGGCCACAACAGAGGCAACGAGGCTCCCCGACCTACTGTGTGTTGATGGGGTATTAGAAGCAAAGAGGAGAAGGAGGATTAATGAGGTGTGGCGAAGCAGAGAGTCCTATTTGACAAGTCATGTTGTACGGGGCTCAGTAAACTATGCAGATGGTCATGGACTGTGCCAATCAAGAACCAGTGGAAAGAGAGATGTATTTCAATTTGACATGGCTCTTCCCTCACTGGTTTCCTGATTATTCTCTCAGCTATCAGGTCCTAGTGCCCTGAAACCACTTTAGCAACATAAGCTGTGCTCTATCAGTGCTCAAACAACCAGAAACACGTTAAACTGAAAATGAATTCAATAGGGCCTGGGACAGAACCCAGAGAACAATAATAAACTGTATGCAAGGGTAAAGCTGGATACCATACATGTCCCTTGTGCCCACAACAAGCAAATAATGAAATAATGGGCAGAATGGTGGGGCCTGCTTAGCCATATTCTTTATTATGTATCTGCTGAAGACATCTAAGTTTACCATGTAACCCCTGCTGTCAGAACGTACTGATTTTTATGTTTTCACCTACATTTATTCCACTGTCGCTAATCTAAGGAAAAACAAACTTCCGTTTGATGAAATTAGGAAAAAGTATAAAATAATAATATTTCCCAATAATAGTTCCATATTGCATCACACCCGTTGGAAAAATGCAGTGAATGTTTGCCAAAGAGAGTTTGCTCCATTTGTGGTGTGTTCATATTTTGTTCCATAAGATATGGTAGGAAGGGACATATGTGGTCCGGTGGCCTGCTGGGGCATTTAGTGATCTCTCGCATGCCGATCCTTTCTACACGCACGTACCTGCTTGTAACCCACACACTGCATTGATTATGCCGGTGACCCCTGCTTCTGACCTGTCCCCTCTAAATATAGCCCTGCCGCACACCATAGCTTTTCAAAGCATCTGTTTTAAATATAAACTGGGCAGCAAACAAAATTACATTAAAATAATCAAAATGAAAGGCGAGTCAGGAGTGAATGCGAGTGATTAAAAGCAAAGGACAGTGGAGAGAGAGGGAGAGAGAAAGTGAGAGAGAGTGAGGAGGGAAAGGGAGAAAGAGACCAGTGAAATAAACTGGAAAAAGAGAGTGGCGTGCTGTACGAGACGTGTGTGTACAATAGAGAGAGTCAATGAGGAAGCCAACTGTGGACTAAACAGGATAAGGGGTGTGAAGTACTGTATTACAGGAAGAGAAGGGAAGAGAAGGGAAGAGAGGTAAACTGGGCGAAAGGGTGTGAGCGAATGATGAAGAAACAGAGAAAGAGGGAGGGAGAAAGAGAGGAAGACCGCAAGAGTCGACCGCAAGAGAAAACGAGACAGGGAGCCAGAAATAGAGTGTGCAAGAACGAGACAAGAACATGAGAGCATCAGAAAGGGAAGTAGGAAGAATGACATTTTCATAGAAGGCCAGGAAGAGAGGGAGAGGGAGAAAGAGCTGTGGAGCGAAAGCTGGAGAGGGTGGGAGTACAGAGAACAGATAACAAGGAGAGAAGGGACGCGAGAATGAGAGTAAGAAAAATAAGGAGAGGAGGGGAAAGGGAGGAGGGGATGACAGCTAGCGAGGAAGAGAAGGGGGGAGGGTGTGATGAAGAGAAGAAAGACACACAGATTGCAGGACAGGGGATTGGCTCAGTATACGCCACTTAGATGATAATCTTTGTTGTTCATGGTTGACCAACTATAATTAGACAGTTCGCATAGGACGAGGCTAAATCTTGAGCTTTTTAACGCATTTTTTAGGATTTCATAGTATTTAACAATCGGTGAATAGGACCTAGCAGCCGTACAATAACAAAAGCAATCACAAATGAAATATTAGCCCCTCCAGAGAAGGCGCCAGTCGCTCAGGTGTTCAGGAACGTGCCCTGCAATTCTTTCTGCCTGAAACCACTGTATTTAGACATGCCCAAGTGCTTTGGCGACCCCCCCCCCACTCCATTCACACCATCTCCAGCCCACTACCCTGAGTCCCCAAAATAATGTTTGTATGACCCGCTGGCCTCGCCTTCCACATCCTCGCCTGGCTCCACCGCCTACATCACCTGCCCACCATGGAAATAGAAGACGAGTACCTTCGTTTCTTTGATGCCTTTCATATCTGTGACCCACACGCACGTTGTGGGTCAGCCTAGAGCACTGGGATTTAGCAATAATACCCGCTGTTGTGGGTTGAGTCAGCTGGTAATGTTTGTACTGGGCTGGATCGGCTGGTAAAGGTTGTAAACTCAAATTAGGACATGTTTCCTAATAACTGAAGCACATTGGCAGTACCAGACCTTAAAGACGTCAACATTCTTTCACAGTGAATAAGAAGGCAACACACGAATCCTCCTTTGATTTTAGCAGTAACACCTGCAGTGGCATGCTTCATTTGCCGGCACAGCCCTAGGTCCAAGTTAGAGGCCCGAGCCACAAGGCATATATAGAGTTTAAAAAAGAAATTGGACCAGCCGCGTGAATGAACATAACAGAGACAGAGAGAAATGAGGGCTGCACTCTAAGGACCCCGGCTTCTATTTCTATGATTCAGAAGGTCTTGCATGAGGAGGGGTCAGAGAAGGATCCAGACGGGAGGCACATGGTCTGTGAACTAAGTGGGAGAGGGCAGGGGATGGTGAGGGTGGGGGGAACTGGCGGGCGGGGCAGGTGGCAGGTAAGGGTGCCGGGGTAGGTCCAATTAAAGCAGAATTACAGAAAAAGCTGCAGCCTCATGATGGAATGTGGGCTTGCACCATCATATTATGCCTGCATTCCTGATAACCTGATTGGCTGGTGCCTTTTCCTCTGGTGCTAATATTATTTTTGTATTCATTTGAGGAGTATTTTTATGGAACAATATGAGCAGGCTACTGGAGGGGGAAAATGGGGCCATGGAATGGGTCCAGTACAGACAGCATGCTTAGTTTACTGCTTGTATAAGTGACAGCAGCATTGGGGAACTAGGTGGGTGATGTGTGTGCTGTGGGCAGACAGGAGAGGAACATGGATTTGTAGAGAAACAAGTAACAAAGTTTAGTATTTTACTATGGGGAGCAAAGAAGTAGATGAAAAACACAAGAGAAAGGTAGCTCAATAGTCATGGTGACTGAGGCTAAGAGAAAAGTGGGAATCAAGGTTTAATAGAGCGGTAGGGGGGGGTGGAGTTTGCATATAATCAGTAGGTTTGTCCTGGCAGGTGTGCTAATAGAGGTGATGAATTGCTGAATATTTATTTATCAACCAAAGAGAACCCCAAGGTTGCAAGCCTTGAAGGATGGGTGATACAGTAAGGAAGAAATATAACATGGAGGGGGAAAGGGTAGGGTTTTATGAGTGGCAGCAAGATGAGCTGAGCATTAGACACTGGAATGACGTCCAGTGAAGGATGGCAGAAAGATAGTTGCATATAAAGTTGGATTGATCAGGGGAGAAAGTTGAGAAGGAGAATAGGATTTGTGTGTTCCAGCTAAAAGTTGGTGGCGGAATGTGATGGAGTAGGTACGGCGTTCATAGAGGACGTGTAGAGTGTGAAGAAAAGAGAGCCAAGAGCAGACCTCTCAGGAGCCCATTCTGAGGGGGAACGCGGCAGTGGAGGTGCCAGTATTCCATGGGATGGAGAATGACCAATGAGATGGGTAGGAAGTAGGACAGCCAAGGGCAGAACTGTGGATGACAATGTTAGACACATTAAGGAGGAGGGATGGGTGATTTACAGTGATGAAGACGGCAGAAGCTCAAAAAAATTAGAATTAAGGAGTGTATGGAGTGGTGACCAGTGGTGCGAAAGTTGGAGATGTGAGTGGGTACAGTTTCTGTGTAGTTTCTGATTTAAGATGTAGAGGAGCAGTTGGACGCATTATCCCAAACTCCAGCATTCTCACTGCCGCCATATTGGAACAGTAGGAGAAGAGCTCTGAATGGGACCCCATGTGTTGTTCCTATGCCGCATCGAGTGTACGAGAGATGATGTGCGCTCAGCCGTACTGAATGAACCCTCACACTGAAAATGTGGAAGGATGTCAGCACGCACCATTGGATATCATGGAGCTCTGAGTGAAACCTGATGAGGGCAGAGAGATATCATGAATGAAATAAAAAAAGCCATACCGAAACAATATGAAAATATTTAAAAGAGACGATGTAACTGGAGTAACAAGAGAAACATATATGAAATGATAAAGTAATCTTGAATGCAAAATAAAACAAAGTAACTTGCTGACCAATAAGTGTAAATATGCAGTAACGCAAGGTAGAAAAGACAAATAGAAGCTTGCTATAGAAGAATATAGAACGCGGCTAGGATAGCCATAATTTGAAAATGGATGCCGGCTTGTGTCAAGATTCAATTCAGCTACCTCAGAAACTGATCAGGGTTGAATAGTCAAGAGATGATGGAAGAACAGCTTTGTGTACAAAACAAAGTGGAGTCTATGTTGGCTTGGGATCAGAGATGCTATTTCTAAGGAATAGCTGCAAAGCACAAAGGGAGGAAGATGGATAAGACATGGATGAGACATATTTCTCTTAAATTAAAGAAGAAAACAACTGCAAAAGCCAAGTATTGGAAATTAAAAGTTTATAAAGTCTGTACAAGGTAGAGTGAGCAGGTCTCTAGAGGCCAGGAAGAGCAATAACACTCAGTATAACTAAATCAAATAGGAGTAAAGAAGAGGTCGAAATTGACACATTTGTGGTATCTTCACATGTGACTTAAAAGCCTAAAACAAGGGCTATTAATTAAGATAGTGATGTGCTTACACTCCCTTGAATATCTCAGAACAGAGAGCAGGCTACAAGTTCAAATACAGATGGGAAACTTTGGCTCATGGTCGGACTGATGAGAGATGATGGACTAATTGGGAAAGTGGGAGTAATCTGACGTGATTGAAGCACCTGGGTTTCATTTCGCTTACATGCTACTAGCCAAGACGAAAGTCCAAAGTTGGGTGAGAATGCCAACTAATCGTGGGTCTATGGGGCAACCTGCTATACAATGTTGCATTGACCAATCTGCTGCCATTTTGGTCACTATAATCAGTATTATACATATTTAGAGGTAGTTTGAGGCATGCCTCACAGATAAGAGACAGCCAATGGTGTACTAACCCATATGTGCCCCGTGGACAGAAGGCGGAATGGTCGGTTGAGGGAGAGTCGATGCTGAGGGACTCAAGATGAGCCACGGACATAAGTAGAACATTGAAAGTGGACAAAATAGGGGGAGTAAATAATAAATAATATATCCATATATATGTATATATAAAAGTAACAGGATTTTCTGCGATTATAAAGAGAAGTAGTTACCCCGATTCCCGGTTCCAATTGGACGGAAGGTTACACACTAAAAAGACTCAAAATAGGGGTATTAAGGATTCCTGGGACAAGGCCAACAAGAAGAGTGCGTACGAAGATAAAAGATGGAGTAAAAATGAGAAGAGATACATTTACTAAATATATTAAATTAGGGAGTATGCAGAAAAATGTATAAAGTGCACATGTGTGGGGTTATAAAGATGTGAGTATAAAGCCTTTGTTGTGTTCAAACTAGTAGATATAAAATGATAGTAAAAAATCAAGGTGATTATTCTGATTTTTTAATCAAGAGATTTAAATCAATCAGGAGGGTACAAATCAAAGGAAAATAAGAAGAGATTCTTAAACTATCAACGATAAAACAAAAAGATAATCTTTTTGAAAGACGTATTAAAAATTGATAGAAAGTGTAAACAAAGGAACAAAAGGAACATTGTTGTGTAGATTTTTAAAAAGCAGATCAAATATTTTGATTTTCAGATAATGAAGCGCCAATTGATGGTGTATGCTCAAATTGATCAGTGTGGTATATTTGATATCATAAAGAAAAGAATAAAAAATCAGGTAAGTATAGACAGTCGAAACCAGCTTGTCACCATGGGGGACACTCCTCTTCTACACTTATGCAGGACATAGCCAAGATACATAGCTAAAATAAGGAAATATAATTCATAATGGGTTCGAGGAACGACTAATAAGACACTCATGCCATGGCCTCAGGAGATTTTGTTGTCAAAAACAGTATTGCGACATATGACAACTTATTTGCATGCTAAATATAAGGGAAAGAAGTTACAGAAAGGTTGGCTATTTTAGAGCTATGGAAGATGTACCAGAGTGACAAAGAAGATCCACCGGAGGAGTGGATACTTAATCAGCATAAAGGGGAGGATAAAGCCCCATCGGCTCCCCTTTCCTCTCCCGAAAATAAGAGCATAGACACAGAGGAGAAGGGATTTTATCCTGTACAGGAATTGAAAGCAGCAGTGGGGTATGTTAATCCAACATACAAGCCCACTGCTTTTAAGAGTGAGGGCAATGTGGAAGAGAGTAAAAGCAGAGAATGCAAATATATCTCGACACATGATGAAAGTAAACAGCGTGATGAGAGAAAGGACAGATAAGATAGACATATGGAGATAGAGGAAGAAGCATGGAAGCAGAAAGAAATAAAGGACAACAATAAGGAAATAACTATAGCACAGAATGAATGGATGGGAGGACAGATATTACTCAAGCTGGATGATAAGGGTATTGATGGGATTCGGGAAACAGAAGAGAGAGAAGTGCAGGAAGAGAAAGAACAGGAAGAAGATAGAGCATATAAAGAAGAGAAAGAAAGATAATGCAAGCAAAGGGAAGAACAAAGAAGGTACAAGGCAAGGAAAGAAAAATAGAGACTAGAAGAGACGAGAGGAAAGAGAAGCGCAAAGAATGAAAGAACGTAGGTTGTAAAGAAGGTGAGAGAAAGATGAATTAAGAGAGATAAGGAGAAGGGAAGAAGAAATTAACCAAAGTAGGGGACTAAAAGATGATGAGATAAAGTATGTATGTCAGAGAAGCATAGTGCCGATCGAAGCACAAGAATGACTTGAGGAGGAGAGAGGGTTACAACAGCCCCGCAGGGAGCTGCAAGGAATGCCAAGAATAGCAACATGGGCGGATGAGCGAGAGGAGAGACAGAAGACATAGGGAAAATAATTGGGGATTTATATAGGTAAATTAGGGATAAATAAGGGCATAAAACCTTAGAGAACGTAGAAGGGCAGACTATCCCCTTGGTGTTAGAAGCAGCAGTGGTCAGAGAGGAAAGGGTTGCTTTTCATGGGACAGATACTGAGGGAAGAGGATGGAGAACACAGATAGCCCTCAGTGAAGGATATAGGCTGACAGATTTGACAGAGGAGTTGTTTAACGATGAGTACTCAGATGATGAATTTGTATTTTTCATAAGCCTCACTTATCAAATAGAAGTAAAGAATAGAGAAATACTGCAAAGAATGGTGTTGGTAAAAAATTAATCATTATTTTTCCAAGAGGATTTAGACAAAGTGCCACAGATTTTATGGACCAGAAGTCCAAATGATGTGGGTCTATTAAAAGGAGTAGGAGCAGTTAAAATCAAGCTTAAACCCGGAGCATTTTTTTCATGTGCAAAGCAATACCCCAAGTCTAGAGAGACGGATGAAGGTATTCGAGACCATTAATGAAGCAAGGAATATTGGTACCATCCGATTCTCCAAGTAACAAGACTGTGTACCCAGTGTGAAATGGATGGGGTGGGGGGGTCATGGAGATTTATACAGGACCTTTGCCCTCTAAACAATATAATCAAAGCTGAGTTTCCTTTAGTTCTGAATCCCACGACAATATTGTGCAACATTTCATCTAAGGCCAAATATTTGACAGTCATAGGTCCTCAATACAATATTGCAAGTCTGGAAACAAGGGTGCCAGTAAGCTCACTTGCATCCTTGTTTCTGGACTGGCAAACTATGAGTCTGCCTGCCGGAGCTGCTGTGTCCGACATGCCGGGCGCAGAGGCCACGGTAGGGAGACTCTTCATGGGAGCACTGGGAATGGAGATTAACAAATATACCGGCACCTGACTTCCCGGCCACCAGACTCGTAATGTGCTGGTGGCACCGGGAGTTCAGGCGCTGGTAAATTATTACAAGTCCGGTGGCAACCCACCGTTAGCAGGAAGATGATAAACGCCAAAATGCCATTCAGAGGCAGAGACATGTGTTCTGGCATGACAGTGTAGAGAGGGGCCGAGGTTGGTATTGTGACTGCTCTTTGTTGAGTCGAGGGCCATTGAGAGAGTAAGAAGGGGTTTCTTGTAGGAGGCAAAGAGAGTGGGGCATGTGCCAGCATCTAAGGTGAAGCTACATGATTTGCTTCAGTTGTCAGATTTGATTGGGTGAGACGAGAGTGTGTGAAAAAGCAAGCAAGGAAACAATACTTACAGGGAGTGGCAAGTTCAAAGTTGAGGTCCACAAAGCCTTGCTCAATTGATGTGGTGTAGAGAAAGAGCTTATATGGAAGACTTATCTTTGTTGCGATGGTGAGCTATAGAGTCAGGTTTAAAGTTGCCTTTGGCAATTGAGAAGCAGGCAAATGGGGAGAGAAAAAGGGGGCAGGTGAAAGTGGTCAGACGGAGAGGGATCAATAGAAAAGCTTGGTTGATATCAATATAGGTCACATGCCCTGATCTGCCTTGATCTATTGCTTATGGAGTAGAAGGGCAACTAGATTTGCCTGTGAATACTTTCCTCTGTTTTACTGCAATGGGATCCTGTAACCTACTCTTTTGAGGCATTTAATTCCTATTTATAT
Source organism: Ambystoma mexicanum (assembly GCF_040938575.1). Taxonomy (NCBI): domain Eukaryota; kingdom Metazoa; phylum Chordata; class Amphibia; order Caudata; family Ambystomatidae; genus Ambystoma; species Ambystoma mexicanum. Next base: position 465,884,055 of record NC_090939.1, on the reverse strand, counting down.
TCTTTGTGCTATCATAACTTCCCCCCACTGATGATAGACTGACTGGCCTGCCACTGCCAGGCTCCTCCCTGCTCCGACTCTTTTGGAGTCGGTCTGCATCTGCCTGTGTCCGGTCCCCCGGAACCATTCCTTCCACTGGCAAACGATTACAGAGGGTTAGTAGTGGTGTTCCCAGTCTCCTCTAACACGTTTTAGGACATGGAGCCCATCTGGTTCCACTGCATTATCAACAGGATTCTTTCTTTCAGAAAAGGGAGGCAATGCGCCCCCAGCTCACAACATGTGTTCTTCTGCAACTCAACTCATCAGAGGCCTCTGATGATTTCTGCCAAATAGGAACTCTGAAAAACGTATTGCTTCAGCAGACCTGCTTTTTCATTTTTGGTGTTATTTATAAAGGTGCGTTTTCTGTATAGTTTAGAAAGATTTTGTGTGGCGAAAAGTTCCCTTTTGTAGTACAAGATCAGAGAGTGATCTAATACTGCAAGGCTAGTCTGGGGTTGCTGTTCTCTTCGGTTGCTGAGTCCAGACAAGAATCGTCTGCCATTTTGGTGCTGGATTAGCCTTGTGGGTGGTGCCGACTGATATGCAAATGGATGTTTCTCCTCTGTGAAGGGTACAGTCGGCTAAAAAGTGGTTCTAGACCCTCCTGTGTGGGATGCATCCCACAGAACAGGTTATTTGAGCCATGTTCATTCGCAGGAGAGAGTCTACTGCATTTCTCTAAATTACTTTACACTGAGCTTCAGTGTTCAATGATACACGTTATTGTTATCCTGTACAATGGTGCGCAACTTATCGACCTTGGGAGGATATGATATGATATGGCATTTATCATGTTCGGGATGAAGGCCCGAGTCAGCTCTGCTAGTGTTCAAACCTGTGCCTGCACGCATCTCAGAAGCAAACACTTGACTGGCTGAGCTATCTTCCGTTATAGAGCATGAAAAACATGTGTTTAAATATGAAAGCAGCTTTAGTCACAGGCCTTGCATCTTATCAACCGCTCAGTTTTACTGGTGATGGGGTAGTGGCAGTAAACTGTGCGCAGCAGGACAAGCCACGTGTGTCACAGGCTCCTCAAGTAACATGCATTGCGAATGTGTTTCACGCCTTGGAGCACAGTCTCATTGTCAATTCCGAATCGCCACATTTCCTTTAGAACAGCCCCACAACCAGATATGATCGTTATTTTAGCTGTTTCTTGTGAACGTCTGACATTTATGATCTCTGTTTTCTACATGGAAACAACTGACCGGTTTGCAAAGAGGATATGTTATCCCGGGATCTGGAGCTGCATTTTAAAATAGCATTGCATTTAAGCATTATTCCCTTCAGGCCTATCGTGGCATCCCTGCTGCTGTGACACTGTTTTGCCAGGCCTGTGAAGGTAGCACTCACTGTGTGCTTTCGGCTGGTAGCACTGCTGCAGTGGCACTGCCAGTAACAGGAAGGGTCGCCAGCTAGCAGTGCACGTGTACCACTCTCTGTATTATTTGGCTGTAAGCACTGCTGCTGTGCAGTGTTTCTGCATGCTTTGGCTGATAGCACTGCTGCTGTGACACTGCTTCAGTAAGCTTTGTCAGGTATCATTGTGGCTGTGATACTTTCTATTTCTCTTGACTGGTAACACTGCTGCTGTGCGGATGCTCTGATAGTGTTTCTGTATCTTTTGGCAGGTAGCACAGATGCTCTGATAGTGTTTCTGTATCTTTTGGCAGGTAACACTGATGCTCTGATAGTGTTTCTGTATCCTTTGGAAGGTAGCACTGATGCTCTGATAGTGTTTCTGTATCCTTTGTCAGGCAACTCAGATGCTCTGATAGTGTTTCGGTATCCTTTGCCTGGTCGCACAGATGCTCTGATAGTGTTTGTGTCTTTTGGCAGGTAGTACAGATGCTCTGAAAGTGTTTCTGTATCCTTTGGCAGGTAGTACGGATCCTCTGATAGTGTTTCTGTATCATTTGGCAGGTAACACAGATGCTCTGGTAGTGTTTCTGTGTCCTTTGACAGGTAGCATGTATGCTATGATAGTGTTTATGTATCCTTTGGCAGGTTGCACAGATTTTCTGATAGTGTTTCTGTATCCTTTGGCAGGTAACATGGAGGCTCTGATAGTGTTTCTGTGTCCTTTGGCAGGAAGCACAGATCCTCTGATAGTGTTTCTGTATCCTTTGGCAGGTGGCACGGATGCTCTGATAGTGTTTCTGTATCCTTTGGCAGGTAGCATGGATGCTCTGATAGTGTGTCTGTGTCCTTTGGCAGGTAGTGTTTGTGAGTCGTTTGGCAGGTCGGACTGATGATCTGATAGTGTTTCTGTATCCTTTGGCAGGTAACTCGGATGCTCTGATAGTGTTTCTGTATCCTTTGTCAGGTAGCACGGATGCTCTGATAGTGTTTATGTATCCTTTGGCATTTAGCACAGATGCTTTGATAGGGTTTCTGTATCCTTTGGCAGGTAACACTGATGCTCTGATAGTGTTTCTGTGTCCTTTGGCAGGCAGCACTTTTTCTCAGATAGCGTTTCAGTGTCCTTAGGCAGGTAGCACGGATGCTCTGAAAGTGTTTCTGTGTCCTTTGGCAGGAAGCACGGATCCTCTGATGGTGTTTCTGTATCCTTTGGCAGGTAGAAAGGATAGTGTTTATGTGTCCTTTGGCAGGTAGAACTTTTGGTCGGATAGTGTTTCTGCGTCCTTTGGCAGGTCACTGGATGCTCTGATAGTGTTTCTGTATCCTTTGGCAGGTGGCATGGATGCTCTGATTATGTTTCTGTATCCTTTGGCAGGTAACACAGCTGCTCTGATAGTGTATCTGTGTGCTTTGGCAGGTAGCACATATGCTCTGATAGTGTTTCTTTGTCCTTTGGTAGGTAGCACAGATGCTCCGATAGTGTTTTTGTATCCTTTGGCAGGTAACACAAATGCTCTGATAGTATTCCTGTGTCCTTTGGCAGGTTACACGGATGCTCTGATAGTGTATCTGTATCCAATGGCAGGTAGCACAGATGCTCTGATAGTGTTTCTGTGTCCTTTGGCAGGTACCACCGATGCTCTGATAGTGTTTCTGTGTCCTTTGGCAGATAGTACTTTTGCTCGGATAGTGTTTCTGCGTCCTTTGGCAGGTCACTGGATGCTCTGATAGTGTTTCTGTATCCTTTGGCAGGTAGCACGAATGCTCTGATAGTGTTTCTGTGTCCTTTGGCAGGTAGCATGGATGCTCTGATAGTGTGTCTGTGTCCTTTGGCAGGTAGTGTTTGTGAGTCGTTTGGCAGGTCGGACTGATGCTCTGATAGTGTTTCTGTATCTTTTGGCAGGTAACACGGATGCTCTGATAGTGTTTCTGTATCCTTTGTCAGGTAGCACGGATGCTCTGATAGTGTTTCTGTATCCTTTGGCAGGTAGCACAGATGCTTTGATAATGTTTCTGTATCCTTTGGCAGGTAACACTGATGCTCTGATAGTGTTTCTGTGTCCTTTGGCAGGTAGCACTTTTGCTCGGATAGCGTTTCTGTGTCCTTTGGCAGGTCACACGGATGCTCTGATAGTGTTTCTGTATCCTTTGGCAGGTAGCACGGATGCTCTGAAAGTGTTTCTGTGTCCTTTCGCAGGTAGCACGGATGCTGTGATAGTATTTCTGTATCCTTTGGCAGGCAGCACGGATGCTTTGATAGTTTTTCTGTATCCTTTGGCAGGTAGCACAGAAGATCTGATAGTGTTTCTGTATCCTTTCACAGGTCCCACTGATGCTCTGATAGTGTTTCTGTGTCCTTTGGCAGGTAGTGTTTATGTGTCGTTTGGCAGGTCGCACAGATGCTGAGATAGTGTTTCTGTATCCTTTGGCAGGTAACATGGATGCTCTGATAGTGTTTCTGTATCCTTTGTCAGGTAACAAGGATGCTCTGACAGTGTTTCTGTGTCCTTTGGCAGGTAGCACGGCTGCTGTGATAGTATTTCTGTATCCTTTGACAGGTCTCACTGATGCTCTGATACTGTTTCTGTATCCTTTGGCAGGTAGCACAGATGCTTTGATAGTTTTTCTGTATCCTTTGGCAGGTAACACTGATGCTCTGATAGTGTTTCTGTGTCCTTTGGCAGGTAGCACGGCTGCTGTGATAGTATTTCTGTATCCTTTGACAGGTCTCACTGATGCTCTGATAGCGTTTCTGTATCCTTTGGCAGGTAGCACAGATGCTTTGATAGTGTTTCTGTATCCTTTGGCAGGTAACACTGATGCTCTGATAGTGTTTCTGTGTCCTTTGGCAGGTAGCACTTTTGCTCGGATAGCGTTTCTGTGTCCTTTGGCAGGTCACACGGATGCTCTGATAGTGTTTCTGTATCCTTTGGCAGGTAGCACGGATGCTCTGAAAGTGTTTCTGTGTCCTTTCGCAGGTAGCACGGATGCTGTGATAGAATTTCTGTATCCTTTGGCAGGCAGCACGGATGCTTTGATAGTTTTTCTGTATCCTTTGGCAGGTAGCACAGAAGATCTGATAGTGTTTCTGTATCCTTTCACAGGTCCCACTGATGCTCTGATAGTGTTTCTGTGTCCTTTGGCAGGTAGTGTTTATGTGTCGTTTGGCAGGTCGCACAGATGCTGAGATAGTGTTTCTGTATCCTTTGGCAGGTAACATGGATGCTCTGATAGTGTTTCTGTATCCTTTGTCAGGTAACAAGGATGCTCTGACAGTGTTTCTGTGTCCTTTGGCAGGTAGCACGGCTGCTGTGATAGTATTTCTGTATCCTTTGACAGGTCTCACTGATGCTCTGATAGTGTTTCTGTGTCCTTTGGCAGGTAGCATTGATGCTCTGATAGTGTTTTTGTGTCCTTTGGCAGGTAGCACGGATGCTCTGATAGTGTTTCTGTGTCCTTTGGAAGGTCACACGGATGCTATTATAGTGTTTCTCTATCCTTTGGCAGGTAGCACAGATGCTCTGATAGTGTTTCTGTGTCTTTTGGTAGGTAGTACTGATGCTCTGATAGTGTTTCAATATCCTTGGGAGGCAGGTAGCACGGATGCTCTAATAGTGTTTCTGTATCCTTTCATCAGAAGCACTGCTGCTGTGTATTGCATATGTCCTGGGCAGGTTTGATTACTTCTGCCTCACAGTCTCTATACACCTGTTGCAAGTCGTACCATCTGCCTTTACACTGTTTCAGTGCAACTGTTGTATGTAGTGTGCCTTCTGCCATTCTATTTCAAAACAGCATTTGCAATGAATACTGATGTTTTCTCTGTATTTATGTATACTTTCTATAGCTAGTCTAGCGCTGCTTCTGTACCTTTGGTGTGGGTAGTAGTGATACTGGCTCACTGTCAACACCATGCTGTGTAAGCCATTTTGCTGTAAAGTGGCTGTTGCTCGAATCATGAAGTCAGCACTATAACACAATGTCTGCAAACATGGTGCAGTTAGTATTACTCTCTCTCAGGACACTGCACGGGGTCCCCTGTAATGGTTACCGGCACCCTTACAACATTCATGCAATCTATCGTAACCCGGGTAACACTTTCGAATAATCTATGTGCCGACCCCCTTAAACCGTTCCTGCACCCTGAAACACTGCGTATGAGCACCCATGAGTAAGATCGGAACCCCATTTGCATGTACGCACCCTTAAATCCAACACCAGATCTTAATTCTGCTTGGTGATTCCTATGCAAAGTGTCTGTACGCCTGCCTTTGATTGTCAGATAGTATGAGGGCTTTGTGTGGCCATTTCCCTGCTGGGAGGTTGCGTGGTCGGATCCCTGAATACGTATTGTTCCATGCAATAGTGGGCGTATGATGGACTGCCAGCGGACCGTCTCTCATAAAGCCCACTTTTTTGCATGTTTTTCCCCATTTTCGGTATTCCACCCTGTTCCCTGCCCTCTGTGCAAGCCACGCCCATGCTCTGCCTGGTGTCTCGTGCAAGGCGCTCGTCTACTCGCAAAGATGTGCGGGGCCTGCGCAGAATCCCTGCAAGTCCCGGAAAAGTCCAGCGCATTCGGTTCCATGAATCGCCAAATGGGGATTTACATGCAGATTGGAACGCAAGTGCCTGATATTCCACGCAAATATTTCCATGAATCGGGGTCATAATGTCACAATGTTACAATGTTTCCAATATGCAAGTGCTATTGCTGTGGTCACATTGTTCTCAAACATCATGTGCAGCTGCTACTGCTGCTGTTTGTACTGTTTCTGTACAGCCCTTGAAAGTTCTACTATTTCTACACTGTGTCTGGGTACATGATACGGGTAGCTCTCACGCTGTTACTTTCACGCTTGTGCATGGAATGTTGTTATTTTCAAAGTATTGCTGCACCCCTTGTGCGGGAAGTACTGTTTCTGCCACGCTGTTGCGGGAAGCTATTTGCTGCTAGTGTTGCTGCTTTTGAGATCATTCAGTACCAGTGTCCGAAGTGATCGGGAACGGTCGGGAGCAGTGTTCCATTGCTTTTATTTTTTACTGTTAACAGCTCCACTACTTTTTCCAACCATTTTTACCATTCCGGAACTGTTCTTTGTGAAGTTAAAGCACACTTCTCCACTTTACCACATATTTGTGACAGCTAAACTGAAATCTGTTTCAACTCAATTAGCTGTCATCCAGCATGACTGCAACTCTTGAAAAATGTGTTGCACGTTGCTCCCGTCATTCCTACTCTCTCCCCCGCTGCAATCACACTTCTACCACTTTTCTGGTACACTTCTATGACTGCTCAGTAGACTTTCTTCAAAAATGACTGCTGCTGTAACCGTGCACGCCATGTATTGAGTAGAGGACATTTTGCACGCAATCCAGTGTGGAACGTCCTCTGTGTAATGCATGGAGGGCGAAAGGGGACAGGATGGGCTGGGCCAGTGGAGGAGGAGGTGAAAGAAGTGTGGAGTGTGGAGGCGTGTTCAGAGGAGGGCTAAGAACAGACAGAAGAGTGGAGAGGGACAGGGGAGAATGGAGAGGAGGGGGACAATGGAGTGTTAGGGGTTCCGGTGTGTACTTGGATAAGGAGAGCAGGGTTGTTCTGGGGTGTCCGTCGAAAATACAGCAGAGGGATGGAGAGTGGGAGGGGGGACAGGGAGACAAATTATCTAATTTTCACAACTTCCGTTGCGCAAGTACCTTGTAGCAATGGGAGTAGTGAAAGGGATGGATTTTCAAAAGACCACATAGGAATACTTTAACATCATGTCCTTAATCTTGGTTGTATTGCTACCTCAAAACTGCCTCGATAAATATTGGTCTGGATTATGAACACCATGCGATAAGATTGGTGTGCTAAATTACAGTCCTGTGGTAACCTGCTCTAGTAGCGCTAAATTGTACTGGGGATTATTTTACAGTCTAGCAGGAAATTGAATCGGATGACATGATCTACTGTACTTTTTTTGTTTTGAATCTTATTTATTTTAATTAATTGAAGTTTTGTAGAATGCTACCTGCCACGAGGTGCTGCCTCAGACCCTCAATGGATGGGGTGGGCCTGGGAGGAGGAGAAGGGGGAATTGTGTTATGGTGTGGGAAAGCAAACATTCAGTTTGTGCAGGGAAAGAGGCAATCTTTCGGAGTTTTGCATTCCAGGTGCCTGGATTTCAGGGTTGGTTTAGTGGAATATGTCTTAGTATGCAGTTTAGGGACCGTTAATCTTAGTTTAGGGAGGCTTGCCTAAGAACATTTCCTTCAGGGATTCTCTATAGTTAAAGGTGCTGCTGCCACTAGACCTAGTTTGAGTGAGGTGCTCCCTAATAACCATCCTTAGGTACCTCACCAGGTGTAGTGTGCTTCTAGTTTATTTATGTCCATGGCTGCTCAGGAAGGGCTCTTGGGGGTGCACAGAATCCTAAACTCCACTCCTTGCTTGAGTGGAAGCCAGGACACAGATTCTGAACTGCCAACGGTAGTGTTCTGTTTTTTCAGGATAGCAACCAATCATTCAAGTGGCGCGGTTTCCACCAGTTCTAGAACTGATAGCAATTAATTGACTTCTCCAAAACATATTTGATTGCATAATTTTTAGATATGGAGTTGATGTGAGCACACATTAACTGCCCAGTAAAAAAAAGAAAACGCTATGAAAAGTGGAACATATCACCTAGTTCAATTTAGCCCCATCCGCTTGGTTATAAAATTCAGCCCCCCCTTTACGCATTATATTTTCGGTGTGATCTTGTATGTCTGTATAATAACATGACACCGGCTACTCTCTCACTTCTCTTAAGAAGATGGTATGGGAGATGGTTGTAGAAGTGTTGTGTTATGTTGTTTGCTGTCTGCTTGGAGGGCACAAAGAAGCCATGCAAGAGGAGCTCAATTGGCTTTTGTGTAGAGCGTTGGAGCGTGGTCATTCAGTAGTTAGTGGGTAGGGCAGGCATATGCTATAGTGAATTAATAGGGAGGGACAGTTAGTTTAGCTGCAAGCATTGGTCTTGCTGTGTATTAATGACGTTGGCGGTTCATGAAAATGAATGTAGCTGCAACCATTAATCTAGCTGCTTTTCGTAATCGCGCTGCAATAGTCAAACTATCCACAACAACACAACCAGCTGCAGCAATCAATCTAGCTGTAACAATCAATCTAGCTGTACAAAGTCAGACTGGTTAAATACTCAATATCACTGTGCAATGGTTGACTTAGTTTATCTGTGCATAAAGTAAGCTAGCTGCTTTTGGCAATTACGCTGCAATAAACAAACTAGCCACAACAATCAGCATGCAGCAATCAATGTAGCTGTACAAAGTCAGACTGGTGAGATACTCAATACCGATGTGTAAAGGTTGAATTACTTTATCTGTGCATACATTAAACTAACTGTGCATGAAACTGATCTAGCAACAATAGTTAATCTGGCTACAACAATATTTCTTTCTACTACAATGAATCCTACAACGATTGGTTTTGCTGGGATTATACTGATTTAGCTGTTCATGAAAAAAAGCAGTCGAACTGCAAAATATTATCTAGCTAAAACAGTTGATCTGATTTTCCATCAAAATTATTCTGGCTGCCACAAGTAATCTAGCTATAACTATTAATCTGGCTACAACATTTGATCTAGCTACAACAATTAATCTGGCTACAACAATTGATCTAGCTAAAACAATTGATCTCGCGACAATTACTTTTGGTGTGCTTGAAAATGAATCAAGCTGCAATAATTAATCTAGCAATAGAAAATCAGTCTGTGTGCAATATTCTGTCTTGCTTTGCAACAGCTGGTATAGCTGGAGCAATAGCTCTAGCAGCAACAATCGAGCTGCAATGGATCTATGTGAATTCTAAGGAAAGAATCTCAAACACGAAAATGTCAAATTATTTTCCCCCTGCACGTCACCACAATGATATGCAGGGGGAGACCCCTGCAACCCCCACCATACTCCCCTCATATTTTGTATTCCCCTAACCCCCCACACATATAATTGCGGTGTAACGTGCAGTGTGAAATTCGGCATGTTTGTGTTTGTGATTTTCCTTTTCGGTATTTTGGTACAATACCGCTGCAGCCATTAGTCTATTAACAACAAACCATCGAGCTCAACAATCAATCTCTACGTGAATAAACTGGATGGTCATGACTGCTGCAGGGAAAAGATGTACCTGCAGAAAGCAGCCTGAATGCCAGCATTCACTCTGGCTGGTGCAACAGTTCACCTAGCTATAACCGTTGGGCCAGATTCACAGAACGTTTTCCTACGGGTTTGCCCCATTATAAAACACTTCCATGAATCAGGCCCATTATCTAGCTGTAGCAATTCATCTCACTGTGCGTGACAACTTGTCTGGCTGCCACAATTAATCGAGTTACATTAATACATCTGGCTAAACATGAATCTGGCTTATTAGAAGGGCATGGGGTGCAATGGTTTTCGCAGCTGAGTCACTTTGTGGATGCTGTGTTCCATCACAGCCCAATGCTCTTCTGTGATGGAGGCACAGAGGAGCAAACAGTGGAATAGCCTTCGAGCGTAAGGACTTCCCAGTGGCTAAGAAGTGATTGTTCGCACAAGCATTTTCATCCACTACTATCTATTTTCTTTGTAATCTTATTTCTCAAAATCTCTAGCGAGCACACAAGCCTTACATACATAGCATTGCCTCTCTTTTTCAGTCTTCCCAATCTCTTCCATAGCTCTTCCTCCACCACGCATTGAAACCTTGCGTGCCTTCCATTTCCATTATTAACTCCAGTAGAGATAATCAAACATTAAACTGGAGGTTGCCTGACACGTTGGTTCGTTGCTATTTACTTTATTTTTTCAAATTAGTTAGGGAGTTTTAATAAATCCTCCCAAACTATTCGTTTTCACATGAAGGACTCTTGGCACCCAGTTTGCTCTGCTTGATTTGCAGCAACAGACTGAGGGTTGCTGGGATTCCGTCAGCCCCGTCGTGTCTGCCGCCAGACTATTTGAAGACTGTCTGCCCCTCTATGTACTTTTGACTTTTTATTCTCTTTCATTTGAGTTTCTTGACCTTGAGGGCCTTGTCTAAATACTATGTTCCCATCGCCCTCCTAAACTGTTACCTAGTGCAAGTGGTCTGCCACCTGTGGTTCGCCAGATATTTGGGACTACAACTTCCATAATACATCTCCATTGATTATGCTGGCTCGTGCTGATGGGAGTTGTAGTCCAAAACAACTGGAGATTCAATGATTGCAGACAGACCCCTGTCATAGAAGCGTGTCTATCATATTTTCTGAAAAAATAACACTTTCTAATAAGTCCCTATTGAAAAGGACACTTTATGGGCAATAGCACAGTTTGCACTGGGGGCTTCGTGAAGGTTTCACGTATAATTTCTGTTACAAAAAAAACTGCAGTCCGAAATGCGTTGAGGTACCACCCCCTAGATGATCACTTTCTGAGTAGAAAGAGGTCTTAACCGTCAAATTGGAAATGACCGTTGGTGAAATCATTCTGCAACTATTTTATGTTAATAAACATAATAATTTAACAATGCACAAAACCCTCACGTTTGCAGCCGTTGGGCGCCCATATGTGGAATCCAAGCCTTCTGTTGGTTGGTGGAGCGGGCATCCCCACGTCTGCGTCACATAACTGTCAATGACTCTAGCAGAACCATGAAGGTGTTTCAGATGGCCACAAGGAAGCAGAATCCCCCCACATCTCAAGCCAGAGTCGGACAGGGCCTCGGCAAACCGGGCAATGCCCAAAATGAAATTCAACTTCCGTGGGCCAGTGTTCTGAACTTGGCATGGGCCGATTTTGAATGCTTCATTTTAATTAACATTAAGAAATCGTTGTCTGTGTGTCTCTTTGCTGAATCTGAGAGCTGTACCCTCCCCATATTGTTAGTTATTGTTAACTTTGGGGTGGGTGATCAGACTGTGCAGGGGTTCATACCAGCTGGACAGGGGCCAAGCGTGTGCAGCGCAGCGCTGTCTGCTATTGTGAACATGTGAACTGCTGGCACTCCCTCTTCCTCCATCTGCTTACAAAGTAGCTGACCGGAGAGTTGGATTCAGAGAAGAGGGTCTCAGAGAAGGTGGCTGAACAGGGACATCATTTCACCAAAATGCCAGGGATAGCGGAAGTGACATCACATGAGCCTTGCCATCTGATGACATCACAGGAAGTGATGTCATTTGACGCCTTCCCTGAAGTTACATCACAGGAAGTGATGGGACACAACCTTTCACCCCATGACAAAACAGAAAGTGGTATCAGATAGCATTGTTTCTGAGTACACCATGATAAATGTTGTTACGATATCACTGTAAAGTGATATACATTTCATACAAGAATGGATCACCATATGTATCGTTAATATTAGTGCGTAGAGGCCCATATTAACAAATTACTGTGAATGCTAGTAGATATCCAAGGCCAAATGATAATGATGTGGTATTATATAGCACTTACGCTTAAGCGCTTTATATAGATCAAATATACATACAATATCACCCAACCTCTGTTGGTACTCATTTATCAACCTCACCAGGATGAAAGGCTGAGGTGACCTTGCTGGGAGTCCAACCTGTAACCTGCAGATCACACACACATTGCAGCAGCCGGCGCTCAACCCACTGAGCTATTTTACTTGCTATAGCCATCACAAAACCAGCCCCTCCAGAAACAAAGAGCCACATGCTGCTGGCCACAGCCCATGAGCCCCAATATAAATATATATATATATATTTTTTCTTTTTTACATTTTCTTATAGGGGTAGCAAGGGAGACCACAGGGGTTGCACCTGCGACCCCTGGACACCCCCAAAATGACGTACATGTGGCTAAAGCATACAAAGGTAAACAATAGCAAGCATTGGCAATGCCAACAGTTTGGGCTTTTGTGTAGGCATGGAAAAGGTCCATGCCAGGCACTGCCGTAGTGGTATTAACTAGCTATTGATGGTAACAGGTGCAAAATGGTGCGCGTACCTGGGCATCTAATAGCAGTTCCTGGCAAAGGCCTAATATTTATACACCAGCCAAAAGTGTTGGCTCTGCCAATGCTTGTTTTGAACAGGACTTCAGTGAAATACACGCATAGTGCTTATAAATCGAGTGGCTGAACACTGACCTGTTTAATACATTTGCACATTTACAACTCCAATTAAGTCATTAACTCTCAGAAGACTGCTTTGAAAAAAACACTGGCAGCCACTTTGAGTGCAAAGTTTGATGGTATGGCTTGAATTAAATGAACTCAAGAGTTCCCGTGAGGAGGTGTTTTGTGCGGGGAGGGGCAGGAACTGGGCAGGAAACGTCATAGGAAAATTAGCTTGGCCGTGGGCAGTGAATGAGTGGGCAAATAACTAAACAGCAACTACCAGACGCGTGTGCCACCTCAGATGCCATTACTCCCAATTTCTAATCTAATACAATAGTTTCAGCTTATAGGTGGAGCACGTTTACTAAAAAAGGGCTCGCCGAGTACTGGGAGTGTGAGGAGGTGGGAGTTACAGGAACTGGGTGTAGCGGAGGTGGAATGTGAGGAATTTGAGCTAGGGGACAGGGCACTGGTGGCACGAGGGAGCAGGGGGGGCAGCTGGGGAACAAACGTGTATTCTACATAACTTGGAAAAAATCACTTATCCTGGGTACTTTGAAGAGCTTGGGGGAATACAAGTACCGCCGGTTCTACTTTATTTTGCTGCGGTATTTTTCATCGCAGGTTTTTTCATCGCCGTTTTTTTTTCAAAAAAACTCATCGGTTTTTTATTTTTTTATTTTTTGGGGGGGGGGTTACCACCCCCAATCACCCCCATGTATACCGTACCGCCAGCTCTCAGTAGGAGCGCAGGAGCTATAACGCTGCAAATAGGCGCTTTAAAAGAATGTATCTATTGCTCTACTCTCGGTACACGTGCAAGCGGGTCTCAGGATATTTTTGGAGCGCTATTACAGTAGCGCAGAGGCGTAGACACGGTAGGGCCTGAGAGCGCAAGGCCCACCCACAATCTGTAAATGCCCACTCAGCAGCGCTGTGGGGCATTTACAGATGTTTATGTCACTGCGTTGCGCCCAAATACATTAGCTTCAGGCCCCACTTGTTGGACAATGGCTACGCCTCTGCAGTAGTGCAGATCGTGGCTGGTCTGCGAGGGACTGTCATTGGGGTACCTATGTTAGACAGCCACTGGACGATTGGTAATGGAGTAATCTGAGCAATTTGAGGACCCGCTCAGAAGTTTAGGCGCCTGTTACTGAGATGTTACATGTGAAGTGTTCCTCTAAGTCCTATGGCATCTTCCCAACTACTACAGAAAAATGTGCTGTGAAATGCATCATTCTGACCTGGGAAGGGAGCCCGCCCGCCCCCTCATGCCGCTTCATTGAGTGCTTATATTCAGGCCAGGTGTGTGGGAATTTCGGCCTCCAGATGCACCCAGGCTGTTAATGATTATTCTCCAAAGGGTGGGAAATATGAGGGCCACTAACAGAGCTCCAAAGGAACTGCTGCCGCCAGTGCACCAGCCAGGCCAATCTGAAAATGCGCATTTGTGTCCACTCCTTGCCGAGTCTGGATGAATGAATCCATGTTTTGATTATAGTTCTCTGCCAAATAAAGAGAAGGGTAAGCTCAAGCCTGGTTCTGGGATTCGTAAGGCCCCCTCCCTTTCTTATGAACTGACCTCACTGGCAATACAGAAGATGGCATCACAGGAAGGGACATGCCACACGGTTACACTATGCACTCCTTGTAGTCTCCAAAGTTAATCAATTAAACCAAAAGTATTACTGTATTATAGTCTAGGTTCAGGTGCGGCGGAGAAAAGAACAACCCCGGCACATGGGTTTAAAAAAACAGAACCAGAACAAAATAAAGTTCCCTAACGGGGAACTCCCGTCCCTCGCACACAAGCCTAGGCTTGCATTAGAGCCTCGGATAGTGTGCGAGGGACGGGAGTTCCCCATTAGCGAACTTTGTTTTGTTTCTATCACAGAAGGGACATCAGCAGTTGCCACTTAAATAAAATGAATAAGTCAAGAGACACTTATGTTTGTGATATGCGCATGAATGGTCACTTATATTATTATGATATGGGGCAATACATGGGCTCATATTGAAAGTCTCTGTAATGTGGTGGCAGGGACCTGTTAGGTTTGCAGTAGACAAGGGCCTGCTGCCAAACTTTCCTCATTTGTACGGCGGAGTGCAAAAGTGGAATGTAAAAAGGCAGCGTACATGCTTGTACTCCGCCCTTTTGCACTCTGCCGTGCAACAAAGTACGCATGGCAAGCAGCGTTTACAATGGATTCCTATGGAGTCCACCTGCTTTTTGCTGGTGTCTAAAGCAGGCGGACTCCATAGGAATCCCCAGCATGTGCACTGCTATGAAAATCCATGCCAGCGCAAATGTTTTAATATTGTATGGCGGAGAGGAAGGGAGCGGCATAAAAGTGATTTATGTTCCGCTGCTCGTCTCCGCCATGCAAATACGTGAAAATGGGGTGTAACATGAACAAAATGTGTAAAAGCCTTGCGCAAGCCTATTATCTATTTCGTTTACTTTATGCATAGCTCAACATGTGCTCTCTCATGATTGAGGCTTTTGCGAAAAAAGCACACTGTAAACCGAATCACGTTTAACAGACTTGCAATTTTGGAAGGAACAGTAAGAGAAAATGAGTTGCGCAATGTCACACGCTTTATTCAAGTGTTGAAGATTTGAGTGTATGTATAACGGCAACAATATATAATAAAGCAATCTGACAAATATATAAATCCTTTTAGAAATAGGTTAATCAAAAAGAGAATGATTGCCACTATGTAAAGAAAATGCGCTGTTCCTAAAGTGCAAAAAGAAAGCATGGACATACACTCGACAGTATAAAAAGTGGGAAACAAGGTTAATTGTGAACACACAGATTTCATCAGCAATGTGGAGCTGTGTGGGTTCTTACAGGTGCGAAAGCCCCCATCGATTCTTATTGACCAAACAGGAAAGCTAACTTAGGGAGACTTCTTGCTATCCAGCACTGATAAAGGGCTACCCTACCCATACACATTAAAAAGGTTTTCCTAATCCTACCTCCAGCTGTTGCTGGAGTAGTGACCACACCAGGACAGAGCATCTTCCTAATCAGCGAGCAGGGCAGCCCATGCCTTCAGCTGACTGTGAACAAGCCTCCAGGGTGAGTCTCCATAACTGTACTCCAGGTGGGAAAATTGGCCCTCTCACCACAGCACCACCATACTCTTGGGCAGTGCTGCTATATTGTGGGTACCATCATGAGTGCTTTAGTGTGGCAATACTGGTATATATTTGGTTTCAGGAAACACAAAAACGTGTTTTACAGTGGCAAAATTGGCATATATTTGAGCACAGGCAGCACATTGTATATGTTGTATATGTTTTAGACAGTGGCAGTGCTAACTTATATATTTTTATTTTCATGTGTTCTTCTACAGAACTGTTTGTAGATTGTGTAGTTTCTTACCCAATTGTTCTGGGGTTTGTGCTTTGGAATGGACCATTACACCGCAGCTCCTGATAATTTAGGAAGGTCAGTTACCCTCTCCACTTTGAAATTTGAGAATTTTTCAGCTCACACTGGGCTCATTTCCTGTTGGACTGGCTGGAAACAGATCTGTGTGGGTTGCATGAAGACATACGTGCCTTGGGGTCTGATTCTGGAGGGTTGCATCCCGAGTGACCTTTTTTGTTTGTAGGCCACTTTTGTTTTGTTGCCTGGGATTGTTTGTTGTCATGTGGATCTGATATTAAGTAGGTGGCCTGCAGTGTTTACCTCTGTTGGTTTCAGGAGCCAGGCATCAGGCCTGGTGTTGGCCTTCTCCCATCATCACATGCCTCTGATATTAAGTAGGTGGCCTGCAGTGTTTACCTCTGTTGGTTTCCAGAGTTAGCCATCCGTCCTGATGTGGACCTCTCCCATTGTCATGTGGCTCTGTTATTAATTAGGCCGTCTGTTGAACCTAACTCTATTAGGTGCAGGCTTCAGTCCTGGTGTGGATCTTTTCCCGTCATCCATGGTTCGATATTTTGTAGTCAGTTTTCCGTCATTTATGGATTTTTCCAGTGAGTTTTCACCAGAGGCCCAATCGCTGGGCTTCATACTAGATGCCATGCTGACCCTGGTGCCTCATAGTAAAGACTTGGCTAAAGCTGCACAATATCGTTGATTCTCTGTAAAACTTCAACACAATTTCACATTTTGGTTCAGTCTTTGGTTTTGTCTCGCACTGATTTGGGGAACTCGATTTTGTTTGGTCTTCCTATTCCTTCCTTGGCTCCTTTGAAAGCTGCTTTTAATGCTGCAGCACGTTTGGTCTCTGGAGCACAGAAGTTCGATCATATCACCACCGTTTTTATGGCACTTCACTGGCTGCCTCGTGCTGAGAGAATTATTTTTAAACTGTTGTGTACTCTGCACAAAGCATTTGACTTGAAACCCCCCTCTTATTTGATTGGGAAATTAAAGATTTCAGGCGGATCGCGAGGCTTTTGTAGCCTTGATTCTCTTTGTTTGGAGGTCCATCAGTTTAGACATGTTTACACGTCAAAAATATGTTTCTGTGCTGCTGCTGTTAGTCACCAGTTCATATTCCGAAAATGTCTCAGTACCTGAGATTTAAAACAGTACTTAAAGCTTGGCTCTGGAATGAAATCTTTTGATCTTTTTCATCCTGTTTGTATCATGTCCTGTTCAGGCATTTTAATGCATTACTTTCATTGTTGCTAACATTGTATATGGTTTTATTATATGTGCATGACATACAGGTCTCAGATGCTTTGGCCTTGTTCACGCTGCAGAAATATTGTTCATTAATAAGTGATTCATTCATACATGCATCAAAATGTACCTCTACTAGGTGGCAGGCTTTAGTCCTGGTGGGGAGCTCATCTCATCAGTTGGCTCTGGTATTAAGTAGGCCGCCTGTTTTATTTACCTGTATTTACCTGTATTCGGGGAATGGTAGCAGCTGGCAGGCTTAAGTGCTTAAGTTCTTGTGGGGGCCCTTCTCTTCATCACATGACTATTTTGTAGGCAGCCTGCTGTAATTAGCTGTGTTAGGGGGCTGGTGGCATACACCAGTGCCGTGGGGAACTTTGTGCATCATCATGTGCATATGATAGTACATTGCAACTCTGCAATATTAACCTGTATTCGCTGGCAGGTGGCACACTTCAGTCCTGGTGTGGCTCTTCTCTCATCATCTTGTGTCCAGTGGAGGACTCGACTACAGAAAAGTATGGAGATTTCTTGGTGGGCCTCTGGTCCATGGGGAGCTTTTCTGAGGCGTGTGCTGTCAGACCCAATTGCCTGACTACTACAATGACAGTTTGGCTTAATTGCCTGACTGCTACATCAGCATGCCCCTTCAGTCCTCTTCACTGTCTCAGTCCTTTTGGAATTCTGGGACTTGTAGTTCCCTTCAACAAAGATAGTTTTTTCAACATTTAAGTTATTTCTAAGGGTAGGTTTGATTCCATCAAAGTTACTAAGAGATGGACTTTGGGGATAAGCTGTTATAGAGGAAGGTAGTTCATTGAAGACAACATTTCCATGTCCCTTTACATTATACATTTGGGATTGAGGAAGGGGTTTAGTTTGGGATACCTAAAAATATCTTTCTTGTGGTAAGGTTTGATCAGATTTTACAACCTTAGGGTCTACAAGCCTAGATCTAATATGAGGTTTAGGGTCATTAAAATGACAATAAGCCATTTTCCCTTTAGGTATCTTGGGAAGATTCTTCCTTCCAGAGGAAAAAGTGTCTCATTCCATGGAACCTCCTCACCACCCTGGTGCCTGTCTCCTCTGAGGTGATCCTCCAACAGTACACCACCCCCAGGGTTGGGATCAGGAAGCTTCTGCCTTCCACTGACCACTTGCGAGGAGACTTTAGGCAGGGTTGCAGTGAGGGATCCATAGGATTCTTCACATCTTTCCCAGCGAAAGGGTATCTCTTTCACTTGATTGTCAGTACATTTCAACATGGATGGTCACTTACTGTTATGTCATCTCTTTGTGGTCCTGACAATGTATATTTTATCTCCTTGTTTACCATAGTCATTATTTTTTATAAGGTTATCTTCATAAAGGGATTCTGCTTTTATCACCCATTTTATGGAAACCCAGCCCAGCTTTCCTGGAATTGTCCCCTTGTTTTGCTCATTGTAATGTGATTTAGGCAATGTCCCCTAGTCTCTGGTATTTCCTTGGCCACGAACAAGCTGAAGACACTCAAAGCAAAAGGAAGGAGTGAGCATATGAATCAGTTTTCATTTGATTTCTCCCTTCCCATCCTTAGTCATATTCCTCTCCCAAAGGTTATTCATTTTTTTTAGTGTAACCGTCTCAGGAAGTATTTGCCATTACTCACATCTCTCCTAACCTGTGCCATTTTATTGCTCATGTTAACAGCTACATTGATGCTATTGCCACTAAGAAATCTTACTGCCACAATGTAGGCAAACCATAAAAAACAAAAGGAAAAGAAAAAAGTGCTGATCATTGTGCTGATCAAGTCCATTTCCTCCAAATATCTCCTTCTTCGCACATGTTGAGATATTACAGAAACAGTCTCTCTTGCTCTTGAAAAATACATCCTTTTGTAGAGCATCATCACATGTCACGTTGCTGGTCAGCTCTCACTGTAGTCCTTGTCTGGGGTCTGTTCACCTATTCTTCTTATTCTGGCTCTTCTTCTGACAGGGGGGGCTGTGCCTATACATTTTGTCACATCACTCGATATGCACCCATGCTTTCTTTCCATGCAATTCTACTGCGGTGGGGGTTGCATACTGGACAGTATACAGGCCCTCAAATTGTGGCTTGTGCCACATGTGGATAATATTCTGCTCATATATTAAATCACCTGGAAACAACGGCAAGGGGGGTATGACAGCATTCACATCTATAATTCCCACTCTCTTGACGTTGGTTGCTTATTGCCCCCCGAAGAAACTTGATCTGTCGAGAAATTAATTTCAAACATTTAGTCGTGGCAGTTAAATAATCCTGCATTCAATCACCTAGCACAGTCACAGAACTCTCTGCATCTACTCAAGCAAGTATGGGAGGAGCAGTGGGAATGCACATTCATCTGCCGATCACTATATCATGCTGTGTCAGGTTGTGGTCTGAGCCTGGCTGATTGCATAGGGAAAAAATGCTGTTGTCCTGGGGGTGATAAGCAGAACAAAGCTTGTGCTTGATGCCTAGCAGGGATGTAATTTCTGAAAATAGCTGATTCGCACAGTATGGTCAGTTATCAGCACTTCACCCCCCCATCTGAGAAATACCTCACCTACAAGGAACTTAGCAGTTGACTTGGCACCTGCATGGGAACATGGTATCGCTTCTATCCAGCATGAAAAGGGACACACCACCACAATCGTGTATTGGTATCCATCATAACTTTGGAGTGTATCGGCATATTCTATATGCAAATGCCGAAATGGGCCTCTATGGCGGGTTATTGCTCCTCTCACCATTCTCAAGGTTTGTCCAGCAGTATATTGCTGTCACACAGCACAATTAACCATAAAATCCACAATACGTTCATGCAGGTTTGGAACTAAGCACTCCTCTGAAATATACAATGCCACATATTCCCTTTTGGTGTGTGCTGGGTAGTGCAGTTGTTCTAACACTACTGTAAGTAACTCAAGGGGAGTTTCCTAGTGTTATTCTGTCACAACACCAGGTCGGGTGGGATAATGAACATTCCCTGCTTTGTCCACAGATCTTGCTCCATCTGTGGTGCGCGTCCCTGTATTTCCACTATTTGTGATAATGCATTATACACCTCTTCCATCTCCATATTGATCATCATTTTGTGTGGAGCAATTGTTATCCCTTCTATTTGTGGAAAGTATGCTGCCCTTTTTGCTTCAGCATCTGCTGCTTCATTACCACAGGTAAGGCTGTTCCCCTGGTGTGTACTGGGCACTTCACTGCAGCCATCGTGGAATAGGCCAGTGCATCTACTAATCTTCCTAATATGGTAAACTGGTGTGCTGCGTGCATGCTGAAAGCCCCTCTTTCTCCATCGTGACAATTCTGAGTGTACTGTAGAGGTCACAGAGGTGGAGTCAGAATATATCATCACTGCCTGTGACTCGTGCTCTTCGAATGCTAATATCATCGCTACTAACTCAGTTGCCTGTGCAGAAAAATTTGCTGGTAACATGATACTTGTCACAATCTCAAAATCATCACCCCTACTCCCTACCACTGCTGTTCCTGAATGCCTCAATCTAGTGCTCTGATCTATCGTTGATGAACAATCAACAAAGACCACCCCTCCCCCCTCTAACTACATCTCCTTTACCGGGGTACATTGTCATGCATGTCTGTGAATGTCGAACAGTAATTAACCTGGTCTCCTCTCTCTACTGGTTCTGCAATCAATCTCTCAGGATTCACTGTGCGACATCTTACAATGTTTATTGATGGATTGGACAGCATGACCTCATACCCAGATGCTCGCTGTTTAGTGAATGTGGACTTGTGTTTTCCAAGAATGGATAAGAGGGGTGGTCTACATAAAATGTTACTGTACAACCCATTGTTATTGCCGATTATTTCTGTATTGCAAAGGCTGCTGCAACCACAGCTGTCATCACTTATCCATTTGAATGTGAGAATAAATAAAATTCATCCTTGTAATCTTGGATTCCCAAACCTGGGGCTGCACTGTTTGCTTGCTTCAGTTCCTCGAATACATGGATCATCTTTTCTGTCCACATTATGGGGCTCTTCTCTTTCTGTGCTTCATTCAATTCCTCTAAAAGGGGCTGGATGTACATGCTATAGTGAAAGACCCACATGCGACAATGATTACATAGCCCCAGGAATTGCTGTTATTCTTTCACTGTCTCTGGACAGGGCATTTTTGCAAATGCCTTTGCTCTTTCAGGTGTCACCCTCCTCCCTGCCTTTGATATTGTCTGGCCCAAATATAGTACTTCTTCCTTGAAATACTGTATTTTTTCTTTGTCCAGCATGTATCCTTTCTAAGCCAGTATTGCTAATAACTTACTGAGTCTCTCCTGCACTCTTCCTCGGTGGAGCTGCACACTAGCAAATCATCAACATACTGTATAATCATACTGGGTGTCTGTATGATTTCCAGGTCCATCTATAACACTGTGTTGAAGACACTGGGGGACTCACAGTACCCCTGTTGCAGTCTTGTATGTTGGAGTCTGATCCCACAATACATAAACGCTGTGAGAAATTGTGAGTCTATGTGTAATGGAATGGAAAATAACGCGTTTTTAGGTCAATCACTGTAAACTGTGTAGCCTTAGGCGGTATGTTACACAGAATTATATCCTAGTTGGGCACACCTGTAAATTCTTCCTCCACAGTATTGTTTAAGGGGCGTAAATCCTGTATAAATCTCCAAGACCCCGCCATTGATTTTTTTATAGGGCACACTGCCGTATTATATGAGGATTTAAATGGCAAAATGACACACTGTTGCATGAAGGCAGCATTCATTTAAAAAACCTGTTTGTCTGCCTCCCCTGACAAAGGGCACTGATTAACTCGGGGGGAAAATTGCTCCCTCCTTCCATTTTATTCATACTGCTCCAATCGCTTTCATCAGACCTACTTCGTAAGGGCTGCTAGTCCATGGTACACTTTGAACTTATGCCAAATCTTGGTGATGAAAAGATGGCCAGCAGTATTATCTGAGGTGTTTCCCTGTACTGTGTTTGCATTTGGCATGGAATGGAAATGCCAAAAAGTACTTCATCATCTGTATTGGCATTTTTGAAAAGCTCATCATCTGTCATGTCACTCAGGGACGTCATTTCACCAAAATGCCAGGGGTAGCGGAAGTGACATCACACGACCCTTGACCCCCTGATGACATCACAGGAAGTGATGTCATTTGACCCCGCCCCAAAGTGATATCGCAGGTAGCGATGGAACACAACATTTCACCCGTTGACAAAACAGGAAGTGGCATCACATAGCATTGTACACTACGAAAAATATAGTTAGTTACGATATCACTATGTGATGTACATTTCATACAAGAATGGATCGCCATATGTATCATTAAGATCAGGGTGTATAGGCCCATATCACCAAATTACTGTGTATGCAAGCAGACGTCCATGACCAAATGATAATGATGTGTTATTATATAGCACTTACGCTTAAGCGCTTTATATAGAACAAATATACACCCAATATCACCCAACCTGTGTTGGGACCTCAGAAAGATGAAAGGCTGAGTGAGGTGTTTAAGAACAGACTAAATCAGTGACTCACCCCCTGAAGTTTGCCTGGAATAAACATTTAATGAGCCTAGCAAATATTGTATAGAATTCCAGAAAGACACATTATTTGGTATTCCTATTCTTTCTTATTTAGGGTCAGTGCTGAAAGTGTTAGACTTGTGGCACTCCTGTTCTTATTTTTCTTCTTTTTTTAAGGGGCCTGAACAAGAAATCCAGCCACCCCAGAAGTAAAGAGCCACAGCCCAGGAGCTTGCATTACAAAAAAAAAAAAATTTTTTAGAGGTCGCAAGGGAGACCTCAGAGGTCGCAGTTGCGACCTCTGGTGACCCCCAAATGATGTCCCTGATGTCACTCAACTGCTGTATTAACTCTAGCACTATTGTTGTGCGCCAATGAACACCTTCCTCATCTGTCCTGTGTAACACTACTCTGTCCTCTGGCACCACTGCTTCTTCTAAATGTATTGTTATCTCCCCTTGCCACATCCATGGTACTCCTGCTCTGAACAAAAATTCTGTGGGTAATCGTAACAATTTATCCTGTATTCGCAGAGACCATCATAGAAACACCTGTACTCTCTAAAGGAATAATTCAGAATTTAAAGGCATCCTTCGTAATGCTTTCCATCTGTGGAATGCTCGTAGGAACTCTATTGTATTTGCATAATGTATGCCTAGTGTTGAGCATATTATCCCTTCCAAGGTAAATGAAATTGTCATGTTAAACTTAATTAATAGATCTCTTCCCAATATGTTAACCAGTGCCTTTTGAGAATACAGCAATGGCACAGCCATTGTATTTTCTCACATTATTATACGTTGCTATTCTGTAAATGAAAACTTTGTCATAGCCCCAGAGCACACTTGTGCTTCCATCGTTATTTGTGACAGTGGAAACCCTCCTTCCTGACACAAGAGCACATCACCCCTGTGTCAACCAAAAAAGAGAATGTCCTATCCCCTATTGTCACCCGCACCAAGGGTTCCTCTTCTGGGCCGGCAGTTACTTATAGCACTGGACACATCAAGCTTCCCAGGGGTGTTCCATTGGGGTAAATGCTCCTCCCTGTTCTGGTCAAGGGGTTCCCTAGCATCACTCTCGCTCACCCTGTTGTGGGTACTGGAGTTTGTGGCAATATATTCAACCAGACTGTTGTGTTTGCATGTGTAATCTATTCAGTGATTGTTGTTGTACATGTGGCTGCTGCGACTGCGGTATCTGGGGCATCTGCTGCTGTGGTGTCGGGTTCACCTGTGGTTGCCTCTCTGGCAGCATGTTATGTTGTGGGAATGATTGTTGTTGCATACATTGAAATGTGTCCTGCTCTTGCTATGTCTGTGCAGAATATGGTGGGGGAAATACAAGCCACCCTCTTGGACCGGGTTACTGCCATCCTTCGTTCATTGCCCCTCTGGTCCTACACACCCGTGCACAGTGCCCAATCCTCCCACACATTCAACAGTGTGCTCCAAAATCTCGAAATCGTGGTCCTGTCCCACCAAATACCACCTCCAAACCCGTACCCTCTTCTTCTTGGTGCGTACCTCCGGCCCCTGGGGTAATAGTTACTTGCTCCTCTTCCTCCCATATTTCTGATTGCCCCCTGCTGTTGATATTCCTGCTCATCATTTTCTCCCCCAACGCTTGTTATCATTGCTCCCTCTACCGTTATCTTTGACAATTTCTTTTGCACCAATTTAGCTTCCTCTCTTTGCCTCACTCTCCTCATTCCTGTCCTTCTCTCATCTCATTCAACAATAATGGACAATATTCAACTGTATCTCGGGCCATTATTTCATCTCAATCCCTGCCATTTTCGTTAGTTGTTTCTGCACTTCTGTGGGAAGACCTTGGCATAAAGTGTGACAAAACACGGGTATGTTTTTGTCCCAAAACTCCCCTGTTTCTAAACACCACTACTCTGCCATTTATTGTACATATGCTGCTGCATCCTGGCCTGTCCTCATGTTTCATGTCATAATTGCACTCATATGGAGGGGGCGCTGTTGAGCGCCGAACAAGATGGCCGCTTGATTGTGACTCTCCGCGGCTGGCAGGTCACAGAATCCGATTTGCGGCACCTTTCTGCATCGATACCCGACTTCGGAGGGCACGACTCCACAGCTGCTGATCCGGGCTACACTCGGCCCGAATCCCGACACAAAACGGGGCCGGGAGCCCTAAGATCCCGACGTCTCTCCGCCCCTCCCCCACCAGCGAGGCAGCTTCGTGCCAGTACCCTGCACCAGTTGTGGAACGCGCCGGACCCCCCTGCTCGCCGGCGCCACTACTCGCTCCGGTGTGGGCCCCCACCCACCCCTGCCGAGGCTCGTTCCTCGGGAAGGCCTCTCCCGGAGCCCTGATCCGGCGTTCACCAGCAGCGGAGGGGCGGCATACACGGCTGTGGCTGCAGCGCGACTCTTCCGGATTTGGGATCCTGCTTGCTGGCTGCTGGGGGTCCCCCCCCTCACGGAGACACTTGGCGGAGGGGTCGAGCTGCGGCGCACCCCATCACACCTGGTGCCGCGCTCCCCCACGCCCCCCAGAGCTGGCTGCGTTGGGTACGAGTGCCGGCGGCCAAAGTGTGCCTCTATGTTATGGAGGCGGGCATACGGGTCGCGGAGCCAGGCAGCACCCCCCCTCCATGCACCACGTACCTTATTGGGCCCGGGGCCCTGCGGTGTATGTCGGCGGGGTGCCGCCTGGCTCCGCGACCCATATGCCCGCCTCCGTAACATAGAGGCACACTTTGGCCGCCGGCACTCATACCCGACGCAGCCAGCTCTGCCCTGGAGCTGCATCACCCTGGTATCCCCCCGCTCTGGAATTGTCTTGGGGTGCTCTGGGCCACGCCAGCCACCTACATCTCACCTACCTTGAGGGGCCTCCTGGCCTGTGAAGTCTCCGGGGGTCTGTCACCCCACATTGCTGCTCTTGAGCCTCAGCCTGTCCAATCCATCGGTGGGACACAGCGCCGGTTGGTGCTTCCCCCTGTCCCTCCTGCAGGCACGCCTGGACTACCACACCGTGATGACGGTTCACACGGCAGCCACCGCACACAACAACTTTTAGCCTCTGAGCTACATCTGAACTCTCCGGACTGCACCTCCCGCGCTGCCGTGGGCTGGCTACACCCCCGCGGACTCCGTCGGCAGCAACGGGCCACACATATGCGGGTCCACAGCCACTGACCCCCCCGGGGAACTACCTGTTCCACATCATCCCTGCACCCTGCCCTGTGTGTCTCACGGCCCGAGGTCCCCACACCTCTCTTTCTTGAGCCGCTGGTATTCCCCCCTTACTCCATTGGAACTTCAACATCATCAGGATGACCAAGGGGGCCGCAAGGAAACAGAGCTCCATCAATATGTTCGCGAAGACTCCGGTGAGATCGCCAGAGGAAACCACCGAGCAGGCTCCCACAGCGTCATCATCCGCCACAGCCCCGGAGTCCCAAAACATGATGGACTTTATTCGGGAGAGCTTCACCGCACTTCACTCCAAACTAGATGACATGAACTGCACTATATCCTCTATCAAAGGCCATATTGGAATCCCGATCAAGGCGCAATAACCTCTGTATTATCGGCGTCCCCGAGAACGAGGTTCATGAATCAATAGAGGACTTCGTCGAACACACACTACTGATGCTCCTCGATTCACCCAAACTCTCCCCGCAATTCTCCATAGAGCGTGCACACCGAGCCCTAACGGCTAAACCCAAGCCTGGCTCTCCTGCTCGGCCCATCATAGCCTGGGTGCTGAATTTTCGGGACCGCGATGCCCTCCTCAGAGCCGCGAGACTCAAGGGTGAGCTCTTACTGGATGGCGCGAGGATCCATCTTTATCCGGACTTCTCAGTGGCCGTCCAGCGTGAACGCAAGACCTTCCTGGCGGTTAAGCGTAGGCTGCGTGATCACTCAATTAAATACGCCATGCTCTACCCCACCAAGTTCCGCATAGAACACGCCAACCGGGTGTTCTTTTTCACTCTTCCAGAAGAAGCCTCCAAGTTCCTGGACGAACATTTCCCAGGTTGATCCCCCCCTTGTTCAAGGCCCTGCAGCTAACCTTCAGCCCTTTCGGGGAGGGCCCATGCCCGGCCAACTTCCTGCGCTGGAGTCACACTTGGTTTCTACTCTGCAACCTGTTTAGATTGTTCACTGCTATGAATAGGTGCCACATCAACATGTGCAACATCTCCGCCCAAGTTACGTGCAAGCTCTTACTACTGGCACCCTTTTACGTCACTTGGACCTGCCGCGACCTGGAGAGACACGGCCAATCCGGCCCACAGGCCCCCAGGCGCTAATGCCTTTGGTTTGGTTTTGGTTGAGGGGTTTTGGGATTGTCATCCCTCTGTTTGGGGGAGGGATGTGGGAGGGGGTGGGACATGTTGGGGGTTATGTTACAAAAAGCTTGGCGTTGGCAGCAACTACGGACTGCGAGGTGGTACTCAATGACTGTTTCTGCAGGACTTCCTTATTGGCCCATTGGTTACTGGTATTCTTTCTGATATACTCACCCCCCTATCAATGTCTGGGAGTGACCTGACTTTTATGAGCTGGAATGTTCGAGGGCTGGGTAATTATAAAAAGATGAGGCAGCTACAGCTACAGGCTGAGCGTCAAGGATCCAAGGTTCTTTTTTTACAGGAGACACATGCCTGCACAGAACAATGCATAAGGTTTGCTAAATCATGGGGTTCCCACAGATTCTTCACCGATTTCTCTTCCCAAAGCCGTGGGGTCATGACTATCATTCATAAGAGTCTCAAGTTCACCCTCATCTCTTCACACATAGACCCTCAAGGCAGATATGTACTGCTTCATGCTACGCTTCAAAATAAGGAGATCGTCCTGCTGAACATTTACGGTCCCAATATAGATGATCCAGATTTTTATGTATAGGTCTCGTCCCTTCTCGATGGCTTTCCCCTTGTTCCCATCCTCTGGGGGGGGGGGGTTTTAATACAATCTTCAATGTGGCCCTCGACAGATCGGGGTCCAAACCTCGTCAACTCTCTAGAGCAGCCTACACAGCACTATCATCCCTGCCCCGGCTTGCCATGGTTGATGCACGGAGGTTCTTTTACCCGGATTCCCGCGTTTACTCTTTCTACTCCTCGGTCCACGATTCTTATTCCCGTATTGACAGATGGGTGATCTCCAACGCACTAGTTAAGAATGTCATACAGTTAATGATTCTCCCCAGGACCCTGTCTGACCACTCTCCCGTGACTATCACCATAGACTGGGGACCAGATCCTGGCCGCACCCGACGTTGGAGGCTGAAGCCTCTCTCCCTTCTAGACCCGGAGTTTTGTTCTGAACTCGAGCTATCTATCGAAGAGTTCTTTGATATAAACACAGGCTTGGTGACATCGCAGGCCATTCTGTGGGAGTCTTTCAAGGTCTACATCAGGGGGATAGCGCTGTCGAAGGAGAACGGTGTCCTTAGGTCGATCCGCAGGGACCTCGCCGAGAGTGAATCTAAATTATCGATCCTTGAGGCTAAATGTTCACTTCACTCCACTCCGGGAGCCCTGGCGGACATCGAGGTTGAGTTGGATACATTCCGATCCCTTGCCGAGCGTGAATAAAAATTCCTGGATAATCCTGGCATGGCGAGAAAATACGGGGAGGATGAACGCCCGGGCCGATTTCTGGCAAGACTTATTCGTCACGAGATGGGGTCCCCGCATATACTTGGGATTGAGAGATCGGACGGCTCTATGGCTGTCACCTCACAGGACATCAATACAGAATTCTTCACGTTCTATGAAACCCTATATTCCAACTCTGATGAGGTGCCAGCGGTGGAGATTGACTCCTTTCTCGATACCCTTCCTTTGTCGACTCTCACTCCGGAAGCTGCGGGTCTCCTTGATTCCCCACTTACGCTTGAGGAGCTCTCTGATGCGATTGACTCCTTATCCTCGGGGAGGGCCCCTGGCTCGGATGGTATCCCAGCTGAATTTTATAAACGCTATAAATCACTATTGCTCCCTCACCTGATGGGTCTCTGGGAGGAATCGGTTGAAGCCGGTGTATTTCCCCCTTCACTTCGCGAAGCCACAATTACGGTATTACTTAAATCTGGCAAACCCTCCTCACAATGCGGTTCGTACCGCCCGCTCTCACTTATAAATTGCGATGTCAAAATATATGCTAAGGCACTAGCACTCCGGTTGGCTCCCTTCTTGCCTTCCATCATCCATCCGGATCAAGGGGGCTTCATCCCTGGTCGCTCTACCTCTCTGAACCTTAGGCGCCTCTTTAATATAATTAATAGAATAAACCCCGAGACACATGCAGTGGTGGCCACACTTGACATGCAAAAAGCGTTTGATTCAGTTTCATGGAGGTATTTGTGGCGGGTCCTCGAGAGCTGTAAATTTGGTCCCTCTTTTCTCTCCTGGGTTAAATTGCTCTACTCTGATCCTGTGGCTAGGGTCTGCACCGGCAACCGTTGCTCCCCCCTCTTTAGAATCGCCAGGGGGACGAGACAGGGATGCCCCTTCTCTCCCTTGATCTTTGCCATAGCAATAGAGCCCTTCGCTGATATGCTCCGCCAATTTCATGCTCATAGAGGACTCCGTTCGGCAGGCCAGGCAGACGTAGTCTCCCTATACGCCGATGATGCTCTGCTGTTTATATGCTCTCCCTCCATCAACTTACCCCCAATGCTGGAAGACGTCATACATTTTGGCCGAATCTCGGGCCTTAAGGTGAACTGCTCGAAATCTATACTCTTCCCTCTTACAGAATGCACTCCCCCCCCTCCGGACACTCAGGGGTTCACATGGGCCCAGTCTACTTTCACCTACCTGGGGATTGAGATAACGCGCCATCGAGCGCTGACTTTTAATGAGAACTACCAAAAGTATCTCACACATTTGTCCTCTAGGTTTCTAGTCTGGGGCAAACTCCCGATATCCCTTGCAGGCAGGATAGGTCTACTGAAAATGGTAGTGTTGCCCCAGTTACTCTACAAGTTTACCAACATCCCCCTGTGGCCAGGGGTGGGTTTCTTCCGGGAACTGACCCGCATGGCCAATTCCTTCCTCTGGCATTCGGGTGCAGTCCGCCTCAAACTGGATACCTTGTCTACCCCCATGGCTTATGGGGGCTTCGGTGCCCCGGATTTTCTTAAATACTGGCTGGTATCCCAAATCCAATATGCATCCCACTGGTTCAACACGACAGACCCCCCCCCCCCACATGTTAGACTCGAGAAACGTGCGGTCAGCGACCGTGACATTCGCTCACTGGTGATACAACCCGCCCCTCTGGCACTGGACTCACAGAGCCCGGTCGCCTGCACATCCCTGGCATTGTCAAAAACATGGAAATTGTCCGGTACTGCTCACACCTTTCATGGTAACCTCCCTCTCTGGAACTTCCTGCCGGGGGTCCCTCGGGTGCCACCGGCCATGGTCCGACGCTGGGCCGAGGCGGGATAGGAGTTGCTGCGCGATGTGTTTGATCGGGGTGTATTTGTAGAATGGCCTGACCTCCCACTGCCCTTAAGGAGAGACTAGTGTATATGGCTCCAATACTCATCCCTTCGCAGGACCCTCAAGCGTAACTATCCGACCTTCCCGGCCATGCCACCGGACGACCCCCTCATTGAGGAACTCACCTCCCCCTCACCCACTAGAGGTAAAATATCTAGACTATACACTATGCTGCAGTCCAGATCTATTCCGGAATTCACTAAATTGAGGCGGGCGTGGGAGGTGGACCTTGGTGTCGAAATGTCCAATGAGCACTGGGCGCATCTGTGTGAACGCACACACTGGGTGTCCTTCAACTCCCGCTTCAAACTGATTCAGTTTAAGGTCCTACATAGATTCCACTACACCCCGATCAGATTACACCGCATGTTCAGTGATCACCCCTCTAGTTGCCCTAGGTGCGGCATAGATGCTGCCGATTACATCCACATGATTTGGTCCTGTTCCCATCTCTCACAGTTTTGGGAGGCAGTCTGCTCGACGGTGTCTGCTATGCTCGACCATCTCATCAGCCCCTCCCCGGTGGTATGTCTCTTCCATGACCTTCCGGGCCTCCCCCGGGACTCCAAAAAACTAGCTAGTCTCTGCATGCTCCTCGCTGTACGATCCATCCTATTGTGCTGGCTTCGCCCCTCGCCTCCCACGCACGCCCAATGGCTAAGAGCGGTCACGTGGGCCTCAGACTCCGAGGAAGACTGGTCTCACCTACAACCCACCCACTCTAGGCCCAGGAACATCTGGCTCAGATTCCGTTCTTATATGTCAGACCTGAATACGACACCGGCCACATCTCCTCCAACTACCTCCCCCCACCGACCCGAGCTCTCGCCCCCATCATAGTTTTCTGACATACTGCTCATGTTATAAAAGTCCCCAATGGCTGTGTTCCTTTGCAATGTAACCCTTGTTTGCCTATACTGTGTATTTTTGTATTCATATTGTACTTGCCTGGCGTTGTTCGCCTGTTTTTTGCTGACACGCTAAATGAATAAAAAGAAGTTTAAAAAAAAAATAAATGCACTCATGTCTGATGTATCTGGGTATTGCACCCTCAATGCCATCCAAACATCCATTCTGCAATTGTTAAATGGCTAAACATCATATGTGTTATTTTGTGCCATCACTTTGGGATAACCTACCCTTTCCATACATCAACTGATTGTTCTCCCATTATCGAAACAAGTAAACTCTTCATGCCACCTACTGCCAATGCCATTCCTGCCATTCTTTTTTCCAGCTCAAAAATCCACTCTCCTGCCCCTGCGGTCAATGATGGTAAGATAGCCATCAAATTCTGTTTTGTCTGCTTGAAGCCACAGTATATACTGTGCCAGCCCCCTGCACTTTTGGAGCAAAGGTAACTGCATCATCCCTGCCTTGCATATGGGTGCAACCGCACCCTTTGTCCCTTTCAAGGCTATCGCCATGCAGCTTGTTCGACGGCCCAGCAAATTCCTTAATCTGTTCACATACAATGTTTTTTTTGCTTGAATTTACTGGGAGAAGCTCTGGGAGCGATGGGCCCCCGCTCCATAGTAGCATATCATCCCACAGATCTATTAGTGGATACTCTAGTGTTGCAAGTGCACTCGTTTAAGGAGCTTGTGTCACCTCCTCTTTCACTTCCTCCCCTTCATCTTCCCACTCAGCTTCCTCTTGCTCTGCCCCTTCCAACAATTTGTTGCTGACATCTTCAAGACCTTCCCTCACATACACTCCTCTTTCGATCTCTTCTATTATGTTTCTGCTGACGTTGTCAGCCAGTTCCCTTATGCTCTCTTTCTCTCTGTCCTCCACTGATGTTAGCATTAACCTCTCTTCGGTACTCTTCTCTCCTTCTCTCCTGACCATTCTCTCTTTCCAAGGCCTTCCCATTGTCATTGTCAGTTTTCTGTCCATCTATTTTAAATAATATCTGTTCTCCATGCCATTTGTCTAGGGTAAATCGTGCTCCTTGTTCCTCTCCCTTCATGCTTTTCAACCTTTTCAACTCTTTCGCTTCCTTTAGCTGTCCTTCTAAACTGTGCCGTTTATCATCTTCTACTGATTTTGCTAATGTGGTGTTTGAACCACCTTGTTCTTCCTTTTGCTTAGCATTACCTTCCCCCTTCGGTGCACATATTGGGGATTTCTGTAACCTGCAGCAGCTTGCAACAGATATAATCCTGGCACGGTCGAGAACGGAGCGCATGGTTGAGAGAGAGTAGGCGATGACGGCTGCACACGCACTTCGTCTCTTCTACCAATATCTTCTTTTTTAATCTGCTCCTCAAACTTCTTCCATAAGTCGAGTTGCTTGGTCTGCTCTGTAATTCCTTTCCCTTGTGTGTGGCATGTAAGTATATGCGCATTTCTTGCAGCAGATACTTCAAATGTGTCCCTTCTTGAGGCCATGACCGGACCATCATGCCAGCCGTGTCGTTGACACACTGTACATAACATCTAAGGATCTTTACCTTATATTGTGGAAGTGACTTACACAAATGAGCAATGGGGGTGACTGCCATTATAATAATAAATAATAATTAAAAACTCAATTTACCAATAGAATTCAACAATCACTGTTTCAACACACTTTCACCAGTCTTTTCCTTTCCTCACCCCCTCCCTCACATTTGTTTGAAATATCAACACAATGTCCTCCCTAGCTGTCACCAACAATGCACAATCTCAATCTATTCCATACCTACCCCCAACAATCCTAACTACTAGCCTTCCAACAAAAAACACCTCTACCTTCCTATTATATAGCAACACAATAACAACAACAACAAACATCAAATAAAATCTATTCTACACATCTATCTTCCCATTATTCAGGGTATCTCCTCTTTTATCTCTTTCACTGCCCCCAGAGAGAGTCTGGTCATTACGCCCTACCGCGCCATATTCCCAAACTATAGTCAGAAATATCTCTTTTTCTCTCTCTCTCTTCAATACTCCCTTTTTATACTTAAACATCAACAACAACAAACTATATCCTCCCCCCAGGTATTTTCGTGCATGAATATACTCACATCCTATGATCCTTGAGGCCGTCGGCATCAAGTGTCCCCTATCTGCCTGCTCAGCCCTCTGCGCACAGGGTGTCACCCGCGAGAGAGGGCAAGACTTTTGCTGAAACTGGATTCCTGCCAATCTCTACTTAGTCCTCAACATGATGGAATGTATTCTCATCCGAGATTGTGGAATGGAAGAAGGGTATTTATTTTATGCAGAGCAAGTGATGAAAAAAGTGAACAGAAGTCAAGGTTTCCTAATGAGTGCTGAAGAAGAATCTAAAGAAAGCCATACAATTCGAAAACAAGCATTTCTTTGGTCGGTTCATTGCATCTGAAAAACAATATTGCAACCAGGTTGTTCAGGGTGTTTAGAATATTGGTTTGCTTCTTCTCGATCACAACAGTAAGAGCCCAAGTTGACTTCTCCTGCTCCACTCATCACCTTGTGTCATGCTGTGCCTGGGCATGTCTCCAGCTGCTCTGGAGCCTCAGCAGCTCAAGGGTGGAGAAGTGTTAGCTCTTGAGGCCAAGTCAAGTAAAGACAAAGGACAGCTACTGCAGGGTGGCCTACTGGGGAATGACAATACTGGAGGAATCTATGTGCAGCAGGTGCATGCACACTCTTTCCACCGTCAGACTGCGGTGGCAGCAGGGTGGCTCTGGGGGGGGGTGCCGCAGGGACAGAGCACTCCAGGGAGGATCAGCTAGCTACCTGTCGGCAGGAACAAATGTTATTTCAAAACATGGCAGCCCGTTCATTCTTTCTCCTACAGAGGACGGCGCCATTCGATTTGACAGCTATTTAATTATTAGACATCAAGAAGGACACATGAGTGGGAGCAGGACTAGTCAGTGGTCAAAGACTACTTCAGTTGTAATATGTGCTGCGGACACATGTGTCTAAAACAAATGTGGTTGGCAGCCTTCAGTTAAGCCAGTTCACTTAAGCTCCAATAAGGGAATGGTTGGCTCTGCTGGCCTGTCGGTTCCTAGGTCCAGGGCCCATAAACATCAGTGTCATCACCCCTGTTTAGCAGGGTAGCCCCATATGGCTTCAACCCATATGGCGTCAGCCATCCAATAGAATTTACTGTCTATGGACTGGAGGGCATCACTGGTACTTTCATGGTGATGCTTGGAGGTAACACCTGCGGGTTGACGGCCTTGTGTATTTCCTCTCCCCCACGCTGCGGGCCCTATGCCACACGGAGTGGTTTTGGACCAAAGGCAGATCAGAAGATCCACTCTTATGGATGGGTTTTAGTTTTAATTGCTCTGCTAGACTCTTATCATACTGCCCAGCATGGACTTATGTTCTTTTATTGCCTGGGGTGCATTCGCATTGTGTCTTCTCTTTGTCATTTTCCCCTAGTCCAAGGTCCATCTTTGAGGGTGAAAGACTGCACTTTAAAATCAAGTTAACCTCCCCCCCAACCTCCCCGGAACCATGAACTGTAACGTTTCAACAAAGCGAAGGTTGAGGGCAGGGATGTTGCTAGGTCTGGAATAGATCCGGGGCTATGCTAATTTTGGGACTGTCGGGACTGGGGGATAGCTAGTCTTTTTGGTTGTTAACCCTGAGCTTCTATCCGGGGCTACAACCAAAGACCCTGGGCTATAGCCACCTCAGCCCCCCTAGCAATGACTCTGGTTGAGGGTAGATTTTGGGTGATCTTCTCCTCCCTTAACTGCATGCCCTGTCACTGTCACTAAGCAGCTGGTGATTGTTCATGGTGTTTCCTTGCCTTGGTGGCAGGATCAGAACCAGGGTCTCTGAAGCATGCTACTGGCACATCTCTTCTAAAATAAGCAATGACAAAGCCGAAGATTTTGGCTGTTCTACAGTCAGCCATGCTCCCCAATGCATATATTATTAACGTTACAACTATTATGTATTACAATTGACTGCAAATAATCCAACTAAAAATAGTAACAGGTTACTCTTAGTCTTGACCTTTTCTATATATAAGAACATAAATACAATCACTGGAAACTACAACTTAGCCTACATATCCTTTATCACATGCATGTGTATTGGCCATACCAATGCGTGTTATTATTTATAGGTTCAATACATTTGAATCAGTGGATTGTGGAATAGGGTGAAGTGCATTGTGAGAAAGAGTGTTGTGAGCATTGAACTATAACCCTGTGAGGTCAATAAACCTACGGCTTTTCTATTACCAAACTGCAAAGATATGATACAGATAAATAGCATCTTGAACCCATAGCTAAATACATTCATCCAGGGTTTTTTCTGGGGTTGTTTGGTTACTTATAAATCAAGTGGTTGTAAGGTGAAATTTGTTAAGTTGTTTGTTGCACGCCAGGAGCATCTTAATAGCTGCAATTAATCCATTGCCTTACAGAAATATGTTTTTGCAGGCAGAAACGGCTGTCCTAAATCACCGTCATGTGAAAAGAATAGCAACAATAGATGCTCCACTGGTGATATCCCAGGGATATAGATAACCCTCCACAAATGCCAGAAAAAAAGTGTTGATACCACAAACTGTGTCTCTGTTTTATATCATAAAGGTGGCTAGAATCACTTCCATAATCCAAAACTAAAAAAGAACACCTCTCTCCAGATGACCCAATAAACCTTTGTCACATTTGCATGATTGTGTTTACTTGAAATAGTCTGTGCACAATCAGCTCTAAGCTTGTGTTAAGCCAGGAGCATTGAGATGACCAGCAGTCTGACTGTTGACCAGTGCATTGTACAGAAGCACATTGACCAATGCTCTGCAACAACTACTCTGAAAAGGGAATGTGTGTAGATGGTAATACTGATTGTATTGATTTTCCAAATATACAAAGGGCAGCATTTGGCACAATGTATGTGTTTGTGTGTGCACGCATGTGTGTGTGTGCACACTGTGAGCAGAGACACCACACCAGTGCAGGAGTGCAGCATGTCTCTGTTCATTCGCCCTTGCACGCAGAAAAAACATACATTCTCCAAGAGTGCCAGATCTTTGTCTCTCCCTGCCCCTCACTCCACCCCTCTCTCAGTAAAGCTAACGCCAAGTGCCCTTAACCACTGCTGGCGGAAGAACGTAAGCTGTCTATCAACTGGACACAAGTGAGAGAAGGTTGGAATGAGGAATTTTGGTTTCAATGCTAATACCTGGTTTCGCTCACAAATGGCCTACTGTTACTCTATGAGCAGCACCTAGACTGGTCTGTAATAAATATGAATGCAACATAACTTAATTTCTACATTAGGTCTTGTCAAATGATAAAGTGTACATATGAAATATAGGCAAGTGGAACAGGCACATTTTATAAGAATGTTTAATAAATAAACTGAACCCCTTCTCATGGTTACTGCTCTGGTGTTAGCAGGGGGCAAAATGGAAATAAGGAAAGTTACTTGCTGCAGCCGATGTACCGCCAATCCCTTGGGCTGGAACGTCATTAAAATATGGCACTCACAAGTGAAGTTTATAAACTCTGCCTGGGCATAGACACCTCAGGAGAGTAAAGAACGTTGGTGAAGGTTCTTGGAACCTTTGGCTGTGATTTTTACGGTGGAGTAATGCATAGGGGCGACCTTGAAGATTCATTTGTGGGTAGCAACAGCATTCCTCGTAGCTGCAAAATGCTGGCACCTTTTATAACAAATTAAGTGGTACATACTGTTAACATCATTGCTTTTTGTACAATTGTTAAAAATACCCAGCATTCCAAGAGTAAAATTGAGCAATGGATCGGGCGTTCCAGCACAATATTACCTTTGTGGGTGGTTCAGGCTATGGGTCTTGCCAGCTTGCGTTTATGGTCATTTAAAATGTTTGTTAACTCTTTAGGTGTTGCACTGTACAATACATAGGAACATTTTGAGGTGTGTGGGTATAGATATAGACGCCCTGCTGTCGTTTGAAGTACTGTTTCAATGTAAACGCCCTAACTTGTATTTAAAATATAATCAATGTAAAGATTACTTAGAAATATCACAGTTGTACATTGTGTGACATACTTTGCAGTTGGTTCTCCTGGTAGTACTGAGCGTGCAGTAGAATGCCATCAAAGGCACATGATAAACCCAGCAGGGATGCCATTTGCCTGCTTAGCACTGAGCAGCTTCTGTAAAGATGGCTGCATGGATATCTTTATGGGACACCTTTACAGCTGTGAAACAGTGTCTACCTTTGGCACACCGTTTTTGTTCTCACCCTTCTTTGGCTTAGGGTATCCTTTCACAGGTTTCTTGATGCACTTGTGCATTCAGATTTACTCTTCGCCATTTTAACTTCTCTATGATCTATTTAATGCTTGCACCTTTTGGGCGGCCACAGACCTCTGAAATGTGGAGCCGGACAGGAAATTAGTGCTTGCTCTGAACATCATTTTAATGCCACCTGTGGGAACTCTGTGCTTGACTTAAGCATTGGACTGCGTTGAATATTGTAAAATGATGTATAATTTGTAACCTTTACTTTTCTGAAGGGGAAAACCCACATTTTTGCAATGGTTTAAAAAAATGCATGTCATGTATTTGAATATACAAGTGATTGCTTAACACAGTATACGTGGGTACTAATTTGAAAGAACTCCAAAGATAATGTGAAATGGCGCCAATGGCCTGCTTTGCATATTAAAGAGCATTTTGGGAAGATATAACCGAAGAGCTTTATATCTGTCATAAATGTCTATGAGAGTTGTATTACTGAATCACTAAATACCGAAAGCACGCTGCGTTTGGTACAAGTTTCCTTTTTAAAAAACATTTCTTTTTAAACAAATGTCACCCTAACAATACAGCTTTGGTAAATATCAAGCATATATACGCCTTTGTCCATCAAATACTTAACCTGTCAGAGTGGTATGAATGCTTAGAGATCGTGATTACTGGCAGTGTTGTAGATCGATTATACTCAGAGAGACCAACGCCGCCACAGCACTCACTCTCTGAAATCATTGCAATATACGTACCGTTTTATTGACTTGTACTTTTAATAAGTAGACAACGTATACAACACTATTTTAAACAGGAATTCATTTTCTACCTCATGTTTCTGGCTGTTTTCTAAATGAAGGCCACTCTCCTTGATGACGCTTCGGCAACAGCTTTTATAGTTCAGAGTAATCTATTTTTCCCACAATTTTGCTCTCAAAGGATAGTATGTCAAGAGCCAGTAGCTGACTTCAATTGGTGTACACAGCACTCAGATGCCACTCCAAAGGGCAGAAGAATTGAAGATGGGTGTGAAATATATGGAAAGAGATAGGCGGTGGTGGAAAAGACGACAGCTTCCAGCTATATTAAGTAAAGTTAGGTTACAAAGAGTTCCTTGAAGCTACTTCAAAGCGCTAAAGGAAAAGACCAGAGACGTAGGTTATCTATGAGGCAAAGCAGTCATGCTGCCATATGATCTGAGAGTGTAGACAAAGTATAACAATACCTGCCATATAGTGTGAGAGCATGAGCATCTAATGGGGAAACCTGGCATATGGTGAGGGTACTTGAGTATAGGATGGCATTAGCTACAAAATGGCATGAATAATTAGACATGAGATGCCAATAGCTGCCTACTGGTGTAATACCTGGGAAAATAATGTTAACTTCTGGCAAATAGTTGCACGCGGATGGATAACTCGTGTGCAACATGCTGATTTTCATGACGGGGCAAAGCTATGTTACATGTTTGAAAGCCTGGTGGTACCAACTAGGCTATTATTCATTCTGAGGGTGATTAAAAGTATCATCATAATAATAACACACGTTAATACAGAGCTTAGAAGTTGTCCATCTACATTAAGCTCTATAAAAATAGAAAATATAATTATAAGATGCAATTACAAATTGGCTTGCTGTCTGGTGGCAAAAACTAGCTATTTGTGTGAATGCCTGGCAAAGATGTGAGTTCCTTACTGTATGATGACAATACATGTAAAATGTTTTATGTTAACCAATCTTGGCAAAACCTATGAAATGATATTAACTGAGACATGCAATTGTAACACTAAGCATGGTGAATGTACATGTGCATGTGATCGCAATACCTACAGTAACAAGAAAGAAAAGCTTTTCACGGCACACATGTCAAAGCAGTTGTCTTTATCAATTATTGTTACAATAAACGCTTTCCTCCTTTCCGCATACATTTTTTCACAGTAAATAAAACACACACACACAAACAAACCAAAATAAGCAAGTAATCCTCTTTGCAATCCCCTCATCCTTCAAACTTCAATTCTTCCAAATCCTGGGACCTTTGCTAAAATGTAAAGGGCAGCATAATGGGTAACAATATTGCTTTTTTCCTTACTTAATCTGATTTTGCCTCCCAATTAAGAGCTTACTTTGGTAAGGAGAACCCATTTCACCTGAGAACACGTTTCCAGTTTTCAACTTGTGTTGTCGTTTGTCTCACCTGGGATAACATACCAGAAAACAATGATGTTCAAAAGAAACCCCAGTGGTGTTCAGATGACATTGAGTCACTCATTCGATAATAATAATAATAATTTGGCATTTATATAGCGCTACGAGCCCTCAGGTATCTGAGCGCTGCTTATTATTACCCACGGGTGTGTGGTGCTCATTTATCAATCTCGGAAGGATGAAAGGCTGAGTTTGGCCCCACCGGGATTCGAACCTGCGTTAGCAGGCTCTGCACGGATGTCAAAGCGAGCCTGTGCCACTTGACCAGTGCGATTGCCCTAAAACATCCCTCCACCAAGTAAATGAGCCTACTTACCTAGTAAGACCATGAACACATTCCAGTTCCTCCTGTCCTCGTATTACACCTCCCATCCCAGATTTACTTTGGTCTACCACTCCTGCCCTTAGAACAGGCTACTCCTGCAGGCTCTCTCCCACTCTTTTGATTAAGCCAGCAACAACAAAAAAGCCCTTTCAGTCCAGCATAAACACCCAAACCTCCATTCAAGCATGGCACGAGTGTGAACACGTTATTACAATGTTTAAGCATGATTCCATTCACAAAGAGATGCTAATTTGGGAGATGTAAGGCTTTCTTAAAAAACCTCTGAGCTGAGTACTAAGCCATTTTCTGCAGCATGGGAGGTAGATGTAGACGGCCAGGGCAGGCTTTTGTCCCTTGCCTTTGTGGTGCTCAAGGGTGCTAAACGCAACGGTTTCCTCCACTCCCACAAGGGAAATTAACAGGCTGCCTGTTGCGCCTCTCAACCCCAACTGTGCCCCCGTGCCATCGCCGGGTTGGCTGCCACTAGAAACAGGCCTTCACTTTAGAAGGACAGCTCCCATTGGCCCACTCGCCCCAGTAGCATCTACGCAGACGCTTTTCACGTGCTCGCTTCGCCCTTGTCGCCGCTTTCAGCAGAATTACAGTGAAGCACCTTTCCAAAATGAATTTAAGTGATTTGCCCACGGCTGAAACTACCACGGGCGAAACGTTCGCATGAGAAAGGTGCGACCTACCAAAAGTTTGCACCTTTGTCATGCGAGCACACATACATACTCACACCCACACACACAACACACCCATAACACACTCCATCATCCATACACTACGTCATCTTGTGTCGGGTAAATAAACACATCTTTCTATTCCTGGATCCATATTAAATATAATCATATGCACGTGTGACTGGCTGGTCTGTTCCGATGGGAGAATTAAATAACGTGTCTGGCCCAGGAGTAAAGCTCATTCCCGACTGCCAAGCATAGTCCATAAAACCCCCAAACACATGGTCCACAGCCTGCAGACCACCAGGAACGTATCTGGCCAGCAACACAGACACGAGCAGTGATCTGCATGGGAATGTATGGCCCTTGGTGCAAGGAGGTGGCAGTGGTGGAGTGCAGGCAGCTAAGAGTCAGCATTTTGGGAATGTCT
This sequence comes from Ambystoma mexicanum, assembly GCF_040938575.1. Classification (NCBI taxonomy): domain Eukaryota; kingdom Metazoa; phylum Chordata; class Amphibia; order Caudata; family Ambystomatidae; genus Ambystoma; species Ambystoma mexicanum. The sequence continues at coordinate 465,843,020 of NC_090939.1, read as the reverse complement.
TTGTCTTTGGTAAGGCATGGCATACAGGAATCCAGAGCAACACAGTGGAGGTTTGGGAATCTGAAGCTTCACCGGCGCCCTCTTTCGCAGCAGCCAGTAAATGCTGGGACTCTGGGATCTGATGTGTGGCCGAAAGTGATATCTAGGGAAAGCACAGGCATGCCAACATGCTCACATGCTGGCAAAGCACTCATCCGATTGAGAGGAGAGTGCAGTGCGGCTGGGTGTGGGGGTCAACGAAGCTAGCTGTCTGTGTTGTTTCTTGGACATTGAGGAGTGAATGCAGCACTGTGATGGCATTCAAAGCAAAGAAAATTAAGGTCTGCTGGATCTGTCGACCCACAGTTTGTCCCCTGCATAATATCTGGGCTTCAATGTTGGCCCCTGCTCACACCAAAGTAACACATCAGAAATCTGTGTGCCAGTTTTAATTAATAAATCAGCTGCAGGTATTATGATTCTGGTACTAACATTAGCTGCAGCACAGTTTAGAATGAAATGACAAAAGAATAGGGGTAACACTTCTACTGGCTTTATTAACTTTAACAGAGCACTATCCGTCTTTACTTTACAAGGCACGACCTTCTATACACCCTGCCATGCTTGCAGATCCGATTCATCAGAGGGTGGTATAAAAAACCAAGTGCAGTGTTCAAAGTCGTGCATTGCATAGGCCCATAGACCATTGGTGGTAATGGTCTGCAGTTCGAACCTGCTTTGCCAGTTTGTGGACTCATACTTCTACCTACTATATCTTGTTGCATGTTTCACACCTGAGGTAGCCCCCACCCCATGAGGTGAGGCCCTCTGGAGTATTCTTTACACACCCTACTATTATGCTGTAACCATGTCTACTTGTTCCCACACTTTGCTTAGTGCACTTTTTGTAATTTGAGACTAGCTGCCCGAGGGCTTTGTGCGCTGCTATAAATGTAAAAAATAAATAAATAAACATTTATAGGTTCGATTAAAGTCATTAGCACCGAAGCCCACCACAGAGTCAGCTAGTTAAGGTTTTTGGCACCTCAGACTGACATCCAGGGTGTCAATAGTGTTAATTGATGCTGTGTTACTCCAGTTTTAAAATGACATAAAATGCAGCTGTGTATACCTTTTATTGGAATAACTGAAGATACTATGCAGAGATGGAACAAAACATTAGTTTTCGAAGGCCCATAGACTTCTTCATCAGATGGTGCAGAGTGACACAATTTGTATGTGTCTTTTTATTTAATTCATATAGAGCTTTTCACCGAAAGCATTTGTAAATAAAACATTTAAAAGTCGTACAATCCCAAATGGAAATATAACCCAGTTATTTCAAGGCAGAAGAAGGGGGAGCAAATAGAGGTTAATTATTGGAGTGAGCAGATAAAAGCTGAGTTTTAAGTCTGGTCTGGGAGATACGAGGAGAGGAGGAAGAACGAATAGAAAGAGGTGGAGAATACCAATGCTTGGGAGCAAGGAGGGCAAAGGAATGAAAACGAGAAGACGCGCAAGGGGTGTATAGGGACAGGGTGAAAGAAAGGATTCTGGGAATGTAGGGCACTGCGGGGTGAATAAAATGAGATAAGGGAGGAAAGGCAAAGAGAGCAAGACCATGGATACACTTGAAGACAATAGAGAGAACATGATGAAGAAGACGAGATTCGAACGAAAGAAGAGATATAGAGCGCAAAGATGAAGAAGATAAGAAGATGAGAAGCAGGAAGACCAAGAAGAAGAGCAGAGCAATAGTCACTATTGGAAAAACTTAACTGAAAAGAAGAAGTTTAGATGCATGGATGGAAAGAAAGGATCGGGCATGGCGGATATTAAAAAGAGCGTAGTGACAGCATTAAGTAGTAGAAGAAATATTTAGGGAAATGGAAAAAGAGGGTTAAAGATTATACCCAAATTGTGAGCAGAGGAAGAGAAGGGAAGCAAAGCCCCCCACCTCACATCAGAGCTGCACTTTCCATAATTTCAGATGTGGCTGCTTGTGGTCCCATAATAATTCTTATATCAGTTTCTCTGCATTGCCCAATACACCTCTGCCCGGAGGGAGAGTGATCATGCTTAAGTAGTAGTCTGCAGGATGTCTGTCTCCCCTTCTTTATCTGTTCCTCTCACTACCATCTACAGACCCCCCTGGCCCTTCTTCCCTTTGCCGCTCTGAATGGGCCATCTTCGCCTCTTCTCTTTCTGCCTCCTCCCCCAAACCTATCTTCCTCAGGGACTTCAATATCCATCTTGATTCACCTGATGTGGCCACCTCTCCCTTCTGTGACATCTGCAATTCTCTCACCCTCACTGTCCTTTCCTCTGGCCCTACCCACTCTGCAGGGCACTCCTTGGATGCACTCATCTCGACAGGCATTCCCCTTTCCAACCCCCTCATTACCCCTCTATCCTAGTCTGACCACACTCTCCTCTCCTCCTTCCTTAACCTCCCCTGTCCAAAGTCTCCTTCCCCTGCAATGCCAGTCTCCTTCATGCGACCGATGAAGCATGTGTCAGTCACTGCCTTTGCTGCCTCCTTCATCCCTCCCCCTCCCCTTCTTTGGATTCTCACTCTGACTCTGTCCTAACCAACCTCCATCTCTCTATCACTAACACATCCTTGCCCCTGCCATGAGGATTGACATTAAGCTGCCACCAAATGCAACTCTTGGAATGACCCTGAATTAGCAGCTTTGAAATTTAAGTGCAAAGTGGCAGAGTGGAAGTGGCAGACATCTAGCTCATCCCATGGCAAACTGGCCTGCCACCTACTCCAAAGGCAATACCATTCCTCTATCTGCTCCATCTCTGGAGCCACAAACAACACGGCTGAACACTTTCGAATCGGCAAGGAGCTTGCCAATCCTTCCACAGTCTCCTCTTCTCCTCCCCCCTCCCAGGCCTTATGCTCTGCATTGGCTTCCCATGTTTCCTCCAAAAATCTTGACATCCTGCCCTCTCTTTCATCTGCTTCCCCCTCCCAACCCCTTCCTTCTTCCACCTCTTCTGACTCCCCCCACCCCCATACTGTCCTCCTTCTCTCCCATTGCACCAAATTATATCTCTAGATGTGTTGGCTCTATGAAAGTCTCCTCTAAACAGGTGCTAACTTGCTCCTCCAGAACCATCAAGGACAACATTAGCATTATCGCCCCTGCCTTGGCTGATTTCTGCACCCACTCTTTTGCCACAGGCTCTTTCCCTCAACCTCTTAAGCACTCCCTTGTGCACCCTCTCCTAAAAAAGCTGTCTGCTGACCCCTCTTGCCCGGCTAACTATTGACCTATCTGTACCACCCCTTTCCTGGGAAAACACATGGAGCAGCTGGTCATCCCCCAACTGACTTTCCACAACAAAATGGCAGAGGCACTGAAACCACTCTCCTGAATACCCAAGAAAACTACTCTCTAATCTGGACTCTAACTCTCCATCTGTGCTGATCCTCCTCTGCCTTTGACACTGTAAACTACTCCATCCTCATGTACAGTCTCTCCCATACCCTAGTCATCACAGACAGGGCACTGGTGTGGCTTACCTCTTTCCTCTCTAATAGACCCTCCAAAGTTCAAATTTGTCCTTTTCCGACCCTCATCACACTCTGTACTTGTGGCATCCCTCAGGGCTCTATCCTATGATGTTGGCTCTACAACATCTATCTGGCCCCTTTGGCCCACCTGATCACCACCTACTCGCCTCACTTCCAGTGCTACGCAGACAACACACAACTTTCTTTCCAGCTGTCTTCCCCTACCTACTCCTCCTCTTCCTGCATTATTCCTGACTGCTATTCAGGCATGGTGTTTTTCCAATGATCTCTGCCTCAATACCAACAATACGGAGATCCTTCTCATTGGGATGCCTGCGCCCAGTTTCCCCCTCACTCTCTGGCCAGACTCTTTGGGTCCCCTCGCCTCACCCACTTGTGAGGCAAAAAACATTTGGCTCATCTTTGACTCCTCTCTCTACTTCTCTCCACACATCACAGACCTTGCCAAGAAGTCCAACTTTCAGCTCCATCTCCTGAGGGGCATTCTGCCTTTCCTCACCTTCCCCCAGAAGTTCAATGTCTCCAGGGCCCTGCTTCTCTCTAAGCTTGACTACTGCAACAGCCTCTTCCTCAACCTTCCTCTCTCCTCCCTTCGCACCCTTCAACTAATCCAGAATAGGACTGTGAGACTTATCCTTTGCCTCAAGCCCAGGGACGGCATCTCTCCAGCCCTTAACTCTCTACACTGGCTCCCGGTGACTGCAAAGATCAAATTCAAAACCATCTGCATCATTCACAAGGCTGTCTGGGGCCCGGGACAGCTCTACATTCAGCTTTCCATCCCTATATACCGCCCAGCCTCCCTCTCCCCATCAGACTTGAGCAGGATCTTCTTAAATTCCATAAACCTCTCAAGACCTTCCTTTTCTCCTCTGCCTTCCATTTCTGCCTCTATTGCTAAGCTCTCCACCTGCCACTGTGACAAGGGCCTGGTCCCTTCTGAGTCACACAGGGACCAGGCCACCCCCCCACCAGTACCTCCCAGCATCTTTCACCAGCACTTGCCCTTGGGCTCCCTTTCCCAGACTATCCCTACCGAGTCCGCCTGCCCACTGCACTTTTGGCCACCTCCCCCTCTTGCCCCTGGCACTTGCCGCCTTGGCCTGTACAGCACTTGCTCTCCCCTGTGGGGTTCCCCCACTATTGCACTTCTCCCTCTAGCCCACCCCCTTGCACTTATCTCCTTACCACTTGCACTGTAAGATTGTCACAACACCAATATAACCATATTTTGTTCTTGTTTGCTGTTTTTCTCATGATATCCCATGCCCCCCCCTTCTTTTGTTGTGGTGCCTGGAAACACTTGTGTATAGGCACCATACAAATGTCCAACAAATAAATAAATTAATTAATTGATGTATGGGGCAAAGGACATCTTTGTGGCATTTACTTTGCCCCAGAGCCAGTGGTCAAAGTGAGCAGGAGCGGTCGGGAGCGGTACTCCTCTACTGTTTTTAATTAGGTTTTACTGTTCCTATACTTTTATTGTAAAAATAAACCATTCTGGAGTGTTTTCCTTTTAAAATAAAAGTGTAGGAAGAAGTTGGAACGTGCACTTTCAGTGCACTGTACTTTACTTTCACTTAAACAGCAGGCACATGTATTTGGGGATTTGTATTGTGTGTGTGAGGGGGTGTGGTAATGGGGTTTGTGGATAAGGGTACAGGCCAGCAGGGAACATAGTTCCCCTACTTCTTTTCGTACACTTCGACCACTACCCAGAGCGATACCTTCATCTCCATCCTTAGGTTTGATATTATCCTTTTCATGTTCTCCTTCATCATTTGAATAACATTCCTTGTAAGCCATGAGCTAAGATATTTCATCTTCTCCGGTCACCAGCAGAATCTGTAGCACGTATCTCATCTGCTTTACATTTCCCTGATGCTTTCAGTACTTCTGAGTTTTGCCAATTCATATTATATCAATTTGTTCCATCAAAGCTGGAAGGGAATTCTTCACACTTTGCACCACCAACAACAGGTAATTAGCATAAAGCCACAACATTTGTATGAGTCTGCCAAATATTACTCCTTGTCTAGTGCCCCTCTCCAGTTCTATGGCTTTAGACGAAAGGCAATTTTTCAAGACCAGTTCCAAAGGTTTGGTTGTATAATCATTTGATCCATTTAATTAAGTGAGCATCAAGGCCAAATCTTTTCAATGTCCCCAAAAAGGAAACCCCATTCAATATGGGTCAACGTCTTTCTCTGCATCCAATTAAAAGGCCATGCTTCAGATGTAATTTTCTGACTTTGAAATAACGTTAAAATCAGTCTGCACATGTTGATAGATGCGTGCCTCCCCTTCACAAATCCAGCTTGATTTGTATTGACCAGTTTCGGCAGTACTTCCTCTAATCACATTGCTATAACGTTCACCATTATTCTATTGCCTGCATTGATTAAACTAATAGGCCTAAAAACTCCCAGAGATGTGGAGGGTTTATTTTTCTTCAAGAAAACGAATATGGAGGTTTGATGCACTGTACTCAGCAGCATCCCCTTCTCTCTCAATGAACTTAACATGTCAGCCATCAGCTGAAACACAGTATCCAGCATCTTTCTGTAGAATTCCACAGGCAACCCATCAGGTCCAGGACATTTCACAGTATTTAGACAAAAAGATGCTTCCTTTAGCTCATCTGTACTCAGGTCAGCTTCCAACTTGTTTTACTCTGATTCTGACAATCTTAGTAAAGAACAATTATTGAGGTATTCAGCCACATACACAATGTTGTTACTTCCATCTGAAGTATATAGCTTAGTGTACTACTTCTGGAATCTCCATTGATTAACCCAGGATCATATGTCATGTGACCAGACTCAATGGCACATATTGATTTCTCATTTTTACAGTGTTCGTAAGTGGTGAGCTAGCAGGGGATCCATCTTGATTGACATCTCTGTAGTGTTTCAATGAATACTTCAGTGCTTCAGAAGAACGGGATGGTACATAGAATAGTACAAGAGGTGTAGTACTTCATCAAGACAAACAGGAACAGTGATGCTAGTGCTGAATCAAATTGGGAAGTCTTTAAATGTAATATGAGAGGGCTACTGATAGGTCTTTCTAGCAAGAGACGGAGGTCCAGAGATCAAGAGATACAGTCATTGGAACTTGTATTTATGTTTATGGCCCTGTGAAACGTGCATATGTAATGGATGGGATTACACCACAATAATTCAGTGTCCAAATAACCAGACAAACTCAAGAAGATGATAAGTTGTTGTTTTATTAACAATTTTCTAAAACAATTATCTAAAACAGGGAGGTTACAGCGAACATCAACGGACGGACGCTCAGTCTCTCAAAGACCTTCTCAAAAAATAAAATTCTTATACTAAATTATGCGTCAAAGAGAAGTCATACTACGTGGCAATAGTGAAAAACCTATCAAGGGTCGGGATTGGTTATGGGAAACATCTAGATATACACTTATATAGGAGCTTGGTTTGTTATTGGTTGTCCTTTATCAGGTGGACAAATTATGCTTACCTCTTAAAACATGCCATGTCAGAAACATCAGATACACAGCTTTTTATTGGTCTTACAAGCTATAAGGTCCTTTGATATACGCACTAATACAATTGGTTGGCACACTTGTGCCATGCCTGGAACATTCGGTTCATTTAGCAGCATGTAAGCCTAGACCCAGGTGCGTGGAGACAGGACATGAAGCTACCTCACCACCCAATTAGCACAGCATCTCTCATCACCTATGCCTTCTGCCAGGAAATTGTCTTTGTACTTGGCCTTGTAGAGTATTCACATCTTTGGGAATGCACAGGAGTGAGGGCACTCGCTATCATGTCTGGTACTCCAAGTTCAAGCTCTATTTCCATCCTTGGCTCACCTGACAAGAGACCACGATCTGGCCCATTTTGCAGTTTTTAAATGCTCTAAATGAATTAAAACTTGGCATCCTGTGTGTTCTTTCTCACACCTTAATGTGAGAAGATTCATCCTCCGCACACTTGTTCTTCAGAGCAGATAGATCACCTCGATTCGTACGATCTTAACTTCAAGGCAAGCAGCCTTGCCACACAGCACAATGAGCCTGCTGCTATTCTGCTGCAACACAACTTGCCATTTCTCCCGTATGGTTTCTGGCTTATTTATTTCATGATACCAATGTCCAGTTCTGTACAATGGCGGCTTCGCCTGCATTCTATTTACTACTCATAGCTAGCCTAAACCATGGCTTGATCTACCTTGCATTTCAGCTTATGTACATTCATTGAACTTCTGTTTTCTGCAGCACTATGTTAACGTGTAATCTTCTTCTTTTCCACATTCATAGTTTACTCGATTCTTTACTTCATCATTTGTCCTCTAGGATCCATACATTGTTTTCAGTCGGTATCTCAGGACATCGTGCATAAGAAAATTTGCTTTCTTATGACATCATTATTTAATTTACCTAGCTCTTTCTCATATTCCTACAGGGAGTTCCTCTTGCAGGTTTTCATAACTTCGGAAGTACATTAGATAGGGTTGTTTCAATGGGTATCTCCTTCTATATACTCGCTGCAATATTGGTATGATAACTGGTGTTAGGCAAGGCACTACCTCATGTCTCCAATACAGGGAAGGTGGGGGTGGGATCTCCTACAAATGTATATAGCTGCTCTTCTACATTCCCCTCTCTGGTCGAGTCCATGATCCCCTCCTCAGGTTTTCCTGCTTCTTTGTATCTCCTATTGAAGAAGAGTTTCTTGGGTGTCCATATCTTCATCCCCCCCCCTCAAGGTGCCTGTTTTGATGTGCTCATCCGCACTCCAGTTCATGTAATTGCATTGTCCATTCAGGGTACAGCAGACCCAACATCCCAATTCTTATGATCCTTTGGATACCAGAATTTTGTTCCTTCAGGTGCCACAATACTTGCTTTGATGTAATCTCTGATGGCATCAACGGTCAGCACCTTGTCTTCTGGTTCATAATTTGCATCAATCATAATCTTCATTCCTGCTGCATTTTTGGCCGTTTTCTTACATTGTCCAATTATTATCCTTATCATACAGAATCCAAATATTATTATCACCAATATTGCTCCAAGGAACTTGAATAACTTTGTCATCCAATAAGGAATCCATGAAAACAGGAGTGCAAACAAACTGTCATCTCCTATGGCCTCTGCCTCATCCACCATTTTTATGTGTAGATCTGTCAACATTGATATGGCCTCCGTCCAGGTCCCGTTCTTGCCGTCATGAGATGGTATGAATGTGCAACATGATGGCCCGATCTTGCCACAAATACCTCCTTCCATTGCTGTAATCATGTTGAGGACATATCTATTCTGGATCGTCATCAGCCTTATGGCCCTTAGCTCTTCTTTTATAGTGGCATTGATTGTTGTCAGCAGCTCCCACTGGGTGATGTGTAGCCATTTGGCATGCACAGCTGTTTGAATTCCACACATTAACATAAATGTGAACATAACTGCAATTCTGCTGAACAGTTTGTGCTCGTCAGGAATGTCTTCATAAACCGTTAGTGACTTTTGTGAGAAATAATTTGATCTCTTCATCCGCCGGAGTTCTAGTGACTTCTTCTTCTCAGGTGATCATCCACTTTTGGAAATTCTTCAATCTTCAGGTTACATTGAGGAATCACCAATGCTGGAACATGGACATACCAAGGAATACAGTCCACCCCGATTCCTAAGCAGTTTCATGTATGCTTTGGATCTGCAGGCCCAATATCAATCCATTAAGACAGCCATCCCTCTCCTCATCCTGGAACATCAATTGTGTTCTTGCACCCCTTAATATTTCCAACGTAATTTTTTCCTTTGCTTCTAAAGCACAGTGTTGCATTAATCAGTGGGACTACAGAGACTGGGCCTGCTTCATCTTCTACCCATGTCAGCAGTTTTGAGTACTTGGCCCAAGATTTCAGACACTCATCATTAACCTTCTGTACTCCTTGCACTGCTTCGTTCCTCAGCAGATGAGCTGCACAGGACATCATTCCATCTTCCCATCCTTTGTTTGTACTCACTCCTACATAGATCAGTAGTGGTGAACGTTCCCAGCATCCAGGCATCCCAGTCTTTTCCGTCATGTCAGAACAGTTCATTCTTTTCATTTCTTCAACAATCACCATGTCTTGTCCTGCAGCAGGATACACAAGCATCCTGTCTGTCCATCCAGGCTCTTTCTCCATTTGTGTTCTCTCGATATAATCATCCTGTTATGGAAATGACTGTCTTGATCTCTACCGCAAAGTTGCCCACTTCCCTTGAAACTGTCCTCTAGTAGTAAATGCTGCTAGATGACTGAGGCACATTGCATCATGTGCTGACATCTCTTTTGAAATTAAGGTTTTGACTGTATTCATAGCATAGGGGACGAGAGAGCAGGCATAGCAATTCTTATCAGATGCTCTCTACCCCACTTTTTTCATGTGTTGGTAGGGGGATTGTGCAACAAAGGCATTTTTAAAATGACTTTGTTGTACAACCTCCTTCCCCCCTCTTCGCCCATTCACCAAAATCAGCTGAACGGACCAAAACAAACACACACACACACAAATACACATTCACACAGCAATCACTCTATCATTCACACAAGCACCCATCACCATACACTCACTCATAACACAAGCATACACATATCCATACACATATTTAAATACAAAATAAATGAACATAAACATACCTTCTGCAGGGGCCTGCATGTGGGTGCTGAAACACCCCACTCCAGGCTGCTCTGTCTGTATGTGCGAGGAGGCGCAGGAGCTCCCCCTCGCACATACAGATATGCAGTGCCCCAGCCAGCACTTCCAATGAGGCCGATGAAGCAAAAACGCCCCCAGCATTGCATGGCTTAGTGAGCATGTGCGGCTGGGGAACTGAACTGAACTGCCAAAGGGAAACAGTGTTTTCCTTTGACAGGTCCGCCAGCCCAAGAGCACTCCCTCAGCTGGAAAAGTCAGCTGAGGGAGTGCTCAGTCCTTCACTGGGCTGGCTCCTTTGCGCCTCCATAATGGGTTAGGGGGCCACTGGGTGGATGCCTCCTCACCCATTATGGATGAGTCACCAGGCTTGGACTGGCTTATAGGGCAATAGGGCAATGTCCACACCAAAAATGCCAAATGCTGGTGTGGGCCAGTCAATATGGCCCATTTTTTGGTCAATGTGGGCCAGTTTAATGAGTTACTTCGCTATGCAGCTAGTAGTTTTGACCATTGTGGATGAATAAATATTCTTTAAATATCACAATTTGCTTACATTTTAACAAAAAGCAGACCCCTGGGTACTATGCAAACAGTCTGTGACTAAAGGAATGAATATCTGTTTGCAACTGTGGGCCACTTTTTCAGTTTTATATTCCAGTCTGATCATTTGAGCTGTCCCTGCCCATTTCCTCCAATCCAAAAAAAATAATGTTTTTTTTAAACATTTCATGCTGGGCTCTCGTGCCCCTCCCCAGGGATTAAGCTGTTCCCCCTGGGGGGGGCACGCCCCACAGTTTGAATAGCTCTGCTTTAGATTGAGGTGTAAGAGGTGTCCTCATGTGATGCCCTGTCACTAACTCGTGGGTAGTAAGATGGTGGTCTGAACCTGGCTGATTTCAATGGGCATATAAGGCTAGCGGTAGGCAATATAGCCATCCCTTCTTCAGAGTTAATTGAATCTCAACTACCTCCTCTTTGAGGAGACCCTTGAGTCTCTCACATATCCCATTTGCTTATGGATGATAAGCAGAAGAGAATGCATGCTTTATGCTCACTAGAAGCCCTATTTGTTCAAATAGCTCATTAACAAACTGTGGTCCATTATCAGATCTTAGTACTTCGCTCACAACCCATCTTGGAAATACTTTGTGCACTCAAAACCTTGCTGCGCAAGAGGCATCAGGGTGTGTACAAGGACCAGCTTCGATCCACCTAGAGAAGGGACACACCACCACCAATAGATACCTGTATCTATTACATGTCTGCAGCATATCAACGTAATCGATATGCAAATGTTGAAATTAACCATTCGGTCGAGGTATTACTCCTCTGATTGTTCTTAGTGTATGCCCAGCAGTTAACTTCTGACACACATGGACTCCCTGCTCACTGTGCTCAGAGAGGCACAGCTCCTCCTCACTGATGAGGCCCAACAAGGCTGAAACACATGCATGGGGGTTGCTGTTGGTAGAAGGGAATTGCCATAGCATTTGGGTGCTGGACTGCCCATTTGGGCGGGACAAAGACTGTTATGCAAATGGATATTTTCCATCTGCGAAAGGTAGAGTGAGCAAAAAGCGATGGATGCGAACTCTCAACGTGGGATAAAACCACATACAGGTTATCATGCCATGTTGTTTCGGGAGAGGGGCGCCTGCTACCTTTCTTGAAAAATGTCAACTACAAACATGGCTGGGTTCACTATTTTACACCTCACTACCTTAATTGCTGGATTAAAAGTAATTACTTCATAAACTGAAGCTCTTTGTTATGTCAATGTACCTTTGGGTTTCTCTAAAATGTCCAATAAGGTGTGCTCCATGTAGAGAGTCATGGAACAGCACATGGTAATATTTGTGGACTTCTCAATTGAAAATGCGGCAGCAGCCAAAGATTATTCACATGGAAAATGTCCTCTCATAACTGGATCTAAAATCCCACTGTCGTATGCCAAAGGTTTATACCCTAATGCTGTCCTTTGTGTGAGTACTGCTGTCATTACTTCCCCATTGGTGTGTGAAAATAAAAGCAATTCCTTTCTATAGTTGGGAATCCCTAAAACTGGAGCTGTAAAGATTTCTCTTTTTAAGTCCTCAAATCCTTCTTCCATTTCTTCAGTCCATTCTATATTTTCCTTACAAACTTGTGCTTTCTTTAGTGCTTGCAAAAGTGGATTGGTATATGTGCTGTAGTGGAACACCCAAGCCCTGCAATAAGTGCATAAACCCAGAAACTGCTGCATCTGCCTCACTATATTTGGCCTTGGTGTCTTCATGAGAGCCTTAGCTATTTCAGGTGTCACTTTCTTTCCTTCATGTGAAATGAACTGACCTATGTACAACACCTCATCTTTGCAATACTGACATTTCTCCTTGTCTACCTTCTACCTCTTGTCTGCCAATATAGTAATTAACTGAACAGAGTCTAGTCTACATTCATCCTCTGTTTCACTGCAGATTAATATGTCATCTATGTACTGAATTACTACACTTTTGAGTTCAATGCTACCTAGATCCATCTGTAGGACCCTGTTAAAGATCGATGGGGACTCACAATACCCTTGAGGTAAACAGGTATGTGTTAGTCTCCTTTGTCTGAACGTAAAGGAAGTAAGGTCTTGTGAGTCTTTGTGCAGTGGGATCGAGAAAAACGCATTTTTCAAATCGATCACAGTGAAATACATAGCTTCAACTGGAATGCTGCATAATCTTGTCACAGGATTAGCAACTAATGGAAACTCAGCTTTTACAATATGATTAAGAGGGCGCAAGTCCTGGATAAATCTCCACAACCCCCTTCAGATTTTTTAAAAAGATATACCGCAGTATTGCATGAAGATTCCAATGGCACTAGTATTCCCTGATTCATCAGTGCTAAAATAGTCTTAAATATGCCTTCATCAGCTTCTCGAGACATAAGTACTGTTTTGCTCATGGTAAAATTGCTCCTGGCTTGAGTTTTATTTTAACCTCTCCTATTCCCTTCAATAGGCCTACATCATATGGGCCCATAGTCCAAAGGACACTTGGCACCTTTTCTAGGTCTTCCTGAAAGAATGCTGGTCGTTGCTGCATTATCACCATTCGCTCTGGGACTTCTCTTTCCTCAATCCTTATACAGTATGTGATGCTTATAAAAAACACTACCTCTTCGTCTATACGTTCATCTCTAAACATGTCTTCATCTGTTATGTCAGTCAATCTGTATCCCTCCTCAAGAGCTATCACTGTCCTCCATGTTCTGCCTTCGTCATCTACTCCTTAAAGCATTGCTATTTCTCCTCGTACTATAGCTGCTTCCAATTCTGTAGGAATAATCTGTTCTTTTTCCTCATCCAAAGGTACTTGTGGTCTGAATAAGAACTCATCAGATATCCTCACAATCTTCCATACTAATCCAGGTAGCCATGTCAATAAAATGCTTAGCCATACATAAAGACTTCTGGATCTACCACAACTCCCTGTAGAGCCACTTGCCCTGTAACTGCCAGTATAAACTCTCCTACATTTAAATAGTGTATTCCTGGAATGGAGCACACTATTCCTTGATCAGTGAATGAAATCGTCATGTTAAGTTTCATAATTAAATCTCTTCGCAAGATGTTAACTGGCGTCTGTCGTGAATATACCAAGGGGACAGGCATGTCACATTCCACTATAGAAACATGTAACTTATCAGTAAAAGGAATTATATTTGTATCTCCAGAGAACCCTTGAGCATTCATGGCAATACCTGACATTGGATATTTTCCCTCCCTTATGCAAGAGCGAGTTACCCCACTGTCTACAAGAAAAGAAAAGGATTTGCCTCCAATTGCCACATCGACCCTTGGTTCCTCTTGGGGGCCTCGTGTCACTGATAGTACTGAACACATCAAGTCAACCTGTGAGCTGTCCTATTGAGGGTACAAATTATTCCCCGTAAAAGAGTTTCCTCCTACCATAGTGATACCATAGGTGTTAATATCTGCCTTATATTTGCATTCTGTTGTGTTTGCATAGGTGCTTGTTGTGACCACCCTTGCCGTGGGTGCATTTGCACTGGCCCCTGCTGTTGTGCCTGCTGTGCTAGCGCTGCCTGTGTCTGATCAGATGTGTGATCCTGGGAAAAACCCTCTCGTGTTTGTGTACTGCATGGTGGTGGGTAGGCTGTCCCCCCTCTTAAAGGATGTCCATTATGTTGTGCATTCCCTCAGCTTCTACATACGCATGCAATATGCCCTGTCATCCCACAATTCCACCATACTGGGGGTGGCCCTCTGGCAAACCCTTCTTCAATATTCTGACTCCCATTCTGGGCATTTTGAAATCTGCCTTAGGTGTTCTGAAATCCACCTTTGGCATTCTGAAATCTGCCTTCTCTTCCTCTGAAGCCTACACCTCTAGCTTGTGGGTAAAACCCATACCAACTTTGATCCATTGGGTGTGCATTATTCACCTGTGACATACCCATCATTTCTTGGGTTCCCACTCTTTCTTCACTTGTCAATTCTGTCCCTTCGATAGCAAACCATGACAATATCTTCTGAAATAACTTGGCTTCCTCAATCTTTCTGTTCTCATCTTTCTTTTTGTTCGTCTATTGAAATAACCGACAATGATGCACAATAGTTATTTGTATCTCAGCCCATGGCTTCGCTTACATCCCTACTTGTTTTTCATCTGTCTCTGTACTGGTTCTGGCAATCCCTGACTCAAAATATGATAAAATAATGCCACTGTTTTTTCCACGTTTCACGCATTTCAAATTGCCATTTCTTTTGAATATCCCGAATATAAGCAATAGGGTCTTCATCTTCCTTAATTTTACATGTCATAATTGAACCCATATCTGATGTATTAGGATAATCTCCTGATACCGAAGGGTATATTGCATGTCTGGTGTATAGTGCCATTGAAATAAAACTTTAATCCACATCTCCTTCTTCTGAATGGAGTGTGTTCATTTTCTGATGGCTCCTCACAGGTATCCCCAATACTCTTTGAGGACGGTCTCCCCAGTGTTTTTACCATTTGTTCATATATTCCCATTGAACTATCTCTTTAAGATATCTATAAAGAGTAGACACCAGTTTCCTTGATCCCGTGTGGGTCGTAACATATCCCTCAAACAGGGTCAGCTGTCTTGTAGCAGCAGCTCTAATCCTTGGATCAGTCAGCAATGTTTCAATTGATTATACTGAAACCTTTCCCTTTCCCTTAACACCAGATCATGAATGCACTCAAATGCCTGAATGGCATGTTTATGGAACATATCCTGAATTCTCTGGCATCTAGCCCCTTTCCACACTTTAAACCCCCTTTTTTCATTCTGGGTGGAAATTCCGGGCTGTGAAACATTGGGAAGAAAGGAGAGGGGTTTTCTGTTAGGGCCCCACACTTTACTGCCGAGTCCCACACCTTCACCCCCGAACCAACTATTTCACTGACCTGGATAGTAGGATGTCTATGTTTTTTATTTACCCACTGCCCAATCCTGCTGGACTCACATTTTCTGTGGACAGTCCGCAAACCACTTGCGCACAACACTCAATTGTGCTTCCTCTAAATATCTATAAAAGTGGGGAAATCCCATGCCTCCTCAATTGGTTGATTCCGCCATATTTAAAAATACAGGGCTTTGGTGAGGGAATGAAAGAAAGTCTTTGCTACCCTAATAGGCAACACTGGGAAATAATATAGGAGCCTAGCGAGTACTACCATTTTTATCATCATCAGTCTCTCCAACCAGGAAATTGCTAGTGGACTCCATATCATAAGATCAGTTTTGACATTGCTAAGTAATTGAGGATAGTTTGCCCCATACATCTGTCCCAGCATTCTAGTAAGGGTTTTTCCTAAATATGAAATTCCCTTATGCAGCTATCCTCAATTGCATTTGGGAACTCAACCTTATCAACATATCTGGATTGACCGACAAGTTCAGCCTTTCTGACTTCTGTCTATTTACTTTTAACCCTGACACTATCCTGAACCCCTCAAGTTCCTTCCCCAATGCCAGCAAAGAGATTTCTGGGTCTGATAGTGCTACTAGCATATCGTCTGCAAATGCTATTACTTTGTGCTCTTCTCCTGCCATAACTATCCCTTTTTTATCTGAACAGCTTCCCAGACCGTGGCCAGCAAGGGTTCTAAATAAATGGTGTACAGTAGTGGAGACAACGGACAACCTTGCTTAGGGTCCCGCCCAATAGCCACCTTATTTGAGAGGGTCCCATTAACTGCTAACCAAATTGTTGGGGATTTATAATTGGCCCTAACCATTTGGATATACTCCTTGCCAAACGCCATTCAACTCTGTCAAATGCCTTTTCTGCATCTATTGACACCAGTTGCACCGAGTTTTGAGTCATGGAAGTTTTCTCTATTAAGTGACAAATTCTGCGAGTGTTATCATGTGTTTGTCTCTGTAGTATGAACCCTGATTGGTCCTGTCCTATTAGTTTCGGCAACAGTTCTGTCAACCTGCTTGCCAAAATCTTAGTATACAGTTTAGCATCGAGGTGGATCAATGCTATCGGCCTATGTGAGCCCGGAGATGTGGGGTCCTTGCCCTGCTTAAGAAGCACTATCATCTTAGCTTCATTCATTGCCTGCGTAAGCTGGCCTCTTGACTTGAAAGTATTAAATAAGCTTGTAAGCCATGGGGCTTATATATCCTGATGCTGTTTATGGAAGCCCTCCGGGTACCCATCCGGCCTCAGGCCTTATTCTTTGGACGGTATCTAATTGCTTTTCTCACCTCTTCTTCTCGAATGTCTTCATCTAGCATCTCTCTTTTTACCTCTGAGAGTTGCGGAAGCGAGACCCCGCAAAAAAACTCCTCCTGCCTAGCACTCGAGGGGTTGTCAGAGGTATACAGGATTGGTAGTACTCCCAAAATATATCCCCAATTTCCTTGTTTGTTGTCTTGTCTTCCCCACCTATATTCCGAAGTTTCATGATGGTCTTGGACCAAAGCTTGCCCTTCAACTGTGAAGCCAGTAGCATATTTGCCTTGTTAGCCTCCATATAGTTCCATTGCTTCGTATATAGTAATGCTTTCTCAGCTTGCTTGGTACAATTAGTCTCTAATTGCCATGAATATGCACCAGTGCTCTAAAAATAGAAATGTTAAGACCTATCTAGTGACATTATTTGACAAACAGTAATTAATTAAAAATAAATTATTTAACAATTACATCTAAAGTGACATACTATTCAAATTATTGTACATTTAAAACAGTTTCCAAACACTGTGCAAAAGCCTGAAACTGGCGTTGTTAAACATTGTGAAGAGAGTCACGCATCATTTGACTCTTGAAGTCAACCTATCAACAAGTTCACGTTTGGGAGGGAAAACCTCTTTTGCAATGTTCCGTTGCATAGACTGGGCCCTGGAAACAAAATCTGGATGAATTCCATGTGTTTGCATGGCCAGCACATTCAATGTCAGATCTTTTACAAATTCAAAATCCATCTGCTGGAAGATTACCATTGCCACCCACTGTTTGCTTCTTTAGGCAAACTCCTTGTTGTAATGAGGCATCCCGAAAATTCCTGCAGTTTTTCCTTGTTCCCTTCCAAAGTTCTTGTTGTATGCAAGTACAGCCAGTTTTGTTCTGTCCTCCATACCATCTGTGCCAAAATGCAACCTTTTTGGCATCTACTTTAGGCACATATTATGGAACACCTCCAAATCTCCAGTGTGGCATATAACTCGGAGGGTCCCCTCATGTCTCTTAAAAGCATTTTGTCGTACACAATCTTCTCAAGTGCTGTGTGAACAGGGGAGCTTGGAACCAACCACCTTTTGTTACGCTCCTGCACCTTGCTCAATGGTCCATGTGCACATTCATGGAAATGTTTGTTTTCTTTCCAAGATTGTATGTTAGGGCAACGTGCATCAATGAACGCCATTTTTCAAGAAGAATATCTACAGATCCATTACAAGTTTTTGAGCTCCTCCAAAGGTGGTTGCTGATAGACTGTGACCAATTTAACATGTGTTCTGTAGAAATTGTTTTCAGCAGCTGTAATTTTTTTCAAAATTGTTTTTGTGATGTGCCATACATTATATTGATGCTTTATGTCTGGGAACTGCTCTCGCATGGCCTTGGTTATTGAAATGTTCCTGTCAGTGGTAATCACGTCTATTTGCATTCTCTGGATTGTTTTTCCATGGCAACGAAGATGTACATTCAGATACTTGCACAATGACTGAACTCACTATTTTTTTGGTTTCCATGTGTTGGAAGTGGTATGTGCAGTATTTAGCAGAACAACCTGGACTGTCACACTGTCCATCACCAGCAAGCCAGAGCCTTTTGCTAGTCAGAGCATTGTCCATTGACATCTGTTCGAGTGTCCATGCCTGGCTAATAGTGGGTAACAAGAAATCCTTCTGATATTTGTAGTACTAGGTTTTTGAGTCCAACAAATAAGAAAAACTTGAAATTCTACTGTATGTTGATCTGCTAAACAACAAAGCAGATGAACAAAGTGAATTTCCAGCAGGCACTTTTCCACGTATAGGTTGAGTAGACCATGAAAATGATTTATGGTGGTGTACACAGCTACCCTTGATCTTTTTTTTAAATTATTTTTATTAGCATGTGGTTTAAAACAAAACCTTTCGCCATTATTTTAAAAGAAAAAAAACGTTTTACAAAAAAACAGAACATTGTGTAATGTTATTGTCGAAACAGAATATATCGAACAAAGCAATGAATTGTGTACATACATACATACAAAGTAGAAAAAAAGAAAGAAAAGAAAAAGTTCAATAAAAGTTCTTAATTAGAACTTAGTCCTTCTAGTTTCTTGAAAAGGACTGACACAAACTCCAACAATGCAAGCGTAAGTGAAATGCTTGTACTTTGCATCATGAACGACCATTTGTCCTTTTCGCTCAATTCCGGAAAAATGTTCCTAGCAGATTGATCCTTGTGTGTTTTATTTCTGGGCATTTCATTACAAGATGGTATAAAGTCTCCGTTTTGACCTTACACATCCTGCAACTGAGGTCCCTTGGAAAAGCTTTTTTCCTAGCCTCCAAGATTTCTTTTGTGGCTACCAGATTAAGATGGAGGCTTAGAAACTGTTGGCAACTTTTATCTAACGGAAATTTTTCCAAGTAAGGGGGCAGCGAGGATCTTCGTCTTAATTCAATCTGTCCTTTGCCATAAATCTTGTACTGGTGAGCCGTATCTAAAGTATCTATCCAGTCTCTGTCAAGTAAGTTACGCTTTACCTGGTCCGGGCTCTCAAGTAGGACTTTTTCTGTGGTGCATACCTGCGACAGCTGGGTTTGGCACATGTCACTCCATGCATTTAGGATTGTTTCCTTTCCTTCTTCTATTGCACGTTTGAGTGTGGAAAATCAACCATCAACCGGAGGCAAAAGACACTTTCGATAGAAGGAAAGGGATTTCCATATAGATATCGCATACATTAAGTTCAGTACAAGTTATTTTCAAATTATGGCTACAGGAGTACAATTTGGGAGACTAAGAACATATCCCCAAAATTGACCTTCCAACCTGAGCCACACTTTCCAAGACAAAGAAAGGCAGGCTTCAGCCCCATAAGCCAAAATGGGTAGCATAAAACGTTAGCACTGGGATGATGGAGAACTTGCAATATCAGTGCTTAATCATTTTTGCTTTCACCACCAAAGTCTGTGTTTTGCATCTTAAACTTAAGATTCTTTGGTAGTCCTCTGTGCTTTCATTGATTGTTAGACCAAGATACGTCATTGAGCTTACCGCCAGGATTTTCTCACCTTCCATTGTCCACCCTCTATGTTTTGGTCTTCTTCCACCTGTTCTACCCAAGGTCAGGATTCCAGATGTCAATGCATTTATCCGCAGCGCATTCATTTTTTACATATGTGGATAAAGCGTCTAGTTGGTGCTGCATCCCGATCTCTGTTTGATCCATAATTATTAGATCGTCTGCATACAACATATTGTGGGATGTAAAACCTTGTGTGTCAAAATTAGGACAGACCTCAATATCACTCTTAGGGCCTGATTCATGGAAGTGTTTTATAATGGTGCAATGCCATAGGAAATCATTCTGTGAATCAGGCCCTTAATGTTCTGCTGTTATATCACCCTTCGGATAACATGCCTGACTTTTAGTAGAGCTCAATAGCCTTATTCTTGCGTAGGTAAAGTCACAGGGCAAATGGATCATAATGGGAGACCTGAATCTCCAGAAAGACGACCCAAAAGATACAACTGCTAGGGAACTAGATAGATTTACGAAGACTTTGGGCTTTACACATCATATTCAAGTACCCATGCATGCCAAGAGACACATATTATATTGGGTTTTTTCAAGTAACTTGGTAATTAGTGCCCCTAATATATCGGAATGTCCATGGTCGGATCACACATTTATTGAATTTGGGGTGGGCATTGTAGCTCCAAAAAAAAATAGAGGCCACCAAACATAAGTGGATTACCTCTAGAAATATGAAGAGGGTGACACAGGAAGCCATGAGGGAATGGATAACTACCACATCTCATGAAGAGGTATCACCCACAGTGAATGTGGAAGAATTAACCGACACCCTTCTGAACTCACTAGCCCTTGCTATTGATGTCTTGGCGGCTTTGAAAAATCGTAAGGTGACAAATCATACAAACAATACCTGGTTTACGGAGGACCTTAAACAATTGAGAACTTTAAAGAGGAAAGCTTTTTATAAATGGAAAAATATTAAAATAGAAAAGCACAAACTAATTTATTTGGGTGCTGCTATTACCTTCAAAAGGGCAGTTATTAATGCAAAGAAGCAATCCTATGAGGCATGTGTTCAAGAAGCTCAATATGACACCAAAGAAATCTTTACTATTTTAAGGGAACTGGAAAAGCCAGACGTTATCCATCAAGTAGAACCAGATCAAAATCAGGAGGGTTGTACACGTATACAACAAGCTATGATTGATAAGACTACGAAAATAAAAGAAGGCATTGACAAAAAACAGGAAAATAGGTCCTGTAGATCCTCCTGAATTTGCGCAAATCAACACTAGGTACCAAACAATACCAGAGTTTAGCTTCAAGAATATATCTGAGGATGAATTTAGGTTTATTCTCGCCAAATTGAAGCCGTCCACTTGCAAAGGCAACCAATTTCCAGCCACAGCCAATAAAGCGTGTTCGGAACTGCTCATTGGCTCTCTAACCAAGATTGTGAAAACATAATTCAAAGAGGGTGAAGTCCCTACTAGGCTGAAGGGTGCTTGGATTATCCCTCTTCTAAAAAACTTTAACCTAGACCCTGGAGAGGCAAAAAACGATCGACCAATTACTAAGTCCCATTAATCCTAAAAATTATGGATAGAGTAGCATATGAACAGCTGGCTGCCTATATCAAGGAATAACCAATTCTGAATAATGGCCATTCAGGCTTCCGTCCTGGTTACAGTACGGAGTCAGCCCTCCTGGAACTCAAATCAAATATGATGTCAAAAATCAATGACGGATCCACCATGGTATTGTTGTCCCTGGATCTTTCAGCGGCATTCGATTTGGTGGAACATCAGCTACTCCTGGAGAGGTTGGAGAATAGAGCGAATTTTAGTGACACTGCGAGAAACTGGATGCAGTCTTTTTTAGGTTCAGGGACAATGCGTGTAAGCAGCAAACAAGAGGACGCAGACCCAGTAGCAATGAGCTATGGTATACCGCAGGGAGCAGCACTGTTCCCAATCTTATATAACTTATTTACAGTTCCTTTTTTCCAATGCTTTAGAAAAAAAGAATTCGTTTTTTAATTATGCTGACGATTCTCAGTGCCTTATTACACTTTCAGGGAATTATGAGCAGGACGCCACCATGGTGGCAGAAACATATGATTTCAGTTGTGATTGGATGAATGCTAATGGCATGGCCCTCAATCATGGGGAAACGGGGAAAGAGAGCTTATGCTGGTCGGCTCTAAACCCAGACTCAGCAAACTGGCAGCAGAATACCAATCATTTCATATTGCAGACCATGACATTCAGGTTAAGGAAAAAATCAAATTTCTTGGAACTACAATCGATCAATCCCTGAGTATATCAGCTCATGTCAATAGCTTGGTGACATCATCAGCCTATTACATTAGGCTTCCTGTGCACATACGACCATTTCTGTCACAAGCTGGGTGTGAAACCATTGCTAGAGCCATTGTATTCGCAAAAATAGATTACTGCGGATCACTCCTTATTGGAGTAAATAAGGCTGAATTAAAAAACTTCAAGTAGTGCAGAATAGCGCAATAAGAGCCATTATGGGCCTACGTAAATATGCACGTGTGTCTGAGGTAAGAAGAAAGCTACACTGGTTGACAATTGAGGAAAGAGTGGAGTTTAGACTGCTCACCATTACGTACAAAGCACTCTCTGGTGACGCACCAGTTTACATTGTTAATGGACTAAGAATTAAGCAGGCATCGCGTTCACTTTGCTTTAATGGAGATAGGAACTTAGAGGTTCCTAAAACCTTGCTGCAATTAGTGAGAAAGGGTGCGTTCTGGTCGAGTGCCCCTATCAAATGGAATGGATTACCACTTCCTATAAGAAATTGCAGGACGATCAAGGAGTTTAAAAACAAACTCAGGACTCACCTTTTTAAATAAGTTGGGTCAAATCCCCAGTTTTTGGAAGTGCTTGGTTCATGATCTGCACCAGTTTGCCCCGGGCCAAATTGGTTGTGCATAATAAATAATCTAATAATAATAATAATAATTCCTGACAATTTTGTGTAAAACATCTTAAACCTGCGAAGGCGTTTTCTATGTCTGACACGTATACATTGAAAATTGCCGGTGCCAGACAACAGCCTTGCTTCAGGCCTATTGTTTTAATAATAGGGTCCATGAGATCCCCCTGGTTGTTCAGTCTGACTTGGAGGTTGGTATTTGTGTGGAGTGGCCGGATAGCTTCTCGTAAATCTTGAGGGCAGCCCCAAGCTTCCATTTCTTTCCACAAAATGGAGCGATTAACCGGTCAAATGCCTGTGCTAGGTCTATGGAGGCTAAGTAAATGAAATTTCCTTTGGTTGACGTGGCTCTTATCTTGAAGTAGTTGATTAAGAACAGGTTCAGGGATGTCCCTGTACCTTTGACAAATCCAGATTGCCACCTGTCAAAGTGATGCATTGCAACACTCCTCTCATGAAATTTTTAGTACCAGTGCTGCGAATATTTTACCCATCACGTCAAGAAGGGCAATAGGCTGGTAGTTCGCTGGTACCGGTCTATCAATTTTCTTGAAGATTGGCACTATAATCGATGTAAGCCAGGAGTGGGGGATCCTATTGCTGCGTTTGATATTTTCAAAGAGGTGGTACATCAGGTTAGCCCACAGTTCTGGGATTTCCTTCTGAGTTGCAGTCGATAGACCCTCTGGCCCTGCTGCTCTTGAGCTACTTGCCTTTTTAATTAGCTTCAATATTTCCTCCTCTTGTGTTTCAAAAGACCATGGTGCCTTCCTCTTGTTTCTTTCTGCCATCACTTCTGTTTCGGCTTGACTTTGAAAAAGTTAGCTAAAGTGTGTTAACCGTACGCTCAGGGCGATCGAATTTACCATTAATGCTTGCTGCAGGGCACTCAGTGCATTCAAAATCCTCCACATTTCTGCAGAGTTTTTGGAATTCACCAATTTAAGCATATGTTCTGCGTCTTGTTGTATTATTGTGGATTTGTGATTCTTCACCCAATTTTTGTAGTAGACCTCCCACGTTTGAGATGCTCCAGGGAGGTCTCAGCTTGCTGCCTTGTGTGCCTGTTTTCAAGCGTGTTAAGCTGTCTCTTTCGATTTTGCAGCTCGAAATCATACTTGTGGCGATTAAAAAAAACAAGGCTCCTGCTCGTGTTTTGCTGTTCATGGTAGATAACCATGTGTCTAGGATAGTCGAGGGAGTCCAACATAGAAGCTTCCTTAATCATAGTTGTTAATGAAACAATGTTTCCTCAGGACATTCTAATTCTGTTCCTACCAGCGTTGGTTGTCGTATGCTCTGTCCAGGTACGACGGACCAACTGGCTTCTGCCAAGAAGCAACATCCTCAGGATATTGTGATCGCTAGATACCATATGGATCAGTTCTAGACTAATAAGGTTCCCTCGGATGTTGTCCGAAAGAAATATGTAATCCAGGATCTACGAGTCCATTCCCCTTTTCCAGGTCAGTTTTGGTGGAATGTCCCCTTTTGCAGAACCATTGGTGATTTCAATGCTGCTTTCTTTCAGTTAAGGCCCCTTAAAACTGGTGCTTGAGCATGAGGCTCGTGATCTATTATCAGTATGCTGTTCGGGTTAACACAGTGAATATTCAGATCACCACACACTATGATGTGTAGGTTGGGCCAGGTAGCTCTGTTTTCATTTATCTCTCTCGTGACCCTTTGTACAAAGGCCTTCACATCCCGTGAGTTTGTATTCTAATACATGTTACAAATCAAAGCAATTCGCTCTGCCAGATTCTTGTGCGCATGCTCCCAAAGTACTGTTGACTGGATCAATGATGAGATGTTCTTTGTTGATAGAACTTCGAGGTTACTTGCCTCGTTAATGACCGTTAGCAGTCCTGCCAGGGAGCAGCCTGTCTGACCTTTTATTGCTGGATTTATGAGAACTTTGAAGCCCTCCAAGATTGGAGCCTCTATCAACCAAGTCTGCTAAAAGCAAATAACATCAAAGTCTCCAAATGTCAGTTTGCTGTTCCCAAATAGGTGTTTATGCCCCCTGGTGTTCCAGCTTCCAAACACAAAAAGGGGTAGCTCTTGTTCTCTCTTAGGATCGTGGTGTTATGTGTGCTGCACCAGGGCACCTTCTATCCATCCCCATCTGCCTGCTTCTTCGGCCGTGTGCTTGCTATACGTTAACTCTTTAGGATCCCACTTGGACTTTTTATTTTCTACTATGACATGTAGACGTGGAAACATGTTGTCCTCCACTGGGCTAGTAAAAGAAACTTTTTTATGAGCACTGGATCCTTGTCCATTTGTCACGTTAGAGTTAAAGTGAAATTTCTTTGCTGAATCTGTGTTCTTATGCCTCTGTTGTATCAGCTTTTTGTAACTGTTGATCTTCAGGTTGGTGGCTTTGACTACACAAGTACACTTCACCAATGCCTCCCTTCAAATCCTCCTATGCATTTTATGATCACATTTAATCATTTTCATAAATCAATCAGGCAGCTGTCAAATACAATGTATTTTGGTTCCTTTAATAGCTAATCGTCCAGAAGTATACAGGTTTGTGATTCCATGGTGGTGGATAAGTCCTGAACACTAGGAAGAGTGAAGTCCACTTCACGCGAACAATCGCCAATCAGTAGTGAAGATGATTTGGTTATTTCTATGTGTGATATTTGCAATTTGTCCACATGTATTGGGGGAACAGGGAACATTGTCTGTTTCTTCTGTTTCTTAGATAGCCTTTTTTTAGAGGGTGTGGATGGTGTGAGTGGTTCTGCAAGCAATTCTGAAACATCTTCTGTGTTGTCTGTTTCTTCTGGGTGACGTTGTGTGCTGTAACAATGGTCCATGGTAACTTTCCATGGGTAACTGCCGACATTCAATTCAAATGCGGGCGGCCACTGGACATCTGCATCATGGCACTGAATCTTGTGAGGACCATGCTGAGCCTCAAAATGTAGCTGCTCCAAAAGTGGCAAAATTTTGGCAAGCAACATCATTAGTTTGTGCAATTGCCTGAGTCTTTATGCTCCTCTTCTTCCTAGACATCTAATCAAAGAGAAAAAAACATGCTTGATTTATAACACACATAAAGAATATATGAATTACAACTTGAAAATGTAATATCAATGAAATAGCTGATAAACAACATATTTAAAATAAAATATCTTTCTGTTATGTACCCTTTGTTTCCGAATTATCCTTGAAACAGTCAAATTGGATTTGCTGCACACCAGACCAAGCTGAAAAACAGCATTTCGAAATTGTATGAACCTTGAAATGTGCTCTTCCATTTAAAGAATCAAATATACATATATAACAAAATGTCACTATAGAAACCATTAAAACATATTAAATACCCACCAACTACAGACCCATCACCACAGTCCCATTCCTACTAAAAATCCTGGACAGAGTTGCCTACCTCCAAATTCAGGAATATCTGGAATTCAACCAACTGCTAGGAATACGTCAATCTGGCTTCAGACCTCAACATGGCACAGAAACTGCCCTTGTTGACCTCAAAAGTCAGCCTTCGACCTGGTCGATCACAAAATCCTCTGCATCCACCTAGCCACCGCAGCTCACTTCTCCTCCTCTGCCGTCACATGGGTACAATCCTTTTTGGCGAACAGAACCATGCAGGTTTTCTCTACAACAGCTGCAGCAGACCCCATCTGTATCACATGCGGGGTCCCACAATGCTCCTGTGTCTCCCTCACTTTGTATAACATATTTACAAAGCCACTATTTGACCAACTGGACCTTCTGGGTGTCACCTACACAAATTATGCAGATGACACCCAGATACTCCTCACCATCACAGGCAACTACCATGCAGACGTCACCCGGATTAATGAAATCCTCTCCATCATTCAGGCGTGGGTGGCTTCTCATGGCCTTTGCCTGAATGATGAGAAGACGGAGCTTCTCCTTGTCGGCTCTCCCAGTAACCTGTCTAAACTTAATCCTAAGTACAACAATATCATTATCGATGATCACGCCATCCCTATTGCTAAAAGCGTGAAAACTCTCGGCTTTTACCTTGATGCCAACTCTAAACTCACCAAACAAACTAACATGATCGCCTCAGCCTCCGCCTACACCGGCAAGCTAATTAGGGCCAGTAGACCCTTCCTATCATCTAATAGTTGCCTCACTCTTGCTAGAGCCCTCATACAGTCCAAGCTGGACTATTGCAATAGCCTGTACTGAGGTGCTAACCAATCTATAATTAACAAATTACAGGCACTTCAAAACACAGCGCAGCACTTAACATCCCCAGGCGAGAGCACATATCCACTGCTAGGAAATCGTGCAAATGGCTCTCCATACGATAAAAAATGTATGTGAAAACCATTTGTCTCACATACAAGGCATTGAACCACCTAGCCCCACCATATCTCACTAATAGATTTACCATGAAACCCGCTACCAGAACCACTAGATCCTCCAACACTTTATGCTTGACAGTGCCTAGATTCTCCTTAAAAAGAGCTGGAGGTGCCAGTTTCACAGTACTTGCCTCCCAACTCTGGAACATCTTACCACTCAACATTAAAACTATTGAGTCCTTCCAGATCTTCAGGAAACATGTTATCGGTTGGCTCTTGAACAAAGAGTAACACATACCCCACCCCCCACATATGTGTGTACACCTCCTTCTGCTTAACTATGTTTGTAAACTCTGTAAATTGTTGTACATTGAAATTGTATACATCACACTATGTAACCGTCTTCTACCTCTGGGTTTGGAGCGCTATACAAATAAATAAAACAAACACACAAACAAATATTAAAATCACAGATAAAATGGATGATACTGGTATTTTACAATATCTTATGTGTACCTCTTGTCCATGTGTCTCTTCAATTTTGACTGCTTCAGTAGTACAGTTCTTGTACATAACAAATTCAAAGAACATTCATTACATTGGTAAACAATTTAATGTTAACATCTTTGATCTTACAAAGTACATCTTGAGAAAGTATATTTAATGATTATCAACCTTACAATATAAGTTAAACTTTGTAAAAAGATACAGCTTATCGTCTGATTAAAACTTATAAATTAGTAGTGACATAAAGTCGACACTGTGTACCTGTAACATTTTAAAAAGACATACTTGAAAACTGTACTTGATAACCTTCAGAGATGTCACAGGGAATTAGTGCTAGAATATCCTGTAAAAAATATTGATTCAATTGCGGCCCCTTTAATGCATTGTAATGTTATTTTGTTTCAATTATTCCTTTTTGCGCTAAGCAGCTGAAATTTATAAACACAAACATGCACCATTCATATAGTGAAAGGGTCTATGTAATCCAGTGTCAAACTACATTTTTCCGAAGGTTTACTTTCATTGTTGCATGTTTTTCTGCGATAAATGCATGAAGGTTGTTGATCTAATGCTTTGCAATTTGCTGACAGTATTGCAAATTATCAAAAAACAAAGTTATCTTAAATATAAAAAAGGTACTGTTAATCAATAACTATTGGTATAAATCAATTAATTATCACTTCTCATACCTCATCCTCCAGACCGGTTGCAGTAGGAGAATAGTATGTTGTTGAAGTTCCAAGCTTCATCTTTAGTAATTGTAATAATAAAGATGTTACATCAAAATAAAAATTACCTGTTAAAGATTGACAAAGAAGCCTACATTCCAGTTTGTATCAAAAGCTAATATTATATTTAACAATAATCAATATATTTTAAGTTGAACATGAACAAATACAAATTTTGTATAGTCTCATCTGAAGGAATATTCTAAAAAAATTACTTGAAAGATGAGCGAGGTTGCTGTTGACTCCATAATAGCGGTTGATGTAGCTTCACGGTCCTTTAATGATGTGTATATTCATACCATTGTTCAATAGAAAATGGACACTAGTATTATAATTTAGACCACATCAAAAATTATTAAAAAAGGTTTGTGTGCAAGTTGCTTGGCCTCACCTTTAGGATGTTGGACATGTCAGTTCTTTCTTCCATGGTAACGGTCTGTACTTCCATCAGTGTGGTCTAGGTAAAGACACATGTGGTAATATTTTTTAAAAATACCTATTTTTTAAGGACACAATGTGAGTATGTGTTTGGAAAGGTTCCCATGGCACTGAGCTATTCGAGTACTCTAAAGTAGGGATACACACAGTGATCTAAAGTTCAAAATGTACGAAACCGTAGTACATAGTGTCACAAAGGAAACTTGTGTCGTAAAATATTAATGGAAATATTCCCCAAAAACTGAAAAACATTCATTATGTTACCTGTTAACAGACTATTTCAATAAATTGAGTGGTCATTTATAAGACATTTACACAGGCACATTTTGAAAATAGTAAAATACATTTAAAAATTCAGCGTGCCCTACTCACCTGGCTCAGCGTGTGCTGAAATTCAGTTGTAACTTCACTGGGAAGTAATTTGCGAAGGAGTCTCAGGTGACGCTTTTGTTTGTTCATACATATCTTCTGAGAACTGCATGCTGCAGACACGTCATTGATTGCCCCTCACATCATCCAAGATATCCTTGGCTCTGTTTTCAATTTCGTGCACTGGAAATCCACAGCTGAAGAGCCATTTTCTTATAAAATTGAAATCCTTTGGAAGTACATGTGGGAGTGTACTCTGGCTTTTAGCATGGCTGTTATTAGTGCAACCCAAAACGATACAAGAAAGCATTGTTGGATTGTCCCTATCATCTGTTAAATAAATATAAATAAATATTACTATTAAAAAAGTATCACAGTGAGTAAATCAAACATCATATTCCTTTGATAATTAAAAAAAATGCACTTTGTAGAAAATGGCACCTAAAGCAAATATGCATTGAAAACATGCACTGGAAAAGATTACATTTGGAAACAATACTCTGTAGTGTTATGTGCTAATTACAGAGATAGAAGTGCACAGGACGGTTGATAATGGTGGAGAGTTTTTGAATCAAATAAAATGAGAATAGGGTGTACATTTAGGATAAAGCAATAGAAAGTGGCCTATCAGAGAACGTTGACACTACAGAAAACAATAGTAAAAGTTGACTAACCATTAGATGAGCCAACTCAGCAAGCAAGTTAAAAAGTGGGGAGCTGGTGATATCCGTTGTCGATCGCACAGATGTGTTCTAGTTTACTCCCACAGTGTTTATAAAGGATCACAGAAGTGGGAGTGTATGTGAACGTCCGACATGTTCGTTCACACCCACCAGGCCTCAATGACAATGTTTGACCTCCTCAAACCCGCCAGTGCAGCCCCCTTGCAAGCGCACAGCCACAGGTGCAAAATGTCATTCATAGTGGAGGGGATGGATGTGAATGAGGCACACGCAATAGGGCCGGAACACAGTCAAAGGACACAGACATATGTTGATTGCAGGGACAGGGTCTTCAAAGGGGAGTCTGGCGACACCGGGTCTGGGTTGCTCAATTGGATAAGGGAGCCCATGCGAAAGAACCCTATGTGCTGCACATGGTATTCAGCACCTTGATTGAGCGTTCCCATTCTCCCAGCCCCCTTGCGAGCGCATGCCCACAGGTGCAAACTGTCATTGATAGCGAGGGGGATGGATGTGGAGGTGGTGATCACAATAGACCCGGAACACAGTCAAAGGACACAAGCATATGGTTGATTGCAGTTACAGTGTCTTCAAAAGGGAGTCTGGAGACACTAGGTCTGGGGTGACCATGTGGTTAAGAGTGCCCATGCAAAAGAACCCTTTGTGGTGTACATGGAATTCAGGACCTTGTGCTTTCCCATCCTCCCAGTGCCCTTGTACACGGACGCCCACAGGTGCAAACAGCCATTGATAGCTGAGAGGGCATGGATGTGGATGAGGGGAGCCCGATAGGGCAGTAAACTTGTTAAAGTACTCCAATCCTTACGATATTCTTAAATGTCTGGATGTGCTGTGGACATACAAAAAATGTCTAAGAACTGTTCAGATTAACTCTATTAAGATTAACATAATTTTTATACTTTAGTTTGGTAAAGTGGGTGGCAATGACACTACTAATTATACTGCTGTGGCCGAGGTACTGTCTGTATAAATCCACGCTATTGTCCATGGTCACTGGGGAATTCATCACGAATGGATTGAACCACAGAGGCAGGTATTACTCATTGAATGCGAAATCCCAGTCTTCCATGAATCCACCATCTAAAGGCACAACATGCCACAAGTCTGTAGCACCTGTGTAAAAGAAAAAGAAATAGTTCACTTGAATGAACACAATAATTGCATTTTTTTGTTCGCACAACCTTGTAAAATGAAAAGCATTGTTATGCTTTAAAAAGTACCTTTTCGTACAAAATACTGACAGTACTTGCGATTTCAAGTAGGGATCAATTACAAATGTGAATGTGCATTCCAGCAAAAACAGTTTGGGGGCTACTTCTAAGTGAAAGAAACTTAATTGTTCGGATGATACATCTAAAGATAAACACTTTAGTTTCAAATTAGAATAAGTAATTTGTTCAATTTACAGAAAAATTCTTTCGTCAGTGATCTATTTAAGTTATATTGATGTAGGGGAACAACATATTATGTTAGCCGTCTCAGTCGTCAAACACACAACATACATAGAGTGAACGTTACTTGGATTACGAGGGCGAACTGTAGCTCAAAGTTCATGCATAAGGACCACCATCATTCGCAACATGGATCTTGGAAGGCAGGCGGCCCTGAAGTAATGCAGCTCAGCAAAGCATAGCGGTGGTGTGTCTTCTTCAGCAATGTCGGCCAAGCAGCCAGAGATTTCTCTGCAACAGAGGTTCTCCACCAGAGTAGGCATAAACTCACAATGATGGCAGGTACTCCAGGTGGAGACGTGTTCCATGCTACTGGGTTCAGGCTCCCGTCACTGATCCCCCTGACTTTCTTCTGATTCCACATTGTCTTGATTTTCTTCTCTTTCAAGGATTTCCTCTTATAAATATTCGGGCTTGTACAGGTAGGGCTGAATTGTTGCCATAGTTCCTAAATAGTGAAGAAGCACAGAATCAACAATGAGGTAAATAAACATTTATTTGTATACACTAAAGAAAATAGGTTTTCCATTAGCATGAAATGTTAAAGAAAGACAAGTGAAAAAACAGCCATGTTACAAAAACACATCATGAAAAGACAACATTAATAGGCTCAATCTTTAAAAGTTTGAAAAGGCACATGTTTAAATATGGTTTGATAAAGACATTTGTCCATAATATAAGAAATGAAACATGACTACTGAGTTAATTCATTTTAGGCAGCATACGTTCTCATAAGTACTTAGCAAATAGCTGAACAGAGCAGAAACAAGTCAGGGAATCTCAAAATGAAATACACTGACACGAAGGAAAAAGAAACTCCAACGTTGTCTGATCAGAAAGGGTTTGTTTACACTTGTCGAGGAACGAATAGTCTTGGCATTTCCATGGAGACACGTCACTAGATTGCGCACAGAGGATGTTGACATGAGGCGTGCATTGGGGTTGTGAAATGGGGCGTGACGTCTATTGATGTCAGCCTTTAGGAGCGGGTGATCTGAATTATTGCTGCAAGGGCACTTGAATTTAGGGCGATGGATCAACAGATATGATTAGCACAAGATGGCAGTACCCATCCCGTCATTTTCGCATTTCTTGAAAGTGAGAAAAACATGGGTAAATTGCATTGGAATTTTATTTAAGAACTGTCAATGTATGATCTAAAATACATGCTCGATCGATTGGGCAATAACATTTCTGACCAAACTACCCCTTTAATGAAGGTATTGCTCTACCTATGTGCCTTTTCATCTTCTGATTGTGTGGTTGTATTGCAAGGTCTTAACCAACTCCCTTCAACAAGGTGGAAACCATTCATCAATGTTTTTATTTTTTCATTTGATTTTTTTTGGGACAT
Source organism: Ambystoma mexicanum (assembly GCF_040938575.1). NCBI lineage: Eukaryota > Metazoa > Chordata > Amphibia > Caudata > Ambystomatidae > Ambystoma > Ambystoma mexicanum. The sequence continues at coordinate 465,810,242 of NC_090939.1, read as the reverse complement.
TTATATGGCCCCTCTACATAAGTGTTTCCAGGCGCCACACGACAAGAAGGGAGGAGGCGGGCGCATGGGATATCATAAGAAAACAGCAACAAGAAAAAAGAGATGGTTATATTGGCCTTGTGACAATCCTAACGTGCAAATCTTTGAGGAGCTAAGTGCAAGGGGGAGGGTGTAGAGCGAGAAGTGCAATAGTGCTCCCCAGTGCTTTAAAGGCCAAGGCAGCAAGTGCCAGGAGGAAGAGGGTCAGAGGGGAGGAAAAGTGCACTGGGCAGGTGGACGGGTAGGGATAGTCTGGGAAAGGGTGCCCAAGGGCAAGTGCTGGTGAAGGATGCTGGGAGGGAGGGACTGGGAGTGGAGTAGTCTGGTCCCTGTATCGCTCAGAAAGTATAAGGCCCCAGTCACAGTGGCAGGTGGAGAGCTTAGCAAGGGAGGGGGAGATGGAAGGCAGAGGAGAAAAGGATGGTCTTGAGAAGTTTCTGGAACTTAAGAAGATCCGGCTCAAGTCTGATGGGGAGAGGAAGGCTGTTCCTGAGGGAGGCGCGAGCCGAGGAGATGGGTCTACCTCCCACTATCTTCTTGGAGAAACGTTTGACGTGCAGAGAGTTGGAGCCAGAGGACCGAAGAATTCTGGCAGGGTGGTATTTAGGGATGGAAAGCTGGATTTAGAGAGGTTCCATGCCCCAGACAGCCTTGTGGATGATGCAAAAGGTTTTGAATTTGATCCTTGCAGTCACCAGAAGCCAATGGAGGGACATTAGGGCTGGAGAGATGCAGTCCCTGAGCTTGAGGCCAAGGATACGTCTTGTAGCCCCATTCTGGATTAGTTGGAGAGGGCAAAGGAATGAAATAGGAAGGCTGAGGCAGAGGCTTTTGCAGTAGTCAACCTTAGAGAGAACCAGGGCTCTGGAGACATTGAGCTTCTGGGAGAAGTTGAGAAAAGGTAGAATGCCCGTAAGGAGATAGAAATGAAAGTTGGATTTCTTGGCAAGGTCCATGATGTGTGGAGAGAAGGAGAGAGAGGAGTCAAAGATGATCCCAATGTGTTTTGCCTTACAAGTGGGTGAAGGGAGGGAACCCAAGGAGTCACTTCTTTAAATAAAGTATCAGTGTAGATGCTCAACACCACTCCCCTTTGTTGTACAGGTTACATAATTACCTCTTTTAAGCAACACATTATGTAACTTTGTGTCAAATCTTTAAACACATGTCTGTGCAAAACCTGAAAATGTTTTTTTGTGCAGTGCTTTAATACCACCCTGACTTCCTGTTTTGCCACTTACTTTGGGATGTAAACAGCTGGCTTAAATCAAACAACTGAACAATACATTATTCTTTGTATTCTTTACTCAGCTGATTACCTCTCCCAAGGAAGAGAACAATATGTATGTGCAGCAGCGGGACGAGTACTTGGAGACCATCTGTGAGATGGCTGTGCGGAAAATCTCAATCATCACCATCTTCGGCACGATGACCAACAGCACCATGAAAATAGACCACTTCCAGCTAGGTACTTATTTTATTGGTATTGCTTGCGCAAATGTGACAAAAATCAAGTACAATTTCAAACATATTACTGGACTTCACACTTGGTATCTTGCACTCAATAATGATACACATATTTATAAATGATCCAATATACATATTTGCATACAAATCCTGTTACTTGTTCTTCCCCCACACACCTAAAAACTACAAAACTCTTCGTTGTTCTGTTTTTACTCTACTTTAGGGAAGAATTAGATAGATCTGCATCCAGTTGTCTTAGGCTGAAAATATACGTGGCTCTGACACACGGAACAGAGAGGATTTAGCTAAATAACATATACAAATAAATCACAGCAGTCCCTCGCATGGTGCTGATGAACACCATTAGAACAGCATGCAAGTATACTCAGGCTCTTGGTAACGTTGGCTGTGCCATTTGCAGATATTTTCAAGGACGGCTTGACATCCTTGATTGACAAGGCAGCAGCCAAGCAAAAAAAGTTAGTATGTCACATCTGTCATGCAATCTCAGTTTGGTTCAGTTTCCATGCAAGAAAGTATTTTGCACTTCAGAGACAATGGGCCTGATTTACAAAAAACCATGTAAATTAGGCCCAATGTCTGCATTCCCCAGATACAAATGCGCACATTTTATTAGCAAAAGAGTTGCAATAAAACCATATGTGTTTGAGTGGTGCAAATGCAGCAGTCTTCAGTGTAATGTGTGTCCATGCATTTGCAACAGTCAACAAAAAACTACAAAAAGCTGATATAAAAATATGGCCTCATAAAAAAGGAGACTGAATAAAATGTTAAATACAATTTTGGTGGATGGGAGGATTTAAGGGGGTGAAAAACCACACCCAATTTTGGAGATTTGAAAGTGAGAGTACTTTTTTGTATTTGATCATTTTGTAATCTTCATTTTTGTAATTTCTGTGTAATTGGTTAGTAAATTGAAGATAACAAAAAAACAGGTAGAACAAAAAAATAGAACAAAAAAAAATAATAAACAAATGGAGAGGTGAAAACATTGACATACAGAAATGGTTGGTACGCTGAATGTTCCAGGGGTTGCAAGGCTGGGGAGAATGAAAGTGGTGGAAGTTCCCCGTGGACAAATTGGGGTGAAATTACATACTAAGCTGTTTCAGGGGGTTGCTCCAGGTGGGGAGATCATTGGTAACATGGTATAGAGGAGATATAGGTCCCATCGGTCTTGAGGAGGATTAAAAAAACTCAGCTTTAGACATTTCAAAATGCTAACATAAGTAGCACAGATTTTTGTTGTGTTAATCTTTTTGAAATGTGTATTGTATTGGCTACTAAATTGAAGACAACACTAATACAGGTCAAAATATTGAGCAGAAAAATGTAGACTAAATATAAATGTAGGCTGCAATTGGGGGCGTGGCTTGGACGGCCATGCTGTAGGGGGTGAAGCTCAGGAGCTCCTGCGACATCCAAGAGCAGATCCGTCCAAGCTGGCATAATCCACCAAAAATTTGGGCAAAAGCCAGATCCAGATATCGGAACACCCAGGGAACAACCTGGAGGACTGCTGAGGCAAATCGGAGGAGGGACTGTGAAGGAAACGCAGTTGCAGACTCCGCCGCCGATTCCAAGATGGCGGGTGTGAGATGAGGAGCTGTGGGCTGTCGTGTGGCAGGGGCAGGACAGACTTGCGCTAGCGAGTTCGAGTGATGCAGCCCTCTGGGGAACGGTGCGGAGGGTGCGATCCCGCCATCAACGAAGGCCTGCACCGTAGATGAGGTGCAAGACGGGGAGAAGGTGAATCCTGGATGAGACTCCAGACCTCTGACTGGAGCACACTGCACCCCAGCAGTGATCCAGCTTGGAGGACTCCTGGTGGGGGTGTGCGGCAGAAAGCAGATACCCATGCCCACCCCCTCCCTCTGGTGTGCGGGTCCCGATCGGGTTCCGAAGATGTAGGAGCGGCACTGCTGAGGCGGGCCGCGAGGAGACTTCATTGTGTGAGGGACCCTGGACGAGTCTGCCGGTGCTGGGACAGGGCGAGCGGACAGCAAGAGATCGGTGGTGTACCAGGGGAAGGGGAGCCAGCAGTGAGACCACGGCCCACAGTACCCCCGCGAGGGGCCAAATCCTGGGAATCGAGTGGACTAGCATAATGCTGACGAGTACAGGCGGCCCACAATGACCCCTCTGGTAAGGATCAATTTCAAGATGCTCCACCATAGGTGGAACTTCATCAAATAAAAGAGAGAAGCGGCAAAGGTGGGGTGACAAGTTGCACCCCACGCTAGGTGACACGGCAGGAGGCCCGGACAAGGAAAGGGCATACCCAGGAATTGGGGGCTAAATCAGGCAACACACACAGGGCCCCCCAGATCCGGGGCAGGAAGATCTGGTTCCCGGTCAATAGGGACACATGACGCCAGCCCCAGAGGTCCTGCCCTGCGATATTTAATTTTTGGAACACTGTAAAGATGAGAGCAGAGGCAGGCGGTATCCAGATGCAGGCCTGGACGCCAGAGTCTTACCTCCTGGGACTGTTCCTGGGGGGCTGCAAACAGCAGACACATGTGGCGAAATTGAAGGACTTAATGTGTGTCCTGGCCAAATGTCGCATAGCAATGATGTGGAACTCGAGCAAAGGGTCATCGGTGGAAATGTGGTGGGCAGACCTGAGAAAATGGACAATAGAGGAAACAGTAGTGTGGACCACGGTGGCGCAGAGCGGTTGCGGGAAAGTGGGACTAAACTATTTGCATGGAAGTCTCTTATCCAGGACCTGTTCCGCACTACAGACGGGCAGGATTGAACCCCCGGTGACAGGCGCAGCGAAAGAACTTGCTGGGGGATATGGGCCGCAAGAAGCCCAGTGGAGAAGTCAGAGGGGATTATGCAGTAAATACTGTGGACAGACAAGCTGAGAGGAGTGCCACCGCACCAAGGAGGCAGATGATAGAGTGTGGACTTCAACACATAGTGCCCGTTGTTGTTCGTTTGTTATGTGTTATTAATAAAAACTATTTAAAAAAAATGTAGGCTGCAATTTGGGGTAGGTGTGCATAACAGTTGGTTCAGGATATGGTGAGTGGTCTCCACCCACCCCTATCACGAGGATTGAAGGCACGGGAAAGTGATGAATGTGATATGGTTCTTACAGGTAGAAATGTTGGTTTACAATACACATGCAAAGTGCTTAGGAGTTTGGAATAAGTTCACAACGGGCACACGTAATAGGAAATGGGCCGGTGAGAGGGGTTATTTTTTTATTTTGAGAGGAGCAGAAAATGATACGGTTTCGAAAATTTAAAAATGTAAAAAGATGGTAGGATATATTTTTGTAGGTGTTAATTTATTGTTTGTTTTAGGAGTCTTTATTTTTTAAAAGAACCCTGGCCATGGCCTCATACATATGTGTAGGTGATGCATCAGTAGTAAGTAACACGCTTCCATGTTCCTGCTTGTCAGAGCCCTGCAGCCAATATAAACATAGAAGCACAATGCCCTCCAGAAACTATTGTGATGTATCATCATTATTATGGTCTCTGTGATATATATATATATATATATATATATATATATATATATATATAGAGCCTGACATGTTTAGATGCAGATGCTTTCTAGCCCTAGAGGACAGAACTAAAGAGTACATTGCAGCCAAGTGGATGAGATGAGCAAGGGTTAGCAGGCGGGCCCGAGATAGGTACCGTCAGGTGTATGTGAGTAATCTAATGTAGCCCATATGCCTCCGGTAAAAGTCAGGCGGTGCACACAGAGGAACTGGTTTATACATGGAAGAGGGGGAATGGTAAGCAGTTAGTGAAAATGGTGACTAAGTTATGGGATGACATATTTCCAGACCACAATTCCAAGCCGATGCAAGGTTTGTGCCCCACAACAGCATTCCTCGGTCACTGGAACTCAGCGACAAATACTCACTTGCAGGCTTAATTAAATATAATATTCGGTGAAAAATGTAATGTTAATCAATAAGTTTAAACAGTTCAATGCAAAAAACACTTGAAATTCAGCGAAAAACATCAGTTTAGGTGACGTTAAAGTGCTGGTTTAATGCAAAAAAAATCCTCAAATTTGTCGGGTGTTGCAAGTTACACCACCTTAGTTCAGAGCTGCCCACGCCCCCCCCCCCCCCCCCCATTGCAGAACCCTTTAGGAAACGGATGTTATCACATTTGAAATAAGGCAGGATGTTACTTATGCCATCATCAATGACATGACTGGAAACTAGAGCCCAATGGTTGACATCACAGATGGCTTGACTGCTTCCACCATATACCACATCACTTATGACATCCGCAATGGCATCATTGGAAAGTGCATGTTGCTGTGAAAAATCCACCTATTGTATGTCAACACATAAGAGAAACATTCTACAGCTAACTATGTCTTGTATGCCAACATATAGATGTATATTGTGTCAGTGTCTCATGCACACTTAATACAATGCAAAACATGTATTTTCCCTATTTTCCCTGCCTCTAACAATAAAGAGATGCTTTTGAAAATGTACTTCAAGGACCAGATGTACTGTAAAAAGTGCACACGTTTAGGTCCAACCTCCTCCCCTTTGTACTAACATCCTATGAATCATATACATGCAGTTATACTTCCTCAAGATTGACCTTGACTGCTAATTTTGCCTAAGCATTACTATTTCACATAGCACAGGATACTATGTTCTGGCTGTGAAATGAAATAGAAATGGATTTGGAAACGGTTGCCTCAAATCCTTCTATCCTGCCTGCTGCAAAGTCAACCTACACAGATGTTCCCTTCACTTTTTCATCGTGCTTTGAAAGAGTGTGGTGTGATCGTCTTGTCCTGTGCATGCGTTCTACATATTAATACTTTTCAAATAGTTTGAATTCTTAACTAACTTTACATGGCTTTCAGGTAAAATGTATAATTTTAAGGACAGAGGTTAACATCAAATTTGTTAAGTGATATTTATTTTATTTGGAGTTGCTCGTCTGTTGCGAGCTGGCCCAGGCCTGGCAGAATCTGAGAGACACACAACACACTTGACTTGCTCTACTTCAGGGTTTTTTACAGGGTAGTAGTGTTTTTTATTTAAACGTTGTATTGCTCTTGTTTTCAGATGCAATCTGCACTACCAGTGATGGCATTGATGATGCCACATGTGATCTGTGACATCATCTGTGATGTCATCAGTGTGCTCTAGTTTCCAGTGATGTCATCAATGTTGGCATAAGTGACGTAGTATGTGATGGCATCAGTGAAGTCACTGGCGTGCTCATGGGCTGCACCGGGAGGGGGTTCAGAATTAAGGCGACATAGTTATCAGTACCTGTTGAATTCCAGGTTTTTTGTGTTAAACCAGCACTTTAATGTCCCTTAAAAAATGCCTTTTCACTGAATTTCTGTGTTTTTTTGCTTTATCTCCCACCACCCCTCTTCTCTCTGTTATCATCAGTAAGACATCTGCGATGTGACCACTGCAATCTACACAAAAGGGGGCTTAAAGTTAATCATACTAAACTTACCTGAAGTATTGAACATCTAGGGTTTTCTGACAGCCAGGTTCACTTGCAAGAGAAAAAACTACAGGGCGTGTTCTAATAAAACAGGCACACAGAGGGACAAAAGGAGGAGCTCCTGGCACTGCAAGTTTGCGATAATAGAGACAACCACCACAGACCTAGGCTAGTAACAATACCTGCTCCATTACATTTTGAAACGGACAATAACTGCATGTACGTACGTATCGTCCCTACGTGCCATCGGGAGGATAGCTCAGGGGCAACATGCTCGCCTTAGAAGCAAAAGGATGCGGAGCAACACAGCCTGGGGCCGCACTTAGAAACCTCTGGGTATTAAGCGCGTTATAAATAACCGAGTATATATATTATACGTGCAAGAGGAAGAAGTACAGAGATTTTGCCATAGCCTAGCCTCACAGGTGGCTGCAAGACAGAGATCTTACCACCACCAAGTACTCTGATGTGTGTATTGGGTACAGTAATACGGTAATACAACCAGGTTCCTGTAAAGAATGCCATACTTCTTCCGAAGGGTCACAACACTGTGCACTGCTTAGGGAAACACATCTAGTCAACACCTTACCTCAAAGATAACTTCCCAAAATCAAAACCCACTTGCTTGCTTAGTGATAGTGTACGTAGACATCTGCAACCACCTCTTTCATCATTTTCCAGTCGCCAACAGCACATGCATGGGAAAAGAAAAATCAGTAGTATCGACAAGATAAACCAGCATGTCCCTAGACAGTACATGCCCATACTGTCATGCCCACATTTATGTCAGCATGCCACTGTAAAGTGCATAGACAAAGGAACACACACGGTTTGTTTTGCACATAAGGCCAGTCATGCCATTTCAAGTAAATATGTCCATGGTGGTTGCACCAATAAGTACCAGTATCCCTGTGGAAGAATACCATCATGGCTGCTTTGTCCATGTAGTCAGTAAGGCCACGGTATACAAACATGTCTGTGCTGGCTGTGCCATTAAGTGCCAGTACTTTCAGGTAATAGCACATGCATGTCTCCCACCTTCACCTGTAACTATCAGGTGCTCTGGGCATGTATGCACTCAACGTGTTCCCTTCTCCAGCCTGCTCAAAATTCTGGGCTCTAACAGAATACTCACCTTGATGTTTGGTGTTCCGGCTGGCTCCCGTGGCACTCTCCTTTAGCCAATAATGTTTTCCAAACCCGTGGGATCAGGAGAATTGGGTTATTTGTTTGCAGGCCAAGCAGAGTCAGCCAATCAACGTAGCAAAATGCATTTTGCTCGTGGGGTTTTCTGAGCTGTATAAAAGGACCAGAAGAACACTTTCACTTTACAGGCAAGGCCATAAATTGTGTTTAGGAGAAGTTCGGTAAATTTGGGGGGACTTTTGCGATCTTCTTGACAGAGCATTAGATTTGAGTCTTTTGTTTGATGTATGCCCCTTCTGCCCGGTTGTGTGTTTTATCCAACCCCTTCGTCATCTATTCTTTTTATCCTTACTTTCTGTCACCCCAAAATGTTTTGCCCGTCCCTTCCCCTGTTCCTTTTTTTCTTCGGGTCACCCGAAAAAGGATTTAAAAAAGGGAAAGGGAAAGAAAGCTACTTTCCCTTATGAATTCCTAACCACATCGTTTGTGTGTTTGTTCTACTTAACCATGCGTACCTTCTTCTATTGTATTCGCTTACCTTGACGTGTTTTCCCTTATCTTGCCATTAACACAAAAAATTAAACAATATAAGCACTCCCCCTTTGTATTACCATTTGTTTGCTAAGCATAGAAATCTTTCTTATTTCTTTGTGAACCATAAATTCCTTCCTGTTTTAATCTCCTTCCTTTGTGTCTCTAAGAACCCTGTGTTAATCCTTTAATTTGCCCTCGTCTGTTGCCTGTCTTTTTTGTTATGGTCACGTGTTTTAGTCCTTCCTAAGAAGGGAATTAAAATCATGAAGAGCGTAAGCATTTGGAGGATGAAGGGAAAGTTGACTTCTTGAGAGATGAGAACATTGACCAGGTGGCAGTCACAGAAGGCAATGGTCAGACAGGTGTGGATGTAGGCCTTGTATGTGGAAGATGCCCAAAGACAGAGCATGTGTTGTCTGAGGTGGGAGAGTCATTGGGGGCAGCTCGGGAAGAAGGGTTGAGGCAGTGACGAAGGGTTTGCCACAATGCGAGGAGATGGAGCAGGAGGAGGCAGGGCTAACAGAGAGTTTGTCACTGTCACAGGAAAAGGCAGAGGAAGGGTAGGACGAGGTGAGGGGGGCAGGGCTGGTGCAAGGATGCCTTATGCCAGAGGTTTTAAATTAAATGGGGGGGGGGGGACTGTCATGCAATGCTTGACTTAATAAAGAAGAACACTATTGGAGCTGCAGATCCACTAAAGACATTGCTGGACAATGCTTTACCCAACAATGGAGTTGGAAAGGAGATGGAGGTAATGCAGGGAGAGGGTTCAGCAGCTGTGTTGGGCTGCCCGAAGCCAGATGAGGAGAGGGTGCAGGTGGTGGTGTGGGAGGAAACGGAAGAGCAAGGTATGGAGGAGACAAAATGAGTCACCAAGCGGATGTTTCAGGAGGAAGAGGCACTTTTTCTTCCGCCCTCTGAGCCTGCCTCAGCATTTTAGCGCGCCCCCTTACATATTGTGTCAGTGTCACCATCGACCAGCAAGATCTTGATCCCATTGCCAGCATCACCAACACAGCAGCTTGTCGTTGTCCGTAACCACTATTTGGGCAAGCATAGAGGACTAAATAATGCATCATTCTCGCATGGTTTGCAGATTTTAAAAAAATCAAAACAAGTTGAAACAGTACTTAGTTGTGGTGAAACTAGCTAGTCTAGACCAGAATTTACTTAATGGATCAGACACTGGCCCACAAATCCAATTATGTTCCACCTATTCTTACTGTACATAATGGGCCCCTTTCATTATTTAAGCTTTTGTCACAGATGGAATGAAGGACTGTGCCTAACTGACCTGATGAAGAGGTATGGAAAACACATCAAGCCACCCCTGAAATCTCTGAATGCACAACCAACTGCCTATCTGTGACCCGACAGAGGATGACTCTACGCTGCCTCATGCTCAACTCCCCAAAGATGGAAGTCATCTTTCTCTCTGCCTCCAGCGACAACAATGTTGTGGGAGAGAGCGTGAGGGAGATGACAGAGGGCATTTCCACAATCACTGAGGCAATGCAAGCCAGCATGCTCCTGACCCTGCAGCACATCTGGGGGCCAGAGTCGGGCCGGTCCACCTCATTGACCCCCAGAGAGGGATCTGCACCTGGCAGCCCACGGTGCCGATCCATGCGCAACGTGGCCCACCCACAGCCAGACCTGCCTGGCAAGTGCAAGAGGCTCAGGAAACAAATGACACAGTGCATTGCACTTCTTCTCACCAGGCATGTGAGGGAGGGTGTGTTGGGAATGGGCATTGGGGAGTGGGGAGGTGGGTGGAGAGGGTGTATTGGAGAAGGGTGTTGGGGAGGAGGGAAGTGGGTAGGAAGGGTGTTTTTGGGATGGGTGATGGGGATGGGGAGGTGGGTGGGCAGGTAATGTTGTGGAAGGTGTTTGGAAGGGGGAAGGTGGATGACCATCCTCATTGTATGATTGTGATTTATTCTCTACATTACTCCATGCAAAGGTGAGCGGCATGTGATTATCGATGTGATCAGAAATAATTGTCTATTAGTTCTTGCTGCACAAAGCGCCCATCATTTTCATCCGCCCACTCACTGTGTGGCAGCACTGCACCTGCAGATATGGAGTCATTGTCTTCTGAGGGTGGCATGTCCACATCAGGGGGCAAGGTGACATTTTGCCTGAGGCAGATGTAGTGCAGCATGGCACAAGCAAAACATATTTGTCCAACCTTCTCTGGCATGTACAACATGGTCCCTCCGGTCCAGTGTAGACACAGAAAATGACCCTTCAAAAGGCCAAAGGTCTGCTCTACACACACCCAGATCCTGAAGTGTGCCTCATTGTAGGTCATCTCCTGTGGCGTTTATGGATTGTGCACAAGTGTCATTAGCCATGGTAGCTGGGTGTACCAGAGTCACTCGCAAGGGCAAAGGTTGCAGGTGTCAGCCACGGTGCACTGTGGATGAGTTTCCTTTTCAAAAGGCATGTTGATGGACACTTTATTCATGCATTTTTTCATCATTGCTGTACAACATGGTTTTCTATTCCAGTAATTGAATGTAGTGCTATGTGCTATGGGGGTACGTACGCATTGTCGTGTTACACCGTGCACACAGCTCTCAACCAACAGTCGTCCTTTTCATTGCCTGTGACTGGCATTGCAGGGTGTATGTTGCCTGTGTTGGGCTTTGTGTTGCTATACTGCATGTGCCCTGATGAGCGATTAGTTCTTGTGCATTTTTGTGGTGTGCAGTAACACCTGGAGCGTTCCAAGTGTCATATGGAATTATCAATAATGATCTCAGACACAAATAACTGGATATACTCAAAGAATATGGCAAAATACTACTTTATTATCAGCTCAATATAATTGGGCAAACTGGCGAGCAACGATTCGTAGTGCACGCACTCTCACTAATTATTTGATTATACAAAGGCCTCAATATACGCCAGCTATAACATCATCCTATGGGGCAATCATTTAAAACCTATTGATGCAAGGGATTGGTTAGGGAAACATATGTACGTATGTATTGTTCAGGTGTTAGTAACATTATTGGATGCCCCTTATCTGGTAGGCACGTCTTGAAATACCTCTAAATAAGTATAATACAGATTATAGCAGAATAACAGCAGCGGATTGGTTTCTGCAACAATATATAACACACTGCTACATAGACCTTCACGATTGGTTGGCATTCTCTCCCAACCCTGGACTTTCGGCTCGTTAGCAGCACGTAAGCAAATTGAAACCCAGGTGCAGAGAACAACATCAGACTACTACCCTCTTGCCCAATTAGTCCATCATCTCTCCTTGGTCGCTTCTTTGTGGGTGACCTTACAGACTGTTCTCTTCTCTGGGACTTTTAAGGGAGTGTAGGCACATCACTATCTTCATCTGGAACTTAATGAATGTTTTTGGGTTCTGAATCATGTGTGAGGAGACCATGATTTTGTCAAATCTGACCTTTCATTTTGTACTATTTAATTCAATTAGGATGGGTGTCATTACTCCTCTTGGCCTCAGGAGACTTGGTTGCTCTACCTCAGATATGCTTTCTACATCTTTGTCCAATACTTGGCAATTGCAGATGTTTTCTCTTTGCTTAATCTAATGTACATGTCTTATGCACATGGCTTATCCTCTTGACTCCTTTTGTGCCTTCCAATTATTCCTTGATGTGGCATCCTTGACCCTAGGCCAATAGATATTCTTTGTCCCTCACACAAAGCTGTTTTTCTAGCATCTTTAGCTCTGCAGCCCTGGTCTGTTTCTGAGATAGCTTGATTGGTTTCAACACAAGTCCAGCGACCAGCTTTTCCCCAAGGCCGCTTTAGTCACGTTATGTTTTCTTCTGCGGCAAGCTTCTATATGTCTTATCTACCTTGCGTTTCTGCATATGTACATTCCCCTTGTCTCTTTTCACTCATCTCTTTGGTGTACATGATTTCTTCGTATTCGATTATGTTTCTCTTATTCCTTCATCATTCTTTAAGTATTTGCATACCGTTTCAGTGCGTCCTTGTGTTGTCTCTTCATGCCGGCAATCTGCCCTCATCTGATTTCAATTACAGCTCTTCGATGTCCAATGGTGTATGCAGACATCCTTCTACCGTGTCAGTGAGAGAGTGCTTGCGATATGGCTGTCTGGGTGCATAACATCTCTTGTATCTTTGATGCTGTATTGGGAAAATACCTGGTGTCACACGTAGTGCTCTCTTACTTTTATTCCTGCATGATGGAGGTGAGGTGGCAGAAACTAGAAATGACGTGTACACCTGTTCATCTTACATTCCTTCCTCTGGTCGAGTCCTCGACCACTGCTTCTTCAATCTTCGTCATCTTTTCTCCATACCTTGGTTTCTTCGAGATCCATGCTTTTGTCACCCCCCCCTCAGGTTGTCTGCATTCTTTATGTACTCATCCACACTCCATGACATGTGACAACACTGCCCAGTTGGTTGACAGAATGCCCATCGCCCTACATAGTTTGTATGATACTTTGGGTAATAAAACCCCATCACTGGGTGTGCCAGCAAATTCTTATTTATGTTCTCATGGGTGGTGTCTTCTGTCTGTGGTGTATGGTCAATGTTCACATCAATAATTATCTTCATCCCAATAACTTTCTTTGCTGTCTTCTTGCATTGTCCTATAATGATCCTTAAAAGACAGAATCCTAGCAATGCCAACACTTTTATGGCTCAATTTGACTTATTCATCTTCGTATGAAGGGTTGACAGCATAGTTATTGCCTCTATCAGAGTTCCATTTTCTTCATCATGGGCAGGTGTGTATGTGCAACAGGAAGGTCCGATCTTGGCGCACATGCTGCCTTCCAATGCTGTAATCATGTCCAGCACATACCTGTTCTGGAGGGCCATAGGCCTGATGGCGCTTAGTTCTTCTCGGATCGCATTGAATCCTTTGATTGATGTGTTTATTGTTTATAACATCTCCAACCTGTTAATCTGCAATCACTTGGCATTCACTGCATTCTGGATTCCTGGCATGAATATGGCTGCAAATATCACTGCCGTCTTGCTGAATAGTTTATGCTCAGCTGGAATATCATCATAAGCTGCTATTGATTTTGCTGAGAAGTAATTCTCTCTCTTCAGCCGAAGAGGTTGAGTGGCCTCTTCTTTCTCTGCTGTGCATCCATTTTTGGAAACTCTTCAATATGGAGATCACTTTGGGGAATCACTAGTGCATGAACATGTATGACCAAAATAGAGCATATTCCTCCCCAATTTTTAGGCAGCTGCATGTAAGCTCTGGATCCACAGGCCCAATAATGGTCCATCAGCATGACAATTCCGCCACTCATCCCTGGAGCATCAACCATCTGCTTACTGTTGTTGTTTTCTCCCACTTTAGTTGACCCTGTATTTCTGAAGCACACTGTGACATTCTTCTTTGGTAATATGGATACAGGTCCTGCTTAATTCTTGACCCTTGTTAGTAGTGTGCATACTTGGCCCATGTTTTCAGGTATTCGTCATTCACTATTTTCACTACCTGCACTGGTGCTGTCATCATTAAATATGCACTACAGGCCTGCATTCGATCTTCCCATCCTATGTTAGTTGCCACTTGTCCATATATTAACATCTGATGTCTCTCCCAGCATCCTGGCAATCCTTGTGTTTCCCATGCATCTGCACATCCTAGTTCTTTTGCTCAACAATTCTTATCTGGTCTCCAGTCATGCCACTGAGGGAATACATAAGCATCCTACTCATCCAACCTGGTTCTTTTTCTATTTGCTGCATTTTTATATAGATCCATCATCTTAAGATTACCCATCTTCCTTCAAATTGTCCTCTTGTTGTGCATGCTGCTAAGTGAGTGAGTCATCTTGCCTCGTGTTCAGGCATTTCTCTTGTAATGAATGTTCTGGCCCTGCTCATAGCATGGGGATCAGAGAACATACATAGCAGCTTTCATCTAATGTTCTCCTCACCTCCTTCATGTGCTGATGTCACGTTATACTTTAAATGGGCTGAATTATCAAGATATGTATTTATATCTTCATGATCTTCAACAGCCTCTCTTTTAAGTTGAACAATTTGTTTAGCAAAATCACGGAAAATGCTACTTGTGCTTTTGTTAGGGATAATAAGAGAAGTTTTATTTTCAACCATTGTATCTGCATTTTTAATCATTATGTGTCTAAATGCCATAATAATAAGGAAGAAAAGACAAATCATTGTGCAAAATGAGGTCACAATTTGTATTTCAAAGAAACATTTTAATGTTTCTGTTGGTAGTTATTATCTTATATTTTGGAACATTCCCATTGTTTTAATTCAATATATACTTTTGTAAATCACACTTTTATATCAAAAACCGCAGAATAATTGCAATAATCTTCCTGAAAATAATATGACTGTTTTTAGGATTGGCGAAAAATGTAGCAATGTCCATGTGTCATTTTACTATAGTTGGATAAAACTGCAATATGCAAGTAAAAACAGCATACAAGAATGTGTGCAACATTATTGCTACAGGCAGCATAAAAGTATGATGTGCTCTTTCTCTTTGGATCCAGTACGCCAATACATTGTCTCTTTCTCCTATCTAAAAGAGTTCTGCAACTATTTCAAATGCTATTCGTCCTTTTTCTTCTTTGCCTTGAAAAATTCTTTAAGGATTCAAGGTGTCCATATTTTGATGAATCTTTGTTTTGGTTCCTTGCAGCTGATCTTGTCATCATCTGTGGAGCTTCTTCTCTTGCTTCACTGTCATTGGATGCAGGAGGGGTTAAGGTTTCTGCTTTGTACAGCTTCAATGTCGTGTAGGTGCAGCCAAGCTCGTCTTCCTTGTAGCTTGACAGCTGTGAGGGTAACTTCCTGGTTGGCTGTCTTCTTCAATCCTCTTTGATCCCTCCCTCCAGTTTTTGATCTGATGAAAAATAAAAGAGACACTAGCAATCATATTTGTCAAGTAATCATGCAACTCATTACCAAATGTTTTGCTACACTCTGGGCATCAGTTTCTACCCTGGTAGGAGGAGCAAGAGGTATTCTCATACTGCGTCCAGTCACCTACTCATGAGGAGTCAGATGGTGATCTGAGCCAGGCTGGGTACTAAGTGCAAATAATGCAAGGGGGAAGCAATTTAGAAACCCCTTCTTTAAGGTAATTTTAATCTTAGCTATCCTCTCTTTAAGGAGTCCATTTAAATGTTCACAGATACCATTTGTCTGTGGGTGATAGGTAGAAGAAAATGTATGCTTTATGCCTAATAAAAGAGTAACCTGTTGAAATAATTCATTTACAAAATGTGGTCCATTATCAGACTGCAGGACTTCACACACACCCCATCTAGGAAATACCTCAGGTACAAGAAACTCACAGCACATGTGGCATTGGGATGTGTACATGGACATGCCTCGATCCATCTGGAAAAGAGACATACTACACCTGACATATACCTATACGTGTTGCATACTTGTAACATATCCACATAATCTATATGTAGATGCTGAAAGGGGCCATTAGGTCTTGGGATTGCTCTTCTTACTGTTAGCAACGTGTGCCCTGCTGTACATTTCTGGCACACAATGCAGTTCACTATAAACTGTGCCACATGTTCTAATAGATTTGGTGAAAACCGATCTTCTGCAACTATGGCAGCAAGACTCTCTCGAGTCATGTGCACATGGTAGAGAAGCTGCTCTAGCACCACCTTCAATAATGCTACAGGCATAACTGGCTTTCCAGTACTGCCCTGTCTCCATATACTCTGAGTGGTGGATAAATAACACCCCAGGTTGCAACATAAATCTTGCTCTTCTTGTGGGGCTCGACCTGGTAATTCAATCAATTGGACAATAGACAACATATTAAAACCCTTGTTAACCATCATGCACCATCCTGACATTTGTTTAAGACTTTTTTACTTCAAAATCTGGAATATTTGGAAAATATGCTGTCCTTTTGGCTTTGCCATCGGCGGCTTCGTTACTTTGAGAAATCATGTCTACTTATCTTTTAGAGACGCATGTTGCACTGGTGTGCAATCTGCATGGAGGAAACCCCTCCTTTTCCAAGGTGACAATCCTGCATGTACAGTTGACGTCTCATAGGCAGAGACTGAGTACACGGTCACTTCCTCATCCTCATATCTCCGGAGCGCAGCGATAAGCGCCACTAATTCTGCAGCCTGGGCTAAACAAGGTGAAGGCAGTCACGACCTTGTCACTGCTTCAAATTCCCCATCACGGTTCAGCTTTACTACTGCCAATCCTGTATGTCTTTCTCCTGTCACCTGGTCTATTTTTGAAGAACCATCCATGAACAGAATTTCCACCCCCTCTGAGAGCATGTTCTCTAACGGTGGGAATATCATCATATAACTCAGTATACATTGTGCAGTCATGTACATAGTCCTGCTTTCTTACTGGCTATGCTATAAATGTTGCTGGATTCACTATTCTACACCAAACAATTTTGATCGCCGGATTTGAAAAAATCAACTCATACCCTGATGCTCTGTTTGTAGCCAATGTACTTTTGGGTTTCTCTATAATGGCAAATAACGAGTGTTTGACAAATAATGTCACTGAACACCCCATTGTAATGCTTGCAGCTTTTTCAATAGTGAACGCAGTAGCAGCTAACGCTTGTTCACAAGGGTAATGCCCTTTCATTACTGGGTCTAAAATCCCACTATAATAAGCTAATGCTTTATGTCCATGTCCTAATGTAGTTTTCTGTGTGAAGACTGCTGTATTTACTTCTCCATTTGAATGTGAGAATAGTTAAAACTCTTCAATATAATCTGGAATTCCTAACACAGGAGCTATACTAATCACCTTTTTAAATTCTTCAAATCCTTCAGTAATTTTATCTGTCCATGTTATGTTACGTTTGCCTACCTGTGCTTCTTTAAATCCTTTTTAAAAGTGGTCGATTATATATGTACTGTAATCGAAAAACCCAGGTTCTGCAATAGTAACATTAGCCTAACAATTAATGCATTTCCCTCACTGTATAGTAACATTAGCCTAACAATGAATGCATTTCCCTCAGTGCTTTCGGTTCTGTCGTCTTCATGATTGCTTTTGCTCTCTGAGGTGTCACTTTTCTCCCTTCTTGAGAGTTTAACTGTCCAATATACAGGACCTCTTCCTAACAGTATTGTAACATTTCTTTATCTACTTTGTATCCTTTCTCTGCCAGCAAGGTGATGAACTGAAATTAGTATTTTCTACACTTTTCTTCTGTCTCGCTGCAAACTAAAAAGTCATCTACATACTGAATTATGGCACTCTCAATTTGTATGTTACCTAGGTCCATCTGAAGATCCCTGTTAAAAATTGAGGGGGACTCACAGTAGCCCTGAGGAAGATGAGTGTGATTTAGATGCCGATTTCTATACAAAAACAAAGTCAAATCTTGTGAGTCTTCATGAACAGGAATTGAGAAAAGCTTGTTCTTCAAATCTATGACTGTAAAATATTTGGCTGTGACTGAAATGTTGCATAATATCGTAGCTGGATTTGGAACTAAAGGAACTTCTGCTTCAACTATATTATTTAACGGATGGCGATCCTGAATAAATCTCCAAGACCCTCCTGTTGATTTCTTCACTGGGTACACAGCCGTGTTGCATGGAGCTCTAATGGAACTAATATTCCCTGCTTCATTAAAGTGGAAATAGTCTCAAATATGCCTTCATCTGTTTCTTTGGACATGTGGTATTGCTTTACTCGTGGAAAAATTGCTCCAGACTTAAGCTTAAATGTAACTGCTCCTGATCCATGCAACAGACCTACGTCATATGGACTGTTGGTCCATAAGATGCTGAGCACCTTCTCTAAGTTTGCCTGGAAAAATGACGGTTTCGTTTTTACTATTCCATTCTCTGTGGTATCTCTCTATTCTCTACTTTGATTGAATAAGTGAGACTTATGAAAAATACTAGCTCATCATCTGAGTAATCATCCCTAAAAGGTTCTTTGTCTGTCAAATCTGTCAATCTACATCCTTCACCAATGGCTTTCACTGCTCTCCATCCTCTTCCCTCATCATCTGCCCCATGGACAACCACCCTTTCTTTCGTCTCTGACCACTGCTGCTTTTAGCTGTAGGGGGATAACCTGTCCTTCTTCATCGTCCATGGGTATTTCTGGTCAGAACAAAGATTCTTCAGCTATTCTCAATATTTTACCTACCAGTCTCGGTAACCATGTTACTTCTGGGTCTAGAGGAACTCCTTGTAATGTTTCTTGGCCTGTAAATGCTAATATAAACTCTCTTACATTCAAGAAATGTATCCCTGGAGTAGAACACACTATTCCTTCTTCGATAAAAGAAATCATCATGTAAGGTTTTGTCATCAAGTCATGCCCTAATATATTAACTGGTGTCTGCTGAGAATACAATAATGGCATAAAAACATCATGTTCTCCTATAGAGATTCATAATTCATCAGTACAAGGAACTAAGCTCATAGCCTCAGAGAATCCCTGCGCATTCATGGCAATGCAAGACATTGGATACTTTCCCTCTCGGACACAGGAACAAGTTGCTCGCTAAAATGTCTTGCCTCCTATCGTTACCTTGACCCTTGGTTCCTCTTGGGGGTCTGGTGTCACTGATAGTACTGAACACATCTGTTCGCTCTGTGGGCTTTCCTATTGTTGATATAAATTCATCCCTGCACCAGTGAAAGGATTCCTTCCTAGCATGGTCACACTCCCTATTCTAGGTGTGGATATTTGTGGAACCCCAGCATACGTGTTCCATTATGGCACCATGGCCTGTTGTGTCTGTGTTTGCTGAGTTTGTACTTGTTTTGTTTGCATAGACACTTGCTGTGGTTGCCCTTGTGGCATTTGTGATTGCAATGGAGCTTACTGTGTTTGCTGTATTTGTGGCACACGTGTCTGAGTCTGCATGTGATCTTGGGCATAATACTCTTATGGTTCTGTATTGCATTGTAGAACATAGCCCATCCCCCTCTTGGAGCTTGCTAGTTTTGCTGCATGCCCCCTCTACTTCTGCATGTTTGGGCTATGTTTCCCATCCTTCCACAACTCCAAAATTACTGTGGCTGTCCGGAATTAAATCCTCCTACCTAAGGGTTTTGAAATACGCCTTGTCCTCCCCTAGGTCCATTCCCTCTACCTCCTGGCCAGAAATTGTATCCCCCTTTGACTATAGGATACACTACATTGTTTTACTGTGCTCGCCGTATCTCTTGTGTCACACCTTCACCACTTGTCAACCTTGCTCCCTATAAGGCTAGTTTTGACAATGTTTTCTAAACCAACTTTGCTTCCTCCTGCTTTTTACTCTCTGCTTTCTTCTTATTCTTCTCCTTTAACAATCGACAATGATGCACAATAGTCAATTGTATCTCTGCCCATGGCTTCGCCTCCATCCCTACCTGCTTCTTCATTTGCAGCGGCACTGGCTCGGGCATTCCCTGACATAAAATATGATAAAATAATGCCACTGTTTTATCCCACGGTTCTCTCATCTCAAGACACCAGAGTTCTTGAATGTCTTGAATAAAGGCAATAGGATCTTCATCCTCAGCTATTTTCCTTGTCATAATCGTACCCTTGTCTGATGTGTCAGGATATTGTACACTGAGCGCCCACCATACGTCTGCCCTACAATTATTAAATGGCGCTCCATTGTGTGTCGTGTTTTTTGCTGTCACACTCCCATTCCCTGCTCATCTCCAAATGTCATCAGCTCTCTCCCCTAGAATGAATGCTAGCAGGCCTTTACTGTTGATTATTGTGAACGTCATTCCTGATGTCACTCTTTCTAACTCAAAAATCCACTTTCCCACAACTGAAGTCAAAATGGGTAATTTACACTTCAAATTATCTTAATCCATTTGTGGACACAGTATATATTGTGGCCATCCTACCCCTTTCTCTAATAATGGGAATTGTGTATTTCCAGGTCCACAATCATACCCACCTACACTTATCATCTTCCACGTGGGGCTAGTCTCGCCCATTCGTCTCCTTCCTATCAATGACCTTAATCTGCTTACATAAGGCAGGGATATATCCCCTGTGCTGCGTGATCATGCCTGTGACTGCTCAGTACATGGTGTTGGTTCTGGTGTTTTCTCTTTGGGGTCTTTTAAGTCTGACCATTCTACCCCTCTTTCTATGCTTGAATCTTTAAAAAACTGCATGTGCCCTCTCCCCGCGCTCTTTCGTTTTCTTCATTTTCTTCATCTGACATCATTATACACCAGCTTGTATGACTATCATCCCTTTCTGCGTCATCAAGATTTAACCTATCTAAAGACAACAATCTATGTTCATCCATCATTACATCATCTGATCTACATCCTGCTTCCTTTTATAGAAATCCTTCAGTACTCCATTTGGTTCTACAGCCATCTCTATCTCGCATTTGCCTATATAAATCCCTGATCCTTTTCCGTATGCCTTCTGCCTCATTTTCATTGGCCCATGTTTGCATCCTCTGTATACTTTGCAGCTCCCTGCGGAGCTGTTGTGACACTCTCTCTTCTTCCCATTGCCCTTGTGCATCGATTGGCATCATGCACCTATTAAATAAATGTTCTTCTTCCCTTCTTCTCATCTCTATTTTATCTTCTTCCTATCACCTTCTTTGCAACATATGTTTTTTCGTCTGTGTTTCTATCTCATCTTGTTTCTTCCCCTCTAGTCTCTCCTTCTCTTTCTTTTGTTCTTTATACCTTCTTTGTTCTTCCTTTAGCTTCCTCTCTTTTCCCTTCTTTTTCTTGTATGCTTTCTCTCATTCTTTTTCTTGTATGCTTTCTCTCATTCTTTTTCCTTCTTTTCATGTTCTTCCCTTTCTTCTCTTTCTTTAACCCCATCAATGCCCTTGTCATCTAGTTTGAGTAATATCTGTCCACCCATCGATTCATTCTGTCTGATTGTCACTTCTTTGACCTTGTCCTTTACTTCTCTTTGTCTCTTTACTTCCTCCTCTATCTCTATTTGTCTATCCTTCACGCTGTTTATTTTCATCGCGTGTTGGATTATATTTTCATTCTCTATTTTTGCTCTCTTCCATATTTTCCTCACTGTTGGTATGTCGGATTAACATATCATGCTACTGCTTTTTAATTCTTTTAAAGGATAGAATCCCTGTTTCACTGTGTCTATACTCTTGTTTTCAGGAGGGGAAAGAGGAGCTGAAGGTGGTACGTCCTTCCCTTTATGCTGATTAAGCATCCACTCCTTCTCAGGCGGTTCTTCTTTCTCACTCAGACACATCTTCCATAATTCTAAAATGGCTAACCTTTTCTGTAGCTTCTTCCCTTTAAATGTAGCATGCAAGTATTTTGTCATGCTTTGCGACATCGTTTTGATAATGAGCCTTCTTGAGGCCACGGCATGAGTGTTTTATTAGTCGTACCTTTTACCCACTCAGTGTGATACTTTCTATTCTTAGGTGTGTGCCTTGGTAGTGTCCTGCATAAATGTAGAAGGGGAGTGTCCCCCATGATGTCAAGTTGTTTTCGACTGTCAATAATTTCCAGATCTTTTATCCTTTTACTGATTTAATCCAATGTACCGCAATAATAGATTCGGGCAAGCACCATCAATTGCTGCCCATCACCAGAAAAACAAAATTTAGAATAACTATACGACAATGTTCTCTGTTATTCCTTCGTTTACAATTTCTATTAATTCTTGCTGTCCTGTTGTTTTATTATCGACACTATGAAAATCCCTTCTTAATTCATTTATTATTTTCCTTTAATTTTGTATCCTCCTCTGATTGACGTCAATCTCTTGATTTTAAAATGTGATGATCAGCTACATTATTACTATTGTTTTATATCTCTAAGTCTAAAAATAATACAAGTTTTACGCTGAAATATTTATAACCCCATACACATGGGCACTTTTACATTTTTTGCGAACGCCTTTCTTTACTATCTCTAGTAAATGTATCTAATCTCACTATTTCCCATGTTTTGGAGTTTGATACACACTCTTCATCTTGGCCTTGTCTCAGGAATCCTTACAAAATATACCCAATTTTTGGAGTTCTAGTGCGTATCCTTCTGCCCCTCTTGGAACCTGGGACCGAGGTATCTTTCTTTCTCCTTTTAACCCCAAAATCCCATGACTCTCTCTCTATATATACATATACATATATATATTTGTGAGGTTTGTGGAATCTGCTTAGATCACATGCTGTGCATAGGCCGACATCTAGTGGATGCTGCGGAGTATTACAGTTTGTTTTTCGAAACTCGAAAATGGGCGTCGACATAGGGCGTGCCAGTAATACTATCCCTAGTGTGACATCCACTGTACCCATGATCCCTCACGCGTGTAGGACCCTCATATTGTTTTTTTACACCATACTTGTCGGAAGCATTGTTGCAGAGTTTCCTGGCTTTCAGCCATTTATTCATAATTTATCTAAAAATACCCGTTCTTATTATCCCACGTCAAGAGATCGAAAATCGACACCCGTCCGAAGAACGAACAACCGTCGAGACTGCACAATGGACTTTGTGCCTCGGAAGGCCTCTGGCCTCGGCTCTGCAAGTAGGGAGAGTGGGGGTGGACATAATCACACTCGTTTTATTTCCTACATACACTGGCCCACTGCCATTAGGTGACATATGGAGAGTACTCCATTTAAATTTTGCCCCAAGTGCAACCCCAAGTTCCCTTGGGTTGACAAACATACCACCTGTAATCTCTGTTTGCCAAGGGACCACCCCGAGGCTAACTGCAGAGCGTGTAAGCTCTTTAAGGCTAAAACACTAAAGGACCGCTCCACTCTACGTTGGGCCCATCACGCCAGGCAGTCGAGGCCATGGAAGCAGTGGGATCCTTCAGTGATGGCAGCAACGCCGCCGTTTCGGACGGCGAGGGCACACGGGCATCGAAAGACACCCAAGCGCTAGTCCCCGACCTCAGAGGATTGTCAGGCGGGGCAGTTATGGGGAACACACCCGACGACACGAGCGCTACCCATACTACTACACCTAAACACACTAACCCCAGCCGAGATACGAAACGCATGTCGAGTGCTCGGAAGAAGGAGGCACATAGAGAGCGGTCCACAGAGTCAGTGTCCTCTGGGCGTTCCAGTTCGAGATCGCCTCACGACACACGGCAACCGGCCACAGTTGCCAAGAGTGCCTCGCTCCCCAAAGTCAAAGAGGTCTCGTCGTCAGAAGAGAAATCCGACCTTCACCCCCAACCAGCACGCTTGGGGTCGACTCTGGCAGCTCGTTCCACGTCTGCCTCCGAGTCTCGACGTTCACTCTCTAAAGATACAGAAGCTAGCCTACACACCCCGAATCTCGGCACCAGGCGTCGAAAGATTCAGAGAAGGCCAGACCATCAGGGAAACACTCCTCTACTCATGGCAAAGGGGACAAACAACAGAAGAAGTCATCACACACAACTTCTGCACCCCAAGTCCACAACCACAAGGACAAACATGGGTCTTCAGATAAAGTTAAATCTAGGACCCCTGACCCTGTCACCAAGCCTAAAGTTATCCCTCCCACTCTACAGGATATGGGAATAGGAGAAGAACCTCAACAGGAGGTGGTCATCCCCAGTTCCAGGGAATGGAGCTCTGATGACATTGACAGGGTGATGAGAACAATGTCTTCTTTGGCTAATTTCTATTAAAAAAACCTGATTATTTTCTGAGTACCCCTGACAACTCTACTCCTTCAGGATCCAAAGACCCTCAGCCTCCCAATAAAAGACCTCGTGATGAAGCTCCAGCTCAGGGACTGATTTCAGACCCATTCTCTGTTCAACCTTACCACCAGCATGCTGAAAACCCAGACATACAAATGCTAGATGGCCAAGCAGGAGTCGATTAGTACAGAGACAACGAGGACCTGGATGAGGAGGAGGAAGACGAGGCAGAGGTCTATAATCTAGACTCACCTGTTAACAAAGAACCACCAGTCACTGACTCACCTGTGGATAATCAGCCTCTACTGAATGCGGTCTTAGTTAGAGCTGCAGAGCACTTTCACATAGACACTCAAGGGGCTCAAGAAGAGAGGGACTTTGCAGAAGAGATCATGGGGGATAAGAAACCCATCGCCCAAGCCATACCAATTCTGAAGTCCATCCAACGCAGAATTGACCCTTCCCTCCTCACCCCTAATCTCACTAGGGCTGTCAAACCCAGAATTTAAAAATTGTTCAGGGCCGCCCAGTCAGACCCACTTTATATAAGGGGTCAATTTAAGCCTGACTCATTGGTAGTCACAAACACCAGGAAAAGAGCGGGGACACCTCTATCATCATCTGAAGCCCCCCCCCAGACAAGGAGAGCAAAAGGATTTATGGGTTAGGAAGGAAAGTGGCCTCCACTTCCGCTTACCAGGCAAAAATCACCAATACCACCACTCTGCTGGCAAGCTTTAATTGCCACCAGTGGGAGCAGGTAGCTGCTCTCATCGCCTCCGCACCTGAACCACTAAAGGGCCAGTTACCCCAGATTGCGTCAGAAGGTAGATCGGTGTCCGGGTGCATTCTAAAGGCGACCTTTGACGCCGCAGATAATGCAAGCCGGCTCATCGCAGAGAGCACCGTCATCAACAGAGACAGTTAGGGTTTAAACCTGAGACCCAGGCTTCTCTTATCGACATACCGGTGGAACCGAATGTCTTGTTCGGCAAAGCGGAAGAGGAGGCACTCAAAACTGCCAAGGATGCATACGATACCCTAAAGTCCCTGGAACAATTGACGAACAAACCCACGAACCAAAGAGGGAATAATAATCATTTTCGTCGCTCACGCTGACAAAATTCCCAGAGAGGTTCCAATTACTCACAGGGTCAGAGTACATCGTGGGGTGGCAACCAACAAAGTACCAAAGTTACGGTAGAGGTAACAAAAGGGGCCGTGGTAGAGGCAAAGGCAGCCCAGGCAGAGGCGGCACGCCTCCCAGCAAACAGTGATGCTCCACTCAGGGTCCCTTCCCATGCATCCCCAGTAGGGGGGGCATTTCCAACTTCACCCAAGCATGGGAAGGGATCACCTCGGACAAATGGGTGCTGTCCACGGTGTACTGCATCGAACTGCTGGAGCGCCCCCGCAACCACCCTCCAAGACAGAAAATACACTCCCTGGACCACCAAAAGAGCCTCCTCGAGGAAATCGTCAATCTTCTCGCAAAGGACGCGATAGAACTCGTCCCGGGCAACCAGGTAAACAAGGGTATTTATTCAACTTACTTCCTTGTGCCAAAAATAGATTTGACAATGCGCGCAGTATTAGACTTAGGCCCTGCAAACAAGTATGTCAAGCCCCAAAAATTTCGCATGACTACGCTCCAAGAGGTAATCCCCCTCCTAAAAAAGGGAGATTACATGGCAACATTGGACATGAAAGATGCCTATTTTCATATTTCCATGTTCCCATCGCACAGAAGATTCTTGCGCTTCAAGGTATACAGTCAGCACTACCAGTTCAAGGTGCTGCCCTTCGGTATAGCCTCGGTTCCAAGGGTATTCACCAAGGTACTGGCGGTGGTGGCGGCACACCTATGCAGAGAGGCAATCCCAGTGTACCCTTACCTGGACGACTGGCTCATCACGGGGGAGACCCCAGTAATTTGCAGTTCCAACATCCAAAGAACGATCGACCTCCTCTTCGAATTGGGTTTCTCAATCAACGAGAAAAAGTCAAGCCTGGTGCCAAGCACCTCCAAACAGTTCCTAGGAGCTATCCTAAACACTCAAGAGGGGTTTGCCTTTCCATCAGAGGAAAGAATTCGGAATCTACTACTGCAAATTCCTCAATATCAGCCCAGTCGCCAGATAAGGGTGCGCAAAGCAATGTGTTTGCTAGGCATGATGGTGTCATGTATTTACCTGGCTCCCCATGCGCGCCTGCACATGCGACCCATGCAGGAATTGTTGGCAAAACAGTGGTCTCAGGCAAGTGGTCAGTGGGACGATTTAGTGGTCGTTTCGCCAACACTAATACAGAGTCTTCACTGGTGGACAAGAGAGAACCTGTCAAAGGGGAAAGCCATTTTTACGACCCAGAGATACAGGCCGTAGTCACTACAGACGCGTCCCTGTCGGGGTGGGGTGCACACCTCCTTCACCACACAGCTCAGGGTCTCTGGTCTCACACAGTGGCCAAGAATCACATAAACCTGCTAGAGCTTCGGGCAGTCTTCAGAGTGCTTCGAGCATTCGAACCCCACCTGTTAAACCTGTCAGTGCAGATCTTAACAGACAGCACAACAGCTATGTTTTACATAAACAAACAGGGAGGGACTTGTTTGCCAAATCTGTCCAAGCTTGCCCAGAAAATTTGGAAATGGGCACTCAGACGGAACATTTACCTGTCATCTCAACATGTTCCAGTGGATCTCAATTCACTAGCTGACGCCTTGAGCAGAGATCCCCTCCCAGAAGAACACGAGTGGTGTCTACACGAAGAAGTCCTCTTCTCACAGTGGGGTTTCCCCACTATAGACCTATCTGCCACAAGCGAAAACAGACAATGCCCAGGATTCACATCCAGGTTCCCCCAGCCAGACTCCAAGGGGAACGCCCTGTGGATGAACTAGTCAGGGATGTTTGCCTACGCTTTTCCACCCACTCCTCTGATGAGGAAGTTGGTCAACAAGATGCACAGGGAATCAATGACGCTCATCCTAGTTGCTTCCATGTGGGCGAGACAACGGTGGTTCCCACACCTGCGCAGACTGGCAGTGTGCGAACCCATCAAACTCCCGTGCTGGCACAACCTACTATCCCAGCATGGAGGACACACAGTGCATCCTCAACCCAGCTCAATGAACTTGGCAGCATGGCTCCTGAAGTAGTAGAGTTTGGCCATCTCAGTCTACCACAGAGATGCATGGATATCCTAAGAGAATCTAGGAAACCAAACACAAGACACTGTTACTTTGATAAATGGAAAAGATTTGTTATTTGGTGCCAGAATAAACAGATAAACCCAGTTGATTGTACTCCTTCCAATATCGTCACCTACATGCTCCACCTGCTAGATGCAGGGTTGGTATTTAATTCACTCAAGGTACACCTGGCGGCGCTATCAGCCTACACCACCTCCCATAACATGGTG
This sequence comes from Ambystoma mexicanum, assembly GCF_040938575.1. NCBI lineage: Eukaryota > Metazoa > Chordata > Amphibia > Caudata > Ambystomatidae > Ambystoma > Ambystoma mexicanum. The sequence continues at coordinate 465,782,520 of NC_090939.1, read as the reverse complement.
TCGTGGTGGAAAGTACCAGTGGTTAAAGCATTCATGGAAGGGGTTAAGAGACTCCACCCTCCAATTTCTAACCCACCACCATGATGGGACCTTAACGTGGTGCTTGCTAAACTCATGGGGCCCCCCTTTGAACCCACGCATAAAGCTAGTCTCAAACACCTGACCTATAAAACTGCCTTCTTAGTAGCCATTGCATCCATAACTAGGGTCAGTGAAATTCAGGCTCTTTCAGTGCAGGGTCCTTTCTTTACTATTCATAAGGATAATCTGGTTCTACAAACTCATCCTAGGTTCTCACCTAAGTTCATTTCTAAATTCCACGTTAACCAGTCCATTGAGATACCGGCCTTCTTCCAAGAACCCAAATGCTCTGCTAAGGTGAAACTACACACTCTAGATGTGCGAAGAGCGGTCTTCTACTATGTAGACAAGACCAGACCGCTAAGAAAGACAGACCAACTGTTCGTCTCCATAGCTACAGGCAGAGTGGGAGATTGCGTCTCTAAAGGTGCCTACTCAAAATGGATAGTCAAATGTATCCAGCTGTGTTACTCCTTTCTGAAAAGACTCTGCCTTTTACGCCACGATCCCACTCTACAAGAGGCATTGGGGCCACTCTGGCTTTCATTGCAAACTTACCCCTTGACACGTGATCTAAGCAGATTCTACAAGCCTCAGAAGGGATACATTATCCACCGTAATCATATTTCTGATGCTTGTATCTGCTTAGACTTAGTATTACTGGCATGCCCTATGTCGACGCCCATTTTCGAGTTTCGAAAAACAAACTGTAATACTCCACAGCTATCACTAGATGTCGGCCTATGCACAGCATGTGAATCCAAGCAGATGCAAGCATCAGAAATACGATTACGATGAGCAATGTATCCCATATATATAAATAACAAGTGTTTGACAAATAATGTCACTGAACTCCTCATTGTAATGTATGCAGCTTTTTCAATAGCGAACGCAGTAGCAGCTAACACTTATTCACAAGGGTAATGCCCTTTCATTACTGGGTCTAAAATCCCACTATAATAAGCTAATGCTTTATGTCCATGTCCTAATGTAGTTTTCTGTGTGCGGACTGCTGTCATTACTTCTCCATTTGAATGTGAGAATAGGTAAAATCTTCTATATAATCTGGAATTCCTAAAACAGGGGCTGTACTAATCAGTTAGTTCATCAAATCCTTCAGTCATTTCATTTGTCCATGTTATCTTACTTTTGCCTACCTGTGTTTCCTTAAATCCTTTTTAAAAGTGGTCGATTATATATATCGAAAAACCCAGGTTCTGCAATAGTAATATTAGCCTAACAATGAATGCATTCCCCTCACTGTATAGTAGCATTAGCCGAACAATTGCTACATTTCCCTCACTGCTTTTGGTTCTGATGTCTTCATGATTGCTTCTGCTCTCTGAGGTGTCACTTTTCTCCCTTCTTGAGAGATTAACTGTCCAATATACAGGACGTCTTCCTGACAGCATTGTAACTTTTCTTTATCTACTTGGTATCTTTTCTCTGCTAGCATGGTGATGAACTGAACTGAGTCTTTTCTACACTTGTCTTCTGTCTCGCTTCAAACTAATAAGTCATCTACATACTGAATTATGGCACTCTCAAGTTGTATGTTACCTAGGTCCATCTGAAGAACCCTGTTAAATATTGAGGGGGCCTCACGGTACCCCTGAGGAAGATGAGTATGTTTTAGATGCCAATTTCTATACAAAAACGAAGTCAAATCTTGTGAGTCTTCATGAAGAGGAATTGAGAAAAGGGCGTTCTTCAAATCTATGACTGTAAAATATTTGGCTGTGGCTGGAATGTTGCATAATATTGTAGCTGGATTTGGAACTAAAGGAACTTCTGCTTCATCTATATTATTTAAGGGATGGAGAGCCTGAATAAATCTCCAGGACCCTCCTATTGATTTCTTCTCTGGGTACACAGCCGTGTTGCATAGAGCTCTATTCACTAATATTCCCGGTATTTCCCAAATTGACCTTTTACAATTGACCTACCTTTTGCACAACTGACCTAATTATAGTGGTCCTAATTGACCTTCTACACAATTGACCTTCATATTATATTAGCTATTTTATATATGTATTGGGTTGGTTTCAGATTATAAATAATATAAGGGGATTGGGTGGGGGTTGCAGGGATTTTTGGATTGGGTGGGGGGTTGCGTTCCCCGCATATATGTCCTAATTGACCTTCTTAATTAGGTCAATTCTCCTGAGGTAAATTCTCCCTAGGTCAATTGTGAAAATGTCGATTAGTATATAACCATATTCCCTGCTTCATTAAAGTGGAAATAGTCTCAAATATGCCTTCATATGCGTCTCTGGACATCAGGTATTGCTTTACTCGTGGCAAAATGTACATATATATATATATATATATATATATATATATATATATATATATATATATATGCATATATATATATATATATGCATATATATATATATATATATATATATATATATATGCATATATATATATATGCATATATATACATATCTATATACACTTAGAATACAGCCTCCCCCTTTATTTGCCACTTTCGATGTTCTACTTACATCCGATGCTCAGCTCAAGTCCCTCTGTATCGACCCTTCCCCAATCAACCACTTTGACCTTCTATCCATGGGGCTCCTGCGGGGCCCGAACAAGAATTTCATCAAAGGGACCCCTGTCAACTGTCTCGCTATCACACGTGTGTCGTTACTCTGCTCTCCGAAGGAAACTCTGCAGCCTTCTGGCAAATGGTGGAAGCTGTCAATAGTCTGATAGTCTGGATCTGGGCCCGGGTGACTGGATCAGAACCATCCCCACCGTTAGCAAAATGTGCAGTAGCACCTGGAGAGTTCCAAGTGCCCAATGGAATTACCAATCTCAAACTCATAACCAAATAACCAGACAGACTCAAAAAATGTGGCAAAATACTACTTTATTATCAGCTCAATAAAGTAGGGCAATCTGACGAACAACGATTCGTAGTCCACAAACTCACACTAATAATTTGATTATACAAAGGCTTTATACCTCAATATATGTCAGCTATGACATCATCATATGTGGCAAACTTTAAAAACCTATTGTCTGGAGGGATTGGTTAAGGGAACATATGTACCAAAACATTGTTAAAGTGTTAGTAACATTATTGGATGCCCCTTATCTGGTAGGCATGCCTTGAACAACCTCTGAATATGTATAATACAGATTATAGTAGAATAACAGCAGCGGATTGGTTTCTACAACAATGTATAACACACTGCTACATAGACCCTCACGATTAGTTGGCATTCTCTCCCAACCTTGATACTTTGGCTCGTTAGCAGCACATGAGCAAAACGAAACCCAGCTGCAGAGAACAGCATCAGACTACTACCCACTTTCCCAATTACTCCATCATCTCTCATCGGTCACACCGTCAACCCAGGACTCTTCTTTGTAGTGGACCTTGCAGACTGCTCTCTTCTCCGGGACTTTTAAGGGAGTGTAGGTATACCGCTATCTTCATCTGGAACCTAATGAATAGGCCTTATTTTTGGATTCTAAATCATGTGTGAGGAGACCACGGTTTTGTCCATTATGACCTTTTATTTAGTGGCATTTAATTGAATTATGCTGGGTGTCATTACTCCTCTTGGCCTCTAGGGACTTGGTGCTCTCCCTCACATATGCTTTCTGCATCGTTCATTGTCCAGTGCTTGGCACTTGCAGATGTTTTCTTCTTTGCTTTATCTAAGTGAAATATGTCTTATGTATATGGCTTATCCTCTTGACTCCCTTTGTGCCTTCCTATTATTCCTTGCTGTGGCATCCTTGATCCTAGGCCAATAGATATTTTTTGTTCCTCACACAAAGCTGTTTTCCCACATCTCTTGGCTCTGCAGCCCTGGTCTGTTTCTGAGGTAGCTTGATTGGTTTCAACACAAGTCCGGCTATCATTTTATCATCATGGCCGTTTTAGTCAAATTATATTTTCTTCTGCAATTAGCTTCTATATGTCTTATCTAGTGTTAAGAATGATGGCAAGGCGCACACTATGGTTCCCAGTCAAGTTTTCCTGCTGTAGCAACAAATTGACTTCTCCTCCAAACGTTTTCTTTGATTCCATCAATCATCAGGGAGGCTGTGTTTCTTTTCCTTTTCAGGTGTGTCTAGTTACATTTCCTTTTAAGGTGTTTCAGGTGAATTCACATTGATGTCTCTAAGGATTCTGGTACTTGTATTCTCACACTTGTTTTCAATTGCAGGTGACTGGGAAACAACTCCCTCCAAAGCAAAAATCTTTCCCTTGATAGGGGGAGGGGGAAAACCATGTTTATGGCTCTCCATAGTAAGGCATGATGGCCCTGGTGCTGCAGCCTCTTGAGCCCGGGACTCCTGGAACATAGTGTTAAGAATGATGGCAAGGCGCGCACTCTGGTTCCCAGTCAAGTTTTCCTTCTGTAGCAACAAATTGTCTTCTCCTCCAAATGTTTTCTTGACTCCATCAATCATCAGGGGGGCTGTGTTTCTTTTCCTTTTCAGGTGTGTCTAGTTACATTTCCTTTTCAGGTGTTTCAGGTGAATTCACATTGATGTCTCTAAGGATTCTGGTACTTGTATTCTCGCACTTGTTTTCAATTGCAGGTGACTGGGAAACAACTCCCTCCAAAGCAAAAATCTTTCCCTTGATAGGGGGAGGGGGAAAACCATGTTTATGGCTCTCCATAGTAAGGCATGATGGCCCTGGTGCTGCAGCCTCTTGAGCCCGGGACTCCTGGAACATAGTGTTAAGAATGATGGCAAGGCACGCACTCTGGTTCCCAGTCAAGTTTTCCTTCTGTAGCAACAAATTGTCTTCTCCTCCAAATGTTTTCTTGACTCCATCAATCATCAGGGAGGCTGTGTTTCTTTTCCTTTTCAGGCGTGTCTAGTTACATTTCCTTTTCAGGTGTTTCGGGTTAATTCACATTGATGTCTCTAAGGATTCTGGTACTTGTATTCTCGCACTTTTTTTCAATTGCAGGTGACTGGGAAACAACTCCCTCCAAAGCACAAATGTCTTATCTACCTTGTGTTTCTGCATATGAACATTCAATTAATCTCTTTTCACTTATCTTTTTGGTGTACATTATGTTTTCATATTCAGTTACATGTTTCTCTCATTACTTCTTCATTCTTTAACTATCCGCATATCTTAGACGCAACCTACTTTGGCTTCCTGTTAAGCACAGAATCTCTCTGAAAACACTCGCTCTGACTCACAAGTGCCTGTCCTATATACTTAGTCAACTGTCTCACACCCCACACTTCCTCTCGACCCCTGAGGGCGGGCCAATCTTATAGCCTATCCCTGCCTAGATTTAAACTTCAAAAAGCAGGCAGCGCTAGTTTCCCTGTCCTGGCATCTAAGCTCTGGAATACCCTTCAAAATGCTATTAGAGCTCAACCTTCCTTCCATTCCTTTAAGAGCAAAACTAAAGGGTGGCTCTTAGCACAAAACACATAAGATATCGGACGATATACTATGGATACGGCCAATCTGCCACTAAACTCTTGTATCCCAATGTATAGCTTCTGTGCATATTACCTTCTGTACTACTCTCTGTTCATATCTCTGTACTTAAACAACTCTTGTGTTTCCTTTTTGCCTGTACATGTGTTGTATTTTATTTTGTATATATTATTGTCATACAGTAGCTCAACCCACATGTTGTCTGTAAATTGGTAGAGCCACCTTATTTTTTCTTGTATGTAATCGTAACTTTGCTTCCTAAGGTACGCGCCCAGATGCCTTTGGGCCCGGTGCGCTATATAAATAAATAAACAAACAAATAAACAAACAAACATATGTCCTGTTTCAGTGCATCTTTGTCTCTTCTCTTCATGACGTCACTCTGCCCTCATCTGATTTCAATGACCACTTTCGATGTCCAATGGTGTTTGCAGACATCCTTACACCATGTCAGTCCGAGGGTACATTCAATATGGTTATCTGAGTCCATAGCGTCTCTCATATCTTCGATGCAGTATTGGGACAATACCTGGTGTCACACATAGTGTTCTCTTACTGTTATGCCAGTATGACGGAGGTGAGGGGACGGGAATTAGAGATGACGTGTACACCTGCTCATCTACAGCGGTTTATACTTTCCTCATATTATTGCTTCACATACATGATTACCAGATTACATTAATAACTTTCTGCCAGTGTTGCATTGTCTTTGTGCGGTGTTGAACTATGACATTGGATGTGTAGGTTTGTGTTCCCTATGCATTGTGAGTCCTGAAGTCCTGTATGTGTGTGTTACTTGTTGAGGCAAAATGCAGCACTGACATACTACTGCATTGTCCTGCATGGCCTCGTCCTGTGGGCTGGTAGCTGTCATGTGCGGGGTGAGAGGGCGGGACCTGCATGTACAGGGCCTTGACTGGGAATGCATTGATCAGTTGTGGTAATGCCCTCTCTTTTCACATAGCATTTCACTACAGCTGTATAACGAAGGCATGGTATCGAACAATAAGACAGACACAAGTGATCACAGTTCAAGGGTGTTTATTGAACTTCAATTGGGTTTGAAAAACACCTATCTAATCCTAAATCTAAAGATGGATGTAAGGTACGACTATCAAATAATAATAACGCAGTTCTAGTCGAGTCTGTCAAAATAAAAGGGAATATACTAATAAACCTAGTGCCAATCCTTACTTCTAAATACCAATAGTGTGGCAAACAATGTTATGCAAAAGAAAAGCATTCAAGAAATGATATGTCAGGATATTCAAGCCATTGGTTGCAGTTCAAAACTTCAACATCATGGCCTTCTGTGCCAAAGTCTCTTTGCCATTCAAAGCCTCTTATTTCAGAGGGCCTGATGCAACATGACAAATATTACATTTCCTTTCGTTTTAGGATTTTACATATGCAACTTCTCGGGTGATTTACTGTTCATGCCGGGTCCCCATCCGCCGGACTCAGACCCACTTTAACACAAAACCTTCAATTGGTCTCCATCTTCCGGGCTCAGACCAGATTTATTTACTTTTCCAAACTTTCTCTACTTCATCAAAATCCAAGACCTTCGATTGTACGCAGGACCACTTTGATTCACAATTACTCGCTCTCTTCTTGATATAACCTTTTTCTCACTTTCACTTTGCCACTTCTCAGCTGGATACCTTACAGAGACCTTTGATTGAGAACCCACGTGGTGCCGGACCACTCTGTCAAAGGAATTGTATATTTCTTTTAAAGTTCAGCCACTCATCTGTAAGAGGATTCAATTCAACACTACAGCTAAGTCAATGCCTAGTCTGGGATACTGAATGGAAACCCTTATTGATATATCTTTATGTCCAGTTCATGCGTTCTGGATGACTACCCCTATATAACACCCCTCTCTTGGAATCCCCCTGACCCCACTGAGCCAAGAAGTAGTTCTGTTTTGCAAGTTAAAAGGTTTAGTGGAGAATTTAAACAATATATATATATATATATATATATATATATATATATATATCACACTTTATGATAAATTAATACTTGGATATCACACTTAATCTGAGCAGTAATCAATAATGGATAGTCTGGCACTAGCACACTTGTGAATAGGAACAGAAGAATAAGGTGGTAGAGAATGCTTTATACAAGTTCAGATGGATGTAATGTTGAATGAAAATGCAATACAGAAAATACTCAATATGATTTCAACAAAACAATGTAATCACTTTTCTCTGGCAATCCCCTCCCCCCTTTATGCAATGCAAGGAAATGGAAGGAAAGCACACAGTTCTCAGAAATGCAATCAAATCAAATGTAATTCAGTTCACCCCAGCAAGCTTAGACTACAGAAGTTTGAAACACAGGCCCAAAATGCTTTTATATGTGATAGCGATATATTGGAAAATGTGCTAAAATGATTCTAATTCCCTCTGGAGGTTCAGGTTGAGGATTAGTTGGTTTAAATTAGTTCAGGCTTACTTTAGCAATGTTCTAGGAATGATTGGCAGGTTAAACGAATTTTTGGCAAATGAAAGCAAGGAAGCTGCTGTTTTCACACGTGGAGAAATTTGCAAATCGCGGCAAATTCGCGAGTGTGTTTTTCGCGGTTGCGGCAAAAGTATAGGGAATAGGAATGCGGTTCTAGGTTCGTTGAAAAGCCAAGATTCACAGCTTTCAGAGGAAAGTTGCTGCAATTCTCTAAGACAAACGGTCACGGAGATATGAGCGATATGGTAAAGGTCGTTTTTCAGATTTGAAATTTTAAAAGTTCAAAGTGACAAGTTACAGCTAGCAACTAGAAATGACAGGTGACAGCTTTGCAAATGACAGGCGACAGTTAGGAGACAGTTCTGGTTAGATTAAAATAGATTGAATTATATTATTTTAACTAAGAGATTGGTTCTGCACAGTTCTGCTAGATACTCACAATATATTTAGAAATAGAATGGGCCTCGCCACGGATCTGGTCAGGTTTTCTTCACTCGCCACGGACGGTCTCTGCGCACAGCGTCTGGGTCAGCTCTCTGGTTCTGCGAACAGCGGTCTGGGTCAGCTCTGCTCTGCCTCTGGTTCTGGATACTGCTCTGCTTTCTCTGGGTACAGCACTGCTTCTGGATCTTTCTGCACAGCTTTCTCTGGACCCAGCGCTGATCTGCACGGCTCCTGGATGCTGCTATCGCTGTTAGGTTTGCTGGATGCTGAGGCCCACTGAGAAGAGTTCTCAGTTTGTGGGTTTAGGCCCTTGCTTTGAGTTCTGAATCAAGTTCTTTGGAGTTTTAAAGTCTAAGTGTTGAATCTAGTATCTTCTGGATGTTGTGTGGTCCGGCAGAGCGCGTTGCAGCAAATGGAATTGAATGTCCCTATCTGTCCTGACTGTCTGCTTTTATGTGTTTTGAAAGTGGGTGTGTGTGCAGCATCACTAGTCAGCCCCTCTCTCAACTGCCCATTGGCCCAATTCTCCCCTCTCCCATGATTGGGGAAGGAACTGTGAGTCAGAGTGATGCTGTAGGTTTTATGGGTCAGAGGATCCTCCCCTGGTCAGTTTGCCCACAAAATCTATATTTGATCAAAATGCACACTTCCTAGAAACACAGTGGTTTGAAATTACATGCACCCATCATGCATTTACTGATGGTAGCCCCTGTTCAAACTCTGCTCTTCCTGGGGGCTTGCATTCAGAAATGGCAATATTTTGTGCTTTTTAGTGGTTTTGCAACATCAGATTTTTCTCCAGATTTGTACACATGTACACAGCCTGTCCATACATACTCCAGTAAATTAACATGTCTCTAGCTTAAACACAGAGTCTGTAGTATACATAAATAGCAGGGTTTTACCCCAGAACATCACACAAATTGGAGTTTGGGCTTGAATTGAAGGTACATTTTTTAAATTAAGGCTCTCAAAGTTATACATTTCTGTCATTTGATTACAAAGAGTTATCAGTGTTTCTGTAAAATATATATTTTGCTTTCAATTCGGTTCTCAGAGTGTTGGAGTCCGCCTCCAAGACTTGGGTGGGTCAGTCACATGTGTCTTCTGGCAGGCAGGCCTTTGTTGACAGGAAACAGTCAAAATCAACATATCCTATTCAATTGCAAGAGCCTATTGTGTGGTCTCCAGGAGGCTCCCAGCCAGTCTGCCTTCTATCAATCAAGAGGTCATGTGAGATTCTAACTCCTGGTGTGAATCTCTGGAGGTGAGAGGGTTTCCCAGGCTTCAGGCCTCTGGGAACAGCAGGTGGCTAATTTTTAATTAAAATGCAGCCTTTGAAGTCAGCTGAGTCAAATCCCTTTGTCAGCAACTGCACTCAGTTCTCCTGTCAGAGTTTAGACCGCTAGCGCCGCCTTGAGGATTTTGTTGGTACTGCATGCAATTTTGGGATCTTTCTTGGATTAATGCATTCTAAACAGGAATGGGTCTTACATGGTAGTAAATAATCCTTGCTTGACATTGTTTTGATGGGGCTCCTTACAGTAAGATGGTTATGTGGAACCCCACAAAAGGGTTGAATCTTTAAAGTGGTCCAATGAGTCACGATTTCAGCAACTTTTTGACATCAGTAACAGTGGATTTTGTTAACAGAGATCTTTCTTTACACTGGTGGGTGGCAAGTTAGGTAACCATTTTGGTGTGCGCACAAACTGCGTGGTTCTCCTGGATTCTGGCGCACTTGTGGGCTTTTTGGCCATCTTGGATTTTCTAAGCCCACAGCACCAAATGTTGCAGCATGATAGCTCAAACGTGGGTCAGGACACCCAACACATCAGCATTTTAACTTCACTTGTGTATCTTATCACACCCGTTTTAACAATGTTTGTTCCACTGCTCGCCATACAATGTTGCTGCTTCCAACCTTGGCTTCAACACAGACCTGCCTTGTATCGGTCTCCCCAACACACTGGCTGTGTTGATTTCACTGACGCTGCTTTGTTCTTGGAGCCAAGATGGTACCCTGATAATTGATGCAGGAGGGCCCCGGGTATCTCCGACAGACAATGCAGGATTCTTCAGCCTGGTTTCCTGGTCTTACGCTTTCTATTCTGGAGGTTCCTTCTCGAAAAGGTCAAGGGAACTTCCCTCCTTCTGATCCCCTGCTGTTTTGCCATCTTTACTCTCTCATTCAGCTGCCGTCTCAAAACTGCTGTTTCGTTGTGTGCTTTGCTTCGCTCAGAGTGTGCTCTCATGCTTCGCCTTTTATCCGTGTGGGGAAGCTTAATGGAATTCAGGCGTGTATCATAGTCAGTAATTGCCTGACCTTGCCTTGCCATTGTATTGGGACACGTCATGTATACTGCTCGGGTGTTCATCTATTTTCTCTCATAGAGGGATGTCCGTGAAAAAGGTTTTGTGTTGTAAAAGGGAAGGAGGATAGAGTTCCTTAATATCCTTCCTGGTAGGATGGGGTAAAGGTGTTATAGGGAAGGGGATACCGTGTCTCACCATCCGGTGTCCCACTTCCACTCCTCGAAGAAACCCCTCACCCAGGTGATCCTCGCACACTGGTCCACCCCCAGGAACTGGATCAAAAAGCGATGGCCATGTTGTGGCCACCTGGATGAGAGATCCCTGGAGGCTAGTGGGTGAGACACTTTCTAGTTTCTCACAGCTGCGTGATTAGTTTGTGTGATGGGAATTGTACTCACCCAGTATCCATGTCTGTTGACCTCCATGTATGCAGGCAGTGTGCTTTTCCGCAGGGCCATGGCATTGTGTGTGGAACCAGGGAAGCAGGCACAGCAGTGTGTGAATACAAGGTCAGCATCGCATGGAGTGGTACTGCTTCCTGTTGTGGCATACTGCTTCGGATGCCTGGGCCACATGGGTGCAGTCCAGAGCAGCAATTATGTTGGGCAGGTGGCCTACTGCGTATAAACGTGACTTTGTGGCATTTATCTGTGTCAGGGTGGTGGGCAGGGAGATGTGCCATACAGCATGGCGCAGGAGTGCTTCCAGCACTTGCGCAAGCACATATGAAAATGTGGGCAGTGACATGCCATGAAGCATGCCCACAATGTGCGGGTAGGTGCCAATTGCAAGGAAATGTAGAACCAAAACAAACTTCAGCAGCAGGGGTAAGGCGGTTCTGATGTTAATGCTGTTTTGTCTGTTGTCATAGATCAGGGTGAGTAGTACCGGTTCAGCCGGTACAGGGTAATCAGCTGGTTGACACTACTTATCATACCACGCATCAATAGAACTAAGGCTGGAGGTATAGGCTTCCCCTACCTTGCACCAAAGCTCTGGAATGCGCTGCCCACCAACCTCCGAGCTGAAACATCTCTCTCTCTCCTTCCGCAAACAACTCAAAACTGCCCTCTTCAACTAACATGCTCACTTGACCTCTCTCGTGTTCAATATATGTATGTCATTAAAGCATAATCATTGTCCAATGTAACCATGGGCACTATTTGTATGTAACTAAGTTTAAGAAACACTGTAACAGGCGCCACGATGCCTTCGGTCTGCTGTGCACTCAACAAATGTGAATAAATAAATAAATAAATAAATCGATGAGGATGTGAGGTTACATTACACAACAGATTAGATAGGCAAGCTTGAACATCCTACTTGGCTAGTTCTGAGAATTTGCCATCTTCTTGTCATTGATGGCCTGGGGCTGATGGTATGTTTACTTAAGTGACTGCTTAGATGTTTGCAATGTTGGAAATCATTTAATGCTGTTTGTAGAACATGGAAAACCACCACCGCAAATGATTGCTTTTGAAATGCACATCATGTGTTTCCACTCATTGTGCTCTGATGACTTGCAGGGACAGAAGTTGGCATGCTGGTAAAAATACAAATGTTACAGTTCTCGTTTCAGAGGGAGAACTGCAAAAAGGGTCATTTGTGCTAATGTGTGTCCTGTTGGAAGGTGGCTCTCTGTGCATTTCTGTGGTTATAAAGAAGCAGGACTGAAGAAGATAACAGTGGTAGCACAAATGCTAATGGCATCAATAACTCGACAGTAAGGCCATCTGTAGTCATTCCCTAAAGCTATGGCACAACAGCAGCAGCATTTTGTGGGGTGGCAGTACACACTGGGGATGGCACGGTGACTGCCTACTAGTGATGAAAGGGCTGGAGTAGAGTTCATCCCAGGCCTGTGCATCGTGTCACATCATATGGCCCCCAAAGATGTGGTACCAACCGTGGTCCCAGGCTTTTCCCGGGACACAGTTTTATTGCACAGAGTGCAGGTGGTGAGAAGCTGTGTGAGTCTGTGTCCTGTAGTATGAGGAATTCCCAGACTTTGGACTTAATAGGTGGTGCAAGGTGCTGGTGGCTGTACATTCTGTACTTTCAGATCTGACAGGCTGTCTTTGAAAGGCTCAGAAATGAATGAAAGGCAGTTTCTCTTTAGACTAAAAGATGGTGCAGTCACTTAGAACTAGTGAATGTATTCTCCTGTTGCCTATCAAGAATTATAAGACTTTTTCTCTGCAACTCCTAACTAGTATTTGGTATTACCACTAAATGCCGCCACAGTCACTGAATGGAATCTAATCTCCTGCCTGCCTCTAAACAAATAGATGGTGGTGGATGTCTCACACTCACAAGAGAACTCACAGGCATGCATGCCATGCAGGGTGTTCACAGGGATGTAGCAAAACCAGTAGTGGTGACAAAAATATGGTGAATCCTATTTCACTTTCTTGTCTGTCCCTCCACTAAGTCATATTTAGGTGTTCAACCTATCGAACCACTAATTCCTTTCTATCTCTGCCTTAACCTTCTCCCATTCATGTTCTACTTCTCCCTCATCTGAATCCTATTGCTGTGCAACCTCCCGCTTCTGCCTAACAAGACTGATCCCGAAATCAAACCGCACATGCCCTCTTTGTAATATTTCAGCATCAACCAACCAAGTAACTTTGCTAAAACTACTGATAACAGTCAGAGCAACTAAAGCCATTCAACAATATTTATTTTTCGTGTGTTCCGGCTAACATCTAAAAGTTGTCCCTGGAAAAAACAAAAATCTTCCATAATTATTAACATTTCTACTGTTGCATTTTAAAACAGTTACTACAGTATTTCATACCTTCTTTATGGAAAATATAACAATAATAACTTGTGTGTTGAGGTGACAAGGAATACAGAAACTGACCAAGTGATGCCTTAGACTTTTATTAAATGATAAACCAAACCTATCTATCCCTAACTCTAAGGGGATTTGGTACTCATCAGGAAGTCTGTGTGAGTCAAAACAAAAAGGCACTTTCCCCGTCACAAAAGCTCCTACTCCACAACAAAACACCATAAAGTCTAGATACTGAACGTAATACAGGAGAATTACTCCCTTCAACGTCCAAATGCCTCTTAGGATGTTCAAAACAAAGGTTACACCAAAGTTCTGGGTTCTGCATAACCCAACAGAAAATGAACAGTCACATAAAGTTCTCGTGGGGCTGGGAGAATGACTCCCTTCTCCTAGCTGGTTCCACAATGCCTTTCACAGTTTTTTTTAGAAAGTTATAGCTTCTTTAGGGAGGTTTTCACAATCCTTAGATGTTGCATAATTCTTAATCCGCCCCCACTTGGATGATGAAGCTGTTCCTGGAGTCCCTCTCAACTCCTCTCCAGCACCACACCTTTGTGAAACTGGACTGGGAACTCTATCCCAAAATGGTTTACAGTTTTCTCTCTTCCCTTATGATTCACCACAGTCTCGTAACCTCCCGGTCTCCTCCTGGACTTGTGCATGTTCCCTTTACCTTCTCCTGCGGAACCCTTCACCGGTTTTGCCAGGGGTCATTAGTTTGCTCCTCCTTCTTCAAGTTATTTCTTTTGTAGACCTCTGTGTCTCGACTCTTCACCTTGAGTTAGTGTGGACCACCTCATCGCAGCTGTCGGACCTATTGGTCCCTCTGTGGCCGGTTATGCCTCCACTATCGTCTCTCACTTTCTGCTGATTATCACCTATGCAGTTTGGCTGTTGCCTACGGTAGGCGTCTCAGCACTGTTGTTGGACCGAATGGGCAACCCACTACAGGTTGCGCCACCACCTCTCAGTCCCTGCAAGTTTATTGTGCCAGTTCCCAACCGACTCACAGGACACTTCTCGGGTATCCCACCATTTATCTTCTCAGCGTAAGAGACAAGCCTTGCTGTCATCTCCCAAAGACTTGCACCAGTTTTCCAGGCTTCAATGTGGCCTCCTTGGTCGCCTGGTTCTCCCTCTCGTCCTATCACAGCTTCCAGCTTCCCAGAACCGCACGTACCGTTGCCAGATGGGTCAGAGGATGATGAAGAACACAGTCCTTCTTTGCAGTTCAGTTTAAATAGCGGGTACAGCCCCTGCATAACTTCCTTTGAATTGATAGCAGCTGTTCGAGCTTTCGTCCCGCTCTAATGTAGCGTTTTCGAGTGCTTCTTCCTCTAAGTACTTTTGTCATCAGATGGGTTCGATATTTCACAATAGCCCATAGTTTCAGAGGTGATTGGATGTTGGTATGATTTGGGCGTTATCGTCTGCCTACATGGTGGGATTTCACTGGGGTTGTGCCTCCCAACTGCATCCTTATCCCCAGGAGAGGAGTTCCTCCCCATGAGATCCTCCTGCATGTTACCAACCCTAGGGTACTATTGGTTAGCGGCCTCACTTCCCAAGCCTCGTGGGAAGGGATTCTCCCGTGGGGAGAAGTCCCGGGAGGCTAGCTCTGCAGCAACGTTCTCGCTTTGTAAACAAGACGGCACGAACCAACAAAGGTTCGATCCCCAGTTCGCGCTTAGAAACCTCTGGGTATTAAGCACGTTATAAATACGCAACTAAGACATATTCCAGTAACAGCGCCTCGATGCCCCCAGGCTGTGTGAGCACTTTAAAAATGCAAAATAAAAGAAAAAAAAATACAGTGTCATCTGAGAGACGCTGTGCTGGCTCAACACCCAGAAGATGACAAGTTGGCAACATAATTCTGGGCTTACCTAGTCTTGCACATGTGCTAATATTTTTGCCCCATGATGCCTATGCCAGGCTCCCCGAACCCTGAAGCCCTGGACAAGAGACAAGACTGATCAACATATGTGAGTGAGTGAGTGAGTGAGTGAGTGAGTGAGTGAGTGAGTGAGTGAGTGAGTGAGTGAGTGAGTGAGTGAGTGAGTGAGTGAGTGAGTGAATACTACATATATATTATAGTGCGGCTGTCGCCGATTGCTAATAACTTTTGACTTGCATGATGGATTTGGCTGAGATTTTCCAAACCAAATGTTTGGCACAGGCTCCCTCCCAGACTGGAATTTATAGGAAAGACTGGTTAAGAAATGAAAAAGTTATTAAGAAAGCAAAAAAACACTGTTTTCGGCCTACTCCCATTAATTTTCCCATAGAGGAAAAGTCAAAATGTCATCTAGCCGAAGTGTGAAAACCACTGGAGGGAATTGGACCACATAAGAAACAACCTGGGCACGAAGCGCTGACATAATTTCTGGGACTGGTTTAGGGTTATTCTGTCCAGCAGTTTTAAATTATTTAACAAGAAAGGGGATGACCACTTCTCCCAAAAATATAGCTATATCTCCCATGGTGCTTTGTAGCAGAGAGACTTTTTAGAAATGAAATTCCGCATTTTTTTGTGCTTGTTGCGAGAGATTACTGTGGTACTATCGGGGAATGCAAAAACGAAATGTGAAAAAAGGCCATTTGGAGGAGGAAAAAGGTTGAATTTGCATCAGGCTAGAAGTGAGGAGGGGAAATGTTGGAGAGTTGGGGCTGGTCTGGGGAGCCAGTTACAGTTCAGACGTTTTTGCATTATCTGGGAAATACCGTGGGAATCTCGCGAGACGCGCTCATGAACAAAAAGGTGTCACACAAAGCAAAGAACGAAAGGGAGTAATGGGAAGGGGCCAGGGATAAATCAACTGAGGTGGGTGGGAGGAGTATGTTCTTATTGGTGCTCTTTTTGTACTGGATGCAGTATATTTTCCCCTCAGTGCTGCTCTATGCCCCTCAGTATCCTACCCCCGGTCTACATCTGTTCTGTTGTTACCTCTGTAAAGTACTCTGTTATGTATCTGTCTTGTTGTATACCTCTGTAAAGTACTCAGTTGTTTCTCACAGCTAGGTTCACACTCAATAAATACAATAATAATAATAATAATAATAATAATAATAATAATAATAATTGCACACTTCTTTGCCTAACATAGTTCTATAAGGATTTATATATTTCAGTGACACTATGGTATGTGTACTTTTCAAGTTATCTTTATAAAGCAGAGTATTTTTGAAAGCCAGACATGGGGGTGAGGAGGGGAAATGATGAGAGGGCAAGTAAGTCATTAGTATTTGCCCAGGATGTGGCAAGAGACATTTCAATTCTGACACTGGTGTAGTTATTTTCCCCTGATTGTGGCTGCTTTTCAGGGCACAAGCATAGGAGACGTGTGGTGGACAGCATAACGTTTTTTCAGAGGGCAGACGCAACCCCTTGGTTTTTATGAGGTTGGCAAGATTGCACAAGTATTTGGATGCCAGGATTTTACTCAGGTTTTCATGTTTCCAGTACAGACACTTAACCACAAGACCACAAGCACTTGACTCGTGTTGGGATTTTGTTTTCCAGGATTTATTCCACTACAGATGGCTGGGTTTAAAATGTGAGCACCTTTTATACTTTTCCAGCACATTCATTGGAACATTTCCTCTCTCAGGTTTTGTTTGTGGTGTTCATTCCTTATTTTAAAAGTCCATTGCTATTTTGTCTTGCACACTTTCTTCAGTGGTGAAGGTCAATTGAACTACATTTGTATATTTCACTTTAAGACATATATTCCCTTACTGTGCATATCCTAATGGATGCCAGCTTTTGATTTTCGCTATGGGGGCAAGAGTACCTGGGCATATGTTATTCTTGCAGCCAGTCATTTCTTTCCCTTTTCCATGCTGTTTAAATGTGATTAGCTGGGGCTGTGCGATGTGTCACAACAGTCACCAAAAAACAGGCCATAAAACAAAAGGGCTTGTAGCATGCTGGTTAAACAAAGTGTGTGATTGTTGACAAATAATTTGATCTCACTGTGCATTGCCTAAATATATTGTGATTTGTAAAAGCCTGCCATCTTTTATACATAACAATACTACTGTCAAAACAGGTCAAAATCAGTCTTTGATTGATGAAAGTCTCTGAGTGATGGGTTGCAAGTGTTATAAAATATAGAGTGGGCATGGCCGAAGACTGGGTCCACTGACCATGGCCAAAGAGCTATGCTAATGGTCTGGTTGTATTTTAAAATGGACAGTCAGCCGTGCCCACTGGCCATGGCTAGTAGTCTGGTGGTAGTGTTCTAAAATATAAAGAGGGCACAGCCAAGGTTTGTGCCCACTGGCCATGATTGAAGGCCAAGGCTAGTGGTCTTGTAGTGTTTTAAAATGGACAGATCTCAAAGCCTGCCATCTTTTATACATAGCAATAACACTGTCAAAACAGGTCAAAATCAGTCTGTTATTAATGAACGTCTTTGGGCGATGTGTTGTAAGTTTTTTTTAAATGGAGTGGGCATAGCCAAAGGCCATGGCTCATGGTCTGGTAGTTTTTTTAAATGGCCTACTGGCATGGTCTGGTAATTTTCTAAAATGGACAGTGTACACGGCCAAAGACTGTGCCCACTGGCCATGGCCAAGGGCCATGGCTAGTGGTCTGATAGTGTTGTAAAATATACAGTGGGCATGGCCAATGACCATGGCCATTAGCCATGGCTAAAGGCTGTAGAGG
This sequence comes from Ambystoma mexicanum, assembly GCF_040938575.1. NCBI lineage: Eukaryota > Metazoa > Chordata > Amphibia > Caudata > Ambystomatidae > Ambystoma > Ambystoma mexicanum. The sequence continues at coordinate 465,764,292 of NC_090939.1, read as the reverse complement.
AGCATGTGGATATGTCATCCCTAGCTCGCGCTCCCTCGCCTCTATCATACTGGAACAGCAGGAGTAGAGCCCTATGTGGGACCCCAAGTATTGTCCCAAGACAACATTGAGTGTATGAGAGAAAATATGCATTCAGTCAACCATATTAAATGTGCCCCCACACTGAAAAGGTGGAAGGATGTCAACATACACCATTGGACAACGAAGAGCTATAAGTGAAATTTGATGACAGCAGAGTGATGTCATGAAAGAAAGACACAAAGACGCACTGAAACAATATGCAAATACTTACAGAATAAAGATGTAACTGATGTAATAAGAGAAACGTAATTGAATACGAAGAAAACATATGCACCAAAGAAATAAGTGAGGAGAGATGAAGTGAATGTATATATGTAGAAATGCAAGGTAGTTAAGACATACAGAAGCTTGCTGCAGAAGAAAACATAAAGTGGCAAAGGCGGCCATTAGAAAAAGATGGACATTGGACTTCTCTTAAAACCAATCAAGCTACCTCAGAGACAGACCAGGGCTGCAGAGTCAGACGGCGCTGGAAAATCAGCTTCATCTGAAGAACACAGAGGAGTCTATTGGCCAGGGATCAAGGATGCCGCTTCAAGGGATAATTACAAAGCACAACAGAGTCAAGAAGATAGGCCATGTACGTAAGACATATTTCTCTTAAGATTAAGCAAAGAAGAAAACATCTGCAAGAGCCAACCAGTGGAAATCAAGGATGCGACAAGTCTATGCAAGATGGAGTGAGCAAGTCTCCAGAGGCAAGAAGGGTAATGACACCCAGCTCAATTAAATCAAATAGCAGTAAATAGAAGGATGACATAGACAAAATTATGGTCTCTTTGCACATGATTCAGAAGTCGAAAGCAAGGGCTATTCATTAAACTCCAGATGAAGATAATGGTGTACCTACCCTCCCTTGAACGTTCCAGAACAGAGAACAGGCTATAAAGTCAACTATGAAGAAGAGGCCTTGGCTTGGGGCCTGACCGATGAGAGATGATGGACTAATTGGGCAAGTGGGTTGTAGTCTGACATTGCTCTCTGCACCTGAGTTTCGTTTTCCTTATGTGCTGCTAACGAGCCAAAAGTCCAAGGTTAGGAGAGAATGCCAACCAATCAGAGGGTCTATGTAGCAACATGATATACAATGTTGCAAAGGTGAACCCGCTGCTGTTATTCTGCTATAGTCAGTATTATACATATTTAGCGGTAGTTCAAGGCGTGCCTACCAGATAAGGGAGATCCAGTTATGATACTTATACTTATTACATGGCCTGCATTAACGGCCATGTAGTTATGGTCAAGTTGCTAAACCTATAGGAAGAGCACTTTTTGGGTGGCTTATAACTTTGCTACCCCTGGATGAATCCTCACCAGACTTTGCTGAATATTTTTGCAAAGTTTGGTGAGGTTTGGTCAGGGGGGGGGCAAAGTTATAGAGGGGGTCCCAAAATTTATTTTTTTACTATAGACATAATGGGAAAAAACTTTGCTCACGCCTACAGCCCAAACCGCTGGACGGATTTCCACCAAATTTGCAGCAGGAGCAACGGCTTGGTCCCGAAAGCGTGCGTTTGTTAATTTGGTGTAAATCCCTCCAGTAGTTTTTTTTTTAACAACCAAAACGTAAGGCAAAAAAAATTGTGATATATGTGTCCGCTCCGCAAACTCACTTCCCTATTCGGTCCGCGGATAGGCTGTTCTGTCCGCGGAATGGCCTCTGAGTGGGCAGAAAATTTGCAGGCTTTTGCACGGTCTGCGGACATCGGGACGCGCTTGCTGATTGGCTGGTGGGGAAACGTGAAATGCGTCAGTTTTCCCGAAACGGCCACCATATTGGATTTGCTGACTTTTTTTGGGGTACGCGTGCAGCGCAATGAAAACATTTTTTTTAAAAGCAGAATTTTACTTGTCAAACCTAACAAACAATCTCTGTGGATGTGGGGGGCGGGGTGAGGATTGGATTGGATATGGCAATAAGAAGCCAAAAATTGGTTGTTTTAACCTCTGACAGTCCGTAAACACTCCAGATGTCCTGGGACAGTCCTGTGGTGTTCGCGGACACTTCAGATGTCCTAGGACATCTGTACCTATTTCTACATTACACGGTGGGGGAAAAGCAGTTTTTGGATGGCTTATAACTTTTGTGCCACTCAGTGAAACTGCATGTCATTTTGCAAATTTATTCTAGCCCTAATCCTGAATGGTTTTGTGGGATTCTGTCAAGAGGGGGCAAAATTAGAGGGGGGTCGCAAAATATTGTAAAGGCATATAAATGTGGTGTCATTTGACGAATCTGCACAACATTTGGCAAAACGATTTTGGATCTAGATATAAATGGTTTTCAAAAGTTTGGTGGGATTTTCTCAGAAGGGGGCGAAATTAGAGGGGGGGTCTCAACATTTTTAGATGGCTTATAACTTTGTTGCTATTTGACGAATGTGGGCAAAGGTTTTGAGAAAGATTATAGACCCAACCGTCAATGTTTGTGTAAAGACTGAATGGATTTTGTCAAGTGGGGACTAAGTTATATGACTATTGTATGTACATACGTTTTGACACTTTAAAAAATAAAACATGGGCGGATTTCAAGCAAACTCTTGAGGAGCATTGACAAGGACATTAAAGCATGGTTTTACAAATGTGCCCGTGTTTTATTTTTTGACAAGTGTAATAATGTAGGTACAAAAAATAGTCATATACCTTTGGTGACTGAGGTATAGTCTGTGGCCATGGGTAGTAGCCAGATTGTCTGGGTCATGGCATAAGGTCATGACGCGGACAATCTGGCTACTGGCCAAGACCGTTAGGGACGAAAAATGGTGTTAAAGTGGCTATGCCTACCTGGGACCGGCTATGTGGTAAAGTTATTCAAAGGTAGGAAAGGTTTGAAAGGGAAAAAAAGTGCTTGTGGTAACATGTTCATAGGGTTTTGCAGGCTGCCATGGCAAGGGAAGAGGGGCTGTGTACGGAGCCCGCCTTCTCTTTCCATGTTGGCTGTCTTGGAAAAGGATTGTCCTTCCTACAGCGGAACACCGCTGGTGTCCCGCAGTAGGAAGAATAATCCTTCCTTCTTACAGCGGGACGCCAAAGGCCAAAGGCGTCCCGCTATAGGAAGAAAAATCTATGTTTTAGCACCCTGGGTTCCCGCTCTGGGAACCAGGGGTGCTAATGGCCTTTATCCCCCATTTCAGGGCTACAATGGACGATAATGGTCCGAGGCCCTCCTAATTTATTTATTTATAATGCACCAATGCTTGCAGACATCAGGCTGTGTGGTTACAGTATTTGTTAAAGAAGATGAGGTGGAGGAAGACAGCTTACTTCTTGCTGAGGAAGGAACAACCTTTCTGAAAGCATTGCGGTCATTGGATTTGGTGTGGCGCGCATGAGGGGGTCCCGTAGGAGTACTGTCCAAGTAGTCTGTGACTGAGTACACTCAGTGCATTTCACTTTGGTAGCTTTAGCCTTTGGTACACTCTCAACAGTAGCAAAGAACAGAACTGGCACACCCATGATTTGATCTTCGTGCTAGAAGTAGGCACTTCCTCTACCTTATCTTCTTGGTCCTGTTCATTGTCTTTGAAAGTACTGCGCTTTTTTTGTTGTGAAGGTCCTCCAGCTGGTGGTGGTGGTGGCTCTTGGGGAGGAGGGGTGGCAATAACTGATGCCATTTTTGAGATAAATAGCAGTTTTGATACAATTCTTCCAAGTATGTACTGTGTACTAGTTTGTTAATGGATAATGAGTACGAAAAGGTGTAGGAAGTGTGCAAGGGAAATTTTGAAGTTGAAAGTTCCTAGATCAGTAGGAAATGCAGTACTGAACTGTCTGCGAAGGATGGATCTTATTGTGAAGTGCGGACAGGTTCTCGGACACATCATCATGCCGCGTGCCAGCATATGGTAAACTGTCCGGAAGGTTCGCAATGAAGTCAGATGTTCGTAGACGTCTACGGATGCAAAACTAGTTGAAATTGTGGCAAAAAGTGCATAGAAGTGTTAAAAATGATTCTAGGAGGTGGGAAATGGCAGAGTTTTAAGGTGACACTTTGTAAATTGGACACAAATATTGTTATATTTGGTAAGTATGATATTAGTAAGTTATAGGAAAATAGCATGCACTGGTAAAAACCCATAAAATTCACTGAAAAAACGTTGTTAAATGGACGTTATGGTTAAGTTGAACTAATAAAAACCTATGAAATTCAATGAAAAAACTTTGTTAAAGGGACGTTATGGTTCAGTTGCACTAATGAAAACCTATGAAATTCAATGAAAAAACTTTGCTAAAGGGACGTTATGGTTAAGTTGCTCTAATAAAAACCTATGAAATTCAATGAAAAAACTTTGTTAAGGGGACGTTATGGTTAAGTTGCACTAATAAAATGAAATTCACTGAAAAAACTTTGTTAAAGGGACATTTTGGTTAAGTTGCACTAATAAAAACCTATGAAATTCAATGAAAAAACTTTGTTAAAGGGACGTTATGGTTAAGTTGGACTAATAAAAACCTATGAAATCAGTAAAAAAACATTAAAAGGACGTTATCGAAAAACCCCTGAAATTCACCAGTTATGGTAAGCTAAGCAACCATAACTCACGCCACCACTGTGCTCTGCTAAGACTAACACCCAGGACATCAAAGATGACATCACAAATATCATTGATGACATCACTGATGACATCACATGTGCATTTACTCTTCATACAAGGGGTTGTGAATGTAATGTTGGCAAAAAAGTATCAGGGATTATCGGGAGATGTGTAATAAACTACATACTTCATTACACAATGTAGTGTTCTAAAGAACATTCCATTGCAGTGTTCTTTCTAATGCAGGAACCTACTCATACAGAAATGTAGGTATTGGCTGCAGCATACACCACAGAGGTGCTATATTTGTAATTTTCCAAAGTTATATAAAAAAAACAGTGAATGCTTCTGTATCAGACTTTTCCGTACTGTGAAGTAGCTAATAATGCATCACTTACTACATATTTCTACTAATACACACAAAACATAAATAGACTACAATGCATACAAATATGGGGCTTATATATGGAGAGTAAAGTAAGCAAACAAGAGGCAGTAACATTAGCAACTGTGTATAATCTACATGATTGTATTCACGCACAAAAATGATTGCTGTGTTTCAGGCCTGCTTCTTCCCCTATATATGTACATCATAAGATGTGATTAAATTCTAAGGAAAGTAGTGTAAGAACATGTGAGAATAGCAATATATATAAATGTAATACCTTATGAAAGTTAAGTGTCTGACTGTCAGTAAATAAAACCACCTGGCCTAGATATGGCAGTGAACAAAAAAGAAGGGGCTAGACACGTGATGTCATTAGTGATGTCATCAATTATATTTGTGATGTCATCTTTGAAGTCCTGGTGTTAGTCTTAGCAGTGCATAGTGGTGGCGTGAGTTATGGTTGCTCAGCTTACCATAAATGGCGAATTTCAGGGGTTTTCCGATTTTACTTGTAACCATAACGTCCTTTTAACAAAGATTATTTACTGAATTTCGTAGGTTTTTATTAGTCCAACTTAACCATAACGTCCCTTTAACAAAGTTTTTTCATTGAATATGATATATAGGTACATATGTTCCCTTAACCATTCCCTCCCTTCAATAGGTTTTACAGTTTGCCACGTAGAATGACGTCATGGATGACGCACATCGAAGTATAAAGTCTTTGTGTAATCATAATTGAAGTGTGAGTGAGCGGACTACAGTTTGTTTTTTCGCCAGATTGCCCGACTTTATTCAAGCTGACAATAAAGTAGTACTTTACCATATTCTTTAAGTCTGTCAGGCTATTTGGGTCTGAGATCATTATTGGTAATTCCATCTAGCACATGAGACACTTCAAGGTGCTAGAGCACAAGGCCATGGCCAGTGGCGCAGAAAAAATCACTGGAATAACAAAAGCCTTGAAATTCAAGGAAAGATCTTTAGTAGCAGGCATGTTAAGGTGAGAACTTAATGCACCAAAAACCCTTACATTCAGCTAAAGTCAACTTAACTTCATGCCCCCTGTTGTGAAGCCTATCACCACAATGATGAAATCACAGATGACCTCCCTGATGTCATCACTGATGGAATCTCTGATTACATTACAACACTAACCAGCTATGGCCATACACATTGTATATTTTACCACATTAAGGGGCCACTAGCCATGGCCTTCATCCATCGCCTCGGCCGTGGCAAAGGCTACAGCCTAAATTGTTATTTAGTTAATCAAAGCTTTTATTAGCTAAATCATAAATGATATTATATCTGATGCCATCACAGATGTAATCAGAGGTGTTATATATAATGTAAACTGTGTTGTCACCAGTGATTCCATCAGTAGAGTCATCAGTGATGTCATAGATGGTGTAATTAATGATGTCATCAGGGTGTCATATGTGATATCATCAGTGGGGTCATAGGCTGCACAATAGGGGGTGCAAAGTTAAGGTGGCTCTAGCTGAATTTCAGGGGTTTTGTTGCGTTAAGTTCTCACCTTAATGTTCCTGCAACCAAATGGTTTTCCTTGTATATCATATTTGTATATATATTTCTTCAAATTCTAAAAATAACAGATGTTACCAATCAGTGGTGCAGATTTAGTTTATCTTGGAAACTTGAAAGATCTGTTGGACTTGCTCAGAGTCAAACCTGTGCCTACAGGATACCTGAGGATTTTGCCAATAAATGCATAACCCCACTGAGCTACTTTACCCAGCTTCTGTTTTCCTTTTCACTGAGAGGGGTTTACACGTAATGTTGATGTTAGGTGGACTGCATTATTTGCTCGAATGAAATGTGGCATTGCGGCATCTTCCTTCCTGTTATGAAATGAAGCAAGGGATTGAATGGTTGGCGTCCACGTGCCCTCAAATGTTCTAGAATCGAAACCGTGCCCCTAATCTTAAAGCCTGTGATATGGCCCGTGGGAAGTATTTGTCTCGATGTTCTACACAAAACAGAAGTAAAACAAGCTTGCAGCCTGACCTTCAACTTCCTGCGAAGTTCTCTTGGGCCCATCGCTGGCGCTGCTTTTCCGTTGTGCAAACTGCAGGTCAGCAGTCGCAAGTTCCAAGCAGGCCAAATGCTGACAGTCATTCCCTTTACACGGATAAGCAGCGCTCTGCAAAGGCTTGTTGCAATTTACATGCGCGCCTTGTCTTCTGACTGAGGCAGTCACGCCCTCTGTATAAAGATGCAGGTCACATTTCTTAATACTTTGATGGATTTCTCTTGTACGGGAGATCTGTGAAAGCTCTCTGAGAATACTCAGGTTTCCAATAACGCACGGAAAATCTCTTAGTACCCAAAACATCCTACATTTTGGGGAGAAAGTCCTCGCCCGAGAGAAAGACTCAACTGTCTCCACTGGTGGTGGAGTCACTTGCTCCATCCAGTGGCACGTAGGCTGCTATTTGTTAACTCTCCGCACAGGGTGCCAGGTCCCTTTGTTTCTCGTTTTACTGGAATGTTCCCGGGAGACCCTGATGTGACCCCAGGAGTCTCCATATACAAAGCAAACTGGTTTTTCAATATAAGTGAGTCTAGGCCCAACTGACTGTGGTTTTTGACCCTCCCAAGTGTGTTGCGCCTTTAAGGGAATGTGTCCCTCCCCTGCGTATTGCCCTTTTAACATGGGCCATGACTGCGTCATGGCCCAAGGTAATAATAGGAGCCCCTGCAGGCACGTGGATTAGAGCATCTGCAGACTCCGAAAGAAGAACGACTCTCATTCATTTAGGCCTGCACGCCCACACCATGTGAGCACATGCCTGCAGGCCATGATGCTGTGGGACCCACATGCCAGGACGGTGGCAGAGGTCTGCATGGTTAAGGGTATGGCTCGCCCTGCCCCCAATAGAGACTGGTGGTGTTCCGCGGCAACCGTCCATGGTGCTGATGTGTCCTAACACCCTCTCGCCTGCTGGATCTCCTTAGCAGACCCCCCACGCAACATTGGTGATAAGGAGAAGAACCCAAGCAGGGCTCCCTGTGCCTGTGTTTCCTGTGTTTTGTTTTTTCTTCTCTTCCTCCTTTTTAAAAAATGTGTTGTAGGAAGAAGGGAGGGAGCTGTCCCCCGCTGTGGGAGAGAATGCGGCAGCCATCGCCGCACTGCTTGTGAGGAGCGGAGGAGCGGCATCCATCCCTGTCGGGATGGCGGGGCAAGATGATGAGGGAGCCCTGCCAGTGATTTCCCCCCGGGAGCGGCACTCTGTGAGGCGGGTGCTCATGCGGCCGGGGTGGAAATTTGCCCACGGCCCCCCTGCAACATCCGCCAAGAAAAGAGGGTGATCAAGATAGATCGCCCCTCCAGCATGAGAGAACATGAAGAAGCCGAAGCTGCAAGAATAAAGAGAGCGGCTGTGGCCGTGGGATCAAAAGGGAGACCAGACCCCTGCTGGGGGATCCTCCCTGGCCATGGCTCTCTGAAGAGGGTGCTTCTGTGGCCAGGGGAAGGTGTCCACTGCCGTGAGGGAGGAGAAGGAATGAAGAGGCTGCAGCTGCAAGAACGAAGGAACCTCTCGCCTGCGAAGGTAGGTGTGTCTCCCCCAGAAGAAGGAGGAGAGATGGTGAGTGCCCAGCCGGCACAGCGTAGGGTCAGCCTGAGTGTCCCTGCGCTGCTGGTGCATCCGCAGTACACCCTGGGCATCCAGTGGTGAATAGGGAGGAGCTCTGTTTCAGAGTGCAAGAAAAGAGCGCCCCCCCAACTCAGCCCAGCATTGTCTGCGCGGACTTCCGCACCCTCGCATGCAGCATCTGCTGCAAGAAGTATGACTGGGAGTGCCCGCTCCGTCCCTAAAAAGAGAAAGGCAGTGCTGGGCTGGTGCCAGGAAAGGGAAAGCATGTGGCCCCAAATCGATCCCGGCCCATGGCGGTGAAATGGTTTGGCACCACATCACAGCAGTGGGACAAAAATGGTTACTCCGATATCAGGGCTGGTACCACAGGAGCCCCGGCAATATTCCGGCCCACCTAGCAGTGAGAACAGTGCACAGAGGCTGCCTGCCTCCACCAACAACATGGGCAGCACACTGCTGGGCCGGCAGCCCCGGCTACAGCAAGACCAGGCCAATGTGGCAGTGAAAAATAAAGCACTGCATGTCGACGCTATGAGAAGGAAAGAGGCTACCTGTGCCCACCAGCATTACGGGGCGGTGCCTGCCAGCCCTGTGCTGTGTCGGTAACCCCCTTTTGATCCTTGGCCACCCGGTGGTGACTGAAAGCAAGCGCGACAAGTCAGCACATTAACAAAATGAAACGCTACTCGTTGGGCGACATGATGATAAGGTGGAGGTGCCCCCATGCAGATCCTGGGCTGAACAGTGGTGAATTGTGAGGAACCCCACGATGGAGCAAGTAGGCGATGGCCCCTAGCAGATCCCGGGCCCAGCTGTGAAATAACAGATACTCCTGTCCACGGAGTATCAAACCAGGTACATGCTGCCCAACCTGCCTTGCTGCCTGCACCAACAAGCCATGCCATTCAACAGGACTATGGCACTGAAATATAAGAGCTCTGCTAGTTGAGTACTGGGAAAGAACGGGACACTGCACCGACACGAGCCTGCCAGAAAGAGCTGAACTAACACCCTGACACTAGTGTTGCATCGCCGAGCCAACCGTACAACGTCCAACCCGATGTGTCCCCTGGTGTGAGTCTAGCCAGTCCCAGAACTGAGACACCAACTGCCCCGTCAGTGGCAGGGACTCCTGCCTGGGGCAGGAGAAAAAGCGGCCCAGACATCTTGGCACAGTGACCGGGGGAAAGGAAAGAGAGCAGCAAGTGGCCCCAACACCCTGCCACTTGGGTTGCCTTGCCTGCCCTCAAAGTGGCCCTGACATCCTGCCGCTATTGTCACCCTGCCTGCCATACCATCCTGGTGCTACCTTGGCACCACAGGGCAGGGACAGGGATCCCTAACACGTGCCACCAAGAAGCGGTGCAACGGGTAGTAAGGGTTGCAGCTCTGTGCAAGTGCTTGTGTGCCCTCCTGTCCCACAGTAGCAAATTGACACTCCTGACTGGGGGAGCATGGCTAAGGAAAAGAGGGGTGAGTGATATCCTGTCACCCCATGCCATGTTAACATCATGTGGTGCAGCGTAGATGCCCTGCTACCTGCCTCTCGTTGCCCTGCCCCGACATCAAAAGGGTCTGAATGAGCCTGAACGTGGTGCAGCCTGGATGCCCTGCTACCTGCGTCTCGCTGCCTACCCCAACATCAAGGAACTAAGCCGATGTGGCCCCTGGTGCCCACCATGTGCAGTTTTACCGGCCTTTGAACTGTAACATCAACAGACCTTGACCTGTGAAAGTGACTATCCTGAACGGACACTGATGGACAGTTAACTGGTCTCTTGCATTCCTGCAATTGCTTAAAGAGGGCTCAGTAAACACGTGTTTTGATGTTGTGAGCCTGGATATTAGCTACATGCTTAAAGTGGTCTTGGTAAAGAACAGTTATGTGAAGCTGTGATCCTGCAGTTTGTAGGTGTGCGCTATATGGTGCCAGCAGCTAACAATGGTGTAATTCAGTGTTTGCAGTTCCACACTCCAGGTTGATTAAGGGTTTTATAACATGTGGTTGGACTGCCAACATTCCACCGGTGGTTCGCAAACAGCGACTGTCACCTGTGGGTTATGTGTTGATATGTGTTGTATGTCTGTAACTATGTGTGCCCCATGTGTGTAGCAGTGGCATATCCTATTTGTTGTTGATCCTACGATTCTGAAGTAGCCCAAGTAATGTCGTTCTGTAATGGGGAAAGGGGATCGTTTATGTTTAATAAAATGTGTTTGTTTGTTATGAAAAAGGAGGAGTGTGTTGTGTGACCCTCCCAAGTGTGTTGCCCCTTTAAGGGAATGTGTCCCTCCCCTGTGTATTGCCCTTTTCACATGGGCCATGACTGTGTCATGGCACATCTAATAAAAGTAGCCCCTGCAGGCACGTGGATTAGAACGGCTGCAGACCCCCTAAGAGGAACGACTGAGTCTGTTTCTCATTCATTTAGGCCTGCAGGCCCACAATGTGTGAGCACGGCCTTGCAGGCCGTGGTGCCGTGGAACCCTCGTGCCAGAACAGCGGCAGAGGTCTGCATGGTTAAGGGTATGGCTCACCCTGCTCCCAACAATGACCGGGTGTTCCCAAGCAACAGTCCATGGTGCTGATGTGCCCTAGCACCCTGGTGCCTGCTGGATGTCCCTAGCAGGCCCCCCACGCAACACTGACCAGGCCAAGGTCTGCCTGGAACCTGCGTGGCCCCAATGAGAGAAGCAGGAGGAGTGTAGCTGGCTGAAAAATAAAGGAAGTGAAAGGGAAAGTAGAAGGGGGTGTGTTAGGGAGAACAGAAAGGAAAAGGAAGTGGGGGAAGAAGAGATAATGAAAAGGATGGGTGAAAAGAAGTAATGACGAGGAGTGCAGTAAGAAGGAAGAAGGGAAAGAAGGGGAAAGATGGGGAGAAAGGACCGGAGAGGTAGTGAGGAGGAGAGTGGTACAAAAGGAGCTAGAGGAGGGAAGGAAGTGATGTAAGATAGGGAAATATGAACAGGTAAAGTGGGGTGATAGAAAAATAGATACGGACTAAGGCGAATATGAAGAAGTCTGAATGAGATAAACGGAGAGCAAGAGGTAAAAGGATCGGAAGACGAAAAGTAGGAGAGGTGGAAAGACAAAATGGGAGAAAGGATAAAATTGACATAAGATGAAATGTGCGGCAGGAATGAGGACTAGAAGCAGAATAGAGAGAGAAGCAGTGGTGGAATGGCCCAAGCCTCCTTAACTGGTCCATGCCCCTGAGAGTTTGATGTGGCTGGGGTAAATTCTGTCACATGGAAAGAAATACAAATATAACACCATTAAAATAAAATATACCAAATTAAGAAATAAACATAAATACCAGTGGCGGATGGTGAATTATTTTATCGGATGGGTGTAAATGTTTGCCACAAATATACAGGACCGTGACCATACATAGTGAGGGAACCCGGACCAGCCAAAGATAGTTTGGGGGGGAACTCAGCGAGAAATTTCACTTAAGATGGGGAATTTTACAGCACACTTTCTGTGAAAAATTGGGCTAACAACCACATAGTTTGCAATCGGTTTTGGAGCCTCATACAAAATACAACAGATGCAAGTAAGCAGCAGTGCACAGGAGTATTTCCTAACCCATTTTCATGATGTTTTCCCACAATATATGCCAGTATAAAAAACATTGGTATGCTGATTGTACCCATCCATTTCCCTTCATCACAGACATGTCGCAATAAGACGAATGCTGGCAAAAATCTGGCTGGCACAGTGAAACAAACAGAAAATAAATCTCTGAAGCACACTGTTCTGTGGGATGGGGTACCTCAGTGCATGGTCAGGGAGGGGGAAAAGGTAAGAGGTGAAGGGGGAAGACCTATGAAAAGTGTGCAGGCATGTTACTGCACTGCAGTTCATGCTGCTTACCTGCCCACTTCTGAGGTCGTGACGTGATTCAGAGCGTTTAACGGCAGAAAGGGCTTGGCGGCTCATTTCTGCCCAAAAGTGCCATGGCAGGAACCATTGAACAGGCATGCTGTTCTGCCTCGATGTCACACTTGCAAGTGTTTTCACTCGCCAGTAAAGTGGTTGCTTTTGAGTTCGACCGCGTCATGCACTGCTTCTCCTTTGCTGCCGGTCCCATCGTGGCTCTTCCCTGGAGCCCGCCACGTTCCTCTGGGTCTCGCGCCAATCGGGTGAAAATTGCTGATAAGCAGCAGCTTGGGAGCACATGCCTGCTTCAGCACGGTCTGCTCTTGTGAGTCTGCCTTCACCAGCGTTTCTGCCTATCGCTTCGCCAAAGCTGTGTCTCCTCTCTCCAACCTCTGATTGCCAGTGAAAACCATCTTTGAATGTCCGGTGCAGCTGATTCACATTGCAACAGCTATTCAGCACATTCTGCTTAGGGTTTCTTTCAATCCACATTAACTCCTTCTCCCTCTTCCTCGTCACAGTACCTGAGGCAATATGGGAGTTGGAGTGAATAGGATTAATAGGGCTTCCAAGGAGATTTTGTTTGGGATTTTTACCTAGTAGACTCTTATCAGAGATAGGAGATGTGTTTTGTGTGTTATGCACATATGAGGTGTGAATGGCTATTTGCTCAGAATGGCAGTATCGCATCAGCTGTTTAGGTGGTATACTGCTTTCTTCAAAAGGGGGGGAATACTGCACCTCTCCCAAAGGAGTCACCATCTCCTCCCGGCAGTCATCTCCTCCCACATGATCCTTCCTCATAATACCACCCCCAGGGTCAGGATCAGGTAGCGGCTGAGGTCCCCTTGCCATGTGGGAGGAGCTCACCACCCGGGATTCAGTGATGACTCTGCAGGATTCCTCACATGAGTATGAGAACCAGAGATGGACATTCTGTACTTACTTCAATAGACACTGAAATTACCTTCATAGTTTAGTGATTTAGTGATTAATGTATTAATAAATCATTATTGGGTTTCCATTTAGTTGTTCTATTTTGAGTTATGTATATTTAGGCGTTGATCTGGTGGAGCATAAACTATTGGTATGAGATGACAAACGTCTTTAAATACACATCCACCTTAGTGATGTGTCATTATAGCCTCATTGTGCATATTTGGTATGTGTTTGCCTTAGTTGGAATTAGTTGTCTCTACTATGAATTTATTTGAAAAGAGTCCTAGGTGTCTGAGGCTTAGCAGACCAGTTTTTGTTGTGCACCACATTTCTGATGGAAAGTGGGCCTATTTTGTGTTAATAATCAAAATGATTGTTATAATTTGTATTGATGGGAATTTTGCTTTCATTTAGTCGTAGGCTGAAGTGTATTGGGTATTCCGGGCTGCACTTGACATATGGCAGCAAAAACATGTTGGCTTTGCCGAGGCTCGTGTTAGTCATTTTCGTCTTCTCTGCAATTGTGTGGGTGCATGAAACCATGCAGTATCTAAGAATTATCTATGTATTATCTTGTTAATGAGCACCTGTTGAATCATTTCTTAATTGAGTGACATCTGATCTTTGAGTACCGAGCACAAACCACAATGACAAGCGAGAATGCTCGGTCAAGACAAGAGGTTGCAGTCATTTCGAGAAGTGATTTATGTGAACTGGTCTGTATGTGTGATTCACAAGTTTAAAACCTGCTTTCATTGGTTGAGAAGAACAGCCTGCTTGAAGGCAGACCTGTCATCACACTACTGAATGTGAAACGTAGCTGCACATCTTTCAGACCGGCCTGTCCTCCTGACATACCACTATACCTTATGTAGCCGGTGGACTCTGTGTCTACATCTTAATTTTCAATTGTGCCCCGCCTGTCTCCAGGATCCAAGCAGCTGCAGTAATTCTGCTCATTACCTCACTCATTAATTCATCCTTCTCTAATTCTTGCTTTCCTTCTCTTTTTCAGCATGCATTTATTCTTCTAATCCTAATAATAACATCCTTAGATCCTTCTATTCCAGCTAACTTCGACCTATTTCCCTTCTTCCATTCCTATCTAAACTTCTTGAGCATGCTGCTTATGCTCAAGTAGCTACCTATGTGAAACTTCACTCCTGCTTACCCCCTTTTTAATCTGGATTTCGACCTTCCCATTCCACAGATACTGCTCTTTTGCACGTCTCTAATGCCCTTCTCTCGTCCCGTCATTCTAAACACTCTTCTATCCTTATTTTCCTAGATCTTTTCTGCCATGATTGACACTGTTGACCACTCTCGTATTTCTTCTCTTTCCACTCTTGGTCTTTCTGGTTCTGTTCTCCAATGGTTTCGCTCTAACCTTTCTCCGCAGTCCAACACTGTTACTTGGGCTGGACACACCTCCTCACCGCACTCTCTTCTCCATGGGGTTCCTCAAAGGTCTGTTCTCGGACCCCTCTTATTTTCTCTCTATAATGCTCCGATTTCTGCTTTTATCTCCTCCTTTAATATTTCTTTTAATCTGTATAGAGATGATACTCACATTTTAATTTCTTTCTCCTTTGATGCTGTCTTGCGTTCCACTGTTTCTATCTTTCGCCATTCAGAATTGGATGTCCTCCCACTTTCTTCATCTCAATCCTTCAAAGACTGATCTCCTATTTTTCCTGCTTCCATGTTCCCTGCTACTCACCCCTCTTTTTCTGTTCCACCATCTACTTTGGCATTTTCCCCTTCTGCTCAAAACCTGGGTGTAATCTTTGACACATGCCTTTCTTTTTCCTTGCATATTTTCTCTAGTGCTCATTTCTGTCGCTACGCTCTGTTCAATAACGGGCGTGCTCGACCCTATCTCTCATTTCACGCTAAACTGCTTCTCTTCTGCTTGGTCTTTTCTCACATTGATTACTGTTCATCTCTTCTTCTTGGTATTCCTGCTCTTCTCATGTTCTCCCTCTTCATTCTATCTATAATTCCTCGGTACACCTCTTCTACTCTCTGTCTCATTGTTACTCTATTACACCGTCCTTACTTTCAATATTGCTTCACCCTTTTGAATATCGTCTTCTCTATCATTTTCTTTTGATTGTTTTCAAGTGTATTCATGGTCTTGCTCCTCCTTATCTCTCCTCACCGATTTCATTCTATTCCCCTACTCGGTCTCTCCGGATCTCAGAATCAGTTCCTTCTTACCGTTCCCATGACTCTATGTGCGTCTTCTCGTTTCCGCTATTTTACTCTTATAGCACCCAAGCACTGGAATTCTCTGCCTCTTTCTGTCCGCTCTTCCTCTACTCTTGATATTTTCCAGACTAATCTTAAAGCCTCTTGTCTCTTCTTTCAACTAACTGAATATTGTTATTTGCCCCTCTTCTGTTTTAATTGGATTGCATTAGTCATAAGAAATTCAATCAAATACAAATACAAAATATCTGTTCTACTGCTGCATAAAACATTCAGGCATAAAATCACCATGTGGTTACCATCCTGATGAAGGTATGGTGCATGCTGTCACAAAGCACTCATAGGCACATGTATTCTAGTTTTCAATGCAATGTCCTTGCAGCTCAGAGAAAGAACTAGGTACAACCTAGGACAAGGAAGGAGCCTTTACAATCCCCTCCTTATAGCATAATACATTGACCCCTTTTATCCCATCAGCATAACCAAGAACAACACCGGTAATATGATGTATTCGCCAGCAAAATTGACTAGTTTTGATCCTACTGACAGGACACCATACACCTATTGAAGGAGAACAGTGGCTGTTGAGTGTGTCCATTTTGCACTTGTATCATCTGTGTATTTTTTGATGTTGTTCACAGATAATGAGAAGCCAATGAAGGTCATAGGCAATGACGACCTGCTGGACCAGGACCTTATCAACGAATTCCGAAAGGAGTATGGAGCGACCTACAATGACTTTTTCATGGTGCTCACAGATACCGACATGAAGGTTAAGGTATGTTCTTCAGTTGCCACAATGGTCATGCAAACAAATGCACTTAAACGTACCAACTGACATGAGAGAGAAATCAAACCCATAGCTTCAGAAAAGAAAAATCAAATTAGAGATCAAATTATGCCTGGAAAATGCAAACCTAATTATGTACAAATATACAAATTCCTGGTATTCTTTTAGGCAATTGTGTTGGTCTTGGTGCTCTTGGTGCTGTTTGTCACATTGTGAGCCTGCCACATCGTTATGTGGAGGGGCGGGTATAGGGCAAGAGCGGAAGGAGGAAGAGACAGATCAGAGGCAGGAAGCCAGTCATACTTGTGTGGGCCTGTGTTCTGTGTTTGCAGTGCTTGTCTTTTGAATGTTGCAGGCCAACAGGACCGCTAACTCCCGGGGCTGCTGGCGATCCCACACTGTTGATATTGGTTTGGTGTTTTTGGTGTTGCAGGCAGTGTTGCAGGCAGTGTTTATGTTGGTAGTGTGGTCAGCATTAGTGATGTTGCTGTCAGTGTTGTTGGTGGTACTTCTGTTGGCCTTCCAATTTCTGTTGCTGATTTTGTTAATGTTGCTGTTGCTGTTGCACTAAAAATGTCCCCAAAAAACCTACTCTTCTGTTTTTTGGTAGATAATGTACTTGATGTTAGCGGTTCTGTTGTGGGTGCTGGAACGGGAGTGAGCCCTTCTTTTATGTGCATATCTCAGCACAAAAATCTGGAAAGGAACTTGAGATTTGTGAAGATTTCTAAGACATGCCTGTATTTTATTTATAAAAACACAGAATCCGCCCATACTTCGATAATGTATGTGTTGTAAATAGATTGTGTCTTACGAGCGGGGAATTCTACGCGTAGAATTCCACGCTCGTAATTCTAGTATTCCAAGACTTACCTTTGGTGGTGGCCGGTTACTGGACTGTTGGAAGAGCAGGGAGTGGGGGCTCGGCCAGCCACGGGTTGATCAATAAAGGTGTCGCTTCATCACCAGTGTGTCGTTCCAGTTATTACACTGGCGACGAGTGATCAACCTGAGAACCCACGCGCCTGAACCGCCGGCTGAGCTGTCCTGCCTCCCGGAGGACGATTCCCCGCCTCGTCTCATCGGGCGTTGCTGCCTTCCTGTGTCTGGACCCGGCGCACGGAGCTGTTGGCAGTCGTTCTCCACGCACCCGGCCCCTCCCATCTTTCAGCAGCGCCGCTCCATGCCAGCGCACTCTGCTCCCCTCCGGGGTTGAGTGCGGCGCGGAGCGGCGCTGCCGGGTCCTACAGCATCGGAGGAGGAACAAGGTCAGAGTACAAAGTTTGAAAGGTGAGGCGGTGTAGCGCTGCATGTGTATTTCTCCGGCCCGCCCCACGTTGGAAGGGGGCAGGGCCTGCAAGAACTGGAAGTCGATTGGCACGAACTAACGAGCCCTGCAGGAAAAGCCTACCCTAGTTTTGGTCAAGCGCGCCCATCGCACAACAGGGGCATGCCATAGAGCCTATAAGGGAGGCAGCTGTGCTGAAGTTTAAAGCACCAGTTAACGCTTCCCCTGCCAAGCCTTCAATGTTATTTCGCATGCCAAGCTGAACTTGTAGCACACGTGTTTGGACTGTATTGTTTCACAAGGTCCAGTTGATAGTTGAGTGTGACATCATTATAGTCCCTCGCCCCTTTGCTAAGGTCCATCCCTGCATTGGTCAAGCCCCTTAGGAACAGTTGGTGTCCCCTGTGCCCGCAAGTGAGGTCTCTGATTGCCCAACCATGCAGCACAGCAACGCTCGACCTCCCCCCGCCTTCCTTCCCAATCCGGGAGAACCTCCCATTGCCTGGGAACTGTGGGTGGACACGTTCAAAGTATATCTAAGGGCATCAGGAGGTGCTAGACTGTCTGATGATGACAAAGAAGAGGCCTTACTCAATTGTCTTGGCACAGAGGGCCTTAGGATCTTCAGACATTTGCCTGGCCCAAATGTGTTGCCCCCCCCGATAATGGTGAAGGTGGGGATGCTGCCCAAGGAGCTGTGCTCGCGTATGACACTGCCATCAACAAATTGGAGGGGCGTTTTGGGAAGAGGGCAACATAGTTCTGGAGAGATACCGGTTCTTCTCGAGGGCACAAGGCCCGGGTGAAGGGATCGACTCATATGTGACTGCCCTACGCACACTGATAGCAACGTGTAAATTCACGGGTGTGATTGAGGAATATATCAAATTATGTTGAAGACAAGTGACTCGAGGGTCAGAGAAAGGTTGTGGACGGAGAAAGACCCATCACTAGAGAAAGTGATCGAAATTGCCCGCGCCATGGAAGAATCCAGAAAGAGCATGAAGGAAATGACTGAAAGATGTGACATTGTACACATGGTTCAGCCACGCAAGGCTGATGATGCCAGAGCCAGGGACAAGGACTTCAAGGGGACGTTTAATTCAAAAGATGTGTGCAGGAAGTGTGGTTGGCGGGGGCATTCGACAGGGTCGAAGGAATGCCCAGCCACCGCTGTGGTTTGCAGGAAGTGCAAATCTAAAGGGCATTACGCCCGCATGTGCAGGAGCAATAGTCATATTAAGGAGACTGTGCGAATGGTTGACCCCAATGAGGAGGATGAGGTGACGGTGATTGGTTATGTGGGGCCTTCTCCATCTTCGAATGCTTATGTCAAGGAGGGATTATTGTTGAGTGTCGGCTCGGCAAGGAAGAGCGCATGGGCAACCTTGTATGTAAATGGTGTGCCGATTGATTTGATGGTTGATACAGGATCCCCCTATACCATGATATCTCCTGAATTGTATCACTCCAAATTTCAGAAGAAAGTGTCTGACTTGCACCCTTCTGACATCAACCCTTGTGCCTACGGGTGTGTTCCCATTAAGGTTCTAGGTTTTGATTGGGTTGACATAGAGTTCCAAGGGCGGAGGACAAAGGGTAAACTCTATGTGGCACACAAAGGTGATCCAGTCATTGGGTGGGACGAGCAGGCTGCCCTGGAAATAGAAGTTCGCCCTGGGAAAGCTGTCCCGGGTTTTAAGTATGAGTGAAGGATGTGGGAGGAGTGATGGATGTGGGAGCAGTGAGGAGGCGACTGCACCTTTGACAGCAGAGTTACTTCAAAACAAGTTTCCCACTGTTTTTACATCTAAGTTAGGCAAGTTGCAGGGTTTTGCACACAAGATAGTTTTAAAAAGAGGTGCCACCCCTGTTGTGCACAAGGTTCGACGTGTTCCCATTGCTGTCCGAGACCCACTTCAGGCGAAGCTCGACAAGCTCTTGGAAGGCGGAGTGATTGAGGAAGTGGAGTCATCGAAGTGGTTGGCTCCTGTAGTTCTGGCACGCAAATCCGATGGGGGCATGAGGATGTGTGTCGATCTCAGGGACCTAAATTGCAACATCTGGATCGACAGGCACCCCCTGCCGAACATCAGTGAGATGTTCTCCTTGGTGTGGGGTGCATCCTGTTTTTCCACCTTTGACCTCTCCTCTGCCTAACATCAGATAGACCGTCATGGCGAGTCACGCCCCCCTCACCTCTTTCATCACCCCGTTCGGGGCATTTCGTTTCCGCCGAATGCCTTTCGGTTTGGCTTCAGCTTCAGCTGTCTTCCAGCGTGTCATGCAAAAGTTGTTCACGGGTGTCAATGGTGTGGAATACTTCCAAGATTACATATTGGTTTGGGGGAGGTCTCATATAGAGCATGATGAGAGAGCGCTGCAGGTCATGGGTGTGTTAGAAAGGAGTGGTCTCACGGTCAAGATGAGCAAGTGCAAGGTAAGTGTGGAGAGTGTGACTTACCTAGGACATACCTTGGATGCTGAGGGGGTTCATCCTAAAGAAGAGTTAGTGAAGGTTTTGCGTGACGCGTCTCCCAGGACCAGTTGAGATCCTTCCTGGGTCTAGCTGAGTATTATAGCAGATTTATTCCAGCCTATTCGGACAAAACTGTTGCCATGAGGGCATTACTCAAGAAAGGTGCACATTTTGATTGGTCTGATCGGTGTCAGGGTGAGTTTGAGTACTTGAAGGTGGATGTGGATCAAGCTCCTTCCTTGACATCCTTTTGTCCGTCAAGGAAAAATGTCTTAACTGTGGATGCTAGCGAGTACGGTGTTGGGGCTGTCTTGGAACAGTGGGAGGGTGGCACATTTCGTCCCATTGCATTTGCATCCAGAGTGCTCAAGGAGGCAGAGCGTAGATACGCTCTGATCGAAAGGGAGGCTTTGGCTGCGGTCTGGGCCTCAAGGCATTTTAGAACTTTTCTATGGGGTGTTGCGTATACATTGCGCACCCATCACAAGCCACTGGTGCATGTTTTAACGACCAAAGGACTATCCCAGGCGTCCTCCAGGGTCATGCGTTGGATGGCGGATATGGGAGAATTAAATTTTAGGGTTGAGTATGTGACCGGTCAGAGAAACGCTGTTGCTGACTGTCTGTCCCGCTTTCCGCACCGGGGGGGCGCAGATCATATAGAGGAATTGTCCAGTGACGATTGCATCCTGGTAGCTGGCGTTGCTCCCGCCATTTGTGAACAGGTATGGAGCGAGGAGTGCAATCTAGATCCTCTGTTGACTAAGGTCAGGTCCACCCTTAGAACGGGAGTTCTTGTTGAAGAATTGTCAAGGTTGTTTGGTCATGTGTGGCCTGAATTGTCTGAGGGTCCGTAGGGTATCACTAGGGGTTTGAGGTTAATTCCACCAGAGTCACTCAAGGGCAGGATTGTAGAGTTGGCTCATGAGGGGCACCTAGGGAGGTCTATGACGAAAAGGAGGCTCAGGGAGGTGTATTGGTGGCTCAGGATGGACCATGATGTCGAGAGAAATGTCAAAGACTGTGCAGCGTGTTCTGCCAGTGATAAGAGCAAGGTGACCGCTGGCCCGCCCATCTATCCTGTGGAAGTACCCGAGAATGTATGGTCCAAGGTAGCTGTGGACATAATAGTGCCCATAGATTCCTTGGGTGGTGGTTTAAGTTTCATTGTGGTGATGGTGGACTACACCTCCAGGTGGGTGGAGGCCACGGCTCTAACTGCGATGACTGAGAAAGTGGTAGAGTTCCTTTCGGCTGTCTTCGATAGAGAGGGTGTTCCTGCTGGTGTGGTCACAGACAATGGTTCCCAGTTTGTATCAACTGCCATGCAAGAGTTTTTTTCTAATTTAGGAACCCGCCACCATAGGGTGTCCCTGTACAATCCAGAGGCTAATGGGTTGGTCGAGCGCATGAACATCTTCATGAAGGGAGCCATACAATTGGCGCTTGCTAATGGTTTGCCGTGGGGCAGCGTGGTCTCTGAAGCACTCAAGGCTTGTAGGCTGACTCCTTCCACCTTCACGGGTTTGTCCCTATTTGAGCTAATGAGGGGGAGGAAGCCTGGCTCCAAATTGAGGGTTCCTGCTCTTGGTGGTGGTGGTTGGTCACAGGTGGACATGCAGGAAGTCTTGGACAGGGTGCGCCACAAACAAGAGGCTTTTTGGCAGGGTCAATTAAGAGTAAGGAAACCCTTGCTAATGGAAGTGAGGGATCAGGTTGTCATGAAGATTCTGAGGTATGTGGCTAAGGGGTGAAGCAAATACATGCAGCCGCGTGTAGTGACCAAGACTGGGCGTGGTTATGTAAAGTTAGACGATGGTACCAGGTGGAGTGTAAGATGTGTGGTTGTTGTGAAGAAGGGAGGTGTTGTGGTGCGAGGAGGAGAGGGCTCGGGCGTAGGGGGCGTTGAAGGAGGTCTTGATGGTGGTTTTCCTGTGGTTCTACCGCATGTGACCTCTGACCAGGATGGTGACGGCTTGACCCCAAGGGATGCTGATTTGACATCTGTGGGTCAAAGAAGTGCAGAGGAAGCACCCACAGGCCCAGAAGGTTCTGTGGGGGATGCTCATGGTTCCGTGGGGAGTGATGAAGAAGTACCCACTGGTGCTGAGAGTTCTGTGGAAGGTGCAATTAAGGTACCCACAGGTCCAGAAGGTTTTGCTTTTACTCCAAGTTGTGGGGAGGCAGCAGAAACAACCTCCAGAGAGCCCGGGCCCGAGTTTGGTGATCGCAGGTCTCTCCCGGTTAGGGTGAGGAAGCTTCCCTCTAAGTACAATGACTTTGTCTAAGGATCTAATGCAGGATGATCATTTTCATTGTGGTGTGCTACCAATTTTCCTTGTCTTTTCCCCCTTCTGTTCTCCTTCCTTCCTTTCCCTTGTCTTGAATGAGTGTTGGTCCTTGTATGTTGATTGAGTGTGTGAGGGTGGAGAAGTGTTGTAAATAGATCGTGTCTTACGAGCGGGGAATTCTACGGGTAGAATTCCACACTCGTAATTCTAGTATTCCAAGATTGTTTACCTTTGGTGGTGGCCGGTTACTGGACTGTTGGAATAGCAGGGAGTGGGGGCTCGGCCAGCCACGGGTTGATCAATAAAGGTGTCGCTTAATCACCAGTGTGTCGTTCCAGTTATTACAATATGCAGCCTTATTACTTAAGTGGGATTAGAAATTGAGGGGGGCTCTGACAAGGGAACATGTACTAAGAAGGGCTGTGTGTTACCTAAATAGTGTGGGATTCCTGCTCCAAACAATACATGATAGGACCCTGGAAATATTCTGTAAATAAATCACCTATAAGAAAGGGAAGGGGGTAAAATGGCACCAACGTTAGTTCCCCAGCGCTTTGCATACAATCAAAGTGTATTTTGGAAACATAAGAATGACCACAGATGTTTATATTTCACAAATATGTCTGTGATAGTGCTTCAAGCCTGAAGCCCCTCCTAAACTTATAAAGCACATTGGGCTTAGTGCTCATTTAATTTGTCACAACTCTCAACCTAACATCTTTCTGGTGTAAGGTTTGGGTTGTCCTGCTTAAGTAGAAGATGGCTTCTCTTTTCCCTAAATGCATCCCTTTCACAGCTTTTAAATTGCCTGCTTGGTCCTTGCAATTCTAAACTAGGCAAGTCTCCTGAGCCCTCTTTCAGGCTCCAAGGGAAGAATCACGTGGAGTGCTTATTAGTGGAGAACAGAGGGAGCAACGATTTGGGAGTATTTTTTGACACTACTGGGATGCCGCCTCCAGTTCCCCCTACCACTTCAAGTCCTACAGTAAATTCATGGATTTAAATGATCTCTTATTGAGTTAAGTAGCTTCTCCGCTAAAGAGCCGATGACTCACAATGATCCAAGTCATAATTGTTTGTCACAGAACGATTGGCATGACTGTGCTGGGACCAGAGACTTTGTGGGGATGAGTTTAGTCACAGGCGTGAGGATAATGGGGTGACCCCCTAGGGTGAGCCAGTAAAATCTATTTGAGTAAGACGCAGCAGATGCCTCTTACTGGTCAATGATCCCGGCTTGCCCCCAAGGAAATGCTCTTTCCCGGCAACTGGGTGATTCATCGGCAGTCTTGGTGGAGTCTGGGCCTCAGTGCGTTGGCAGGGTGTCTGGAGTGTCCTGTGATGGGCACTGCCGCGGTTCAATCGCATTTTCTTTTCATTAGTTTGCAAGTCGTGCATCTGGGAAGGCGATTGACTCAACACGCGCTAACTCTCTCGGGTTTAAGACCCATCAACCAGGATTGTGTCAGACGAGGTTTCCATGCTGTCGCTAATTATGCGCTACAAGTCAACGCTGGACACATGTCCAGATAGCTCACAAGCAGCCCAATGCACCAGAGAAGTGCATTGTTCATGCATGACGGTTTCAGTTCATTTAGGCCCAGGGCACGCTTCTCCTTCATTAAAAACTTTAGAGGGCCATGTCGCCATTTTATATCAATTAGGTGTCTCGTTTGTTTGCTGTTCAACGATTGGTATTTTTAAAGCAGGAGCGCAGAGTATCATTATTTTACTGATGAGTTGCGACAGGAAGGGCTGCATAGCACTGCGAGTAGAACGCTCGCTATTCTGTGCAGAGCCTGCTGACGCAGGATCGAATCCCGATAGGGCCAAACTCAGCCTTTCGTCCATCCCAGCTCGATAAATGAGCACCACTCACCGTCGGTAATAATAAGCAGCGCTCAGATGCCCGAGGTTTCGTAGCCCTATATTAATGCTCCTTATTATTATGATATGATTTCACATCTGAGGAATTTAAAATAATTGTGATAGAAATTGGGTTTTGTGGGTGTGTTGCAACGTTATTTGTATGGCAGAGAATGGGGGTTATGCTGTGACTGTGGGACCTGACCTCATAGGCCACTGAACTCACTTTGGATGGAGGAACATGTTCTTGGTCATGTGGGCTGTTCTGCGCTGTTGAATAAACAAACGGGTCCCCCTGCACTTGAGCAAAAGTACTTGGTTTACAAAGGAACATTTCCTCATAACATTACTAGACACCCACTATGTGTCATGGGAGATTCAGTAAGATGACGACATCAGGTTTTCTCATAGTGTTTCACGTGAGAGTCCTCTTGCTTCTAAGCCCTGTAACAATAGCTTTTGTATTACTCAGTTTAATGGT
The DNA here is from genome assembly GCF_040938575.1 of Ambystoma mexicanum. Lineage (NCBI taxonomy): Eukaryota > Metazoa > Chordata > Amphibia > Caudata > Ambystomatidae > Ambystoma > Ambystoma mexicanum. The sequence goes on along the minus strand of NC_090939.1, from coordinate 465,739,437 downwards.
AAAATCAGCACTGCCTGGAATGGAATTTACAGAGAGCCTGGTTTCAGATGAGAGTAAAAGCATTTCAACAACATATACAAGGAATCGTCCTGTGTGCCAGCATTGTCCTGGCTGATACTGATACTGTCACTGCACTGGGAGAGGCTAATCCATGGTACTGTCACTGCACTAGGACAGGCTAATCCATGGTACTGTCACTGCACTGGGACAGGCTAATCCATGGTACTGTCACTGCACTAGGACATGCTAATCCATGGTACTGTCACTGCACTAGGACAGGCTAATCCATGGTTCTGTCACTACACTGGGACAGGCTAATCCATGGTACCCAAGAATGGACAGAAGTTTGACAAAAACTGATGCATGGTTCCACTGTCAAGAACGTTGATCCGTACATTTCTTCCTCCTTGATATATTCATAGAATGCATGATCTTCCATTGTTTCAGGTAAAAGACTTATTTATTTAAAGGTATTATCCCTTCACGATTTTGGGATAAGCCTCGTAAACAGGATTCCGTGGTTTATCAGTCTGAATATGGAAAAGATGTTCTCGGGCAGAGCTCTGTGAATGAGGATTAAGGCTAAGAGTGCCGTGCTTATACGCCTCCAGGTGACATGCACATCAGTAACCCATCGTGTCACCACTACACTAGTAATCTCCTTTCTCACCTTAAGAATAAGAAACATAATACAGTTGTGTGTAGCACCTCACTCTGTATTCCTCCTTCTTTAAAGTAATGTAAAAATAGGCATTATTATTACCAAAAGTAATGGTAGTTAATGTATCGACCTCGGACGATGAATGGCGAGTCAGTCCATCTGGGATTGAAACTTGCAAAACTTTGCCCTCCCAGATGGTAGGCACGGCTACTGCCATGCACGCTACCGGCACCGCCTCCCGCGATTGAGCAATAACCGACCCATTACGAGATGAATGGGCCAGTAATTCAGAATGGGGGTGGGGAGCATGTTGATAACGGTGCCGGTGCAATCACGAGCTCTGCTCGCGAGTGCCGCACAGCCCGCCAGGTAAGACCTGGCAGTCTCTCAGGAATCCGCGAGCAGAACTCGTAATACGGCGGGACGGTATGAACGGTGCCGGTGCCTTACCGGCACCGTTCATACCGTCACTGCCACCCCTATAATGAGGCCCAATGTCTTTTTACAAATACTTTATTTGAATCATCCTGAAAAAAAGAACAATCTACTTAAAGGACACAGACTCGGTTGATGTGCTGGGCAGTGTTTGCTGCTGTGCAAAGACGAATACATGTACAAATTCATGGTTTGATTTGAAAGGGAGACATTCAAAGTCACTCCATGCTTATCCTTGCCTTGCTCTAATCTCTTCTCTACCCAGTGTACCCTCATGATGCCATCCTATTTGACAGTATACACCTCTAACCTTGGAGGTGAAATGCTTGCACTTTCTCTTGGCACTAATGATATCATTAATGTGGGCCACAGACTCTTTGTAAACAGGCCCTGCATCCTTTATTGACTTGCACCATCAGCCTACATGAGTAAGTATTACCTGTGGTTCGCCACTACTGTTAGCCTCATCGTCACCAGACTACCTTTCTGCCTGCATTATCAAATACCTGGCATTAACATGTCAAGCACAAATCTTTCACCTGACACTTATCAACGATGCCAGAAGGCTACCTAAGACAATTTGAGAGGGGACACCCTTGCTCATCTATAAATCAAAGGGCTGAAATCACAGCTCATCACCTCTTGGACCAACACATCCCCGCCCAAGGTGCCAGGGAGGAATCTCACCTAGACAATTGAAAATCATCAGAAACGGAAGAGCCAAAGGATGCAAAAACACATACTCTAGAGCTGAAAAACCTTCCATTCGGATGCAACAGTGCATAATCTGCATTTAAGAATGCAACCAACATATAAAACCTTGTCGAATCAGAATATCTGGCATGCTTGGCCTTAACAAAAACCAGATATTTCACTTCTGTCCTGGGTACCATGGCCCCCGAAATCCTGCTGAAAAGCCTGCCAGCAAGAAATGGACAGGGGATTGCTTAGTTTTAGACCAACAACCTGAAATGCATGTCAAAAAGGTGGGACTTTTGGCATTTACCTTTAGAAGCATTTCCTAATGCCAACAATTGTGTATTCATAACTATCTCTCACTGCCCTCCTAGACGTAGTTCCACCTTCCGCATGGAGGGTCCTTGGGTTGACATTGACAAGCACAGCAAACTATATACTGATGATGGCCAATCCTAACATGTAGATTGACATTAGACTTGGGATTCACCGTGCACATTTTTAAGGCCCAACTCATATTCACCAGCAACTGCTCAACCCTCAACACCAGGATAGTACCTTAGTTATACACATATCACTCCCTAAATGAATTTAAACGTCACATACCTACCAGAGGCCACCCGTTGCAAATGGCGACTGTGATGCTGGAAATGCATTGCAGGGACAGGGCCTCCATGTCCTTGTGCTGTACTGATTTTATCATGTGTGTTCTGTGTTATTTTCTGCACAGGAGTCCATGTGGGACTCCTGGCAGTGCAGCTCTTTCTCTTTTTGTTTGTGGTGAACAGACCCTTGAGATATCCTTATGGCACCCATGGGTGGTAGTACAACCCTGTACCCCTAGTGTATGTTTTGGGCAGCTCCGTGTGGCCCACAGAGCAGGGTATGGGCTGATGGCAGCTCCATGCTGAATCTGACAGGTGCTCTGAGTGTCCTCCATTTTGGGATACCCAGGCCCTGCCATTGGAAGAAGTTGATTCCTGATAGAAGACAAGATGGCCCCTGTGGCCTCTTGCTTTCTATTGCCTGTTACCTTGTCTTCACAAAGTCCTGGGAAGCCCTGACTCTGGCCCTTCCCCTACTGGCTGTTGGGTGGAAGTTCCATATATGGTATTGTGGGGGAAGTCCAGGACAGACTGGCTGGAGCCTTCCCAGTGGCAGTATGTTATGGCTAACCCCTTGGGGTGGGACCTGGGTCAATGGGGCTGAGTACCAATATATATTTCATTTTATGGGTGTCTGGCTTCTAGTGTGTGACACAATGAATGAAACACCCCTGCCCGAAACTGGTATGAATGCACTGTGGAGTGCTGAATGGCTGGGTACTTGTCCCAATCCACATTCCTTGTTGTGAGTGTCTGGATGGAGAAAATGGCCTGAATGCACTGTGAGCCTGATTGGCTGCCTGCCTGCTGAATGCCCTTCTCAATGATTGGCTGCCTGAGCCTGGCTCAGCAGTGTGGATGAGAGACAGAAAAGTATATCTGGGGACCTCTCACTGGAATTGTTCAGAAGCAGAAGTAAAAAATGGATGCTTACATTGAAGCCCAGCTGGAACAAGAAGGCTTTGCTTGTAAGCGATATTCAATCAACACTACAGCTAAGTCAATGCCTAGTCTGGGATGCTGAGGAAAACCCTTATTGATGTATTTCTATGTCCAGTTCAGTACTCTGGATGACAACCCTTGTATCACACCCCCCTCTTAGAATCCCCCTGACCCCACTGAGCCAAGAAGTAGGTTTGTTTTGCAAATTTAAAAGGTTTATTTGGACAATTCAACAATATATATCTATCACACTTTATAAATAAATTGATAACTGATATCACACTTCAGAATACGACCGTGATCAACAATGGATAATGTTACAGGGGTACACTGATTTGGTTACTTAGGAGTAGTGTAGAGGATGAGGTAGCTGAAAATGCTTGATGGTTTCAAGGAAATGCAAGGTGGAATAAAATGCAGTACAGCAATAACTTGTTATGATTTTAGCAAAAGGTAATATGATCACTTTTTCTTTTGACAATTCACACCCCCCCTATGCAATACAAGAAATGGAAGGAGAGCACACAGTCTTCAAGAATCCCAACAAATCACACTTTATAATGCAACACACAGTTCCAGTTCCCCCAGCAAGCTTAGAGAAAACAGGTATGAGTTTTAAACACAGGCAAATTACTTTGAAATGTGGTGGCAATGAAGTGAAAATGTGCCAACTGATTTTAATTCCCTCTAGAGATTCAGGGTGAGTGGGAGATGCGTGTTGGTATTAGGTCAGGCTCACTTTAGCAACGCTCTATGAGTTATTACCAAGTTGCAAACAGATTTTAACAAAAGAAAGAATGGAGCTGCTATTTTGACAAGTGGAGAAATTGAGCCAAAATCTCAAATCGCGGTAAATTTCGCGAGTGCGTAAATCGTGATTGCAGAAAAAGGATAAGGAGTAGGAAGTTCTAGGTTCGTTGGAAAGCCTAGAATCACAGCTTAAAAATTAAAGTTAAACCACGTTCCTAGCCCAAACGGTTCCAGAGATACGGACGATTTAATAAAGGTAGATTTTCGGATTTAAAGTAAAACTCAAAATGACAGGTGACAGCTTGCAGCTGCAGAATTGACAGGAGGCAGCTTTAAAAATGACAGATGACACGATTTCTAGGAGGCTGTTCTACTTAGGTTAAAATAGTTTGGATTAGATTATTTTAACTAAGAGATTGGTTCTGCACAGTTCTGCTAGGTACTCACAATATCAATTTGAAATAGGCCTCGTCACGGTCTGGTCAGGTTGGACGGGACTTCCGGCGGGTGGTTCTGAAGTCCCGGCTATCTGGGTCAGCTCTGCTCTCTGGGTCTGTCAAGCACCGGATCTGCTCACAACGGTCTGGTTTGTGGTTCTCTCGGGTTCCGGATACAGCACTGCTTTCTGGATACTGCTACAGGTTCTTGCAAAAATTCTGGGCAAAAATTCAAACAGCTCGCCCGGCTGTTGAATAGTTTGGTTGGTTTTGAGGCCTGCTGAAGAGGATTCAGCTGGTGGATTCAGGCCTCTCTGCTACAAACTCTGGAGTTAATTTCTGCTACAGGTTCTGGAGATTGATGGATTTGAAGTCTGGATCTCTGGATGTGGCCCTTTTTATGTGTTTTGAAAATGGGTGTGTGCCTGGGCCTAGCTAAGCCTGCCCCTCTCACTTATCATTGGCCAAGCTTTCCTCTCTCCCTTGATTGGGGGGAAGAAATGGAGTGTCAGAGTGATGAGGTCTGTTTATGGGTCAGAGGATCCTCCCCTGGTCAATTTGCCCACAAATCTATATTTGATTCAAATACATATTCCCAGATACACCAGTGGTTGACATTACATGTACACATTATATATTCCTTATGGTCCATGCTTGTCCGCCTCTGATCTTCCTGGGGGCTTGCATTAAAAAATGACAACATTTTGCGCTTTTTGACTGGTTTTGCAATATCGGACATTTACCCAAAATTACACAAATGTGCACAAGGAGTATGGACATTAATTGATGAAGTGTCAGATTTTTAACATGCAGACATTTGGAGTAAGACCCTATTTTCCGATAGCAACCCCCCAGAATACACCACAGGGTTCTAACACCTCTTAAAACGTGCACAGAAAAATCACAAAAATAATGATATTACTTATATAATTCTGACAAGGCCGCACTATGAGTTATCTAACTTTTTAAAATTATGCTCTGGTCAAAAAGGGGTGTGGCTTCCCACATCACATGGTGGAATAACTGGTTTATCCACTTCCCCCAAGCCAGCTTGTTCACAGAGGCACAGCTGCCCCCCAGTTTCTCCCAAGAGGAAGCTATTTTACGACGCCCCCAATATAACATTTGCCTGAGTCAAGGAAATTGCATTGTTCTGTCCCTTCCAGTTCCCAGGTCCCCTCCCTTAATTCAATCGGAGAGGTGTAAACTCTTTTTAGCAAGGGGCAGCAGGATGCAGCTAGGCCTGGGAAGAGAGGCTGAGCAGGTTTCAACTCCTGTCGGGGCAGTTGTCATGCAGAATTCAGCTAAATGTCACTTTAGTTCCCAGTTTAAATCAAACTTACCATTATTACCTATACATTAAATAATTTCTTCCTTCAAGTCATTTCAGAATATAGTTTTACATTGTGTCCACCTCTTAGCAAGTCTTTCCTTGGCCTGGTTTTGTTTCATTTGTTCAGTTTTACATAAAAGTCTGGTGGTTTTAAAACTCCGGCTTTCTGATAGTGGTGAGTACCGGTATTGCAACCATTTTTAGGATTAAGAAAATGAATTCCCCACAGTTCTGAGTTGCTTTTTGGCAATCAGCATTGCCATTCCCAATGGTTTCAGGCTACTGTGTGTGTAGCCCAATGGTGGTTTTAGGCAGTGCCCTCCTGTGCTCACAACATAGGCAAAAATGGGTGGCAGCCTATTCTTCATGTTTTCCCTGTGCACTCTCTGGGGAGTTCTGGCCATCATTATGTTTTCCATGCCAGTACTGCCCAGTTTTATGGTAGGGCTTGGATGCATGGGTAAAAACATCCCACATGCTGCTGCTTTCCTTCAACGCAATCCGAAAGCTGTCATGTCTCCAAGAACTGATCCAACAGAGGACCTGGCTAGGAGACCTCTTCCCGAGCTACGAAGGAATATCGCGCACCAGCTTACCTTCACCAAGGCTCCCTGGAAGTCAGTCATCGAAAGGCTGCTGACCGGAGACGGGGACTGTGGAGGAATCTGAAGTGAAGTGCCAGGACGTTGAGGCTCCATTTCCTAAGACACTTTGAAATCAAGGACTCCCTTGATCATCACCGTCGACCACTTTGTCTCACTGGAGAAAGTCGAGGTTCCCGACGAACCAAGGAGAATCCGCTGGTGGGTTTCCCACCAGCCAAAGTCCACAAAGACGCTGACGAAGATCCGAAAGCCAGCTGTGGTTGAGTCCCGGTCACTGATGGCAACCGCCAAAAACCCAACGTTCTTGCCTAAGTTCTTCATTTGACTCTTTGCGGCAACGAACTATCGTCGCTGAGGGGCACCGCACGCCTCATCTTCGCAGGACGTCCACGACCGATCGTCGACGAGCACCGCAAGGACCGAAGCAGCCACCTCACCAACATCGTTCACCTTTTTCTTCGAGGGATCTCGACGATGCGTGGCTCCTGCCTTAAAGGGAGTTCACTCAAGAAGCATCCATCGACGACCCGATGTCGAACTCTGCTAAACCAGGTACTTGGAGGTAATATAACATTTTTAAAAGGGAACACGAATCTGCTAAATAATATATAGGCTAGTCTTTTCGATATACTTTATTTAAAGGTTGCCCAGGTGGGGGGATACTCACACAGAACTGGGTACTTGGTAGGCACAAGTATTCAACCAGTTGTTTAACCCAACTTGTCATTCCTCTTATGTCTATTGTTGATTCACTTTACTATTTGATTTATATGCCATCGAGACTGTCAGAAGTTGATGCATTTTAAAGGAGTCAAGAGTGAATTGTGGTACCATATAGATACCATATAGATATTGTACATATTTATCATTATAGTATTGCCTGAGCACAAAGTGTTTTATTGTGTGTGTGTATATAACTTGAACCTTATTTATATAAAGAACTGTGTTATCACTAACATAGTGTGTGGACATTCCTTTGTGGGGGCTTGTACTTAAGAACCAGCCTGCATCACCTCCTGAGAGCTAAGCCTTGATTGCTCGTCCATTGCTACCAATAATAGAGAATCTTGGCTGGGGTGCTCTGTGCTTCTTCTCTGCTATATAGAGGGCAGGAGTATAGATAACCCCCCTCCAGTCTTTACAGCGACCAACCCCAGCCCCCTTTCCTCTCACCTTCAGCTTCGGGGATACAACCAATACCAATATCTCAGAAGCATTGGTCACCAACAACAACAGAGCAATCACAGACACAATATCTAAAACAGATAGCAAAATCTAAGAGTCCAATTAACAAAAAGAAAAGTATCCAACATGCTAGACATGTTAGTCAAACCATGAAACAGAAGAAAAACACTTTCATTCACCAATGAATAGAACATGCAACCAACACACCGAGGGAACTGTTCTCTGTGTACGAGAACATCAACCCCATCCAGATATCTGCTTCAATAAAAACGACAGAAGAATTGATGGAAGACATGGTGAACTTCTTTATCCCTAAAGTCATCTTCATCAAAACCTCAATTCCTGCACTGAAATGCAGAATAACCCACCAGCCCTGAACCAATGTGTATACCTCTCTTTTGACACCTTAGAAATGATAATCCTGACACACACCCTGAACATTATTTTTTTTAAAAATCTGATAACCAACTTTACTAATGGCTGGGTTGGTGTTCTCAGCAACCCTCTTAACTGGGGTGCTAACACCACAAGAAGCTGACATGACACCCCTCCTTAAGAAACAGGGAGCTGACAATTCTTTGGTGGCAAATTCTCGCTCAATATAATTGCTCTTGTTTAAAGCCAAGGTTATAGAAAGGGCCTTAACAAAGCAACTACAGAAATAAAGTGAAAACAACACTCTCCTCAATAATACACAATTAGGTTGCAAAGCAGGAAGAAGTACTAAAACCACATTGCTGGATACTAACAGACTGATAGCAATAGTTTGACCCGGGCATGACGGGTGCCAAAGACCATCATCTCCGTCTTACTGCCGTTGAGGCACATCCAATTGTTCTCCATCCAATTCTCTTTGATGTTATATAGCATCGTGATTTTAGCGCTATCCTCAATATAGTTGCCATATAACTCAACCACTAACTGTGTATCGTCACTGTAGTTTGTGAAAAATGCTCCAATACCTTCAAATACCTCACAGCGACATCTCATATAAAGGTTAAAAAGGAGAGGTGATAAACTAGCCCCCTGCCGGACCCCATACCTGATATATGCAGACTTAAAAAATGTCTCCCCCCCAATGAACTTTAGCCTCTCGATCCGCAAGGAAAGATGCCAGCCATGCAGAGGCCCTTTCAGAACAATCCGCCACTTTCTCCAAGACCAACTGAAGTAACTGGTGATCAACTAAGTCAAAATGCGTGCTCAAATCCAAAAGCACTAATAGCCCTGTCTTGCCCCTATCCAGCAAACTGAGCATGTGAGTCTGCAGATCTAAAATGTACCTCTCCGTACTGTGAGCAGCTCAGAAACCGGATTGTTGAGCATGCAGTATATGATTTAGTTCAACATGCTTTTGTGGCGATTGGGTCCAGCATTTTGAGCAAAAAGTTGCAATTTGTGATTGGTCTCAAATTCCCTGGTTCTTTGGGGTCTAGCCCTGTTGTTTTTTGGGAGAGGTGTCATGGTGACTGATTGGATGCTCTTGGGAACAATTCCATCTCTGAAAGAGGCGTTTACTATTTTAGTCAATACTGGTGCAAAGATCTCCTTATTGTCCAATATTATTCTTGGGGGGATGATATTCTCGGCGCATGAAGGATGGCTTCATTGCTGCTAGAACTTTGATCATCTCTTCTTCCGTAATAGGATGGAACCGAAAGCTATCTGCACCCGGCCAATGGTGTTCCGGTGTGGATATAGCTACCTGTGCCTTGGGGATATCACGAGATGCTATAATAGATTCCCTAGCCTTCTGGATTTTATAAGCGAAAGGAGAGAAACGAGGGGACAGAGTTTTGGGCTTGTCAATAGATTTTAAGATATCAAATAATTTGCTGGTGGAATTAGACGGTGATGTAATATACTCACTGTAGAGGTGTTTCTTAGTCTCCCTAATCTCATTCTTATAAAGCTTTTCTGTGCATTTCCACAACTCTTTATTGGCTGGTGTGGGATGTTTAAGCCACCTAGTTTCCCTTCTTCCTTTCTCTTTTTTGAGTTTGATTAGCTCTAATTGTCCAAACAGATGGCATAATGCCTGTCTCGACAACTGAATTAAACATAAAACAATTGTGTGTCCTTTGAAAAAGCCCCCATTGTTTCTCAACACATTCGTTTGGGTCTTTTGGCAATTTTTACATGCCATTTTGAAAACTATAAATCTGACCAGCCACGTACACTCCTCAAATCGTGGTTGAATTTTCTTTTCAAGATTCTACATTCTGCATTGAACCATGGGTGGGGCATCCCATTCTATAACCTGGACCTCCTGAACTTGTGGATGCGGTTTGCCAATAGCTCTGTCCCGGATAGTTTTAACCAATGACACTAACTGATACTTTCATTTGTGGCCTCTGAACTGTTTAACAGTTTTAAGAAAATATTGTATTTTCTTTTGATTTAGTAATTCTTTCCAGTGCCTCCCTGTCGAGCTTAGACATCACCAATCAGCCCCTCTGGCTGTCGGACATCTTCTTTGTGGTGCCTACCCTGGTCATTGGAAAATTAACTCAAGCAGATAGTGTTCACTCTTTGTTCAAACAGAAATGCATAATTTCATAACATTCCTGAAGAAACAATCCACAGTACAGTAATCAATGACTGTTGGACAGTATTGTTGATCTTGTATGCTTAGGAGTGCACCTCTTGCCACTTAAGATCCCAGATAATCCCCTAGCAGAACCCCAAAGTACACCTGAAAATCAGTGTTCCATTTGTGACCAGTTTTACTGTTCAAACACTTGCAACTAAATGTCTTTCAAATATTTTTCTTGAGAACTTGAAACCTCTGGTAATGTTTATGTAGTCCTACTATGTTTTTGAACAACTTGACTGGTCCTATGCGCCTAAAAATGTACTACTGACCACTCAATGTGCTCAACATTTCCTGTAAACAACCACTAAATGTCAAATGAAGTTAAAGGCTTTGAACATTTCCTTTAATAGAATTGCACGTGGTCTAGTAACTATTAAGTACTACAAATTATACTTTTTTAAGACAGCCTTTGCCTCAGTGCAGATTTGTGCTATTGCTGGTCTGGACAAACGAGAAATGATGCCCGTCTCTGGAGACCAAAGTGAATCATCAATGAAGAGCTACTGGCTTCTCTTCGCCATTGATTGTCTACCCTCGTTACACAGCCTGCATCTGTTCTTTCCCCTACTCCTTACCATTTTTTTCTCCTTTTCCCCCAACCCCTCTTAATCTCCTCTGGCTATTCCTTATCTAGATAACAACCCTGTCCCACTCCATACACAACCTCCTTTTCATTCAGATAACATTTCCCACAGCTGTTTAGTTTTCATTAGTTCTGTCCAGTTCAATACCCATTAATAAAACTCTGTTCTTTCTCCTTTTTTGTCCTTTTCCTCCTATTTTATTATCATGCCCGCCTCCTTTTTTCCTTTTGCACTAATCACTTCCGGTCTTGCTAGTGTCTCTTCCCTGAATGTCCTTTTACTCCCCCCCATGTCTCCTTTTCATCTTCTCTGGGTATTACCCAATTACCATTTTGAATCTTGAATGTTCCTCTCTTTGCAATATTTATTTAGTAAGTTAATGTTAGTTGTACTTAAATGATCAAATTTTCTTCTCTCTTTTGGTCTGAATGCCTTTATTAAAGGTCTCTTGTTAATCCCTTCCTTTGTTTCCTTGCCGTGCCTATTAAACTCTATGGGGGTCATTACGAGGTTGGAGGTAGCCATGATGCTATTAGCGCCATGGCTACCCCCTTACTGCATCCCGGGTCCGGGTTCCCTGAATGGGGAATTACCGGGCCATTCCAACCTTGGGGGACTCTGTATTTCCCCATTCAGGGAACCCATCCCTGTTCCCATTCGAGCCCCCATAGGGCTCCATGGGAATGGGGACCATGCTAACAACGGGCCCTTTAGCGGCTCCCACTAAGGGCACCTGGTAAAACCAGCCGCCCTAAGCGGGACACGCTAAAGGACCTCGTAATGCGGTGGTAAGGGGTTAACGGCACCGGCACCTTTATCGGCACCGCCAACCTTGTAATGACCCCCTATGGATTCACTACTACTAGAAGTGGTGCGTTCCCATTCTCTTATACAGAGCGGCCAATCAGACAATTTATTATATCATGATTGTACTTCAATTATATTCTCACACATCAGAGATTGTTCTCTTCAATGTTGTATGGAGTGTGTGTTCAATGGGGATGTTAGGCGGGACAAAATGCATTCTCCAATTCCATCAGCAACCCAGTCTGTGTTCTTGCAGGTTCTTTGACAGCAAGCCAGCACACCCATCTGATAAGCCACTTCTTCCATCTGGGCTTTCGAAGCAATGTCTCTATTCTGAGATGTATTATCCTTTGCTCTCTGTTGGCGTTTTTGTAGCAATTTGCAGCAAAGAAAAATTGATATCTGAAACCCCGCCTGGGGGGCTGCCACCAGTGTGAAATTCATATGGCACAATCAGAGCCAGTTGTATGCTAGTTTCGGCTCATCAACCATAGTGTGGCTGGGGCAGATTAATTCTAAGGTATCCATAATGTTAATGTTTCCTATGCATTAGCACAAAAAGGTTGCTAGTCAGCCTGGTGTTGGAGGCGTCACTCACATGTGATGTCAAGACCGCCTAAGAAATGGAGTTTGAAGTTAGCCAACATATCACTCATATAACTTTCAAGTTAATAACTGTACCCCAGACCTACAACACTTCAACAGGCATGACGTCATTTTAGAATCTGCCATGTCCATGGGTCACCCTGCTACTAAACCCTGGTGAGAGATGCATGCCCTAGATCTGTCTGACTCGAAATGCTGAATTCTAATGGGTCCCGAAAGCAATGCCAGTGACTGTTTTGGGAGTCAAGTAACTATGTACATAGAGTTCATGTGAGAGATTGAAAACAATATACAAATGAACTGCCTTCATTATCCATTCCTCAGATTCTTCATAAGTCTCCCAAGCCGAACCCAAGATTTTCTTCACTTCTTCCTCTTTTCTCTCAGTGTTCGGCATGAATTAGGCGGCTACATGCTGCCGCCTGGGCTACAGCATGCCTGCCACCTCTCACTGATCACTGTACAAGCACCACAGTCATTTCTGTGCACTCCCCTGGGCACATTGCAAACTGCCCCTGCACTCCGCATTCCTCCAGTAAGTGTCTCTTTTGTATACGTTGAACGAGAGCCTGCGCAAGATCCTAGTTTGCTAGACTCCTATTGACCCATAACTATTATGAATAATGATGCTAACATCTATTCGAAAATGTTGGCAAACCGTTTGATGTTCACACTTCCTGACCTGGTCCATTAGGGTCAGACGGGCTTTATCGTCCAGAGAAGTGCACATGATAATATCAGGACGATACTTAGCATTATAGATCTGGGTGGGAGGATGGGATTTGAGGTGGGGTGATCTCCCTTGATGCTCACAAAGCTTTTGACCAGCTGGACTGGGACTATCTTCAGACTCTTTTACAGATGGATGGCTTTGGGCTCACTTTTCGGCGGTCTCTCCTAGGCAATTATGGTGCCCCGGCTATGAAAATTTGGGTTAACAGGAAGTCAACACAAGCTCTCTCGATTGCGAGGGGAACGAGGCACGGGTGTCCGTTATCCCCTTTTCTCTTTACTCTGTCAATGGAGCCTTTTGCTAAGCGGGTTAGGTATAAAGGGAGTATTGGCGGTATAACACAAAAGGGCAATGTGGTGGGGCAAAATATGGGAGATTCTTGCAGCGGAGACAATCACTCCCACGTCAATGGGTGAATATGCGACCCAGGTGGGTATCTGCCTGCCATTCATCAACCATGTTAACAATACACTCCCTATTGTATACAAGCCACATTTATTTAAATATTTACCTTTACTATGAGTGGGAGAATGGGGTTAAAAATGCCAAAATGCTGGGTTATACACTAAGTAAGATTTAAAGGAGTGGAGTTATGGATAATCTGATCAATCGGGGGAGCGGGTTGTGAATGCTCACATTATAAGAATCACATGTCTAAACAATGCTTGACAGCAAGCATGTTATTTTATGTCAACTGTCAATCTGTCTCGTGTTACCAACTGATAAAGTGGTTTAAAAAAATATATACTAAACAGTTATTGTTGTTAGGAAAAGACTGAATCTATATGGGATTTTGCCAGTTCCTCTGATTTATTTTTGGAAGCCATATGACGGCAACCTGTGATTTGGGCAGGTCATCTGAGCATCATCAGTTATGATGATTGTGGTGCATTCCTGAACCAGAACTAGTATTGTTGGGAAGGTTAGAACAGAATGGCACTACTACTGATTGACAAGAACTGAATAAGATTGGGTACATTTCTCTATATAGGAAATTAGCTGGCCAATTAATAGGTTATGTTTGGGGCCCCAAATTAATCTGGGTGTTAAAGCGATAAGCACAGCAGACTGAAGCAGAGCATTGGTGGAGCTAGGTGGCTCTACCTTACTACATGATGTAAGAACTGTTTTGTTTATCCGTCCTATTCATGTGTTCTCCCCTTGAGTGCTATGTGTTGGATGTAGGTGTGGGTGAGCAAGCATATTCACTCAACCTGCCTCCTGTGTCTCCAGTGGCAATATGAGTCACTGATGCTTACTTGACACAGAGGTGGTTGCAATAACCCATTTAGTATTGTGACTTTGATAGAGTATAAAGTAAAATGGAGATCCTGCCTGGAGCGCCTGGAGACCACCCCTGGGTGGTAGCAGTGCACAATATTTATTTATTTATTTTATTTATTATCTTAGTTCTCAAGCGCCGAAAGCCCATAGGCATCAGGGCGCCACAGAAAGCTGAGAGGACTGGTAAAAGAGACTAAGTGAAGAGATGGGTTTTCAAGAGGTTTTTAAAACGTGGCAGCTGGACTTATTTCCTTAATCCAACGTAAATAGTGTTCCAAAGTTGGGTGGCCCTGACCGGGAAAGATCTTCCCAATCCCCTGCTTTCTTTGACTCTGGGTACCACTGACAGCTTGTTGGTGCTGGAATGGAGAGGCCTCCATGCAGTGTATGGCGTCAATTGCTCTTTCAAGTATTTCGGGGCGTAACGAGAAATAAATGTATGTATCATGGTCAGGGCTTTGAAACGTATCCTTGCCGAAACGGGAAGCCAGTGCAGCTCCCTACGGGCATTGGATACATGTTCTCTTTTCGATAGATCATACACAAATTGAACGGCATCGTTCTGTACAATCTCCAGTTGATCAATGCAACGAGACGAGGCCCCCAACAGCAGCGAGTTGCAATAGTCCAGTCATGATAGCATAATTGCTGTTGCCAGCGTGGCTCGTTTTTTTGGGGCTAAGAGGGGGTTAGCATGCCTCAGCACTTTTAGATAGTATTGTGTGCCATGAGTGATTACATCTACATGGGGTGTGGAGTCTACATCCGCATTCATAAAGACACTGAGGGGTTTCACTTTTTCACGGATGGGGATAGCATGTTTATCAATGAGCATGCAGTCATAGTCCTCAGAGAGTTTACCTCTGGCGTGCACTAAGCCAAAAACTAGTAGTTTAGTTTTAGATGGATTGAGACACAAAGGGTTGACGTCCATGCAGTTGTTGGTGGTATGAAGGATGTGCTCTACCTGTTCCGAATCCTGGTTGTAGTTGCCACTCAACTCGAGAATGAGTTGAGTGTCGTCAGCATAGTTGGAAAAATACACATTAAGTGATGCCAGTAAGTCACATAAAGGCCTAATGAATAGATTGAACAGTGCTGGGGATCAGCATGCACCTTAGGGGACCCCCTCCTTAATGGGCTCAGGTCCCAAAGAGGCTCTTTCCCAGCACACGCGCAAACTCCTATTACTAAGAAGTGAGGAAATTTGAATTTGAATTTGAATGATTTCTTATGCGCACCAGACAGATAACTTCATTTGGGCGCAGATGTTAACTAAAGATTGAATATACCGCTGTGGGAGCCAGAAATAGCCCTAAAAGGATATGTTCATTTAAATAGGAAGGTTTTCAGTTCTTTTCTGAATCTTGCCAATGTGGTGCATGAGCAGATGCCCAATGGCAGCTGGTTCCATAGCTTAGGCCCAAACACAGAGAACCGCCTATCACCTTTAAAGATGTGTTTTGTTCTCGGGACACATAGCAGGAGTTTATCTCCTGATCGGAGGTCTCTGGATGGGTAATAGTGGAGGATTCTGGTATTTAGATATCGGGGTGCGAGTTTATGATAGCACTTATACACCAGACATGCCACCTTAAATTTAATGCGGTCCTCCACCATCAGCCAGTGCAGTGCTTTCCTGGCTGTGGACATATGATCTCTTTTACCCAGCTGGGCCATTCACCTAACTGCCGCATTCTGGGCCCTCTGTAGTCTTGACATTTGTTTCCCAGGGATCCCTGTCATAAGACTATTACAGTAGTCAAGGTGGGAATTTACCAAAGCTCCCACCACCACTGGATAGTCTTGAGGTATAAAAAGGGGAGCACATTCCTAAGCAGGCGCAGGGAATAATATACTGCTTTTACTTTTGCCCCTACCTGGGCTTCGCTGGGCAGATTTTCTTGCCAGATACACCCGAGGTTTTTCACTTTCTTTGAGAACGGAATACTCACTCCCAAGATCTGTGGAGTGATATTTGTCTCTTCCTCTCTATTTTTCTTCTCCAATCTAAATAATATTACTTCTGTTTTGCCTGCATTTAGCTGTAATTGGTTGCAGGCCATCCATTTTTTTATATCTTGCATACATTTGTCTATCAACTCAAATGCCTCGGGCAGATTGTCTGTTTCCACATAGATCTGTGTATCGTTGGCATATGAGTGAAATCGTAGACCGTGTTTCCTCAAGATGTCGAACAGTGGTCGAATATATAGATTAAAGATCAGAGGTGAAAGTGCTGACCCCTGGGGGACTCCGCACCTCAGTTGTATTAATTCTGAGAGAAATGCTCCCAGTATCACCCGCTGAGTTCTGTCCTGTAAAAAGGAGTCGCACGAGTCCACCACTACTTTGGCTGCTCTGCCGATGTTTCTGATCCGTTGGAGTATAATCTTATGGTTGATTGTGTCAAACGACGTTGACAGGTCAAGCATCAACAATATTGAATTGCTTCCCCTGTCTGCGGCTTCCAGTAGGTCATCGTGGACTGCTAGTAAGGCAGTTTCTGTCCCGCGATTAGGGCGAAACCCTGATTGATGTTCATCCAAGATGTCTCTACTATCAACGAACTGCTGGAATTGATTGCAGACAATTTTTTCTAAGATTTTGGTAGGCCAGCATAAATTGGCTACCAGGCGGTCGTTTTTAATTACCATAGGGTCTAGGTTAGGCTTTTTCAATAGAGGTTTTACCAACACTCCCTTGAGTGCGTGTGAGACATAGCCCTCTGTGAGTGATTTATTCACAAAAGTTGTGACAAATGGGGTGAGATTAGTTGCCAGGCGAGATCCATTTAATGGCGCTCTCAGAACATTGGCCTGGAAGGGTCAGCCGGTTCAAGAGACGGGAGTGGTCTAGCAAGTCAAAAGGAGCCGATAAATCTAAAAGTATCAGCATACCTGCTTTCCCCTTTTCAATTATGCTCAACATTTTGGTCTGAAGGTCCACAAACGCTGTCTCCGTCCCATGAACAGGCCGAAAGCCTGATTAATATGGGTGGAGGATGTTCTTGAGTTCCAAGTGATTTCGGTATTGGCTTATGGCGACCTTATCAATCACTTTTAGCAGGAAGAGCGTGTTAGTTATAGGCTGTAGATTGCTTGGTTTTCTTAAATCTAGGCCAGGTTTCTTCGGCAAGGGTTAGATGGCCACATGCTCAAGGTTGTCCAGTATAGTGCCATCTCTGAATGAAGAGTTGAGGAAGCGACCAAGGAAAGGGGTGGAAATGTCAGGATTATTTGTCACAAATTTAGAGGGAAGGATATCACCTGCAAAGGAGGTCGGCCGTGTAGTTTTCAGGGTGTTGAGAATGTCTATTGTAGTTACGGGCGAGAAAGCACATTTCCCATTGTGCTGTACCTCCTTATTAAAGGATGGAGTAGTGAGCGATGTGTGGGATTTCCTAGAAGTGGCGATCTTTCTGCGAGCCTGTGATACTCTGTTAGCAAATGTTTGCTGGACTTTACAGCAGTCTTCATTAGAGGGCACAAATTGGTCGGATTGCACCATGGGTTTTTCTAGGCTGGGATAGATTTCAAACAGCTTCTTGGGATGATTTTAGCCATCTGAATTTCTTTATTAAAGAAGTATTTTTTAGTTTTGCAAATTAATTGGTTGTAATATGCGCAGGCATGTGACCAGGCCTCTTTATTTTCCCCAGATGGGTCTTTTACCCAAGCTCTTTCCATTGTTCTCTTTTCGTGTTTGGCTTTGACCAGCATAGGGGTGAACCAAGGCTGTTTACTGAGAGTGTCCCTTACAGTTTTATGTCTAAGAGGAATCGCCTTATCCACAAGGTAGGTCAGTTGAGTGTTATAGTAGTCCGCTGGCATTTCTGGTGGGTCTGAATCCTGGGTAGCCTCCATGATTTGCCTCAGGCATTTATCCAACACATGGGGGTAATTATTTTAAAGTTCCTACCGATTGGTTTAGAGTGCAGTTTGTCAGGCCCTATGGGTAGAGTTATGTCTGTGAAAATAACCAAGTGGTCTGACCAGAGACATCTTTCAGTAAGGGGAGAACTTAGACTGATGTTATTGGCTATAATTCAGTCAAGGATATGTCCCCCTGAACGAGTTGGCTCGGTGTACAGTATTTTAAAGTTGGCGGTGTTAAGTGGGATCAAAATGCTCAGTAGCTCCTCGTTGAAGTCTGGCATAATGTCAGGTGTGCGGTACACTAGTATGAAATTAATGGAGCAATTGGCGTTAGGCGTGAGTTTTAGGTAGATGATATCACAGCTAGTGCATGCGATGGGTACCTCATACACTTGCCACTCTGACTTCACGAACAGAGCTAACCCTGCCCCTAAACTTTGGGCTGTTTTTTATTTAAAAAACTGGTAGCCCAACAGTACAGCATGGCTTATATTGGGGCTGCATGAGTCATTGAGCCAGGTTTCTGTAAAACAACATACCATTTATAAGAAGAATCGCTGTTTTATGTGTTGTTCTTACTGATTCACGGCTACTTGTAGTTACCGGTGCTGTAGGGTTATATCATGGCTACCTAGGGCCTTGAACCTTCATACTAAGAACTCAGCTACACCACTCTGTCCTGGAGAGGAATCCATCTCCTGTTCCCTTCGTTCTACAGGTTGCATCAGCAGTCAACCCCATGTCAGCGGAAGTGACCCACGTTCTGACTTGGTGACAGAGGGACAGTCACAAGGTTGGGGAAGAAAATACCTGGGCCTCACAAACACAATGCCGGTCCAGGAGGGTACCCAGACTGCAGTACCTTTACACAATCTCACTCCGAGCCCTCCATCCTGCTGCTCATACCATTCTAATGCCATGCAATGTACCGAATGGGTACCACGCACTCGGCCAGTCAGGTGCTAGTAGCGTTAACCTCCAGCGATAGGCACAGAAAGTTGCAGCCTTGTGCTCTGCCCTACATGGGCTTGGTCTGGTTGGCCATTACCACCCATGTCCAGCCCCAATGCATATGGCTAACACTATAGAAACACACTAGCTGCAAAGATAGCGAAGACAGTACAGGGAAGTCCCGAGGATTTGATATGTCCATATCTACAATCGTCTGCACGATCCGACACATTGGTGTTCATTGCCACATTAATAACTCACAAGTGAGTTTCTTTGATGTATCCCTGTACACAACATCAGCATTAAAATTCCCTGTGATTATGCATATCGCCCCGTTGCTATCTTCTATATGTGAATAGTTCATGGGCTAAACCCTCGACTCTGACGTGTTCGCCTTGGACATATTTACACGTTTGAATCATGGCAGGGCCAACTCAGCCCTTCATCCTCAAGAGGTCGATAATTGGGTAATAGCTACAGCTATTTTTACAGTGCTTAGAAGTCAGAGAAATATGGCATGGAGTGTTATACAAAGAGAATATTATTAATGCTAGTCTGCCATTCCAAGAAAAGGAAGAGGATCCAAAGGTAGAATCCTCCTGTCCCCTGCACACTATATACTACCGTCAATGACAGTTAAGGATTCAATTCAGAAATGTTATACAATGGGGGTTTAACCAATGAGTCCAACAAAGTAGTTTAAAACAAGTAATTTAAGTAAAATTTGCAATTTAATAACTAAAAGGTTTTAGGCAAAGCTATCCGTCTTGTCCAGTATCAGTGGCTGACGCATTTCGAAGATTAGTCCTCTTCTTCATGAGCCATAATAGACTGCGGAAAAATATCATATAAAAAGACACTTTCAGTAAATTGTAAATGTTGTCAATCAAATATTACATGAAATTCCAATAC
Organism: Ambystoma mexicanum; assembly: GCF_040938575.1. Taxonomy (NCBI): domain Eukaryota; kingdom Metazoa; phylum Chordata; class Amphibia; order Caudata; family Ambystomatidae; genus Ambystoma; species Ambystoma mexicanum. The sequence goes on along the minus strand of NC_090939.1, from coordinate 465,719,437 downwards.
AAAAATCCATAATATTGTTTTCCAAGTACATAAAGTTAACATCAGTATAGTGAAATATATACATCAAGTCATTATTCCCACTTCCATCTATACAGCGAGCCAACTGGATGTGTCCCAAACCATTAATCAACATGGTCACTCGAGTATCACAGAGGATACAGGGCTCAAACAATATGAGGCTTCCAATAGTGTATTTTGATCTAAATAAATCAAAAAGTGGTTCAGAGACTGAATATTGAAGAAATACCTTTCTTAATGGTCAGAATATTCCTCTCGTCATATTAAATTGTCAAACTGTGATTCACAGCAAATCAGCAATTCCTGCCGTAATGTATCACCACCTGTAGGGAAAAGATATCACCTATTCATCTCAACCTGAGACTCACCTTTACTATCCCAACTCTATCCCATTCGAACCAATGATGGTGTATCAGATATGAATATCATATCTGATTAAAGTGTGGTAAATAGAAAACACACTGACCGCAAGCGCAGTGTTGCCATCCACTGTTTAAGACCGGGGATGGCCGATGTCTCTCCTGGCTCAATCAAAGCACACTGTGCCTCTCGTGACGCAATGTACAAAAAGTTTCAAAATGCTGGCAACTGTACGGAACAACAGCAACCTGTCAGTATTCTAAGGCCATATATGTCCATGCCACAGAACATAATAAACGTCCGGTACTCATAGTTAATGGACACTCACCCTCACGAGTTTCAGCCTGCACACCTAGGAAGGCTGTGCTGAGGATTTCTGCAATTGCGACGGCAAAGAGATTCACTGTTTTCTCGTGGCGTTGCGCGATGGTTCGCCCAAGTGCATGTTCATTCTGCGATGTACAATTGGTTTAAAAATTGTGGGCTCCTGTGTGGAACAACAGCAACCTAGCAGTGTTCTAAGGCTACATACCCATGCCACATAACATGATAAACGTTGTGTACTCATAGCTTGATGGACACTCACCCCCACAGGTTTATTCCTGCACACTAGGGAAAGCTGTGATGAGGATTCCAGCGATTGAACCGGCAAGGAAATTCACTGCTTGCTCGTAGCCCTGCGAGATGATTCGCCCAAATACATGTTCATTCGATGTAAACATACCGCAAATATATTCATCTATCTTGTCCTATGGTCCATATGTGTAAGTGTACCATCCTAAAATGCGGACGTGTAGCCTACCTGAACTGAAGGTGGACTGCGGCAAACCACTGGAGTCACTGGACTGTTGGCGTTGGTAACCACGGTGATGGCCGCTGATGCTAACTGGTGGTGAGCGCCATGTTGTGTAAATATTAAAGATTGAACAGTGTCAGTGTCAAGAAAAGGGACAACTTGGTATATGTCGGACCTGTCGTCCATCTTGAAGAGATATAGAACATAAGTGAACATAGTTCTAAGTACTCTAAGTAACCGCAGGTCCCCTATTACGGGCAATATATTGTGTCATGTGCTCCTTAAGGGGTCAGATTATAAGGGAGGTAGCACTCCATGGCAATTGTACCTTGATGTCTCAAACCCCAGGGTCAATATCCAACTGGCTCCCGCATATCGTAGCCTACTATTGAGTATCAAATATCCTCATTTTTCAGGTGAATTGCAAAAAATATGTTTTTGTAGTAGCAAGATCAGGGGAAAACTGATGAGTTAGTTTAACTGGAGTATTCCCTCTTACTTCTAATTCACTTCTCATGCTAGCTATCACATATGTACAAGGGAGTCCAGAGTACCCCCACCCTATGTGATGGTAACTAATGTGGTATCTCTAATTCCTGTGTCGAATGGATCACGTCATGACACACTACTTTAAGGTTCATGACCCATCAAGATGCAGATGGCATCCAGACAGTGCAAGTCCTTCCATGTTGGGGTACCTACTATGTAAATTTAGACAAGGTCTGCCTGATTCATAAAAAGGTTGACACACTTATTGTGCGCTGTGTCCTTATAAGCGATATTGAGTATTGTGTACACTTATCTCCCTTTGCACAAAGCGTCAATCTGGCTAGTATGAGGCATAATATTAGCATGATCAATGTCCAAGTCAATTTCCGAATCTCAGTGTTCATTCTCATTGTCCCATTACAGTTGGTCTCCAACTCTATCTCATGATACAATAGTTACATATTATTTACATGATTTTTCGAATATTTCCTACAGTGCAGTGATACAGATTTGTATTTAATATGATGGAGCAACAAATGCCATAAAGGTAGTGACAGTAATGATAACAATGAGGAGACAGGATTATACTGTACAGAAAGTTATATGTCTCGAATTGTACTGTCATGATATAGTTACCCCGACTCCATTCAACATACCACAATATAGTGACCTCCAATAACTTTAACATCTCTGGTAGGGAAGAGCAGATAATGTGTTGGTCAAGTAAGTGGTTCCCAAATCTACAGTTAAGTTGTACAGCCTAATGCGTTAGTGGGTGTGAGCTTCATATAAAGCAATTCAATGAGCACTCCTCATTGAGGCCCCTAGGATGTACAGTGTCCAACAGGCGGATCCAATATTTCTCTCTTTGTGACAATAGGGTCTGGTAATCGCCGCCCCCCAGTGGTTGTTTGACCACTTCTATTACCTGAAATTTAAGTTGGGCAATAGTATGGTGCTGTTCTGAACAATGTCTTGCTACTGGTGACCTAACACTTTTACACCTTATGTTGGATTTGTGCTCCGCCCATCTATCTTTGACGGGCCTCATTGTCTGTCCAACATACAATTTCCCACAGGGGCATTTGATGGAATAAATGACTCCAGAGGTCAGCCAAGTAGCAAAATCCCTCAATTTGATCTTTTTACCTGTTTGGGATGGGAGATCGCGTCACCTTTTACCACATTGTTACAATGTGTGCAGCTGAGGCAAGGGAATGTGCCCTTTTTCCTTGTTTTCAGGAAGAGTTGTTTTTCTTTAATCGGTTTCTCTGCTCTTTCCAGCTTGTCCCTCAGGTTGCGTCCTCTCTTGAAGGCCATCATGGGGGCCATTGGAAACAGTTTAAATAGTGTGGGGTCATTGTGGAGGCTGCCCCAGTGTTTCCTGATGGTTTTACCTATCTGAAAACTCTGTCTGGAGAATTTAGATATGTAGAGGAGAGGCGCTTCCGTGTTCCTACCTCTAGGTGTCAATAGTTGGTCCTTAGTAACTTTATTATATCTCAGTTTTGCTTCATTGGGGACATTTTCTGGGTACCCACTTGATTTATGTTTTCCTACCAGTGTAGAACATTCTGTGTCCAGACCAGCTGGGTAAGAAATGATCCTCTTCAGTCTCAAAATCTGACTATATGGTAGGCTTTTAAGCATAGCCTTAGGATGAAAACTGGTAGAATGAAGAAGGTTTTGGCATCAGTGGGTTTATGGCAAATGGTTGTGGCAATGTTCCCATCTTTGATCTCTAGACTAACATCCACATAGTGTAATGCTGGTGATCCCATCTCCATGGTGAATTTAATTCTGGGATGTACTGTGCTGAGGTAAGCTTGGAATGTTGTTAAGTCCTCTGTAGGTCCACACCAGATACCGAAGATATCGTCTATGAATCGCTTCCAGATCAAAATTTTAGACGACCATATGGGGTAATCTAGTACATCATGTTGCTCAAATGTATACATAAATGCATTTGCGTAGACCGGGGCCATTGCTGACCCCATAGATGTGCCAGAGTCCTGTATGTAATATTTGCCTTGAAAACGGTAATAGTTGTTTTATAGTACAAGGTTGAGTAACTCCAGGACAAATTGTGGATTGCCCATCAGTCCTGGTGAATTGAGAAGAAGCCATTCTATGGCCTCTAGTCCTTCCTCGTGGGGGATGGACGTATAGAGGCTGCACACCTCCATGCCGAATAAAATGCATTCCGAGCTCAATGCTGAAATATCCTTGAGGCAGTTAAGGAATGCAGTTGTATCTTTTAGATACGTAGGTATTCTTTGTATCAGGGGTTGTCGTAATCTAGCCACATAGATAGCAAGCGGGTCGAAGAAACTCTCTGTCCCAGCCACTATGGGTCTTAATGGAGGAATCTGCCATTCCAAACCAGTCGCTCTTCCCCATGGATAATGACAAGGGAGAGAAAGTGTGTTTTTTATACATTTGATTCGTTGTCCTTTGAAGATAGGACACGCACCTGTACTTACCTGCTGCAGGTGGTCAAGTTTGACTTTTATTGGTAATTTAATTCACTTGTACAATGATGGCACAGACGGGTGTGTTGGCTGGCGTGGTATTCATTACCAAGACACCATTCCACTGCACTCCTGCCCATTTCCAGTCTTAAGGAGGATAATGTTTGAAGTAGTGTCCCTGTCTTTTCTATCCTTATATCTTTTATCCAATAAGCAACAAGAGCCCCTGCGTGTAAAAAGCACTCAAATAATTCAGTCTCCTCTTCCAGTTGGGATATTAGCATAGGCTTTACATCATGAGATGCCATGATGGAAGCGGTGATTTAAAAAAGATGCATCTTATCTGAAGTCTATTTATGCCACAATGTTATTTCTTGTCTACTTTTAGTTCAGATGTTAGGATCGTAACATGCCATATGGTGTCAGAGTTTACACCCCATGTTATTCGGCATCTACATGGAGCCTCTGGTTGAGATAGGACCCCCTTGCTTTTTCTCAATCACCAGTGTGCAGGAAACACCCAACTCTCCCTTGATATGTTGCCCAGTGCTGACAGGCATGTACTGCGTAGCCCTCTTGCTGCTATTGAAGTCTGGGATCCGATTAAATAACAAATATTCCACGTGGTAAATGACGGCTGTGCTAGGGATATAGAGTTCCAAGGATTCTCCAGTGAGAGCGCAGCTCCGCAGGAGGCCTGGCACTACCGCTGATGAGAATTCCCATTGATAATAAGAACCGCCAGTGAAACACAACAGTTTGGGGGGTTTCAAGTTAAAGAGATGCTGCCAAGTTTGAAAAAAAAGTACTGCCGGAGTTGAGAAACATACCGACGGCCTTAAAATACATCAATTTCTGGGAATGCACACCACTACTTTATCACCAACTGATGTCTAGAGTTGGGGGCTTGTCATGGAAGGACCCTTTAGAGTGAAACCAAGAGCCACATCTGCGAGAAAGCTGTCAGCTGCAAGCGTTAAAAATCCTCCAACATAACCTTATTAAATTGTCAATATTATGAACCGGCAAGCCGCAGATGCGGCTTGTCTTTGAACTCAGTTGAACTCTTTCATAGATGTGTCATAACTTCTCGCTAATAAATGCCTCTCTGTTATGCTTGAAAGCCTAGGCTATTTGGAGCAAAAAAAGACCAGCTTGAGAAATAAAAACGAACATGCCTGGGTTTTGTGGGCAATGTTGTGCGAAAGCCAACGCTCCCAGTTGTTGTTTCTGGGTCTCTATCGGCCAGCCCAGATGTTCCAGTAGGCTATACGCTTTGCGGGGCTTTTTCCAGAGAAGTTATTTGAAAAAAAAAAAGATTTTCTGGTCAAACACTTTGTAAAACGTGCTGCAACACATTTGCCAAAGAGTACGGAAAAAAATCAGGAACGGAATTTGGAACTCCATTATTATGGGGGTCATTCCGAGTCGGGCGGTAAGGGTTAACGGTCACCGTTAACGAGACCGGTGCCGTTAAACCCTTACCGCCCTACTCCGAGTTCCCTTTGCGGGTTGGTACTTAACGCCTGCTTTTTGCAGGTGTTAAAAAACCAACCCGCAAAGGGACCTAGGAGCTAATTACGGCACCGTAATTTACGGTGCCATAATTAGCGCTTTCCCCATTCCCATTGAGCCCTATGGGGCAAAAATGGGAATGGGGAAGGGCCCTTGGTGAACGGGGAATTACCGACCCCGCCAACCTCGGAATGGGGAGGTAATTCCGCCATTCACCATGGCGGAGTCGGAAAGATAACGGTGTCAACCAAGGCGCTAATAGCGCCTTGGTTAACGCCAGGGTCGGAATGAGGCCCTATGTCTCTAGCGGTTGTTTTCTACATTTCTAATGTCATGCCCTCCAGAGTGCGGGCAGTAAAGAATCTGTATGAGGCATTTGATAGGGTGAGGGCCTAGACCCAAGGAGCGGTGGAACACATTATAGAGGCCATTTAGGTCCCCAATGCAGGTATGGTGTGAAGGTGAAAAATACCTCCTAGCTTTAAAATACATCCTAAATAAAACGTTCAGATCGTATATACATAGAAAATACTACATGGGGAAAATAACTGCACACACTTACCGTGCTCATGGTAAATATGCATCTGGGCTGTCTACGTGTAAATATGGGTTATTTGCCCCATGCATTTCTTTCTAGGCACCCTGTGCAATACATGGGGCCTCATTCCGAGTCATGCCGGTAAGTATCGGTATTTTCCGGCATGGCGTAAAGTACGACACCGTGCTGGTTGAAGGCCGAAAATTACGGCCCATTTCGAGCTCTCGGACATGCGCTTTCCGCCATGCCAGAAAAGGACCGCGCGGCCTGCCGCAAAACCCCCCGAAAAACCCCTACCGGCATGCAATCGACACGTAAAGTACTACACCGCCCTGTAAGCATTAGCAACAGTGCATTACGGTGACCGTAATTTACAGAAACCGTAAATTACGGTCTCTGCAAAAAAACGGATCCGGAAATTACGACATCGCACAGGAACGGGAAGGAGAGCGGCGGCCATCTTTAAAAACACAATCCATTGCCATCCGCAGCTGCCACCAGCCCTGTGAGGAAAGTAAAGTCGTGAACCGGACCAGGCACCGCAGGACATGCCGAAAGCACCAAAAAGGGCGGCGGATCGCGTCCGCAGGGTGAAATTCTCCACCGATGAACTGCAGGTCATGGTAGACTACCTGGCAGAGCATGCTGATGTAGTCTTCAGCGGCGACATGCGCAAGGAATCAACCCTCCGCAAGAAGACCATCTGGGCAGAACTGGCACAGAGGGTGAGCGCTGTTGGAAGCACCCCCCACACCCCAAGGGACTGCCGCAAGCGGTGGGACGACCTGCGGGTGCGGGGCCTCCTCTCCAGCAACCGCAGCCAGGCCCTGCAGACGGGAGGTGGGCCAAGTACACAGGTCCAACTAGAGCTGTGGGAGGAGACCTGCGCACAGCTCATTGGCACGGAATCCATAGAGGGCGTGGGGACCATGGAGTGCGGCGGAACGACTTCTGCAGAAGGAGGTGAGTGTTGACAGTGTACACTGGCAATGTCCATTGCATTATGTAAACTGACCCAGGGGCCATCGAAGGCACCCTCTCGTGTTGCCCTCCCCCCATCCAACGCATCCCCCCATCCAACAAATGCTGAGGCAAGTGCCGCCTAATGCTGGCCCAAGTGTGAGTACATAACGCACATCAACCATACTGCACTGACTTGCACTTGCACTCACCCATCATGCACACCGTCCAGCGTGGTAGGCATAGTACCTGCCGAAATGTACATGAACATGGCACAACGAATCACTCCCAAACATGTGCATATGTCATCACCATGCACATGTACCACTGCCATAGCTACCCCCCAAACTGAACAACCCATGAATGACTGAAATGTCCATGCAACCATGTATGCAAATAGGACATAGCACATACACTAATGTTGTCCCTCTCTCCTACCCCCACAGGCACAGACCATGACAGCACAGAGCCCCAAGGAAGCCGGCCAAGCACCTCCGCGGGTACTGGCAGGGCCAGGCCGAAGCCAGCAGCCAAAAAAACCACCCCTCAGCCTACGGAAAGGCCACTTGAAGCTGGCAGACCAGCAAACCACACAAAATCCACGGCAGCAGCTGAGCAAACCCCTACCTCAGCACAATCGAGCATCTCAGGGGAGGCTGCCGCTACCGCACCAGATGAGTGGGAGCCCAGCCCGCCACCCATCCAGGGGCCCATGTCGGAGGACGACCAGGAGAGCATGCAAATGCTGGAACCATGCCTCGTGACACTGGCGTCATGCAGTGACTCCGGGGATGCACCATCACCAGTGCACAGCCTTGAACTTGACCCACTGGGGTGTGACGTCATTCCCCCCAGTCCACCCATACAACCCCTTGCACAGCATGCTGGTGCAAGTAGATCATCCGATGGCCTCCCTTCACCTGACCAGTTCAGAGTTCAGCAATTGAGCGATCTCATAGAGAACTATATTGAGGATAATCGCCAGACCAGGGCTGGACTGCATGAGGAACTCGATCAAATGCGCCAGTCCCTCAACGACTGCACCACCAGATTGTGCGACTCCCTGACGGACAATACAACCCGGCTATGCCATGTCCTCAACCGCATTGCAAATGCCTTTGAGGCAGGGAGTCAAAATACGGAGCCACAGCAGGAGGACACGTCCGCGACAAGTGAGGCCACGCAAGGCAGCCCGGAGAGACGCCTCCGGCGTTCCTTGCGCAAACGGGATTTGCCTCCCCCAGACAAGGGCTCCAAGGGACATTAGCCATTCCTGCCACATGTGGTCCCCAGATCCTACATGGGACGACTGCTCGGGAGTTGGGGGGAGGGAGGAGGGGGGTGATGTGTTCTGGAGTTGGGGGGAGGGGGGTGATGTTGTGTTCTGGAGTTGGGGGAGGGGGGTGATGTTGTGTTCTGGAGTTGGGGGGAGGGGGGTGATATTGTGTTCTGGAGTTGGGGGGAGGGGGGTGGGGGCATGGGCATTTGCTGATGTAAGCACTGTTTTTTCATTTCTTGTTATCTCAATACACAATTGGTGTTGCAAAGTTGAACCATTGTGGACATTCTTCATTGCACTTTTTGTCCATCTGCACATATGGCATGGGCCCATTCGACACCAGATATCAGTGGAGGGGTCAGCCACCAGTCCTGGTTCGCCGGCACATATGTGCATCACGCAAACCTGGTGACTGCTGCATCTACACGCATGCACGGGTATGGCCATAGTCTGGTTGCCCCATGGGTCTGTTCAGGGGGTTCATGACAGGGGTCATGTGGCTTGCTGTTAGGGTACATCCACCAACAGCTGCATGTGTCGCAAAATGAGGTGGGTGTGTGGACTGTCATGGTGGTGAACAGTACTTGGCTGTCATGGCAGGCTTTCGATGATGGCCATATGTACATGTACATAGATATATTCGGCACGATCAGGGACACAAATATGTGTCCGATGCAATGTAATGCTGTGGGGTGTCGTGTCTACATGATGGTCCGTGAACGGTGGTGTGGACATCTTGGGGTACATGTTCCTTTGTCGCATGCTGCTGTTCTGATGTCGGATCATTCTGGTGTTGTGTACTGTGTACATTCTAATTTGGCTGTGGATCATGTCCATCATCCAGCTCTGATCCATTCTATGGTGATTCCCAACACTCCTATGGGGGTGCCGTGCCGGTGACGTGATATCGTACCCCTGCTGTCCTCTGTGAATTCCACTTCCAGGGGTGGGTCTCCAATGTGGTGCCAGGCTGGGGGATGCCACAATGTGAATGTGCAGTGTGCCCTCGGATATGCACTTGCGGTTGTGGTGTCCGCCAATGAGTGGTGCTGGTGTAGTGTGCCTATCCCTTGTCAGTTGGTGTAGATGTAGTGTGATGTGGGTGCCTTATTCTGGCAAAGTGAAAATATGTTCATATGTGCCGTTGCCCTGGTTCTTTGGCAGGTTTGTTGTCAGGGTGAACAATGTACAATGGCTCCATCGTTTCTACGCAGTTGGTTCATGCAGGCACCCACCCTGTGGCACCAGTGCACTTGCATGACATAGTCAGATGACTCAACAGCCAACCAGACAGGTCATCCTGCATGTTGGGCCATGTGGCGCGGTAGCGTGCTGACCTCTTTCCTTTTCAATCGACCCTCCCAGGTCCAACTTGGGGCCCTCCTCTCTGACATCTTTTCCTCCACCTGTGGTGTTCCCCAGGGATCTAATCTCCCTCCCTGGCTGTTCAACCAGTATTTGGCACTCCTTGGCCACCGCATCGCCACCCTCTGCCCAAACTTTCAGCGCTATGCGGACGATACCCGGCGAATTTTCAGGCTACCCTTGGCATCCTCCTCTCCTTCCCTCATCTCTGACTGTCTGTCTGATATCCAGGAATGGTGTGCAGCCAATGAACACTGCCTTAATGCTAGTAAGACTGAGATTCTCCTCCTTCCCTTAAGTTCAAAACACTATGCATTGTCCACAAGGCCTTCTGGGGCCTGTGGCATGAATACCTTCTACTCTCTCTTCCTGAATGTCTTCCTTCCCAAGACCTTTGCTCATCCGTCTCCGACTCACTCAGGGTCAGCTTCTCGGAACAACAAGCTCGGGGTAGATCTCTCTCTGCGGCAGGGGCCTCCCTCTGGAACAGCCTTCCTGCATCCCTGATATTTGAGGAGAACCATCTCTGGTTCCGGAAGCACCTCATGACCTTCCTCTTTGCTTCTGCTTTCTCTCTCCCTCTCCCCTGCTGAATTCTTCACTGAAACTGCACAGGATCTGCATCTGGGCCACTCTCGCCGACCTCGGTCCTGGGCCCAGCCACTCTCCACTTGCACTGCCTCCCTGGCAACCCCTGCACTGCGGGACTGTCTCTGTATCCCTACAGCCCCCCCTTCCCAGCACTTGTCTGCACTTACCTTGCACTTGCCACCAGCTGGCCCTATTAATTTATTTTTGGATATTCGACTTACTTTGTACTGCACTTCCCCCCTCCCCTTGCACTTGCACTTTTTCCCTTCTCACTACCCCTGCACTTGCGCGGTCTGTTTGACACCTGGCCTAGTAGGATCATTGTCTGTCTTCCCCTTGTTCCCCCCTCCCTGCCTCGTCGCGCCTTGAAACACTTGTGTATAGGCACGTTCCAAATGCCATATCATATCATATCATGTCATATCAGCAGGCCCTTTGAGTCATGTGTAGTTGTTTGGTGTCGGGCCCACCCATGTGTGCGGTTCTTGGTAGTGTTGCATTCCATCTGCACGTAGGGGGAGTGGTATTGTTTGCAGTTGATGTCCGCAACGTGCATGCCAAGCTGGTCCACATACGACCGGTGGGTGCTGTCAGGGGCACCATTGTCATTTGGCATGCCTCCATTTGCTTTTGGTCCAGCTTTACTGTTGTGTGTCTCATGGGTGGTCCATGTTGGGGATCGGTGGACCCTTGTGTGTTTGGGGATGTGTTTGGGGGGGTGTAAGGGCACTTGGATATGTGGCCGCATAATGGACGGTTGTGACATGCCACTGTGTGCTGGTGGGTGCCTTTGGCATGGGTGTGGGGCACAGGCAACACCATCACTTGTGCCGGGTTGGCACTGTACATTTGTATGGTGCTCGCTTGTCTTGTGTCTGTGCCGCAATATGGTGGTGACGGTGTCACAGTCTAGGTGGTCAGGGGTGTCTATCTGGTAGGCCTTCTCCTAGAGCGTCAAGTCATGCTACGTGTGCATGGGGGCTGCAGGGGTGGTAACGGAGCATGCACTGGTGCTGCATGCAGGGCCTGTCTCCCCCCTCCTTCTACCCCTGTGTCTCCTCAGTGGGGGGGCCTGGTGTTGTTGCAGGGGTTTGTGTGGTTGTGGACTTGATTGTTCAATTGGTGTCATCTTGGTGTGGGAGGGTGGTGGTGTGTGGGTGTGTTCCTTTTCTACTATGCCAGACTCCTGGCCTCCGTCTGTGTTGCATGTTTGCCCTTGTGTCTCTGGGTCCCACTGCTCAGGGTTCTTTACTCCTTCTCTGAGATGCCTGTATTACTCCATGCCGGTAAGGTACTTTACGGCCTTGAGGAGGACGTAATTTACGTGTGGTCCTTACTTGGAATCAGCTCCGGTTTACGCCATGGCGTTAATTTCGCCATGGTGGTGCGCGCGCGCGACCCAAGACCGTAAATTACGGCATTGTAGTTTACGGTGCCGTAATTTACGGTCTGAGGGGTCGGAATGGCATGGAGCGGAAAACCATGCCGGTAAATCAATACCGGCATGGTTTGTACCTTACCTCCAGACTCGGAATGACCCCCATGGTCTGGGCAGTCCCAAGCTGTAATTAGGTGGCATCTTAAAAATAGTATGTATTTAAAATACCACTTGTTTATGCCATTAGCAGCAAAGATGTCACGAGGCCCTTAGTGTTGTGGGAGCTTATCACAGGTGAGCCTTCCCATGTGAAAGGGTATGTGGTACGTGGGGGCTGTTTGAGGCAGATGCAAGGATCTAGCATTTGAACGGAAGATGGGAAGGAACAGGGCAATTGGGACAGTACTGGTCGGTACACCGAAAAGCTGGTTTTTAGCCAACGCTTATTTGCAATTGGTGGCGAAGGGTGAAATGTGGCTTGCCCAAAATCCAACCAATATAAGTCAGTTGGCAGAGGCAGGATGGCAATGTGCCTGTATTGCATAAGATTTTCTCCGGTGAAGAGCGATTTTGAAATATGATTGCCCCGGCACAAAAATGCATTCCTGCATTTACCCATTTGCACATGGGCAATTTATGCCCCATGCAAAATTCCATGCAGTGGAGCAAAATAGGGACAATGCTGGCCATATCGCCGAGTTCCAAAGTGAGCCTTAGTCAGTAGACCACATCTCCTTCAGGGGTGGCGGGCTGGTCAGAACATTACACATCCTTCTGAGGAGTTCAGGTAATCTCTGAAGGGGCATAAATTGCCAAGAATGACAGAGCCAGGAATACAGTCTGTGGAAAATCTCACCAGACAGCGGCATTCCCAGGCCGGGACAGCATGCCGTGAGCTTTATAGCGTGTGACAAGCCTAAGCTTTGTTTAGACTTCCACACCATGCTTCTGTGCAGTTCATCCTTCCAGGCCCTGTTTTGTTTTCATACACTTTTTAACCCTGAGGGTTTTTTTTTTCTCTCTGCGCAGCAATACTACGAGGTGCCGATAGCGATGAAGTCTGTGTTTGATTTGGTGGACACCTTCCAGGCACGGATCAAAGAAATGGAAAAACAGAAGAAGGACGGCATCTCCTGCAAAAAAGAGGACAAGACGCGGTCACTGGAGAACTTCTTGTCAAGGTACACCTCTTGGCCTGCTTCAGAGGCCTGCTTTCCACCGTATCAAGCGTTTTGGGAAAAGTGTTGGGAGTAAAATGATTTGTTAGGGAGTAAAAAAAAAAGTAAGTCCAGTTCCCAATGAGAGTACTTTATAAACTGTTACTGAAAAAAAATGTTACTGAAAAACTGAAATATTTTTGTCATTTCTATTTCTTTGCACCTAGTTTACTTCTTCCAATCAGGCAGTTAAAATAGTAGTTTTCTTCCTTTCTACGTGCATTACTGGTTCTAACATATCCAAGAAGCTCTGTGGGTGAAAGTAGGGGTGCAAGATTCTGCATGTCTTTGTACTCCCTATTTTTATTTTCTGGGAGTATTTGCCAATTTGCATGGAGTACAAGTGGCCAATAAACACCTTATCTGCATACATGACAATTTGTGGCTTTTTACAATCATAACTTGTTACAAATCCACAATTGGCATGAGTACATTTTCTCTTGTTTTTAGGAACTTTTGCATTGCATCTCTTATTGACAAAGGGGGCTTGGGACCAGTGGCGTAACACAACATGTGTGGGGGTCCCACTGCGACCCATGCAGAGCATCTACTTTTCCAAGCTCGGCAACAAAAGCACAGTCCGCGCTACACTCTGTGCCGGCCTGGACCAGCACTCATGCACAATCTACTTGATGATCATGCTGCTGCAGGGGCATGTCGCGCGCTGCACTAGGTGAAAGATCCAAGTATGTGTTTTACCTAGCAGAGAAACAAGTGGGCTGTGCCTGGCTCCTGACACCCAAATATACAGCCAACTCTGTGCCTGGCCAGTAATATTATGCACACAAATGTTACCATAACATGTTCGTGCTGACTCTGTCAATATATGCCAGTATCCCCATGTACGAAGATTCTCCTGTTGGCTTTGCCCTTAATGCTAGTGAAAATCTGCTGCCACAGAAAGAGAAAATACATTATTGCTGCAACCCTCAATCTATTCCAACACTATTTTGAGCTAATATTTTTTTCTCAATCTGAATCTTTTTGCCTGGCTGGGATGCTGTTCGTGCTTCCCAACAATGGGCGAACTATTTTCTTCAGGAAGAGTCTGAGCTAGCACAGAATCATCCAAACTGCAGTAGTTCTGTGGTACCAAACTAAAGGAAATGTCCAATCAAGGTTCTTTGAAAATAGTCGTTAATCAAACTAAAAACTACAAGTAAATCATAAAACTAAAATAACCCACCCCTAAAAAGGAAGACACAGAAAATGCAGACTTTTAAAGGGGAGGAAGCTTTCCGTGTCTGAAGGTTCACTCAAATTATATGTCTTAAAAAGGTAAGGAGTAGAGTCTCAAATTGTCACTAAGCTCTTAGAACCAGGCCAGGGAGACAGAACCACTGTGAATACCTTTCTCTATTTCTTGGGTGGCCAACAACATCGAACCGGGTGACTTAGCCCTTTGCAGTTTCGTCAAAACAGAGTCCAGTTGAGTTGGATGCTATCAAAGGATTGAGCTGGCTTTGAGAGAGTCAAGTCAGTTTGATGTGGTCCAGTAATGCAGTGAGTTCCTAAAGCTGTGATTGGCTCTTATCATCTGAAGAAGAGGCAGGTGATGGTCTACGTGACGGCTCAAAATGGTCAAGTTGATTTGATGATGGTCAGGTGATGTGATGCGATTCAGCAGCCACGATTGACTTGAAGAAGGCAGGCAGGTGATGGTCGAGTCAGTGGTTCGATAGCTTGTAGCAGTTAAAAAAATCAGTGATACTGAAAGGCTCTGGGGACTTTCAGTGGCTCGGAAATAACTCAAAAACAGTTGAGTCAGCTTGAAAGCAGTTGAAGGTGGGAAACAGAGCCTATAGCTCTGATTGCTTTCGGATCCCCGACAGGGTCTCCAAGAGCAAGGTGAGTCCTTCTTTTGCCCTTGCCAGCCAGGAAAGTTGTCAGACAGCACTTCTAATGACTGCCATTTTCAGGGAGCAGAATCTAGTCACCACTTTTCAGGCACCAGACAGGCCTTATCCAAACACCATTTCACCCCAAATGGTCCTCTAGGATGGGTGAGTGATGCATTTTGCTCCATCCTTTAAGTCTTTAATGTCAACTCTATAGTAGAGGAGTTTAGGCATACTGTGCCCCTATATAGTTTCAGATGAAAACCTCTTCTTCTGATGTCCAAATATGATTCAACTAAAGAAGGGTTTCACCCCCTTACATCGTTTATTTGCCACACTGGATTGATCCATTGCAAGCCTTCTGTAAATTCAATCCCGGGTGCTTTGACAAGAGTCTTTACTGTGTGATTTTAATCCCAGAGGGCTTTGTCAGCAGGAAGTAGGAAGGGAGCACAGGAAGTGTGAGTGCCCTAGGAAATCCCAGGATGGTGGAACCCCACTCTTGGCTGCAACTGCTCTCTTGTGCTACCCTAACAGCTACATCCCCCTTATTTGCCTTACATCAAAGTAACAACAGAAATGTCCACCCTGATGTGATCTCTCCATTGTCTTGTAGGGCCTTCCTTCCAAACGGTGGCTTCCCACTAGCCACCCTAGGGGGGAATTCTATCCTTTTAGCAAGATGACAACCCTCTGTAGAGATAACAAGTGGGAACTTCTAAGGCTTAACCCAAATTATTTGTTTGGGTGAAACTCAGCTCCAGACAAGGCAAACTCTTACATGTGAATGAGTCAATGAAAAGCAGATTGGCAATACAATGACATGAAAATGGCTGTGGCCAGTATAATTATATATTCTTCTGGAAGACTACATCACACCTGACATGATTTATATGTATTTATTCATGTGCCACCAGGCTTTTTGGGGTACATAATTGTATGTATAATTTGGATCAGGGTTTTCCATGCTTATGGGCATCCCCTGGCATCCCCTGGCTGTTGCATCTTTGGATTCCAGCAGGCTGTTTGCAGGAATGCACATGTTACTCTATGCTGCCAAACTACAAGCCAGCTGTTAAGGGTGTCAATAGACAGTCCGAGCAGACTTCCATTTTTTAACTATACTTTTTAAGTTGGGAGCATTATGAAAGTGAGGTCTGATTAGTAGACCTCACTTTCTGAGATAGAATTATCAGCCTCATTTTGTATTTAAAATCAAATGATCTGGTGTTGGTATGCCCCCACAGATGGCATTCTCTCTGTCGCAGTGGTGCTGTCAGCAATGGCTGCAGTAGCTCTAGCACACATACACCTGAAAACGTGTCTCGTGTCAATGTGGAGAGAGAGAGAGAAAGTGAGACAGAGGCAAGGAGGGAGAGAGAGAAAGAGAGTACAGATAGACAGCTACATCTGCCTCTTATACACAGGGTACAGCTCGTAGAGTATATCAAAAGACAGAAAACAGTTAAAGATGGTAAAAAGATGCTGCAGGTTTTGAATGCATTTACTAGAAGAAATTAATAACATTGGCACTGATTCATAAAGGTTTGCACTTAAGTAAATGAGATGCCCATCAGCATCTCAGGTTGGCACCTTCTTCAAAATATCTGATTCACAAAGCCTAAAACTGAAGCACATTGGTGGCGGCTTTGAGCCTATGTGAGATGCTCCTGTGCAAACGAGATTCACACGTGTTTGTGGACGTGCATCTCTGATATGCTGCATGCACCCGATGTGAGGCGAAACTAAAAAGGGCTACATGCTAGAAAGCAACAGGAGAGCAGGCAACATTTCCAATATCGTCTCATGTGAATGTGAGGGGGGTTGGATGCTCATCACTACACTGTGCCGCTCAAAACCAAAAGAAAGCCACAACTAGGCATGGTGTTAGCAGCGCAGGACAGTGCGGTCATGTTGAACGATGCAGTTTCTTCAACTCTAGAGCTTCCGGTGTCTACGGTTCCAGGAGCTATTGAATTGTATTGGGTTCCTGGTTACGGCCCTGTTCTCACCAGGTAGGTAAACGTTTCATAAGACAGAGTGAACAGGGTCATAGAAACCAAAAACACACACTCCTATCTTTGAATAAAACAATTTCCGCAGTATTTGCTGGTTATGCAAAGGTTTTACTGTACATCACAGCAGGATGCAAAGGTTTTACTGTACATCACAGCAGGATGCTTTAATTATTTTTCATACATAAACAAATCAACGAAAGATGCAATTAGTGCCGATCCATATTCATTGTCTTGGATCCATTGATTGAGCGACAAGTACAAACCCTGGGAACCTAGAAGGATCGCATGGGTAACATATTTCAAACCAAACAGTACACAGTGCTTAAATGCAACAAACATAAAACCAGTGTGAGAAGGACACTGAGACTCAAAGTCATATAGTCAACACGACTGTGTTTCGGCCTTAGGGAGCTGAATTTACAGCCGTTCTTGTGTGGGCCTTCATCTGAACGGGAAAGGTAATGGTGGGAGATTCCTGCGGGCTCTGTCGGGAAAATGGACAGAGACATGTGTAAGGGAGTGCGTGCCAGAATCTAAATATGTACTACATATCATTAGTTGGGAAATGGATGCATTATTAAAGAAAATAAACTCTCTAAAGGGGGACATATCTGCCAGATCTTATCGTGATGTATTAGTACCACCGCGAGTGGAGGCAGACCGTCTGGACTATTTCAATAGTTCCTTGACATGCGTGAAGTGCCATACCAGTGCCGGCCAGTCAAATCTGTATGAGAAAACCAGTGCTGTCATTGTAGCTGCACTATGTGTGAAGTCAGAGTCCAGTGTTTCCAAGAACTCCTCAAAAGCGAATGACATCTTACCTAAATTCAAAATACCAAATCCAAAATTCATTCTTGGGTGCTGGCTGATGGGAAATAATATCTCCACGCATTAGCAATGGTGCGTCCACAGAATCACACCCGCACAGAGACACATGAAACAAGTGTGTCCCCTCATTAGGTATAGCAAAAAATGCATCTGAAAATGCGTATATGCGAGTTTATAATCGCACAGTATACGGTAAAGGAGCGCCAGTATGTTAAAACTGTGCACTTTCAACCCAGCCAGCGTGCACACATTTGTGCATTTGCACTCAAATTAGAAACAGTGCAAATGTCTTTACACTGTATATGCTCTGCACTTACACGATTGATCATGTGCAAATATACCATAATCCCTGCCACATCTCGGGAAGGTTCTATCCTGTGAGCCCCTCCTCTGTATTCATTTTTTGGTGTAATGTCTTTTTTTATGAATGTCAAGTTATGAATCGCATTTGAACATACCTACTATCGCCTACTTCACCTCAGCAAACAGAGGCAAGAATTTGGCGATGTCTAATTCTTATCTTTTTAGAGATGATTTCAAAACAATGCTGTCCCTTTACCCACAAGAGAGGTTTGTAGGTATTAGAAGTGGCATCAATTCGCCAAAGTCATATGTGTAGTGGAAGTGACGTCAGAGGAAGTAACATTACATGATCTTTGACACGGTTAGATGTGATGTTACAGAATCAAATCTTACTGAATCAAATATTACCGAAATTAATTTGGGGGGGGCAAACTCCCCGTTTCCCTACATTTTGAATCCCACCGTGACCCCGCCCCTCCCCTTTTAACCCCATATCTATGTATTTTGGGGTATTTTTCCGGTACAATTTGATTCGGTATTTTATTTTCGGTAACATCACTGGGATACCCTTTGACACATATGACAGGCAACCGCATAGCGTTTTTTTAAACAACCTTTATTGGAAACATGAGAGTGCAGTACGTTAGTGATATTTCATTGATTAAAGACACACACAAAAGCAGCTACTAAACGTAGAAACCTATAGTGGCTATATTGGTTAGCTCAGACACATCACTCCACCAGGATTACGTCCAGGCTCCAGGGGTGTTGCTAGGTCTGGAAAAGACCTGGGGCTATGCTGATGTCAGGACTGGGGGCTATCTAGCCTTTTGGTTGTAACTCCTGAGATTCTATCTGGGGCTACAACCAAAAGAGCAGGGGCTAGAGCCCGCTTACCCCCCCCCCCCCCACTAGCAACGTCTCTGCGTCCAGCTACACAGGAGTAGCAGCTGCCTCCTCTGGCTTCCCCATCATCTCGTCCCTCACCATCTATGCATTCACATTTCAGCTGGAGGAGCTTTGTTAGCTGTTTCTTAGACCAAACGCATTTTAAACACATATTCCACACTGAAAATATTGTAAACATTGGCGTGGGCCCTTTAGAAATTGTAAAGATCAAGGATCAGAAGAAAGGAGTGCATCGTCCTGCATGCAGGAAACGCACACATTTCCTATAAATACAGATGTGTGCATGTTGATGTAATGTGTGCGATAAGGTGTGCAGAGGCTCGGTTACAAGGTGTGCACAGCTGGCATATCTCCAATGCTTAAACATGGAGCATTTTGCATCGTGGCACATCACAATAAACATTACTCATTCGTCCCAAGCATACACAGGCGCTTTGTCGACCCACACCATCTGATAGCATGTTCCAGCCCTGTGTGTATGTGAAGTACACAAGAACGGGCCTTTTGTATGGGGGAAACAGTGCACGTTCGAATTGAACCACATTTGCTGCTTCCTTAGCAAGGAATGGATCAAAAAGGTTTTGTTCCAATCCATCAGAGATTTCTGCATCAGGGTAAACATTGAGTAACCAGAGTGTGCACTATGTTTGCTGTTTGCGTAATGGCAAATGGGGCGTCATTGAAGGATTGCCCCATGTTTTACATCTGAAACGTGGAGCAGTGTGCTAGCTCTGTTCGAAGAAGTAAGTGCAGATAACAAAAAACGGGGCTGCTGGAGGTGCCGCAGGAACACTCTGTAGCAAATACAGGAGGCCATTTTGAAAAACCTTGTTATTTGCACAGAGGGCTCCTGTTCTGTTGGCATGTACATGTAAATAGTCCCCTCTATGTAAGTTTCTTCATTTGCACTTACACATGCAAGAAGGAGTAAAAGACATGTGGGAATCGCCTTTAGGGCCTCTTTTCACACTTCATTGTACACATTGTGTAAATGCCGCCGGCAGTCACACATTGGCAGGCTGCATTTGCAAAGGATTCCTATGCAACAAAGACTTGTTCCATTGTTTGCGCCGTACAAACTCTACATACTACGGCACTAGTCTTTCACTGGCTATTACTACTACACTGCCACTCTTTTTAAAAATGAAGTATGTATTGGGTTTGTGGTTAAAATCAAACCTTACACAGTTAAATCATATAAATTCATCTTATATTAGTACCCGGCAGGGGCTGGGGGTGGCAGCCTCTCTGCCAATGAGGAGGCTCGGAACAGGGGCATTACCAGCAGCAATCCCTCCGCTCTGAGCAGCCTCATGGCTAGAGGCTGCCATCTTACCCCGCTGGGGAATGAGCTAAGTGGTGTCCCACTTCCCCTCTTCCCTCCCTCCTCCCCATCCCCAGAATTCCATCCCCGCCCCCATCCCCACTTAACTTCGTTTAAGTCCATTTTGGGAACGGATGCGCTGGGAACACTTCTGTCCCCAGTGCGTCAGCTACCGATCTGCGACCGGCCATCATGGAAAGGAAGAAGGGACTAATAAAAGTCCCTTCTTCTTTTCCATGGCAGCCATTTTTTTGTTTACCTTTTTAATGGACTCCACGGAAAGAAAGAAGGGACTACATGTAGTCCATGCTCCTGTTTCCATGGCGTCCATATTTTGGTTTACTTTTTTTTCCAATGGCCGCCATGGAAAGGGAAAACGGACTTCTTTTTCCCTTCTCCGGTGGGCATTTTTTGTAAAAAATGTGTAATGGTCCAAAACATCGGAGCATTTTGGAACAGAAAAAAAATACTTTTAGTACCCCAGTCTTGTGGGCCGGGGTACTAATAGCAATAGGCCCCTCGCAGGGGGGGCATTACCACTTCAGGTAATGGCCGGGGCCTTCGTAAGGGGTTCCGTGTGTTAATATCCACACAAAAATATTGCCATACAATTAACCCAACAATTAACCCAGGAACCTGCGGGGGACACCCCTGCAACCCCTATTTTTTTTAAAAGGGAGCAGGGGACACTCCCCGATCCCCCGCTCCTATTTACCTCATAAATTATCCCCATAATATTACCTGATAGCCGTTAAGGCCCTCGCTTCACTCGGCACTGTAACTATGGGCCCCGGGCATTACCTGAAGTGGTAATGCCCCCCTACTCGGGGCCTATTGCTTAATTAAAGCAATTTCCATCTCAGTCATAATAAACCCAAATAGGTCATTCACTTTAAAAACTCGTTATTACAAAAAAAAAGTTAATTTAACTCATGCACATTATCCTAAAAAGTGAAATACTCTAATACATGATCTCCCACTTTAAGCCACAATCATTGCTACCCTACTACCACCTGTTAATCTTGACCATATATTCAATGAAATCACCGCTGAAACAGGGTGCACACATTTGTCCCAGATAAGGAATTCTCCTCTGCATAAGTATGGGGCATTCCATAACCAAATGGTAAAGTGATTCCATCAAATTTGTTCTACACAGCCTACATAAGTGCTCCACTCTTTGTAACCCAATTCTCGGGACAATAAGCACCAAAGTATGCAGAGAATTCAGCGAAATTTCAGATACCACATATGAATAATTTCTGAAGTTAATTGCTTGAGGTACGGCCCCAGGGACTTTTGATTTGGTATAGAGTATCAGCAAGTCCTTATAGATCTTAAAACTCGCCTAATCTGCCTCATGCTCTAATCTGTCCCAAACCCTCCAACTTGATTTAATCACAGCCAGTGACAAATCAGCTTCCAACAAATAACCTTCACAGACTCACATAAAATCCATCAGCGACATCTCAGACTCAATTCAATTCATAGCCCATAATTTTGCAAAGAGTCCCCAACCCATTTCTTATTTTGAAGAAGAGCCTTGATCTATTTCACTTATATTGCGACCACCACAATTGCCACCCCAGCTTCAGCCTGAGGACAGTAAAGGGCATGGAGGGGAGGACTTAACACCGCCCTTCAAATCGTACCCTCTTGGACATCAAACCATCTCCCCTTACTAGTGCGAATATGCTCTAAGTTGTACAACTGTGTGGGCGAAACCGTGGCCCTTTGAAATACATCAGTGGACACAGTGAGAACACGCACATCTTTGCCTTAATAACCTTCATTAGAGGAATGAGGGCTAGTGCCTTAGCTGCTGCCCTTTCCGGACGCCATTTTTTATGTCGCTTATTGGCAAACACATACCCAAGATAGATGAACTGATTTACTTCTTCAACCCATTGATTAACCATCAGAAGCTTTTGCATTTCTTATTCTTTCTAACTGTCGTAATTCTAGACTTTTCTGGATCAATAACCAGTCCATTCTCTGTGATATATTCTACAACCCGGTTCAATTTATGTTGCAGTCCGAATGGAGTTGGATCCAGCAGGATTATATCATCTGCCTATGAATCCAGACTGGTCACATATAAAGAACTACTCAAGACCCTGGTCACCTTGGTCAAACAAAGGGACAGGAGAAGCCCATTAACTGCAGTTCCTATACTTTTTCTGAAGCCAGTCTGGAATATACTCAGCCTATTGGTAGCATCAGACCAACTAACCAAGTCCTTCCAGACCAATCCTGCCAAAACGTGAGATGAAGTACCAATCAGGGTGATGGGCCTATAACTCAGAGGCGAGTCCCTATTCCCATTCTTATAAATGTGCACAATAGTTGCCACTGCCCAAGACCTTGGCAATATTAGAGTAGCGGCCACTTGAACAAAGAGCATATATGAAATATCGGTCGATAGGATATCACCTTTTAAAAGGGTATTGGGAATGCCCACATGGCCTAGAGTTCTTCAATTTAAGAAGGGCACATGCTATCTCCTCCCTCTCAAAATTTCCTTTCCACGGGCTCGTGGAGTGAATGGAAATAAGTCCTTTATTCCCATTAGCGCCCTCATAAACTGACATGAAGTATGCCACCGACACTGTTTCCGGAACACAACACGCCTTCCGTGTAACCTACTTGTTTCCATTGTCACTGAGTACTCGCCAGATACCCCTTGCGTCCTTGCTCACAAGTGCAGTCATCGGTTCATGATTACTCTTTGTATGGGCATGTACTCTATGGAACTTAAGGCAGTTCTTGTGATGCTGCCAAATTCTCTTCACTTGCGCGCCCTTTTCAACTAATGCAAAAAAACAAGTTAGTCCTGACATATGGAATTTCACAATGGGGTCAAAATCTACTCTCCCCATCCTACCCAAGGGCCTATTCATCCAATATTTCCCCATCTGCACGATGGGCTGCCAATTGATCAGCGTGTTTGAAAAACACATAGGAGAGTAACATATCGGTCTCTGGTCAATGTCCAGGCATCCCAATAACCCCGAATTCCTTGATTCACTTTAACTGGAATCAGACAACACTGAGATACTCTGTTTCCTGCAGGGTTTACGAAGATGTCCACACGTCTGCCCTTCTTACCGTTTGCACCTACCCCCGGCCATCTAAATTGCGTGGTAAGAAGTACATGGTCACTGTAACCTGTATCTCTACTTCAAAGGACACTATGGCACTCATTACGAGTTCGGCCGGTAGCCATGCCGCCGAAATCGCATCCGTGTCCGGGTCCTCGGAATGAGGACTTATCGGGCCATTCCGAGTTCGGATGGCCCGGTAATTCCTTACTCAAGGACCCGGACACGGTCCTTCCCCATTCCCATTTCAGCTCCCATAGGGCTGAATGGGAATGGGAGAGGGAGCAAACAACGGGCCATAACAAG
This sequence comes from Ambystoma mexicanum, assembly GCF_040938575.1. Taxonomy (NCBI): domain Eukaryota; kingdom Metazoa; phylum Chordata; class Amphibia; order Caudata; family Ambystomatidae; genus Ambystoma; species Ambystoma mexicanum. The sequence continues at coordinate 465,695,830 of NC_090939.1, read as the reverse complement.
ATGGCCAGTTGTTTGCTCCCTCTTCCCCTCGCGGGACCCGGTAAGCACACCTGGTTTTCCCAGGCGTGCTTACCGTGTCCCGCGAGGGGACCTCGTAATGTGGCGGAATGGGTTGAACAGCGCCGTCACCTTTTACGGCGCCGTTTAACCCGTTCCGCCAGGGTCGTAATGAGGCCCTATGTCACTTCTTTGAAGTCTGGACACAAATATATAATCTCGTATTGAGGAAGAGACTGGACCAAACCAAGTTGCTTGGGAAGGTACGTTCCCATTCATTTCATGTAGACCCCACCTAGCCGTAAGCCTTGCACACATTTTACTTATACCCTCCTTTTTCCCACCCCCACCAGGAGATGCTATATTCCCACTCTTATGGCTGTCAGTTTCAGAAAATGGTTGCCCTTCCTGCGGACAGGCAGAATTCAAACTGCCACCCACAATGACAATCAAGTGTTTTTGCATTTCGTTTTCATTCTACTTATCAAAACCTCTTGCACATCCATAACTAGCCTCTGCACATTCTCCACCTCCGGGTTAATGTAGACACGTATCAATACACATTCATTACATGAACCCCTGTGCCAATAGTCAGATTGGAAACCAAGCAAGCACCTGAGGCATAGTTGCTAGAAGAACAATCCCATCCCGCATTATTTTTCATGGCATTTAAAAGTCCCCCAAAAGGGCGACCATAGGTTCCTTTGTTGGCTTTTTTGGCTCCAATTATGTAGTCATCTATGGTGGTTGAATCAATCAACCAAGTTTCCTGTAGCAATATTATTTCAAACTTTTTCAAATAATCCCCATGCTCTGTTTCTAAAATCTTTTAAACCCACATGAATTCCAGCAGAGGAGGAAGAGGGATGACACATTAGAAGCCTGGACGTTGCCGCCCTGTTGAACCGAGTGTAACAGCTGGACGTTGCCGCCCTGTTGAACCGAGTGTAACAGCAAGCCAGGACCAGTACTCAATGCCATTTGGCCCCTGGCCAACAATACCTTGCCTCGGTCCTTCTTCATTCAGTCTACAGCATAGATTAGAGATACGACAAATCACTCCATCCTCTTTACCCTTCATTGCTTTGATGCCAAGAGGGATCCGTGCCCTTTGCCTGTAGGCCTCATAGCCCCTCTATAGAAACACCTGATGAGCAGAAAGAACTAAATCAAAAATCAACTGCAAGTAAAAATGAACCTTACACTACCCCAGACAATTATCGTCATATGACTCCACCAGCCTAAGATCAGCTGAGATCGCCCCCAGTGTGGGAATCACCCTAAAAAGGGCCAACATTCTCAATCTCTTTAGAGGAATCCCAGATACCCCTCAAAGATTGATTCAAAGCCTAACACCTGAGGACGCTTAACCCCATCCGTGGCCCCGCTCATGGTTATAGTACCACTCCAAGCTTGCCACTCTTTCCTCCTCCTTCCGTATTTTACTTTCTTCTTTGGCTCCCCTTCCCCCACATGCCGGTTCACCCTAGCACGTCTGCGATGATACAGATGCACAAGGTGGTTGCTCTTCCTCCCTAGCAAGTATGGCTTCCTCGGCACGGCGCTCTCCCACATTATCCTGCACAAACTCCCATTGAACTGTGCCCATTAGATCGAAAAAACTGGAGAATATCCTTATTTTTCTTAACGTTTTTCTTTTTCCTCATCATCCTTTGGGTGTCATCTCACCCACCAACCCTTGATCCTCCGCCCTTTCTTACACACCACCCCGCTCCCTTCGCATCACATCCTTCATGGGTTTAGAATTAAGTTAAGGATAGCTATGTACTTCATTCTCCTTTTCATCTTCATCCACCCGAGGTAAATCGCGCTTCTCACGGCTGGATGTCACCCTTAACATTTTCCATAGAACCGTCCTGCATCCTAGCTGAGCACCCTTGAGGGCTGGTCTTTGCTTTTTTGTTTTTTTTCTGTAATGCCTTACATGGTTTATATGCTTGACCTTATTTGCAAGAGAGGAGCTCATAGACCCATTCAATTCAGCCAATTGCCTCTCCGTCAGTCCGGCATCCCTCTGGACCAGATTGGGAGCTTCTTCCGCCTCTTTCCTATTGGGCAACCCCCTAAGAGAGGTCACCATTGACCTTAACTCAATCAGAGCTACCGTATGGGATCTTATTTCCATACTAATGTTATCATATAAGCGAACTATGGCTTGTAAAACCAAGTTCAGTGCAGCCAAGGAACTCCCTCCCAGTGACACATCCGGGTGGAGAGAGTCATCCCCATGAAAGCGCAAGGAGCCCCGGGAGCCCAGACAGGATCCACTGATATTACTCTCATTGACACTCATCCCCCCAGTATCCCCTGAAAAATGTAAATTGTGGAATGCACTTAAGCGATTGTGTGTCATTTCCAGCCCTTCAATTTCGTCTTCCAAACTAATGCATGCATTCAGCAACAATGTATTATTGAAGTCCTGAGGGACATTAGGAGGATTCACATCTGGCATTCTTGCAGGTGATATAGGAGTAGGATCATTACTGGGAAAAGTCTCCCTGAGTATCAGCAGCACGGACATCATCTCAACCTATTTGAACCACTTCACTGTAGGTCTTTGTGGCTATTTGTGGGGGGGAAAAGCTGTAATTTTCTTCCCAGCCACCAGAGGAATGTCTCTCCCTTTCCCATTACACAGGATGGTATTAATTTCCTTATCCAGCGGCGTCCCCTCACTACTCCTTGGATGGTAACAATTGTCGCGCCCACGCATTGTGTGGCCCAGTTGCCCGATTATATGAAGGATCGCTCCTGCCTGCTTAAATAGTTACAATGAGTTCAAACAAAGGAAAGACAAACCGGCCGGGATAAGCACGGGCAATGACACCAATCCTTCTTGTCCGATTCCTCAACATCCTGTATTGAAGTCAGCAACTCTCACCTCTTCAAACTGCTTTGGCTGCCATTGGCTCCACTCCTTTGCTGCAGACCCAGGTCTCTCTGTAGGCTTGAACGTCCCACTTTCATGGGCAAAATGCTTAAACTGCACTTGCTGTGCACTTGCGATGCATGTGATTTCCCTTTTTCAAGCCTCCCCTTGAAAGGGAGGAGTCCACATCAACAGCACGTGAGGCCAAAAGGTACAAGCCCAAGCAAGGGCACATGAAGTGAGAAACCCTGCATTGGGGTAACCCCAGCAAGCACGGAAGAGGCCGAGGTACAAAGGAAACACGAGTATAGCCCCTACAAAGGAAGGCCACCCAGGCACGGTCCCGGCCCGGAGCGGGGAGAGAGCCTGACAGAGGGGGGCGGCAGAGGCGCAATACTTAGCTCGGAGGAGATCACAGAAAGCCAACACGCAATCCAGATACACTCCTCGAACATGTCAAGGTCGAAAGGGAAGTGCAGCGCCACCCAGCAGACCCCACAGACCATGAAGCAAGACGCAAATATCCTTCAGATGTGGTTGACAGACTCCACGGCGCAAGCTAAGGGAAAGACCCAGGAAGAGCTGCAGGGAGAGAGTATGGTACCAATACACAACCAACAACCACCCTCGAGAGAGGACATGCAAACATGGTTCCAGGAATTACAGGAAAAGTTCATGTTAACAGTGCAGGAGCAATTCACGACAATGAAGGTAGACATGAAACAGGCTGTGCAGGAGCTGAAGGTTGAGGTGGCCAAAATGGAGGAGAGAACAGACGTACTGGAGAGAGCAGTGCAGGGTATTGAGGAAGAGACGCAACAGGTCAGCGAAACTCAGGAACACTTGATGAGACTCACCCATAACCTGGAATTTCAATGCGAAGACCTGGAAAATCGCTCCAGAAGGTCCAACATACGCATCAAAAACATGACGGAATCAGTCCTGGACAAAGACCTTAAGTCTGCAGTGAAGGAAGTTTTCAGGGATATTCTAGACGCTCCAGAGACGGACACAATTGGAGTGGACAGGGTACACAGGGTCGGGCCGAAAAGATCTGGAGCACCGGGAGAGAGACCACGTGATGTCTTGGTTGCTCTCTCCTCATACCCTCAAAAAGAACAGATTTTGAGAAGGGCTAGAGAGATGGAACATATCAAGATGAATGGACAAGAAATACAACTATTTCAGGACTTAGCCCTGGTCACAGTGCAGAAAAGAAGAGCGATGGCCCTATTGGTCAAGGCATTGGTGGCGAAACAAATCCGATACAGATGGACCTTCCCGTTTGGTCTGACCTTCACTTGGGAGGGGAGACTTGCCAGAGCTATTTTCACATTTGTGAGAAAAAGAGGGCCTGATTTACAAAAGCGTATTTCAATGGTAAAATCCTATTGAAAAAGTTCTCCAATTTAAGCATTTCTTCTGCATAGCTTTCATTTTTGCACCCGAGAAAATCCCTAATTAGAATTTAATCAGAAACCATTGAATGGGTTAATAGTCTGAGGCATTTTGCCGAGCAGAGCCTTTGTAAAATTGTGGACGTTATTTTCTGAAAGCAGGCCCATGTTCTAAAGATATATTTGTGGCATTTTCAAAACCTCATTTCTCTTGGAAACATAAACACCAGCAGCAAAATATAGCAGTGGTGTCGTGACCTTTTTCTACATGAAGAGGTCTGCATCATATCAACACCCCCTGAACCCCTCGCCAGCCCCTCCCCCGTTCCAACAGGCGAATGGCTGCTTTATTTCAATGTCATGCAATTGTTTTAATCACTAATCACTTTTCAAAAAGACTACTTGAGGTTTTTAAAGAGCTAGTCTTGATGAATGAATGTGTTCCATTTTGGCCAAGAAGGCCAGGTTGAGCTGGCAACTTTCCAGAGCTATAATCACCGAGAATCAGCATTTTTGGGACTGGTTTGCGTCAGTTGCAGAGGGACAGTAAGTAGACGTCAGAGCTGTGTCGGAGATGGTCTGTTTGTTTGATTGTTTGTTTATTTGTTTGGTAATGCGCACCAAGCTCTTAGGTAGACGGGCACAACAGAGGTAAGAAATCATAAAACTTAGTTACAGTAGAAGGTAGCAATCCATAGATCAGGTAATTGCACAAGAGGGAAAAAAGATACAACATAGTGGGTAGTTTTGAAAGTGTGGTACATTTTTACCCATTTGAGGCCATATATCTATTGTGTGGCTAATAAAAAACGATTTGAAACCTACCACAATATGATTTATATAGGCTAGCCAAGGTCTTACAGTATTTGGTTTATTTATTTATTTTATTTTTTACATATTTTAAAGTGCCCAAGGGCATCAGGGTGCTGTTGCAACCGGTTACACTGAAAATAGTGATTTCAGTTTGTAGTTGGAGGTCAGGTGCAAGGTTGTTCCTGTTTAGGCGAATAGCCAGGCTTTTAGAGCCTTTCGAAAGGGCCAGTAGGAGGTCTCTGCTCTCAATTCCGGCGATAGGGAGTTCCAATGTTTAGCTGCGACTGATGGGAAGCTGGAACCTGCTCCTCTTGACCTTTTTGTCTTAGGCATCTTTAGTCGATTAGCATAAATGGTCCTTCCCGGTCTGGTGGGCGTGGATCTTTCAATGTTTTTGCATAAGTATTGTGGAGCATTGTTGGCATTTGTGCGTGATGGAAAGAGTTTTGAATATGATCCTTTCCCGATTGGTAGCCAGTGAAAGCAGTTGTGAAAGGCAATGAATGGATTGCAGACCATCAGCTGGTCCTTATCTACAATCATGTCTCACTTGAGTAATTTAAAGCAGCTATGTTTGCCTACAAAAGCTTCTGGATGAAAGGTAATGGGTTAATTAAAGTGTCAGCTACTTGACTACAGGTTTTTGCTGCAGACAAAGACTAATAGTAACATGTTGCTATTGTATTGGCTTGCCTTGGGGTGTTATTGATTGTATTGGGATGGCCTATCGAAAATTGTATTATCTGAACAGTGTTTGCCTACAGGAAAGCCAAAAGTGCTGGCTTTGCCAATGCTCCTTACAAAGGGATATTGGATCTGGCGCCGCGTGGCCCCATTCTGTTGCCAGGTAGCTTCGGGAAGTGCTTGGGGCTAGCGAGAGGTAATAACTTTAAGCGTCCATTTTAGGGGTGGCCATCTGGTGGAAGGCAGACGCGTCTAACCTTTCATGTCATCTTGTTCCAATTAAAACTAAACTATAGTCGAATTATTGCCTGCCTGTTTACCGGGCCCATGTAGTAAACCACTCTACACAAAAGAGCGTTTGTCTACTGAAAACGTGGATTTATTTATGAAGAAGTTCTATTTTTACCGCGTACATGTACACTGCGCGCGCTGCTTTTATCCGCCTGGATTTGCAAGCACCGCGCTTCAATCTAAAGAAGGTGGACGGCCAGTCAGCGCAACCCGCGCGCTATTTTCCATTTTATTGCGCAATCATAGGAATTATGCCGTGAGGTACAACGGTGCACTTCCAAACCCCATCAGCAAAGTGCGCCAACAGCTTTTGTGCATTTGCAATGAAATTAGCCCCAGTGCAAATGTCTTTTTTTACTGTATTTGCTCCGTTGCTAACCTGATGTTCATATGCAATTATGTGGTATTCAAACCATTTAACTGGGCCTTCTAGAAAAGGCTATACAATCTTAGGAAGGCCGCCATCTTATTGAAAACGCCATGTGAAAAACATGAAAACTTTGTCGAATTTACTGGAGCTACTGCAAAGTGCCGCTTTTTTAGCAGACTGCAAAGTGACAAGATTACATGGCATACTTGCATTACGAAAGGCCGGTATGTGTTCATATTCTCAAGAGGAATTCCTCGCCTTGTTAAAGGACCTGGTCCATTTGACCTGGGCGTGAGTCTTCATGCATCCAGTCAGACACTTATATAGTAGCCAGTGATTTTGTCCTACTGAAGTCCTGATCATATTTTTTAGCTATTACTTTTTTAAATATCACGCTTGAAACTAAATTACTACTGCTTCTAAACGCTGTAATGACGGATGATATGCCTGCATGCATGAGTAACCCATGGTCTTTGCCTTCTGCACTGTGTCAAAATGCTGTATTGTCTTCTTGTTGCATGGAAGGGTGTGAGTGGGCTCAGGAAGAGGTCACCAATATGCATCCTACTACCAGGTGTTGAAATAAATCAGGGGTCTGCAACCTTTGGATCACCAGATGTTTTGAACTACGCCTCCCCTCAGCTCTAGCCAGCAACGTCAATGGTGAGGGATCATGGGAGTTGTAGTCCCAAAATTCAGGAGAGCAACAGGTTGCAAACGCCTGAAATAAATTATTGTGGTCAAATGTTTAACCCCTAGGAACCATTTCCAGTCGAGAGGGAAGGTTGTTGAAGGGGTGGAAGAGACTATGACTCTGCTGAATCAAATTCCGGGGTACCAGTTGTCCAGGGGTGACTATCGGTTTCTAAACCTGTCATGGTCCAATGCTCTCTGCCTAACCTCCTCCTTCTTGATAGGCGTCTTCCGTAGCTCATCAACTTCTTCCCCATTCCTGCCCCTCTGGCCCCTCTGACAGGTGTACCACACTCCTGTACCCCTCCTCAGAAGACCTTCAAAAGGGCCAACTTACTCCACTTAGCTACCCTCAACTCTCGCTCTGCCGTCAAACACTCCTCTGACATCTGGCACCTCCTTGAGGACCTCAACCTAGACGTCCTCGCTCTCACCGAGACGTGGTTCACTGCCAGCGCTGTCAAAAGTTTTGACACTCTCCTCCCCATAAGGGCTATAAGATCCTCTCTAAGCTCAGGCCTAACTGGCCTGGGGGCAGAGTGGCCCTGATCTTCCCTGAGTGGGTCCCTGCTATGATCATACTCACTCAGGCCTACTCCTCTTTCGAATGCCTTGTCTGCAGGCTTGGTGTCTCTCCTGGCCTCTCTCTGACTCTGGCCATAATCTACAGGCCCCATGGCCAGGTCTTCTACTTCCTCTCAGAATGGGCTCACCTCACCTCCTCTCTTCTGGCCTCCTCTTCCAAGCTTCTCCTCAGAGACTTCAATACTCACCTTGACTCCTCTGATGCGCCTCTGGGCTCTTTTACAACCTCTGTGACTCTCTTTCCCTCTCCATTCTTCCCTCCGGTCTGAGACAAACATTGGATGCTCTCATCTCTTCAGACATCTCCATCTCCAACCCTCTCATTTCTCCTCTTTCCTGGTCTGATCATGCTCTCCTGCCCTCTCAACTGGACCTCCTGGGTCCCCCGGCTAACCCCTCGTCCGTACTGCCAGCCTCCTTCTCCATCATTCGCCCTATGGAGCAAGTGTCCGTTGACACTTTTGCCACCACCTTCTCTCCTACTACTGCCAGTGACTCTCACTCTGACACAGCCCTCACTAACCTTCAACTCTCCATTTCCAACATTCTGGACATCCTTGCCCCTGTCATAAGGATCCGCATGAAACTTGCATCCAAGTGCAACTCTTGGTATGACTCAGACCTGGCCGCTCTGAAATGCAAGTGCAGAGCTGCTGAGCAGAGGTGGCAGGCTTCAAGCACATCCTCTGAAAAACTGGCCTGCCGCCTTCTGCAATGGAAATACAGACTCTCCATCTGCTCAAAGAAGAGGCCTATATCCAAGCATGCATCTCTGCAGCCACTGCAACATGGCTGAACTCTTCAAAATCTGCAAGGAACATGCCACCCCTACTGCAGTCTCCACTTCTCCTTTGCCTTCCCTGGCCCTCTGCACTTCTCTGGCCTCTCACTTCATTTCTAAAACCCAGGATATCTTGTCCCCACTCTCCTCTTCTCCTCTACCCCTCACCCTTCTCCCCCACCCGCTCTCAGGCCTCCCTTGGCACCCTTCTTCCCTCCCTTCCTACACTCCTCTTTTTCTCCCAGAATACCTGATGAGGTTTCTAGACAAGTCCGCTCTATGAAAGTCTCATCCAAACAGGTGCTCCCCTGCTCCTCCAGAACTATCAAAGACAACATTGTCTCCCTTGCTCCAGCCATGGCCAATTTCTGCAATCACTCCTTTGCCACTGAATCCTTCCCCTCACTCTTCAAGCACTCCCTTGTGCACCCGCTCCTGAAAAAGCCATTTGCCGACCCTTCCTGTCCAGCAAACTACTGCCCTATCTCCATTACCATTATTTTAACCAGCCGCACCTTCATTTCGCCCAGAGGATCGCTGCCTGCAGGCAGAAATCACTGTGCAGGAACGCATTCAGGCGTGTCATGATGACGCTCGTACTTCACGGATATTAGACTTGCAGCTTTACACTATTTTCGGGTTTACGCTTTCCAGGACTGTTACCAGCGGCATTAACCGACTCGAACAAATCCATCATACTGAGATGACTTATTGGGCAATGCTAACCAATTTAAGTTACACATAATTTCAATGTGCATACGCCCTGAGGACGGCCCTGAGAGGACTGAAACACGTGTTGGCGTGTACTGTTTCTTCTTTTTGAGAATAAAATACTCACCATATAACCCACGTGAAAGTGGCTTTAGACTAACTTCTTGTACAAGGCAAACCTTAGACTATTTTTCTGTTTGGGGAGCGCAGACTGGCAGGCCTCTGTCGTCTTACCTACTCTGTTTGTATAGAAGGGGTGCCGAGAACTTACCCTTCCACGCTCTGCTACTGCTGCAAACCCTCTTATATTATAATAGCTCAGTTATTGAAATAACAGTAGTGTGTGCGCAACTACCCATATAGGGACCAATTTCTCAGTACCTTTACTTTATTTTCTATCTCCATTACCTGCTACTTGAGCAAGCTCTTGCAGAAGCTGGCCATCTCCCAGCTTATCCAACACACTGAATCTGTTGATTGTCTCCACGACCACAAGTCTAGTTTCAGAGCTGCTAGAGGCACAGAAAATGCTCTCCTGAACAGCCGGTCTTCTATTCAGGGTTCTATGTGAAAAAACCTAATTTTAAAGCTCTCAAGAGAAAAAGACTGATTTACAATGACCAATTTTCTATTGATCGTAAAACCAGCATTGTCAAGGTCTTTTTCTCTAGCGAGTTTTAAAATGAGTTTTTTTTTATATTTGGGGGGTTTCCCCCTCGAAGCCCCCATTGTTACTCCCTGCCCCACCCAACCTCCACTGCCCCCACCCCCTCACATGGGATTTCCTTGAAATCGGGTGTTTTGCTGCCCGAACCCCCACCTCTCAGCCCCACCCCCTCCCTCCCTCCCCAAGATTCCCCCAACAGAGACTCCCCCAAACCAAAATACAGCCTGACACACAACACACAAGCACTCACACTCACTTACCCATTCTCCTCGTCCTGCGCATCTGAATCCCGCTGCGCCTGTCAGCCCCTGAGTGCACTCGTGTGTGGCAAGGGCGTGTCAGTTCGATTTAGAAAAACTACTCCATGCGGCCATGGAGCAGTCTTTCCAAATCAATGTTTTTTCCATTCGAAAAAACAAAGGTCATTTGAGCTAGAATGCTATTCAGGCTTGGTGCACTGCTAACAATCTCTGCCTTAATGCCAGTAAGACAGAGATCCTTCTCATTGGGACCCTTGCTCCTTCTTACCCTCCCACACTCTGGCCACCCTTCATGGGCCCCACCCCTAACCCTCCTTTGAGGCAAAAAACCTTGGTGTCATCTTCGACTCCTCTCTCTCCTTCTCTCCTCACATCACAGACCTTGCCAGGAAACCCTTAGAAACTCAATGTCTCCAGAGCTCTGGTCCTCTGGTCCTCTCCAGGCTGGATTGCTGGAACAGCCTCTTTCTCAATCTGCCTAAATCCTCCGTTCGCCCCCTTCAACTAATCCAGAACAGGACTGCGAGACTTATCCTTGACCTCAAGCCCAGGGACCGCATCTCTCCAGCCCTTACATTTCTCCACTGGCCCGCTGTTGCTACGAGGATCAATTTCAAGACCCTCTGCATCATCCACAAGGCTTTCTGGGGCCTGGGACCCTGCTACATCCAACTCTCTCTCCCTAAATACATCCATGCTAGAGCCCTTGTCTAGCTCTAACTCTCTGCAGATCAGCCGCTTTTCCAAGCAGAGAGTGGGACATAGATCTCTTTCCTCCGCAGGTGCCTCCCTCTGGAATGGACTCTGTGCCCCTCTCAGACTTGAGCCGGATCTCCTTAAGCTCTGTAAGCTTCTCGAGACCTTCCTTTTCCCTTCTTCCTTCCCTCTCCCCCTTCCCTGCTAATGTCCCCTTCTGCCTCTTAACTGACTGCCTGGTTCTTCAGAATCTTACAGGGTACCAGGCCACCCTAGTCTAGTCTACCCCTGCACTTAGTCTCCCCAGACCCCTCCAACTGCACTTGCCCTTCCAGGCCCCTTCCCCCGCACTAGCCAGGCTGGGGCTGCACCCATGTAGCCCTTCCAGCCCCTTACCTCGCACTTAGCTCGTGGACCTTCCTTCCCCTGAACTCTCTGCTTTCCCTGGCTCTGTCCACCTGGCCTCTGCTGGCACTCATTTTTCTCACAGGCCCTTCCGCCCTGACCAGCACCCCCCCCTCCCAGGGATGTTGTTGCACTTGCAACCCTTGAGGTCTCCCTTGCAACCCCTGTGGTCTCCTTTGCTACCCCAGTGGACTGCCTTGTACAAATTGAAGCTCCTGGGCTGTGGCCAATGCGATGTTCCTATTTGAGCTATTTGTCTTTCTGAAATTCCATACAATAATTGCTAGACTCATTAAAGGTTTATTTCAGGCACACTTCAGGGGGTGTGTCACTGATTTAGTCTGTTCTTAAACACCTCAAATTCACAATGCAGACAAAATCCTCCAAAAAGCATTTAGAGTAGAATAAGCATCCATTTCAGACTGTATTTTGCTTTTTCCCAAGTTGCAATTATAGAATGTTTTTTTCTGCTGATACATGTGGTGATCCATTCTTGTACGAAATGTATATCATATTACATTAATATTGTAACCATATTTTTCATAGTGCACTTAGAAAGAATGCTATGTGATGCCACTTCCTGTTTTGTCAAGGGGTAAACGGTCTTGTTCCATCGCTTCCCGTGATGTCACTTTGGGGTGGGGTCAAATGACACCACTTCCTGTGATGTCATCAGGGGGGTCAAGGGTCATGTGATTTCACTTCTGCTACCCCTGGCATGTTGGTTAAATGACGTCCCTGCCCCCACCCCTCTCCCTTCTAATTCTCTTTACTACACTTGCACGATCCTAATGTCATAAGGCCTAGTAGGATCGTTTTGTTTTGTCCTCACTGTTCCCCCACCCTCCTGTCTTGTTGCGTCTCGAAACACATTGTGTATAGGCGCATTATGAGTACCCAATAACTTAATAAAAAATAACCATCAATCAGCCCCACACCTCTAATACACCTGAATGGATCCGAACAGATTGGATGAAACAAGTATACAATTAAAATGATAAACCTCTTTGTGCAATTTTGGTAAGGTGGTCAGAATGGCAGGCTTATCTCCTCTAAAGGTAGTGGATTGTTGGTTATTCATAAAACAGCGAAAATACAATTATTATCCAATGATAAAAGGAGTATCAAGTGAAGGTTGTATGGAAATATCTACTTTATTGTTATTACAACAGACAATCTAATAACACTACTAAATAAAAACCCACCCTGTAAAGGAAGGCAGAGAACAGACAGTTTCTAAGAAGGAAAATGGATGCACTCTGGATGCTGACATCAGGGTAGGTGGTATGGTTAATCAACACAATAGTTTTTTAAAAGGCTTAGCAAAAAGGGAAACGGGTCTTAAAATGTCTCTAGTGGCCATCTGGGAAGGACCAGGGGACAGATCTATAATGTATCTTTTGCTCTAGTTGTTCTAGGTGCTCAAAAACATCAAATCAACTTTGGGGCGCTTTTCAGGCATTTACAACAGAGTCCGAGACAGGAGTCAGTGACAGGTATCAGGCGGCAAGACGGTTTACCGAGCAAAGCTTGGTGAACGGCTGCAGGCTTGCCTTCATGGCGACTCAGGGTCAAGGATCGTTGTCTCAGTACTGATCGGCAGTTCTGAAGCACTGGTCAAGGTGTTCATTCAGCGACTGCAGCTTGACGGGGGTAGCTCGAGGTGACGGCAGTCAGCATGCAGACGGTTTTGGATCGAGGCACTCGATTGGCTTGAGAATGTCCTTTAAGGCGCACGGTGGCAGGAGCTTGTCGCTGCACTTCTCCCTGCCTCTTCAATGGACTTGAGTTGTCCTTTAAGATGGACGGCCCAGAGCTAGGGAGTGTGTTGCAGGCAGCGGCCTTGTCATTGGTTTTGGGTTCAGAGACCTTCTGGCACTCCCTGTCCAGGGAGCTTGCTACAGAGCCTAGCAGTGCATGCTATGTGCTGGCTGGGTAACAGTTCTGAAGCAGCTGGAGGGTCTTCTGAGTTCTTTTCTACCTCTGTTCCCTGGGAGAAGTTAAGGGGAGGGATTTTGCTTCCCTCTTTGGATGTTCCTGGCCTTCCTTCACTGGTGGAAGCTGTAAGGCAGACTGTACCTTCATGTCCCTATATTCGCTAATTGGCCCTCTCTACAGGTAAGGGGCTTGCCCTCGGTGGTTACTAATATAACATCTGTCAAGGGTACACAAAAGGAGATGACGTCTATCCCTATACTTGCTCACTACTTTCCTGTCTGCTAAAATGTTGCACACATCATCTAGGTCGATATTTTTACTTTATTGTCATCTCCTTGGATCTGTGTGGTTTACAGTACTCAAAGCCTTGATTTTACTAATCAAGGAATTCCTAAAACCAAAAAACTGCTACCAATCTTGTTGGGGCTTCTTATCTTAAAAAGATGCTATGTCTGTGCCGTGTCTACCACTTCCATTTGTATCAAACACAGGATCTAGGTCATCACTCCTGGATCTGTTGTCTACCGGTTTCAGCGGTATCTCATTACTTCCCACTTTCTTCACGACATATACTGATTTTAGCGTTACTGGTCTCAAATATTAATAACAGAACAGCAGAGCAGAAAAACAACAACAACAAGAATTGTGACTATTCTTGTCCAGTGTGACCACATTTATAGGTTGTGGATCCTTTTCCCCAATTTTCTGTATGCTGTGGCATTCTGGTCACGTGCTCTTTCTGCTCTTTTGTACAGATGATCTTATGTGTGCTTTTCCCAAATGTGTAATTCAGGTATCTGTATCTTCCAGGGTCTGTAATTTCCTATTCTCCAGTTCTTTTCATCTCCCCGTCCGTGTGCGTGGTTATGGATAAGCCAGGCTCCTGCCTTCTCTAGCGTTCAAGTTCCACAGGCACTGCTCTGGCACCAGAGACAGCCACGCAGTGCCTGTGGAACTTGAACGCTAGTCAGTGGGAAGCAGCAGATCTCCTTTGAAGATGCTGAGAGATCAGACTCTCTGGCTCCTGCAAACCACATTCTTGTACCTTATGAATGAGGCCCTTCTAGCGGGGTTGGTCTACTGCAACAACAGACCCAGACATGTCAGTTCACTGTCCTTGATACTGAGGGTGGGAGCTGGCTTCTGGTTGACGCAGTTACATATGAAATGTTTGTTGGGTTTCCTGTCTCCTTTTTTATCCTCTGCAGCCAGGCCCTGTGGCGGCCTGTTAGAAGCACCCTCTATTGGTATGTTAATCGCTGCAACCAGCTGAAGGCGCTAGCAAAAGAGCAAGGCGGTTCCATGGAGCCTTTGTCAGTTAATCAGGCTGCCCATGGCAGGGGAAAGCTTATCCCCCATCCTTGCAATGACATTGTGCTGTGCTCTCCTGTTATATTCCAACTAAATGTGGCAGGGGCTGACTGTGCCTGTAGGCTGTGTCCATGTACATGGGTCTATGCGCATGTTGTGGTGCGAGTATAGGAACATGTGTGTGGATTAGCCCCCCACATTTTCCTGAGGCAGGTCTATCATCATCCATTTACTTTAAATAAAAGCCCAGGCAGATGGTTGAATTCCTCACAATGACTATCTGGGGGGTCACATGGCCAAGGCCTGCATAAACATCTTTTATGTAGTACACATTACACACGATACTGTCAATGGCAAGATAAATGAGCATAGGCAAATCACCAGTGCCTTTCTACTTGGGGGCAAATCATATTGTTGCTGGATGAAAAATATTTTATTACTAGCACAGACCATTTCTAATTGCCTGGTGCACCAAATATCCTATTCTTGGAAAGTGGTCTGCGTGAATCCTGGATAACAAATAAATATCGGAATACAAGAGCAAGTATATAAGTGATGTCTGATAGCTGAATAAGATTGCTATGATTGGTAAATATCTGGTTATCAGGATTGATTATTGCAAGAAGGGATCTCAGAATGCTGGCTGTTGAATAGATTATTGATTGATGTCAAGTTCTGATTATTGGGGGGATGTTAATTCCTAAGGGGCAGACAGTTGATTATCGAGGGAAGGTGAGAGCAAACATTGTACTACTGGATAATATAAGGGAACATCCTGCACCCCAGATTGCATTGCATTCTGTACCATGTGCTTGACTTTCAAACTTAGATGTTGTGCTTTTTAACATCATGCACCCCGATTGCATTCCATTGTGTGCAACTCCTGCAACCGCTGGACCGCCTTAAACTGGACAGAACTTGCAGTGCAGCCTCTCCTCTTTCCTTCAACTATACTCTACCACCCTCATGGCACTCTCCATCTCATCTCTCCTATCTTCTCCAACTGCTACACTATCACCTACCCTCCCTCTCTTACAAAGTCTGTAAGAAAAGGCACAAAAAAGATACACTAAGAGCCAACCCTGGCCTACCCATTGCAGACACCTATGTCAGTGCAACTTCCAGAGAGGTCTTCACCAATGTCCTCTTCTCTGTCCCTTCTCCAGATTATGGACACCTTATCTCATCTACACTCTCCTCTCCTGCAAATCCTCTCCCATTAATAGTGGCAACAAGTGGGAAGCCCTCATGGCCGGCTTCTCATCATCACGCTGCATCATTAATGTCTACCACACAGACACTATCTTGGTTCAGGGTCCTCAACCCAACCTCCTTCTCTTTGACCTTCACCTGCCTCTCCCCTATCACTCTCTCCGTCCCTCCCCCTCTGACTGGTGTACCACGCCCCTATACTCCTCCTCAGAAAACCTTCAAAGGCGAAAACATCCTTCACCTGGCTACTCTTAATACCGGCTCAGCCAACAAACACCCCACGACATCTGACTCCTTCTTGGAGACACTGACCTCAATATTCTCGCTCTTACTGAGACATGGTTCAATGCCAGCTCAGTCACTGTTTTTGACTCTCTTCTCCCTGATGGCGTCAAGATCATTTCCAAGCCATGACCTCACATTGCTGGCAGTGGGGTTGCCTCAATCTTACCTGAGTATGTTCCTTCTTCCGTCACACCCACCCAGCTCGACTCTTCCTTTGAGACCCTGGTCTGCAAGTTGGTCATCTCTCCCTCCTCTTCTCTGACCATTGCTACTATCTACAGGCCTCCCAATGCTACCAGCCTGTTCCTCCCTGAATGGGCTGATTTCTGCTCCTCTCTCCTCTTAACCACTTCTAATCTCCTCATGGGCGATTTCAACATCCAATTGGACTCCCCTGTCACAGCATCCACTCTCTTCCTTGACCTCTGCACTTCTCTAGCCCTCTCCATTCTCCCTTCTGATCCAACCCACTCTGCTGGACACACTCTGGATGCCCTCATCCATTCTGACCTCTCTCTCTCCCCCTTCTGGATCTTCTAAACAGGTCTCCCATTGCTCCTCCAGAACCATCAAGGACAACATTGTCTCTCTTGCACCTGTACTCGCTCATCTCTGCAACTACTCTTTTGCCACTGGATCTTTTCACTTCTCCCTCAAGCACTCCCTTGTGCATCCCCTCCTGAAAAAACCTTCAGCAGGCCCTACCTGTCCAGGCAACTACTGCCCATTTTCTGTCACCCCCTTTCTTGGGAAACTGCTGGAGAAGCTTGCCTTTCCACAACTTACCTCACACACTGAAATTGGTGGCAGTCTCCACGACCAACAATCTGGATTCCAAACATCCAGACGCACGGAAACTGCTCTTATGAACACCGGCAAAGAACTGCTTGCATCTCTGGACTCTAACTCTCCAGCTGTCCTCATCCTAGTTGATGTCTCCTCTGCCTTCGACCCGGTCAACCATGCTCTCCTCATAAAAACTGACCTCCACCTACAACTCTCTTCCTGCCTTACTGCCATTAAGAACTGGATGTCTTCCCGCTTTCTCTCTCTCAATACAGACAAGACAGAAGTGCTATTTTTTCCATCTAACTCTCTTCCCCCTCCCTCTCCTCCTCCTTTCATTCACTTCCCTCCCTCCAACCTTCCTATCCCTCTTCAAGCTCGTAATTTAGGCGTCCTCTTCGACTCCTCCCTCTCCTTCTCCCAGCACATCTCCCTCACTTCTCGGTCCTGTCGCTTCCACCTCTTCAACATTTGCAAAATCCGTCCCTCTCTCACTTTCAACGCCACTAAACTCTTAATCTCCTCCCTTATCTTCTCCCGCCTTTTCTACTGCTCCTCCTTACTCTTTGGACTTCCTACTTCTCACCTTGCCCCTCTTAAATCCATCTACCACTCTGCTGTTCGCACCCTCTGTCTCCTCACCCCCCGTGACTCCATCTCTACCTCTCTCTCCTACCTTGGCTGGCTTCCCTTTCACTCCCAACTTAAATTCCAATTCCTATGCCTTGTCTTCAAATCTCTCCATGGTCTTGCCCCCCCTTATCTCTCCTCCCTTCTCTCCTTCTACTCCCCCTGCCGTTCCCTTCGTTCTGCTGACCATTTCCTCCTCACTTCACCCCCACCCCCCTGTGCCTCCTCCCGTTTTCGCTCCTTCCAACTCTTAGAACCCCTACATTGGAACTCCCTTCCTCTTGATATCCGTTCTTCCCCCACCTTCACCTCATTTCACACTTCCCTTAAATCTCTCCTTCTCCATTCCCCACCTTGAAATCCCTCCCCCTTCCACCTCCCCCCTTTCCCACTCTTATCCCCAACTTTCCCCCCTCCCTTCTCCTACCTTCCCTCCTCCACCCTTCCCCTTCCTCCTCCTTCCCTCTTCTTCCACTCCCCCCCTACCCTGTCCCTCTCCCCGTCCTCCCTATCCCACTCAGTTAATTGCTCTTCACACTGTTTTATTACTTGATCGATTCATATTGTTCCATGTACAGCGCTTTGGCGTAAGGCACTTTATAAATAAACAAATACAAATACAAATACAAATCCAAATAAAAAGGCTCCATCATACTCTTGGTATCTCGGAGTGGGCACTGGACTGAGTGGCCTCCTTCCTAACTGACCGTTCGTCCCAAGTCATTTTCTCCTCACCTACTTCCTTCTCCACCTGTGTTGTTCCCCAGGGCTCAAACCTCTCCCCCTGACCCTTCAACATTTACCTTGCTCATCTTGCACTCCTCATTTCCTCCTTCTGCTCCAACTTCCAGTGGTAATCAGATGACACACAACTCTTTTAAAACCTCCGGCTGACCCTCTTGCATCTTCCATCGTCCGCAACTGTCTATCTGCCATCGAGTCCTGGTGCACTTCCAATGATCTCTGTCTCAATGCCAGCAAGATTGAGATCATTCCCATTGGGACGCCTGTTCCCTCTTTTTTCCCGTCACTCTGTCCTTCCTCCGTGGGCTCTCACCCTGCTCCTTCATCTGAAGCCAGAAACCTTGGAGTCATCTTCAACTCCTCTTTCTCCATCCTCCCTCACACTCAGGACATTGCCAAAAAGTCCCACTTTCAACTCTTCCTTCTCAAAGGAATTCTTCCTTTTCTTACTTTTCCCTACAAGCTCAATGTTACCCCAGCCCTGTTTCTCTCTAGGCTTGACTACTACAATAGCCTTCTCTCGAATCTTCCTTCTTCCACTCTACAAACACTCCAGCTAATCCAAAATAGGGCAGTAAGACTTATCCTTGGCCTTAAGCCCAGGGCCTTATCCCTCCTGCCCTAAAAACTCTCCACTGGTTCCCGCTTGCTGCACAGATGAAATTCAAATCACTCTGCAGGGCCCTTATCCCTCCTGCCCTAAAAACTCTCCACTGGTTCCCGCTTGCTGCACAGATGAAATTCAAATCACTCTGCACCATCCACAAGGCTGTCTGGGGCCTGGGACCATGATATCTGCAACTTTCTCTTACTAAATACTCTCCCTCTAGAGCTCTTTGTTCCTCTGGCACTAACTCTGTGTGTGAAGCGTTTTGCTAAACAGACGACCGGAGGCCGATTACTTTCTTCAGCTGGCTCCCTCTTATGAAACAGCCTCCCCTTCCTCTTCGTCTTGAGCAGGACTTCCTCAAACTCTGCAAGCTCCTCAAGACTTTCCTCTTCACCTCCTCTTTTCCTTCTTCCCTCCTCTGCCAATCTGACAGTCGCTGTGATTGGTGACCAGGGCCCTTATGTATCCATCAGCGTACTGGCCTTCCACACCCAATCGCCCCAACCTCAGCCTACCTTACAGCACTTGCCATGCCACCCACCAGCCTTCCTCTTGTAGGCTTGCACTATTTACCCAATGCGGTTCAGGCCGCATAGCACGTACCATACTATGCACTTCATCTGCGGCTCACCCACGAGCAGAGACATTCCTACACCTACCCCCACTCATACCTCCCCTCTTCTCGCTGCACTTGCACGTTCTGAATACTCACAAGGCATTGTAGGTTCATCCTTATCTTCCACTGTATTTATTGTTTTGAATGCCATGTTCTCTCCTTGTGGGCGCTTTGAAACAGAATTCACTTACTGTGTAAGCGCCTAAGAAATGCACACTGAAAAACAATAATTAGGGTATGAATTAAATTCTAGTTACTTACATTGCAAACAGATAACTACAGGTGACAAATGTGTAATTATTCAGGCCTAATGGCTGATTATTGTTGATAATGGCTCATAACTCGGTGGAAGTAATAATTTAAGGAAGCTTCCTGGGGAAGAAAAAGCAGATTGCTGGGGAAGAATCAGGAATTATTAGGGTTGAGGATAGCACCTGCCTGAGATGTGTAATATCAGGGAAACAGTGGATTATCATGGTTTATATGATGACTTAAGAGAGAAGGTTCCTGGGGGTCAAGAAGTGATAACTCGATGCAAAATACTAATTCTAACCTTATTTAATCTACACTGGGCTCCTGCATGGGCGCTTGAGAGCTTGTGTGTTGAGACGATTCCATTGAGGGCAACTCAACTTCATTCATGATTGGTTCTGCAAGAGAGGATACCCAGTCAGCTAATCAGCATGTCTAAGATGGGATACCTTGGTGAATGCTCTTTTAAACATGTATGTATGTATGTATATGTGCATGCATGCATGTGTATGCCGCATGTCAATATAACATTGTTTTAGCTTTTGAATATGAATGAAGGGGTGTTACCAGGGCCACACTGGTGAAGATGTTAAAGAGCTGCATTAAACGGTAAAAGGATTTGATTGTCATGCTTTTCCCTACAGTTAAATAATCTTCATTGGAAAATGAGTATCTTTCCAAACGGTGGGTGGCGGGAAATGAAAATGCTTTACTACCCCTCTTAGGACATACAAATTCAGCACCTGGTCTGATGAAGCGATCACGGACAGGTGAATGCTGCCTCAATGTGTGAGACATCCATTGAGGCATTGAGCATGACAGGGCTAGTGAGACACACACAATGAGCTAAAAGGAGCCCTCTTCTCAGCAGGCCTCCAGCGCAGTGTCCAAAGGCGAAGAGACAAGTGCTCTCGCATACCAGCTCCTCTCAGAAGCTAGGTTCTGGATTAGTTGATGAGTGTGAATTGGGGAGGCCGGCATCTCTGATGTCCTGTCTGCACAATATCATAGCTATTAGCACTGAAATATGAGTGGCAGATGTCAGATTCGTGGGGGAACGTTCTGCAAGACACGGCATGCATGACAACTCTACAGAACTCTTTTGACATGAGATGCCAGTCAAAGGTTAGCATCAAAGTGAACGGCCGAAATACAAGATTTGCCCAATGTGCCCCATGTCAGTGAGCCGCAAGCAAGAGACCCTCGGGCTCTCCAAGACATGGCTTTTGCCAACTTCCGTCTGGGCCCGTTCTCACTGATCCAGCCCCCAATCGTTGACATGCAGGTGTTGCATTGTTGTGACACTGCACTCATACCCAATCACAGCCGAAACTGAGCGAGGCAAGATGATCACCACACAAACTGAAAAGGATACAGAATAGCAGGGAACAATGTGGAGCCCCTCGTGCCAAGGGGTGACGGTGGAAGGTAAGGAGCGGAAGTAGCACAGCCTGAATTTTTTCAGTGATGAGGGATTTCGCTGTCTTCAATACATTGGCCCAGATGCCCATCTTATGGATGCGATCTATTCCGATGGAGTGGCCAATTGCGCCAGCTGCTGCTGGCAGATCTAACCCTCTCAGAGTCCTGACCACGCTGCCATTTACTGCCATGCAAAGGTTAACACGTGCCAAGACCAGGATCCCCTCACGTCCCTTGAAGGCCAACCAGTGAAAACCATGATGTTTCGAGGCCTACTGCTGAATTGAAACAGCTTGGCCTAATGACTCGAAAGAAACTTGTAACAGGAGGATAGTCAAAATATTGATTGCATCTGGCGCTGGTGGAGGCAGATGGATGGTGGGGAGAAAAAAGCTGTGCAGAATCTGAAGATGAAGCTCAGCGTATATGAGGCTGATGCATCTGGATTCTTGAGCATGGCTGGAAACTGGCAGAAATGCACAAGACAAGTACAAAGGATCAAAAGCATTAAAGGGAATGGGGGCGAATAATGCAGCCTAGAACATTAGCATATTTGAGATGGAACAATGAAATAAAGCGGCTGACTTAAACAGGCAGAGATTCCACAATTAACCAGTAGTAAATGCCCTCCATTTTGGATTGAGAAATGCCCTTTGGAAAACATCACAACAGCACCCATTTTGGAATGGTTTGGTAATAGCTGTACTATGAAGTGCCGCCCCTTCCTCTACACATCGTGCTCTTTTATACTTTTCTGTTTACATTGCCTTGCACATAGCACACGTCCACCCCAGGGCGGATCTCCAGTTGGAGTTTATCTGAAGTATCCAGTTGGAGTTTAACGAACAACCATTGCACATTTGCTATCGTGGTCTATCGTGGTTTCCTGTTATCCCGGTCTTCACATTCTTTCGTGCCCCTTTGTGCCCGTATCTCTGTGCTCGAGGCCATGCTTACTCATTCCTTCCCCCCACCCGTATTCTGCAGATAGTTTTAGCAGGCTCAGCATGCTTCGACATACAGTGACCAAACACAATTCTTCTGTTAAAAACAAGTTCTTGCCGGGTCAGCAGGTCTTAAACGCCGCTGTATAAAAGAGAAGGCCTCTTCTTTTAGCAAAAAGTACATTCATTTAACGCATATGGTGATTAGTACAAACTCCAAGTGTGAGCACAACGTTACATATGCATGCGTACCTTCAATCCACCCTTTGCTCACACTTGAGCATCAATCTAAGCAGTCCTAGCATAAGCAGATGGCAGGAAAGCAACATCATTACATAATGTATGTACCATAATCTTCTCCAGGCCTCCCATGTCAAAAAATTCCTGTTGTACATGGCTTTTATCCATTGGATTTAGGCGCGTTATGCTGGAAGAACACATGGAAACACAGCACGACACACATACCGGGAAGCATTGGATGCAGAGACAAATTCCTACAACTATTGCCGCTAGAACCAGTATGGGCGTAAGGAGCTGCCACCCGATTTCTTTTAGGAGCTTCATCCACCAGCTATCTCCTGACCCTTCCTCCTGGTGGATACTATCCGCTATTTTATGTAGTTTGTTTATTCCATCTAAGATTCCTGTACTTTCTTCTGGTATGTAAACACAACATTGGGACCCCACCATGAAACAGACCCCGCCCCTTTCTGCAGTGAGTATGTCTAAGACATACCTATTCTGGAGAGCCACTAGCCGAATTGCTTTCATTTCATAACTGATGTTTTCCATTAGGTCTGCGGATTCTTCGATTACGAACTCAAGGGCCCTGCTTAGCTTTTGGATTTCTTGACTGTTCATAAAGATGCCGGCTGGAGGAACCAGGGCCCCCATCAGATCTATAAACGTTTCCCATCCTGTAGGTTGATACGTAGGAATTTTTGGGTTTACTGCTCGTTTATTTCTGCTGTGTATTTCTTTATGCAGAGTAGACGGGGCATATACCATCACAGCCGGCATTATTCTGGCTATGTAACATACCCCAACAAAATCTTTCGCTAACCACAAATAAGCCCTCTTGTTACAGACGTAGGCATGTCCTTCTATCTGTAACAATCCCTTCGTGTAGTTATTTAGATTCACCATTTGACTGCACCCCGAGATCATTCTTTGATTACCTCTTGCGCTTCTCTTAAAACATATATTCTTTAGCCTAAACTCTTGTGTGATGGTGATAGGGGGAGGAGGTTCTCTTACTATCTGTACCATAGCAGGTGCAAGCCCGATTCCCTCAGTTTTGATTTTATAGCGTATCTTTTCCATTAGAAGGGTTTTGTTCTCTCCTCTAACATAACAAGCGGTATTCGGTATCATGTATTGCTGTGCTGACACTATTCTCATGTAAATTAATGTACACCCGGCATCCTCAGTAACTGGCGACGCGTACACTGGGATGCCTTCACTGCTATGTCGGGGCATGTGGGTGCAGATCCAGCAATCAGTTTTATTCACTACCCCATATGTTGTGTTTATTATCTTCATGTATTCATTTTTAGCATAGTCTTCCGGGTCGTGTTGGTCATAGGCATCTCGATTCCTGCTCTTGACCCGATCTATTCTCCCTGTTCCGTTTGACACGGGTAACAAGTTCTTTAATTCATATCTAGATGGATGTTCAAAATACCAGAATAATATGGCGAACGCTATTAATACTACTATCGAGCATACAAAGAATAAGATTTTGTTCCTTGTGGTGCAAAGTGGTGTTTTTCTCTTACCTTCTGTGTTTGGGGAGCATACATTTATCTGCTCAGGGATTAAACCAGCATATACGGGTGCAGACATAATTCAGTATGTGGCTCAATTATAGGTACGTATGCGTATCAGATGCAACCTAGCGATATAGCTGTATTCCCTATTTAAAGCACCAGTGTCCTTATTACTCTAATAGTGGTAGGTCTCACTGAAAACCTTCATCCGATCTGTCCCACGCCTCGTAGTGCCTGTCCCATGAGGGGAACGCCGGAGGCCCTTCAGGCTACAAGCCCGTTGTCTTCAGTAAGGCACAATCCTGCTAAAACCAACAAGAGAGTCCAAATGTTCATCTCCCTAATGATCAAAGTTCAAAACAGTGTCCTTACACGTTGCTTGGCACATACACGTCACGGGATCGGAGACGATGGGCACACCTACTAATGGCGTCTGGCAGTACTGTTGCAACCTGGGGTTGGTTGGTTCGTTAACGTGAGTTGGACCATGAGCCACACTCACTATCACAGGTAAGTATGCATCAGGTAGTACCCAAGTATTCGTATTGGTATGTGCCCATAGCCCATCTACCGTCTCCTCGTATTGATCATCCTTGTGCCAAGATAGTCTTTCTTCAATGGTTGCATCTGCTTGGATTTCCTTTACGCGCTCCTTCGTCCCTTCCATAGTCACATCCCTCCCCACTATGAGTTGTCGGGCCTCCCACCGTGTATCCCTTGTGGCAGCTAGTTTAGCCATCTGGTCGGCTAAGGAGTTTCCTTGCGTGACATAATCTAGAGTCCTTTTATGCGCTGGGCATTTCACTATGGCCACCATCTTGGGCAACGTAAGGGCTTGTAATAATTCAGCAATCAATTGGGCATGTTTAATAGTATCACCTTGGGAGGTTAAAAACCCACGCTCTCCCCAGAGTTTACCAAAACTGGAAACCACCCCATGAGCGTAGGCTGAATCAGTATAAATTGTCACTTTCATACCGCTGCTTAACACTAATGCTCTCGTTAGCGCAATCAATTCTGCTGCCTGGGCCGATGTTTCACACACTTTCCCACTCTCAATCAACCGCTCCCCTGTGGTTACAGCATACCCTGCTGTTGTCTCCCCATTTGGCAGTTTGAAACAGGAACCATCACAGAATAATATACCCTCATTATCAACCAGCGGGGTGTCTTGCAGGTCTGCTCTACCCTTAGTGTGTTCTTCCATTTGGATCACACAATCATGCCTAATGTCATTAGGTGAGACGGGCAAAGGAAGCAGTGTCGCTGGATTCAAAGTGTCACATCGTTCGATTTTTACATTACTGGCAAACAGAATCATCTCATACTGTGTGAGTCTAGCTGTGGTCAAATGCTGTGTATGCACTCTATTCAGGAGAACGTCCACCGCATGTGGGACTTTTACTGTCACTTCGCTCCCTAGGATGATACCTGCACTTTGTTTTAGGGCTGCCGCTGCTGCGGCCACTGCTCTCATGCATGGGGGTAGGCCTCGAGCTATTGAGTCCAGAGCACTGGAGAAATATGCACATGGTCTCTGTTTACCCCCTTGTTCCTGCGTTAAGACTGACACAGCGCAACCTTCCTGTTCATCAACGAAAAGGCAAAATCTCTTGGTATAATCAGGTGTGCCTAAGGCCGGTGCGTGGCATAGAACATCTTTCATAGCTGTCAGGGCTTTTTCCATCTCAGGTGTCCATTCTAATGGTCCGTTTTCTTGTACTTCTTTTAAGGCTTTTAGCATGGGCTGGATCAATACAGAGAATTCAGGAATCCAGTGCCTACAATAGGATAAAACACCAATTATCCTTCGGAGACCTTTTGCCGTGTCGGGGCCTTTTATGGACTGTATCAAAGCAATGCGATCAGTAGACAGAGTTCGCCCCTCTTCGGACAACTCAAAGCCTAAATAATGGACCTTTTGTTTTACATACTGCATTTTGGTTAGGGCTACCTTGTGCTTATTCTCTGCTAAGTGCATTAGCACCAATCTGGTCACATAATGGCATTCCTCTTCGGTGCTGCACATAATAGCAAATCATCAACATATTGTATCAGAGCAGTGTTAGCGGGTAGGGCTAGGTTATCCATCTGTGTTTTTAGTGCTTGGCTGAATATGGCGGGACTTTCTGTATATCCCTGCGGGGCTCTAGTAAATTGGTACTGTCTATTTCGAAGAGTGAAACTAAACAGGTACCTGCTTTCTTCGGCAATAGGAATGCTGAAGAAGGCATTTTTCAAATCAATTACCGTAAACCATTTCGCTGTTTTGGGAATTAAAGTGAGTACACTTGCAATATTAGGAACAGCTGGATATCTGGGTTCTACTATTTTGTTTATCTCCCTCAAATCAATAATGAAACGATAGGGTACCGCTTCATCACCTTTCTTGTGTACTGGAAGGATCGGAGAGTTACAAGGGCTATCATTTGTTGGCTCTACCACCCCTAACCGTATCATATCCTGTACTATTTGATATAGTGCCTGCTCTCCCTCGTGTGATATGCGATATTGTTTTATCCTGGGCAACCTGGCACCGGGCTTTAGTTTGATTACTACTGGGGAAACATCCAACACCCCTACATCATTCCCATGAGTGGCCCATAGTTCATTCGGGATGTCTTGGAGTTCCGGGGGCAGGGTTTGCGTTACTCCTATCATACCCATAGGTTTGCTTATAGTCATTCTCACCCCCTGAGGGGAGCAATATATTGTGGCCCCTAGTGTCTTTAATGCATCAATACCTAACAAGTTTTCTGGGCAGTGATTGGTCAATAGCCACCCATTCTCCCATTTTACCCCATGAAGTTCCGCTTCTACTATTTCACTTACAGGAGTCTTTATTGGATTTCCCCCAAATCCAACTGATACCTTGCTTTTATCCGATAATGGGACAGCGGGGACGGCTCTGATATTCACGGAACTGTTTCTAGCTCCCGTGTCTACCAGACATCTCAAGTTTCGGTGGGAGCCGATCCTAATGGAGGCATAAGGCCCCCTCTGATCTATAGGTACTTGTACCACTCCCGCTGTCTCATTTCGGCCTCCTCAGGACATATCACTTGTGTTATCCTGGAAGTCGTCATTATAGTATACCCCTTCCCCACATCCTTCGACCTGGCATACACCTTGTACTTGTGTTGTTTGTCGTGGCTGATACAGTAGATTGGGGGGAGGCGGGGCCGGCCAAGGAACATCCCCTCTTGCTTGTCCGTCAAAGGCATTGGGTTGAGGGGGTTTAAACATTCTATTGTCTTGGTTGCCGTACCCACCAGTCCTATTTCCTGGGGCAAATGTTGTCTGTGAAGGGGGCCGTACGCCCCTTCCTCTCCCACCACTCTGGGGACACTGGGATTTCCAGTGTCCGGGTCTCTTGCAGAAGGCACATACATCTTGGGGTAGCCCATCCCTCCTCCCATATAGCGCACCTCCTTGCACTGTACCTCTACCTGTCCCTTGGCCCCCTATCATGTTGCTACTATAGCCCTGTGACGGGCCTTTATTATTGTAGTTATACCTGCCTTGGGGCCCTTGATGCAACTGTTGCATCAACACTTTGGTTTTTAGATCCTTCTCTTGTCGTGCCTTTTGTTGTCCCTTTACTCTTTCCCCTCTTTCATAATACCTGGCCATTTCGAGGAGATCCCGGGGGTTTCTAGTCATCCACGTACTTTCTGCCTTCCTAATGTTCTCCTGGATTGGCCCGTGGAGCCCTTCTATAAAGTTTGTGGCAAAGTACCGTTGGCCCGTCTCAGACCCTATCTCTAGCCCACTGTGTGCTTTAAATGCTGCTTCGTAACGCAGGAAGTACTGTGCTACTTCCTCACTTGCGCCCTGTATCACAGCAGACAGTTTCTCCACATTCACATCAAATGGGGGTAATACCTTTTCTAGAGCCCTCAGGACTGCCATGCCATGCCCCCTTAGGGGTTCGGGATATTCCTCATGCAGTTTCCTATTTTTACTCGCCTCCATTACATCTTTCCATTTTATTGTATCATTGTCTTTGGCACGAAAGGGGGTCCATATTTCCTCTGGGACAATAGCTAACAATATGTTATCTACATCCTCTACAGTAAATAACCCGGGTCTGAATAGCTTTCCTACTTCTTTGTAGAATCCTGCCGGGTCTATACGGGGGTCGGGGATGGACTTGGTGATATGCATCAATTCTATTCGAGATAAGGGGACATACACATAGGTGCGCATCATGTTACCAGTAACTGCATCTATGGTGGGTTGGCACTCTCTCATTGGCATTGATAGTAACTTTTCCGTGTTTGTTTGTTCACTTACAAGGGCCTGCACTGGTGATGAAGCAGGTGACTGGTGACTAAGGTTTTTCTCTTTTATTTTTTTATAATCTTTTAACAGTTTCTCCACCTTAGCCATTCTCCATTCTTCCACCCCAGAATCATCCACTCTTATATTAGGTAGCAGTTTCTTATCCAATTCCGTCTTAATCCTATTCCACTGGGACACATATCTAGGCTCCTTTTCCTCTTCTATATCATCCACCCTAATAAGAAGATATTTAATTACGTTTACTTGTATAGGCCAGCCAAGGCCCTCCATCAGACTCACCAGGGTGGACATGGACTGCGAGTGTATGGATGCTATCATACGATTAGCTACGTTTTGGCCCGCCTGGTCTGCATCTTTGAGTTTAGCCTCTCTTTCCCTCACCTCTCTTTCCCATGCCCTCTTTTCCTTCTCCCATTCAACACCGCCCCTTATGACTTCCGCTATTATGTCGGACATACATCCCCATAACTGAACACTGGACGCAGTCAATGGTAGTAACGCGACAGCGTCCTGATATGCTGAGGGCAGATCTGCAGTACTCTGTCCTCTCAATTTACAGTTACCCTCATGAAAGGTATATAGTTTATTGGCCACTGTCCTAAATTCCAAAGGTGTCAAACGCCCCAATTGGTCCCGTAGGCTGTCATTGAGGGTTGTGCCATACAGCCCGGTCATAAGGATTTGCAAGTCTCCATCTCTATCCTTTTCTACAGTAGTCGTTCTCCTATGGTCTATCAACCTATCTGGGTCTCCATACTTCATTGGGAATTCCGCCCTCTCACCCTCACCTTCTCTCGGAGGAGCCGTAGCCCCTGGAAATAACAATTCAGTCGTTGTTTGTTCTGCTTCTAGTCCTATCACATCTTCATACCGAGGCGCCGGCAAGGCAGGATACATACCCCCGCTATTCTTAATCATCATACGTCTATCCAACTGGTCTAGTTTCTCATCCTTCTCTTTTATCTCTAGGTCACGTAATTTTTGATTTACTGTTCTCTTCTGCCCCTTTGCCTTTTGTTTGTTCTGAGCATTGCGCCTGCGCATTGCTTCTACCCTCCATAGTCGTATAGCCTCAAACTGTGCGGGTCTGACCCGTCTTTTTACTAATTCTATTTCTACTTTGGATATGCGGTCCAAATCAAAGGACCCGGTGTCTGGCCATTTATGCTCAATCGAATCTTTTGTATATTCAGACCACTCCCTTAAGAACAATGTTGAATTCAATCCATGTTTAATCAACATATCAAATGCAGGGGTTCCTTCAAGAGGGGCATAGTGTCTCTTGCCTATACCACTCTTGCTGGAAGCCGCTTGACCCATTTTGTTGGTATACCGCAATTGCCTAAAAACACTCACCTTTCCCAAATGTGCATTAATAGGCTAACATTAACAGTACATCCTCCTGACATATATCGCCATACCAATATCAATACATCACCGTTTCATCATTATTATTACATAGACGGACATACCACCGTCCTCTTCATAAACCCTAAATCGTTATTTCCTTATTCCATCATACATCCATCCATACCACTTACCTTAAGGGTCCTGCCAGAGTGTTCCGGACCCGAAGGGCGACAGCCTGCTGTTCCACCGCCGACGGAGCCGGAAAAACAAGGATGACGCGTTGGTTGCAATCAAAGGTGCGGATTCAGTTGTTGGGGCCCCGTGATCAATTCCTTCTCCGGTTCCGCCGCGGCGTTCCTCACCCAGTGACGGACTGTCGCTCCTTCGCATCCCACTTCTGACACCAAAATTGTGGGTGCGATTTCTCGCCGTCACCATAACCAGTACAATGAGGGACCCTGCAATAACTCAGACAGAAAAGAGCCAAGTAAACATTACTTTATTAATGCACAAGCATTCGCGAATGGGCCGCAAGTTCAAACGTCTCGCTAAGCAAGTCGTCGAAGTGCCGCCCCTTCCTCTACACATCGTGCTCTTTTATACTTTTCTGTTTACATTGCCTTGCACATAGCACACGTCCACCCCAGGGCGGATCTCCAGTTGGAGTTTATCTGAAGTATCCAGTTGGAGTTTAACGAACAACCATTGCACATTTGCTATCGTGGTCTATCGTGGTTTCCTGTTATCCCGGTCTTCACATTCTTTCGTGCCCCTTTGTGCCCGTATCTCTGTGCTCGAGGCCATGCTTACTCATTCCTTCCCCCCACCCGTATTCTGCAGATAGTTTTAGCAGGCTCAGCATGCTTCGACATACAGTGACCAAACACAATTCTTCTGTTAAAAACAAGTTCTTGCCGGGTCAGCAGGTCTTAAACGCCGCCGTATAAAAGAGAAGGCCTCTTCTTTTAGCAAAAAGTACATTCATTTAACGCATATGGTGATTAGTACAAACTCCAAGTGTGAGCACAACGTTACATATGCATGCGTACCTTCAAGGGAGTCCCTAAAGGCAAGCAGCAAGGAAACTCTTTTGGGCAGGGACGAAGTGCTAATAATGCCTGGCAAAGACCGGGTGGAGCACAAAAGATCAGGAATTTGAGAGCCATGGTTGCAACATACTTGCAGGGGGTCAGAAGCATGTGTCATGTGTTTGCTGCGAGTCCAGTGGGCCTTGCATTGTGCAGGAGTGCTTGTGAGCGAGAGGACATGACATTGAGAAGGGACTTTAGAACTTGCACCATTACGAGCTCCAAGAGCATGTAGCAGCAAGGAGCCACTCCACTCACTTATCTGCATGGGCATCATTTTAGGGCGGGCAATGGTGTTGGTCCTGTCCAACTTTCGTGGCACACCATTTTGTCCCCTTCCTTTGGCAGGGGCCCCTTTTCTTTAGCTGTCATGTCCCCCCAACATTTTAAGGGAAGTTACTCCACTGCCTATCTGCCGCATCTGACCAATCAATCAATCTCTGCTGCCATCTTGCCTGCGTGCTATAAAACCGCCACAGTACTTCTGCGTCTGAAGAAACCCAGTGCTTCTACCCCACGACTGTAAAATCCTCAAGAGGATGACTGTTCCAACTTCATCTTGACCTATCTTGAGACCCACTCACTCAGTGGCCCTCATTACGACCCTTGCGGAAATTGACTGACCGGACCGCAACAGCGTAAATAGCGTTTCCGCCATTGCACGAAGGAGCAAAGTGCGGCTAATTACGACCCATCGGGCACGAGCATTACGCCATGGCGGAATCCGAAAGGCTGCGATGGCGGAAATGACCCCAAAACGGCCCTTACCGCCGCCGTACGCTGCACCAGGTGCAATACCGCCACCCATCTTAGCGGTCACCGTAATGAGCGGGCACCGTAATGAGCGGGCACCGCAAATTACGGGCACCGTAAATATACGGAAACGGAAGTAAAAGCATGTGGCCGGAACGGGAAACAGCACGCCGCACAACTATAAAATCCGAATCCCAACACAACCATTAAAAATCCGACCCTGACACACATCCCAACCCGTTAGCAACCCCAGTTCAAAAAATAAATATGGGAAAGGTAGCCAAGAAAGCGTGTGATCGCAAGCGGCAGGTCCACTTCTCCCGAGAGGAACTGACCGTGCTGACCGAGACCCTGCAGGAAAATGGCGCCGTCGTCTTCTCCAGTCAAATGACCAGGACGGCCCTTGCCAACAAGAAGGCCATATGGGCCCTTGTGGCACAGCGCGTAAGTGCGGTGGGGACAACACCCCGCACGCCACAGCAATGTCGCAAGCGGTGGGACGACCTGCGGATCCGCGTACGCAGCATACTTTCTGCGAACAGGAACATCGCCACAGCTACCGGGGGGGGATCAGAGTCGCCCATCAAGTTGACCCCCTGGGAGGAGATCTGCGCCTCCACCATAGGAATGGAGAGCATAGAGGGAGTCGGAGGGATGGAGAAAGGAGTGCCGACATCCGGAGAATCAGGTAGGTTTGCCAAGAGAAACAATGCGAAATCCACAAACCACGAACATGTGCAGTACCATGTGACCCCATAGTGCAATACATACTTTGCCCTGACAGCGCCCTCTAAAAGTCAGAATGAATAAACAAATTAATCAAGATGCCATAAACAACCCCTACATGTGCAGCATGCACCCCCTAACTGCAGGCAGCCAAATGAATGCATCCTCAATCCACACGAAAATGAGACCACCTCCAAGGCCCAGTCCCATATCAGCCTCATGTACCACCCCAATGCATTTGACACGTTGCCATTCCAAATCCGACAGACCCATAACTAACGCTCGCCCCTCTTTACTCCACCACAGGGTCCGATACCAACGACGAGCTGCAGGACACCCCTACCAGCACGCCTGCAAAGAGGGCCAGGACCAACGTCCCAAGAGCCTCCACCTCAGGTGCAAGGATCAAGACACGGCAGCAGCAGGAATCAAGTGCCAGCACACTGGAGGGGACTGCAACAGGCACCCCAGCAGCCAGCAAGTCCACAACCCCAGCACCACAGGTCCCCCCAAAGAACGTATCTGATGGCACTGCCTCTGGTGGTAGCAGCACCATAGGTGACACAGCTGTCATGCCAGCATGCTCCGACACGGAAAACAGTGCTGGCGACGTAGGTACCATCCATGACCTTTCCCAATCCCCCTGCATGTTCCATCCCCTACACCATGACGAAACCACGCAGGGGCACCCTGAAGACGACGACTGGCCAACCCCCACAAGTCCTGTGCCAAGGCAACATGTGTTGAGCAGCCCCCCTGTCACACCACCGCAAATGTCCATGGCCCAGCAGAGGCAACAGTCCCTCGACCTGCTGATCGAGCAACAGCAGGAAGCGTCCACGCTACTCAAGGACCATGCAAATGAATGCGGGGGTTCCAGGGCAGCCATGGAAACATCCACCGAGACACTCAGGGCACAAATAGAGAAAAGTAGTGAGAGCCTCAGGGGAGAAATGGAGAGAAGCACCGAGAGCCTGAGAGCACAAATGGAGAAAAGCACCGAGAGCCTGAGGGGGGAACTGCATGCGACGTCCAAAGACGTTTGTGCTGAACTTGCTGCTGTGCGCCGTGTGCTCTCGGAGCTCTCACAAACCCTCAGAGACATGCATGGACGCGAGCAGGCAGAGACGTCATCCGTGGCAAGTTCCGTCCAGGGCAGCCCCCAACGCAGATCTGGCAGGAACCTGCGCTCCACGGGCAGGGGTGCCCCTGATACCCGTAGAGGGGGCTTGCAATAGCGTCTACCCACGGGCAGCATGCATATCTGGACACTGGTGTTGGGGGGGGAGGAAGTAGGGTGGAGGGGGTGTGTTGGGCTTCACTGGGTGGCGGGTCCATAGGGTGTATGAATCAAATCACATTAACAATACAGCACTTCATTATCATCCAATGACATGTGTGGACATTGATATTTGCGTACGAGGCCTTCATAGGCGTACAGTCCACTATGTGCGTGTACTACACACACACAGTGCCACAGGTCCCCTTTCCGTGTAATAGGCACCATGCGTGGTTGCTAGAAGCATGCATCTATGATGCTCTGTCGGATTGCACGTGCATCCTGTGCCTCATGGACTCCCTGGCGTCCCTCCACATCCCCACCCTCATCATCATCATCTTCAGGTGCATGCAGTACAGCGTCAGGGGGCATGGGCACATTCCTACGTATGCACATGTTGTGCAGCATGACACATGCCATGACCATCTTAGAAACCCTCTCATGGCTGTACATGAGTGCCCCGCCAGACCTGCTGAGGCTGCGGAAACGAGCCTTCAGTAGGCCGAATGCCTGTTCAATGACCACACGGCTACGTGAGTGGGCATGGTTGTAGTCCTCCTCATGCTGGTTCTGTGGGTTCCGGATTGGTGTAAGGAGCCATCTCTTCAGTGGATACCCGGCATCACCTGTATGGGACGAATAAAGGGTGTCAGTGGAATGATAGTGCTAAGTAGCCCCCCCCCCTCCTGCAAGGTCATTGACGCATCAAATGGGCCACGATGTCATGCATGGAATGAGACTCACCGAGTAGCCAGGATCTGTGCCCTGCGTGTCGCTCCATGTAGCGTGGTATTCTTGTGTTCCTCAGGACCATAGAATCATGGGTAGATCCTGGAAATCTGGCACAACAATGCGTAAAGATCTTGTTGGAGTCACACACCATTTGCACATTGATTGAATGAAATTGTTTCCGGTTGCGGTACTGGACCTCCATGGCATGTGGGACAACCAATTCAACATGGGTGCAGTCGATGGCACCAATGCAACCCGGGATGCCGCCAAGTGCATGGAATCCCACCTTTGCGTTGGTAATCTCCTGGTACGTGCGTGGTAGTGTGATGTGGTCGTCGGCGTGCTTCAGGAGGGCATCGTGCACTTGGGAGAGTGTCCGTGAGAACAGTGGCTGTGAAATGCCATGCAACTGTCCCACTGTGTGCTGGTAGGTGCCTGTGGCCAGGAAGTGGAGTACAGACACCACCTTCAGTAGGGGTGGGATGGCGGTTGGGCTATCTATCATGCTCACGAGGTCAGCATGTGTCATGTCCACAATGGCGATTATGGTGTCCCGGTCCAAACGGTAGAGGGTGTGGATCTGCTCAGCAGTGAGGTTGAACGGATCAGCTCGGAGGCGTGGGATTGCGGGCCGCCTGCGTGGTGGTAGTGGCAGTGCTTGTGGGCCTTGCTGACCCTGCCTTGCCCTCCTCCTCCTCCTTCTCCTCCGTCTCCCCTGTGCGCCCGGTTGTTGTACCTGTTGTTGTTCGTCGTCTTCTTGTAGTTGTAGCACTTGCAGTGCTATCTGGTGCCCCAGGCCCAACATCGCTAGTCCTGCCGGTAGCATTTTGGAGTGGGAGTGGTTGTGGGAGGGGTTTGGGTCTGCTATATATGTGCTGTCGGCCTGTATGGCCTCCACCTGTGCTGATTGAATGAATCTGTGGCAGATGCAATCCCTTCTGGCCGAGCACGTCCCGCACGTAAGGCTGCATTTGGCCGCATGGCATCTTGGGGTTGGAATCATGTATCAAATCCCGATGGCAGTGTGATGTACTTTGACTGATTTTCATGCTATGCTCCCATTGTTACACATGCTATGATTGCAGCCGCTTACATACCTGTGAAGAGTCAGTGGTATGTAGGGCTCGATCGATGGCCGACCCTCATGCAGCACAGTATCGTACTTCACCGACGGGCGTGGCGTCCCATTTGTGATTGCAGCCAGTTAGCATTATGACACACAGCCGCACTACATTGATGTAATTGTGAATGCAAGCGTTCACAGAAGCCTTTTCGACGTAATGTTGCAAGTGTGGAATTCGAAGGCCAGGATTTTTGGTTGCGAAGTAGCGGTGAGGAGACGCCCACAGGTCTGCCTGGAAATGTAACGTTCTATTGTTGAATGTCCTTGGGACAGGGCCCATAACGAGCAAGCAATGAATGACATGAATTGAATGGGATGCGCAATAGCGTAGTGGACGATAAGGCAGGACGTTCCCAAGTCCATCTAGCTTCACGACACTACAGATCCGGCCAGGAGCACAGTGGTTTTTGCAGACTGCATTACGCACAGACGCGATGGAAGTTTCACATATTATGTGAGTGAATGTTCATGCGTTTTCATTGCGGGATGAGGGAATGATGAATGGATGCATGGACAGATGATTCCATTTAGGGTCTGCCATGTACATGTGTTTTTTGATTCAATCCCCTTCCCCTGCGCTATGTGATGCAAGGCTGCCATAGTGGGACTTACGTCTATCTGCCCTTGTCGGATCCTCCCTGTCTCGACGCGCCTTCATACACTTGTGTCTAGGCACGTTACTAATCCCATGTCATGGGTTCTATCTTGACGGACGCATGCACAGTAACCGACGTTGCCAATGGTGTATTAACCTCGATTGGTTTCGTTATGTATCGATACTGATTTAGGGGTGTGTATATTCCTTTGGAGTGGCCTAGCATGCATATGGGTGTGGATTTGGTGTGTTGAATGAAGATAGTGATGCATCATGTGTCATGTAGTGCAATCGGTTAATTTGTGTTTCATTTTGGTGACAGGTATCTCCTGCCCTATTGCAGATGCCATCTGTACGCCACTCCTCCAGATGGTTTTTACTCTCGACACCTGCAGCTTCGGGTGAATCAGTGGAGCAGCATTACGATCTTATGGGACGATCGCCAATGGGCCACATGCCCTTACGCTGTTCTGGTGGCTAGGTGCAACATTTCGGCCTTTCAGCTGGACTAGTGCCTGCCTCATGGGACGGACCTGCGGTTCTTGCCGCTTCCATGTTGCCTTTTGGAACGTTGATGTTGGCCCTGTGTGCCATGATGGTACAGGGCGTCACACAAGTGGAAGCTGGTCAATTATTGCAGATGCAGCCCTCGGTGATGATGGATGTTTTGGTGTTATTTTACAAATTGCTGTGAGGCCTTTGTCATTTGGATGTGCATTTAAATTGTATTCCGATATTTGGCATGTTGCGTTATTCTTTGCAGGTGATGTGGCGATTTTCGATTTGTGGCGGTATGTATTGCGAGATGATCTGCATTGTGTTCCGCCTTCTGAGTTGAGTTGTGTGGTACAGTACTGGCCGCTTTTGCCTACGTAGCACAGTGTGGTCACGGATAGGGGCTGCCATTGTGACTGTTTACATGATGTGCTGTTCAGGGGCGGGGGATTGGCTTTTGGCCGACTGGTGCCTGTCAGCCAGGTCGATTGATGGTATGATGGGATGTTCAGAATGTGGCTGGTCACAGGTGCCTGTGTTTGCGTGCGTTTGTTGGAGGGGGACTGGGGTCATGTCCATTGGAATAGCTTCTGTATTCATGCCATCTGTGCCCTGCAGCTCCCATCGGCCCCTCTTGGGATGTGCCTGGCTGCTCAGTCACTCTGCCAACTTGTGTGGTACATGCTTCTGCTGATGGTTGGTTTGTTTACTGGCAAGAGTACAGGTCTGGTGCAATCCCCCTCAGGATGCTGTTTTGGATGTTGCCTTGCGCTGGTGGCAAGCGATGGGGGACTACTGTTGTTTTGTGTCATGTGTTCTTGATTTCCATTTTGATGTCTTGTACCTTCACATGCCTGTGCTGCATCAGTACGGCTATGGTGAAATGCCGTACATGGATGCCCACTCACGGGGCGCTTCGAACACCTGCATGCATTTCTACGTTGGCATGCATGGGTGAATTGTAGATTTCACTGGTTGCATGGTGTGAGTACATTGCGCCTGCCAGGAGTTGTGCAATGTGGCCAGGGAGTGGAGTACAGGCACTCAGTGGGCCATTTACGGTTGGTTCACGATGCCGTATTTCTAGCCATGGCGGAATGGTCCATTCCGCCATGCCTGATGGCGTTAGGTACATGTCCGCTAGGGTCGGAATTGCCGTACCGTTGCACCATGGTGGTGTTTGCGGTTTGGCATGGTGCGCGCGCGCGTGCTTAGTGCAGTTAGCGTTGGCGTTCACTACGGTGTCGCTAATGGCTTCGTACTTTGCGGTGACGGGTCATAGTCGCACCGAGCGCTTTTCGATGGCGGTATTGCATTTCCGCCATCGTTTTCCCCTTTCCGCCAGGGTCGTAATGAGGGCCAGTGACATATTTCAATTTGGATTCCAGGCCAAACATTCCACAGACTCTGCTCTCACCAATGTTTGCAAATTCCTAACCTGGCCCACCATTCTCATTGCTCCAATTATCTAATTCTCAATGACCTTTCTGAAGCCTTTGGCATTGTGAAGCATCCCTCCCTTCTTTAAACTCTTTTTCTCCCAGACTTCAGAGACACTGCAATTTACTGGGTATCCTCATATCTCTCTCATCCCCATTTTTCGAACTCCTGGAACCCAACCACCTCTTCCCCCACTCTCCTCCCGATAGAGGTTCCCCAAGGCTCAGTCCTAGGCCCAATACCTTTCACCCTCTACACATCCTACTTCAATAAACAAATTCCTCCTTGGGCTTTTAACCCCTTTCCAGACTATACTCAGGTCTGCATTTCCTTTTCCTCCATTACTCCAACAATCTCCAAATGCCTAAAAAATTGCCTCACCACCATCAGCCACTGGATGGGCCTATGCTGCCTAGTGATCAACTCCTCAAAGACAAAAGTCATCTTCCTTTCAGCTTCCGACCCAACTCTCCCTTCTCTCATCTCTTTTTCACCCAAATCTCTCACCCATTAGCCATAGTTAGCAACCTTGGGGTTTTCTTCTAGAGTGAAGTAACATTCTTCCAGTTCCTTATGGCCACCGGAATATCTGCCAGTCTTAATTACCTGAACATTAGTAAATCCGCCCACACCTCATGCACCATTCCAGAAACTCTCTGATATGCAGTCTACTGCCCAGCAAACTGGATTCCTGTACTGTGTGAGCCTACATCATGGTATTCCCCTCTATTCCTTTGCTCCCCTCAACAAAGTGTTTCAACTTCATGACACACATCCTCTTTAACCTTCCTGATTCCACCCACACCCGCCTCTTCCCACCATCACCAAGTTAGATGGCTCACCATGCATAATCTGGCTCACCACTTCTTTGAATCATCTTGAAGTTCCTTTGGATCATCACTTCATAAGATTTCACTGGACCCTGCTAAGAGAGCAGTCCTTTATAAAGTCCGCCAGTTGAGAGGTGACGGCAGGTGTTTCAAGGCAGAAGCAAGGTTTGTCCCCTAACCATCCCCAGGGAGAGACCATTGGGGGTGAACTCTGCTTCTGGACCATAAGTCTGCCTCTGTGCCAGCCACCCTTTTGGCTAGGACCTCACTGTGTTGAAGGTTCCCTGAAGGTGTGGGACAGCCTTATCCATGTTTGGAAGCCTGAGGAAAGGACTGGCATTTGACCCCGCAGACCCTGGAGTGGGGCCCACAGCACCTGCATGCCAGATCAGCCAAAGCCCCTGTTATTGATGATGTCCCACTGCTAGCCGTGACTCTAAAGTGCTTGACGCTGAGCATTCTAGCAGGACAGTTCGACACTGCCCTTTGGTGTCCATTGTTCTGTGAACCACCGCCCGCTGTTTAACTCTGCCACTGCACCAGCAGAAACGTGTCGTTGCCTCGGCTCAAACCATAAAGTACTGCTGCCTTGCTCGAGCCACTGTCCGTAACACCAGCCTCTTCATCGCCGCTCCTTTAAGTATATCCACCCGACCCTGGTGTTCCCCGAAAAGCAATCTCCAAGCCACCACATACACTCCAGTCGCCTACGCATCCTGGCCAGCTCACCGCCGTCGAACTGCGACCGCCGGCTGAACCTGGGGACCGACCCTCACCCCCCCAGCATGAGTAGATGATTCAAGACCACAGCCACCTTCTGTTCAACCCCCAACTCAACACCAGCTTGCCTCTGGGCCATCGCGACTCCTGCATCCTTGAGCCAAGGCAACACTGTGATCGATGCTGAGAATCCTGGTTCAAAGCCTTTGAACACCTTTGAACCACCAAGACATTTGTAAAGGTACCCTTGACCGATATTTGCCTGCCTAATCCATTTTTGGGCCCTAGAGACTGGATAGGTCATTTTAATATCTTTTTGTAACCTCAAAGAAATCCTTTTAACATTGTAGTCTTTTGATTGCCTTAATCCCCTTGTCTCATCACCCAGAGTACCGCATGTATTCTATTTGTGTACATTCTGTGTTTCTTCTACAGGGGTTTTTAGTTAGTTAATATTGTGCATGGTGTGTCTAATTAAAGCATATATTTTTATAGAACCTTGATTGCACAGTCGTTTATTTTTGTATGGTATACTTCACTTTTTGGGTTGCTACTGAATCACATTCACACTCCCTCGGCCCATGTTACCACAAAAGGCGAAGGAGGTATATCTCTTGCCTGTCCCAATGGCCTGACAGCAGTGGGCCACTGAATACACAAAAAGCATGCACTGGTGCTGCTTGGTAATTGTCCCAGTTGTCTTTTTGTCTTTGTTTCATTAGCCCATTTCGCTACATTATTGTGTGCTGTAACCTTAATAGAGGCTAAGTAGAAGCCCTGAGGTTGGGGGAACGCATTTTGCTGGATTATTTTGTGCTGTAACCTTAATAGAGGCTTGGTAGAGGCCCTGAGGTTGGTGGAACCCATTGTGCAGTATTATTGTGTGCTGTAACCTTAATAGAGGCTTGGTAGAGGCCCTGAGGTTGGGGGAACCCATTGTGCAGTATTATTGTGTGCTGTAACCTTAATAGAGGCTTGGTAGAGGCCCTGAGGTTGGGGGAACCCATTGTGCAGTATTATTGTGTGCTGTAACCGTAGCAGAGGCTTGTAGAGGCCCTGAGGTTGGGGGAACCCATTGTGCTGGATTATTGTGTGTTGTAACCGTAACAGAGGCTTGGTAGAGGCCTTGAGGTTGGGGGAACCCATTGTGCAGGATCCTTAATGGTAGAGGCCCTGAGGTTGGGGGAACCCATTGTGCAGGTTCCTTAATGGTAGAGGCCCTGAGGTTGGGGGAACCCATTGTGCAGGATTATTGTGTGCTGTAACCGTAACAGAGGCTTGGTAGAGGCCTTGAGGTTGGGGGAACCCATTGTGCAGGATCCTTAATGGTAGAGGCCCTGAGGTTGGGGGAACCCATTGTGCAGGATTATTGTGTGCTGTAACCGTAACAGAGGCTTGTAGAGGCCCTGAGGTTGGGGGAGGAGGAGAGCATATGGGTGTTTAAAACATCAAAGTGCTAAAGGTGCTAAAAACACTAAATGTGTGTCAGCTGCAGCAGCAGGCAGCTCATCTGCACATCGGAAGATTTGAATCACAGTGGAAGGTCTGTGAGTGTTTTCACTATACAAACTAGCCCCCAATAGTGAGCTCCATGTGACTGGCCAGCGCACATCGGGCTCCATAATATTTCTCCCCTTAAGCTTGCCTCCGAATTTGATTGGTTTGACTGGTCCACCAGTGTTGTTTCGATTGCAGCCTGTACCTTTCCTTAGGGGAAACACGCCCACTACGAGGGCCCAGTGAACAATGGACAACCATAATTCTCTCAGTTCAAAACACCAAATGGGGGCCATAAAACATCCCAAATAAAAGCAACTAAGGGCCACACCCAAGCTACCTGCCATGAAAGGCCCAATCAAAAGAGAAATAAGCAGTGGCAAAGCCAACAGTTTTGGCGTTCGTGTAAACATTCAAAATGCACTTGCCAGGCGCTGCTGTAGTAGTGAGAACTGGCCATTTATGAGTACCTAGGCTTCTAATAGCAGTGCCTGGCAAATGCC
Source organism: Ambystoma mexicanum (assembly GCF_040938575.1). Lineage (NCBI taxonomy): Eukaryota > Metazoa > Chordata > Amphibia > Caudata > Ambystomatidae > Ambystoma > Ambystoma mexicanum. Next base: position 465,654,635 of record NC_090939.1, on the reverse strand, counting down.
TAACACTTATACACAAGCCAAAACTGTTGGCTTGTTTTTTAACAGGACTTCAGTGAAGGACACACATGGTGCTTATACATCGAGTGGCTGAAGGCAGTCCTGGTTTAGAGATTTTTATTACACGAGTGGCATTTTTACAGCTCCAATGAATTCATGAACTCCCAGAAACCTGCTTGAAAAAAAAACAAAGTGCAAAGTTTGATGGTAAGGCTTCATTAAAGCAAGCAGAAAGAGTTCATATGAGGAGGTGTTTTGGATGGAGAGGGGCAGGCACTGGGTGGGAATGGACATAGGGATTAGCATGGCCATGGGCACTCAATGGGTGAGCAAATAACCACACAGCACTCGCAAGCTGTGTGTCCCTCCTCGTACGCCATTCTCCCTATCTGAACAGTAATGCAATAGTTTTGGCTTATAGGTGAATCTGCCACCTAATAGCCCAAATTAAGAACTGATTCATTGCAACGTGTCGTTCAGAGTCTCCTAATGCCATTGAATCCCACCACTCCACAACGCCATATTCTCAGTGCAGCTTCCAAACAGTGATTGCTAGATGCAAATGTAGATTAATTCGAATGGAAGAGGCAAGAGAGGACATAGGTTTAAAGAGCCCTTTGAGGATATCGCCGTGCATGGTTCTACAAAAAGGCAGAGACTCCAGACGTTCTTTTTTGGAGGTTTTATTAGATCATATTGCAGCTCTTATTATACATAGTTCTACACACCCTTGGGTCGCCCATCTACACCAAGAATAGTAAAATCTTTATCACAGTCATATTTGGCTGTGGACAGTTCTAGCAGTCTTCCAGTGGGGAGGTCGGGTTTAACACCCTTGCCCTAGGCCCCTCTCCTGTTCTACTCTAAACTGAAGACTCAGCCTACCATCTATACTGCCATGCCTCAGTCTCATTCCTCTGCACACTTCGGGTTCCACCTCTTCAGATCAGTCTCGGGAGGATAGCTCAGCAGCAACGCGCTCGCCTTAGAAGCAAGACGACACAGAGCAACACAGGTTCCATCCCCGAGTCTGCGCTTAGAAACCTTTGTGTATTAAATGCATTATAAATAACCTAGCATATCATATCATGGTTTTCGTCCTATCCCCAGGTCCCGGTAGGCCTCCTGGCTTTCAATTCAGGATGCCATGTTGTCCTGGATCCACAACCACCACAGCGATCTCCCTTGCCTTCTTCTTTACTCTCTGGAGTACCTTTTTCCAGGCTTTCACCTCTACTTCTTCCAATGTATACCTCTGTGTATACCTCCGCTCACCCCATCTCTTCCAAGACTCAGTCTCCAGTCTCCACTGTGGTTCTGCCAACCTCTTCCCTTAATTCTCTTACAGCCCCCTCCTTAAAATCTCTGTTTCCAACCTCCACTGATGTTCTGGCAATCAACTCCCTCAATTCTTCTCCAATCTCCTCTTTCAAAACCCCACCTCCAAACTCCATTGATGTTCTGACAACCTCCTCCCTTAATTCATCTCCAACCATCTTCCTCAAAACTCCACCACCAAACAACTTCTCCACCCTCTAGATCCTCAACCTTCCTCCTTCACTGCACTCCACTCTTCCAATGTCTTCCTCCAATGGTCGCTCTTACTCCACCATCTGCTCTCCAAGTTCTCTGCTTCCTGTCCTGTTCCTCCAACTCCAACAAACTGCCTGAGACTGGGAGATGCTTTTATAGTCCTTCAGTCCCTCCCCTAGGTAGGCTCCGAGGGTGATAGTCTGCAGCTGTGTGGGATTGGGCGGGCTTGTTCTGTATTGGCTGGAGGTCCTTCTTTCTTGGGCCTTAGAATGTTTTTTTGTGATGGAGGCTAGAAGGAAGGGCAACCATTTTGAATTCCAGTTTCTTGCCTGCCTTCCCTGTACCTCTATCCAAACAAAGAGTCCCCTGCTGAGGTGCTTATGGTAAGTTTTCCTTCTCAGTTGTGTGTTCTGTCAGTCCTTGTACTTGTCTCACCATCTACCACACATAGACCTGCGTGCTACTTGGGCATCACCGATGCTGGAGAAATCTGCTATCCTGCTTTGCTTTGCTTTGCTGGATAGGGTCCTGGTAGGTAGGAACTGGAGCTGACTTAAGGTTTGAGTCTGAGAGGGGAATTTATCATGAGGGTTGTGCAGAAGGATCATGGGAAAGGTAGTTTGTGTCATTTGAAAGGTCCCTGTGAAGCTGTTGAACCACAGCACGGAGCCAAAGGAGATCCACCGTATACCACCGTCAGAGCCATCATCCAGATGCCTACGGGTGTGTCCCCAGATATCTTAGTGCCTGCACTGTCGGAGTCCAGTACCCAGCAGGGAACCTCATCACAATCCTAAAATTCATGCAGGGTCAAAAGCACTTGGAAGTCTTGCCCAAAATCCCATGGAAAGTCAATGTCATTCTGGCAATCCGGCCAGGCACAGGCATTTATCGAGTAAAGATTCCTGTCAGGGCTTGCCTATTCCAGAAAAATCCTTGCATACAGTGAACTACATCACCAAAAATGTCCCTGAAAAGTCAGAAAGATGGCATTATAGCTTTGTTCCAACTGATTCCTCATTCCTAGAAAAACGATAAGAAGGGACATAGACTACTGTGCTGTCCTGTTCTTTGATGCAAGGGATATGATGCGTGTCCTTCCAGCCAGTGTAAATCTAAGGTCTATTTACTCCAACTCAGGGAAGTGACTTATACCTAAGGGAACCCCACTTCTGGGTGAAAAGCTGTAGACAGGAACATGTGAGGCTGCAATACAGTAAACAGACTGATGCCCGGATGTAAGATAAAAGCCAACACCAGGGTTAGGAAGTGGGAGGAAATAAAAACAGCCCTGGCAATTTTTCACATCAAACGAGCCGTATTACACACCTCATGTGAAAAGAGGTGGAAATCAATAACTAAAGCTAAGGAAGGGTGATGCGATCCCCTACTGGGCACCTGAAGCAAAAAAAACGATTGACAAGATCTCAATGGTTATCGGCACCCAGACTGAACCTTCCCCACCTCAAGTGGGAAAAGAAGCGGCCAAAAAAGTCCTGAGTACAAACTCTCTGCCTAAAAAGTGGAAAAAGGAGCGACAGGTGTGGAATTGGCTCACGTCCAAGCATCAATCTCTGCCATAAAGACCACAATGCTGGCTGTAATTGCACATGCTAAAAACATACAACGTGTTGCGTTTACAGGTGGAAGCAACCCACAGAGAAGAGCTGAGGTGATGGTGAGCCTCAAAAGACATAGCTGTCTCTGTCCCAAAGACCCAACTGATTCCAAAGGACAGGTCCTTTTGTCGGCACCTTGCTCATTCCTATGCTGTCCAGATGCCGGGCACTGTCCTTGTAAGGGGCTTGTCATAGCTGTGATCTTTCTGATGGTTTTCTGGGTTTTCACTTAATTCTCTTGTAATGTCCTACCTTTATTTATATTGTCTTGTATATTCCTCTATACAATATTAGTACGCGGCAGCGACATTCCACGGAATACACTTAACGTGGATTGGCTTGTTTCCAAGCCATAACACAGTGTAATCCTGTGGGCGCATTTATGTGCATTGCGCGCCGGGTACACTCTTTTTTTTTCTGGCGACCATGGAAAGGGACCACACATAGGGCCTTCTCCCTTGTCCAAGATGGCCAGTTTCCTCCCATTCAGTAGTCCGGAGCAAGTTGGCCCAAAATTGCGCCCTGTTGCTCCGTACTAATGAAGCAGTACGCGTGTTCCAGTGTTCCTAGAACTAACGCATACTGCGGCAATACCTTTTCAAACGGCAAAAGAAATGCTGCTTTAAAAGGTTTTCCGGGGCTGCAAACTCAGGAAAACTAGTATCCGGAGACTGTAGACCCCGGAATTCTAATGGCAATAACCTCCTGGCCGGCGGGCCATTACCGCCTTAACATAATGGCCCGCCAGCTCGGTGGTTATTGTCATAATATTCATGCCTTTCCATGTGATTGAATACCCTCCTGAAAGTGAACCATGCAGTTTGACTTCAGGAAGGAAGACATCCAAGGCCGTGTTTCCAAAGTCAAAAAGTAGCATTGGGATAATGCATGCACGTAATGGGAATAGCCAGGGCTCAAGTCGAGGGTACACGCAGGTGGACAGAGTCCACCCACTTTTTTCAGAGGGTGGACTCAGTCCCCCCCAGCTAAAATGAGAAACATTGAATGTCCTCTTTGAATGTATGTATTTAAGCCGACCTCAGGGATCAAATCAGAGTTGTCAGGTTTGCAGGCTGGACACTGCACTATATGGTCCCAGGAGGATAGCTCAGCGGCAGCGTGCTCGACTTGGAAACAAGCGACACGGAGCAACACAGGTTCGATCCCTGGGTCAGCGCTTAGAAACCTTTGGGTATTAAGCGCATTATAAATAACCTATCATATCATATAACCTGATAAAAAAAATAACAAACAACTTAAAGTGAAATATCCCATTTCGGTACTGCAAGCTCCAGGGAAAACATTTGTATTGGTTCTTGGAATTTAAAACATACACCTTTTAACGTTTTCAAAAAAACTATTAGAAGAAAATATCATGTCTTGGTTTTGTGTGCGTGTTAATTTTATGAAAGGCAAATGCCATTCGTCCTGTGCAATTTGGGTGGTTATGCAAAACCAATTAAATGAAATGTGCATATTTCACCTTGATATGCTAATTTCCAGCGACATCACATCCCATTGTGTTTGTTGATGAGTCCCCCACTTTAATTTGTAGGACTTGACCCCTGGGAATAGCCCTATTCGCAAAGCACTTTATGGCTCTGTGATAATGTTTCCCAGAATCGAATTCCTTGCCCCTTTCCTTTCTCCCTATCTCTTCATAGGAATTGTAAGAAATAGCACTTCCTCTGTCATCTTCTCTCTTTCCCGTGCAATTATAATAATAACGTATGCTCATTTGTGATTTTACATAGCATTTTATAACGGGTTCCTCTCCCCTCTGTGCTGTAAGAATGGGTTTTAATATTTCCCAATATAAGGGCACTCGGTATTTCTACTGTAACTGCTCTAGAACATTTTAATGTGGCTTGGGTTATAGATTTTGATGTGCTCTTCTCATCCCTGTTACTTTTTGCCTCTTAAATATGGGGCCACTTTTTAAACAAGCCCTGGCAAAGTCATAATCGAACAAGGTTGCCTTAAGATGGCTGCAACTGGCAAATGGTGTGGGTGCCTGGGGAAAAGATGATAGTGCCTGGCAAATGCTCATGTAATACATAAAACATAGCCAGACATGTTGGATTTGCCAATACCTTTTGGACAGGAATGCCAGGCAGGAAATAGAACACATGCTTTGCTGAAAAATCAAGCGGAGGCACACTTGGTTAAGACTGTTTTATTGCACTCAGAGCTGCTTTACAGTTGACATTAATCCATTACCTTTCATAAGACTGCTTAGAAACCATGACAACCCCATAAAAGACTTTAGTTTGATATTACTGCACAATAGAGCTAGCTCGAAGAGATCCCACAAGAGTGTAGTTTGGGCTGGGAGAAGTATGTAGGAGTGGCTATAGGAATTAGCATAGCCCTGGCCAGTGCATGGGAGCAAAAGGCCACACACCACTCACATGCTATATGTCTGTCGTCAGATCACTTCACCGTCCTATCTGTACTCCTATGCCAATAGATTTGGCTATATAGGTGGTGCTCAAGTGGCACCTGATAACCAAAACTAAAAAAGAAACATGTAATCATCTTGACCTTTTAATGTTCACTATTTTAACTTTTTGTGTTTCTGTGCATTAAATTGTCTGCAGCTACCCAAAGAATCTAACAAAATCACGCCAAATCTTTGAGGGTTGTAGGCACACAGAATATGGTCGTTATTGGCCCTAGGCCCCAATGTATCTTGGTTTTTAACCAGTTTTGAGAAACCCATTGATGTGTATCTGCACATAAACAAGCCAGTGGTGAATGGTGGGATCGCCAGTAGTTGATCTGGTGCACTCCCTCTCCCGGCTGGTTCTGGGTGTCTCCCTCTCCCGACTGGTCCTGAGTGCCTACTATGCTCCCTCTACCTCCACTCACAACCTTTCACCACTTTAGCGCTGCACTGCCATATAACTTATTCTCTACCATGCCCCCTGGGGTTGTGTTCCCTTTCCCCCCATCCCTTCTTCACACTGTAAGGTGCCCACTAGTGAGAAGGGTACTATCATGTTGTGTCCTATGTAAAGTGTTGTGGTTTAAAACAGATATGTTCTGCTTTCTCCACTAAAATACAAATACATGAGTCGGTTACAGGGAGTCAGATAAGGAGCTGGGAGGAGCTTCTCAGTGCAGGAATTCACGGCATAAACTGGAGATCACTTAACACCCACGCTTTCGAAACCTTCCGCTGCCACTATCCAAAAAACGACCCTCTTCTCTTTTATTGCAGACCCACATGCAGAAAGGCCAACAAAAATGGTAGAACGGTGCTATAGAAGCCCAATTCACAGTACATTACATCACATACTGTACCATGCATGCAACGCTTCAGACATCAAAGCTAGCCACTGAATTGCATGTATTGCCAGTCATCGAAATGGGCGGGAGCGGTGGTCCTCTACTTTAAAAAAAATATTTTACTGTTCCAATATTTTTTATTTTAAAAAGAAACCGTTTCAAAATGCTCTCGTTTTAAAAGTGTTGAAAGAAGTTGAAACTTGAAACACTACACGGAACGTTCCCTTAAACAGCAGGTGTGTTTGTGGGTTTGGATTGCGCGTGGGAGGGGGCACGGTGATGGGGTTTGTGGGGAGATGGGCCAGGCCAGCAGGGAACATAGTTCCCCTTCTTTTTGTACACTCTACCACTCTATAATGCACCTTATGTGGTCAGCCTGTAAACAGTAGAGCTATCTCCTGTTAAGGATTTCAATCAGGCGACACACACCTTGGTCTCGGCCTAGTATGCAGGGAACAACTGAAATGCTTATCTCTTTATATTTGATTCAATATTAAGATGATAGATCACCCATATCACACCCCCTTTTTAAATACCCCGTGTCACAATGGACCATGAACCAGGCTGGTTGGTAAAATACAATATTTATGTATTTATTTATTTTAAAATTCGAAAGAAATCACACACTTTTTACTATTGGCAGCAATCACTAATGGGGTGAGAATTACAATGAGAATGTGAGCAATGCACTGGGTTCAACTTTCTAGTGGGACATAAACACAGCACAGCAGAATAGGAGAACTGTTTGATTTAGGACGGATAGCACCCAAGTTAGAATTTCCCCATGCAATGTTCCCTCAACCCACAAATAATCAATTCTGAGTGGATAAACAGAAGCAGCAGGTAATCAGGAAGGAGAGGCAAGAAACAGAATCTAAATCTGACCTTCCCTCCCCAAATAAGAGAGAAAAGCGGATTTCAAATCCCTTGCAATGTGATGAAATGACACTCGGAAATGGACATATAATTAATGAATGTGTGTTAAAAACCTTGAAGCAAATATAATTCCTCCCTTAAGCAACAGTGCAAAGACACTAACAATCACAAAGAATGGATTACCAAAAACATACGGTTCGAAAATGAGTGGCAACTTTACAACAGATTGCAGAAAATGACACATGGAAAATTTTACAATTTTGCAATTCCCGCCTGAAATTACCCAAAGTTTTTTAAATAAAACGGGTGAAATACACTGATATGTTTTTTTGGTTGGGGGATAGCTATAGATTACAGGTATAATATGGAAGTAAAATTAAGTCTCTAGCTGGTAAATTGAGTGGTAAATTGAGTGAGTTAAGCACGAAATGTGCACTTTGAGTCAAATGAAGGTGCGAAAAAAGGAAAGGAAATCAGTTGTGGCAAGAACAGTTTTACTCTAAACTAGAGTATTCAGGCTAGGCCACCAAAAAAGGACACAGTTAGAGCCAGGGTTGATTCGCAACTTCAACCCCACCACCCCAGCGCCCAACCCTGGCAGAACCAGTCTGATCACTCGAAATAGAACTAGTGGCAAAATTACTAAAGAGATGGTGCTAGCACTAGAAATCAAAGGCAGGGTTGCAAGAATGATTCTGACAGTTTGAACAAGTTATCAGATAAGGATAGGATGAGTTAGAGAGTGGGATAAGGACAAAGCAAGACAAGTTATACTATGGGTTTCTATGCAATGGTGATTTATACTTTTAGTTTGTGATTTTGGACCTAAAGGGTTCTGGTCCCTACACGGCAGGGCGCCTGGCAGACAGCTGGGCGGTTCTGGTCACCGGATGGCACTTCTGGACTGGCAATTCTGGTCACTGGATACTAAAGATCAGCTGTATAGTAGGTTTGCAGCAAGCATGCAGTTAATGGTATCATGATGCTTCCCAAAACACCACAGCTTTCCCCTTTGGTTATTTAGGAATTTTAGTGGGATTTCAGAATTAAGGCCTTGCTGGAGCAGGATCAACAATGCTTGGGTTTTGCAGTGGGCCCTGGAGAAGGGTCAGCAATGTTTTAGCCTTGTAGTTGGGATCTGGAATCTGGATGGATGAAACAGGAACAGGACGCCGGCGCAGGAAAATCAGGAAGAGTGTGTGTGGGTGTGTGTTTAGAGTCTTGTCAGGGACTCTTATTTATAATGCCTAATGACATCATCACAGTATATGACTGGGGCAGGCTTAACTAAACACACCCCTAACAACAAGAACAAGGGTGCTAGTCTCCGCCTTGCTCTTAGTTGGTTGCATTTCAAGAAAATGATGTCAGAATCTGATTTTGCCACAAACATACACTTATACAATTGCAATCTCTTAGCAAATTATATACACAGGTTACATATTTTGTGCAGCACATTGCAGTCTAATCCTCCAGTCCATGCAACCTTGTTTCGCCCTTCTACCAGTTTTTAGCACTTTTCAGTGGGATTTATATTACTCAAAATTCTATAACTTTATACATGGGTGTGGATTATCACAAGGGATGTATGTACAAAAATTCGCATTTGCATCATGGATGCTTTTCTCATAATCCGCCGGACTTTGCAACTTCTGGTCCCCATGCAGCAATGAAATCTACCAAGTCTTAAAAGAAAGCCCATAAAATTATATTTACAACTGCAAACTTTTCACATGTTTACTAATTCTTGCTGCAGAGATAAAAAAGTCTTTAAAGTTTATTTATAAAATAGTGTTTGGAAGCAAATGGCAGTCCATGTCACTGGATCATTTTTTTTCCTTCCTTCAACTATTACCAACTGTCATTTCCTTCAAAGCAAGGTGGGGGTTTCTCAGCTTAATTGAACATTTTATTGCAGCTTCACACTTCACAGGTTAGTGTCCCAGGACTTCTACTGTCCCAGCCTGGAGCACAGACGAATATCTGATGAGTTTGTGAACTTTCTTTGTCCTGGCCCATTCAAAGTTTTTCATCAGCTGGCAATTATCATTTTCGTGTCCTGGAAGTTTATGGTGTGTCTCCCTTCCTATGGGGTAGTTTCAGGGCTGTGCCATCTTGAATATTTTTCTTTCTAGAGCTTGCAAATTTAACCCGTGTTTTGAAATATTTATTTTCTTATTTTGGTCCTGAATTAAAACACACCTGTGGAATAAGAATAGCCCCTGTATGTATTTTCACCAGCCACAAACCCCTTCACATTGCTAGGTAATGGCAGGGTGTCCTTCAACAGTTTACTTTTTAAATGGGCATTTTTCTTCTTTCATTTTGCAAAAGCACTTTTTTTCTGCATTTGTTGAAAACTGCTAGCATTTCCTTTCAAATTCGATTTTGCCAGCTCCCTCAGATGCCCACACTGTCTTTGCAGCTATAGTAATTTCCTTGAATGCAGGAGTGTTATCTAAAGCATAGATACATTGACACTGACCTGGCTCAGAGAGATAAGGTCTCTTTGAACTGCTGAGCCTGGATACTTTTGGAAAGAAATAAGCGTGTGTTCCTGTGCGAGTGAAAGTGAAGTTGCTTATTGATTTCTCTCAGAGTTGGTTTGACTGAGCCTGTCACTCAGGAATTATGCCTGGTTTTAGTGAAGCACAGTGAAATATCCTGGGCATGACAGGGCATTTTTAATCATAGTGGTTTCAGAATGAACAGATGGAATTAGCGTCAAAGCAGCATTTTTAAAGGGTGAAAATGTTTCATTTTGAAGAGGAACTTTGGGTTTTCCACAAAGCAGTGCTGTCTTTTCACTTCATTCCATGTATGTTTCAGACCGCACTGGCACGCTCCTTCCATCCTGCCTGAATTGTGCTTGGCAGGACGGTGCAGGCATCTTTTTGTTGTTGCCAAAATGCAGTTTTGAGGTCCTGGTGTGCACTGGAGCCAGAGCAGCCAGGTTGCTGTTTCTTGCGCAAATGCAGCTTGGTGATGTGGTGAAATACTGTTGAGTGGGTCAATATATCCCACACTCCCTAAATCACAAATACTACACTGTAAATGGACAGGTTTTAGTGCACATAGCAGAGCTATCCCCCAAATTGCATGCAGAGCTATCCCTTTAAATTGCACATACTATGCTGTATGTGAATAGGCTTTATACATCAGAACTATCCTCCTAAATTGTGCATAATGCACCATAAGCGGGGGGAACTATTCCCATAAATTGCATATGATGCATCATAACAGAGTCAAGCTTTAGACAGCGGATCCATCCTCTAAACTGTACATAGTGCACTATATACAGTCATAACTATCACCCTAAATTGCATATACAGCACTCCACATTGTCAGGATTTAGGCAGCAGAGCTAAGCCCCTAAATCGCACATATTGCACCATACATTGTAAAGCTTTGGACCGCTGAACTATCGTAAATCACCCAACTGGGTCAGTCTGTAGACAGCAGAGCCACCCCCTTCACTGCATACTTTGCACCCTCTAGAATCAGGCTTTGAACAGACAGCCGTACTGCACCTTACATGGTTAGGATTTAGACAGCACAGCTATCCCCCAAAACTGCTCATACTGCACTGTACTTGGTCAGGCTCTAGGCAGCTGAAGTTGTCATGATGCCTACCCCCGGGGACCCAGACCACGTCCAGCAACCCTGGAAGCAGGCATCAAGTTATCCTAAGCAAGCCCAACAACCCCTGCTAGGGGCTATTTTGGTCCAGTCCTGGCGCCTATGGCGCCAGGCTCATATGGAGAGTCAGTCCTGGTGCCATAGGCGCCAGGCTCATAGATTAAAACTTACCTGATGCAGACCATGCTGCAAACTTACCTGATGCAGACCATGCTGCAAGAGCTCCTGGAAGGGACTACTTTACTTAGGGACTATTTTTTACTCGGGCGGGGCAGGGGAGGAATACTTACCTGGGACTACTTTGGAGGCTATTTAAACCACGCCCGAAGAGCAGCACACGCTTCGCGTTATTCTGCATCCAGCAGCGTAACGCTCACCGTGCCTGCAAGTCTGCATCCAGCCTTCTGCCACGCCCGCCTCGAGTTTGGAGCTCCTAGAAAAAGGGAGAAAGAAGGAGAAAAGGTTAGAACAAGAGCAATACCTTTAATCCTTACCTGAATTCCCGATCCATCGCGCCTTCGAGCTGGAAGAAAGAAGTTATTTATGCGTGTCGCCTCGCCTGCTGCAGCGCCGCGCTGAACTCAACGGCCTTCGCAGCATCTTCACATTCCACCGCATCCTCCTGCATGATCCCGCCGCACTCCGGCACCTAAGGAGAAGACAAGAACAGCAAGGTGAGCCAAGGGAATACACAGAGTAATATTAGTTACCCCCCCCATAGACTTACCTGATTTTACCACAGGGGGTACTATTCCTCTTCATGGGTCGGCGCAGCTTCCACTGCATCTTCGCCGAACCCCAGCCCCTAAGGGGAAACAAAAGGGCAGCAAGGGGAAACAAAGGGACTAACAAGGGGAACCCTCCTCACCACAATAGACTTACCTGATTTTACCGCCGGAGGTATTATTCCCCAAGACTTCATACTTTATCTCAGCACCTGAATAAGGGAGAAAGCAACAGGTTACATATTGACATTATTTTATCGAACTGTGTTGGAAAATACAAATTCTTACCAGAATACTACCGGTTGCCACAAGGAACTCTTCATTAGGGTCAAGCTGCAACCTGCAAGGAATCGGACAAGAGTGAAAGTCAGGCATTTGAACTCTTACGAACTATATACTTACGGCGTCTTGCCGGGAATCTCAGAGTCAATATTGTTCTGGAACTCACCAATTCCTTCGAGCCAGTGAAGCAACTGGTTATCAACGCGCCCCTGCGCTCAATGCAGGATGGAGAGCTCATCCTTTCAAACCATCAGAAGAATATTCCTACGGGCCAAGCAAACGAAGCTAGGTGGGCCAGTCCAGTCCGTTATACCGGCCCTACGCGTCACATTGGTGGAGACCGCAGCTGTCCAGTTCCGATCGACGCCTCTGTGGGAGCCAGGTGAGCATAACAGAACGCGAAGCCTACCCACAAATTCCCACCCGGGCGTTATGGATACCTCAGAGACTGACCAATTGGCCCAATTACTAGGGGAACTGAGGGCTGAAGTGCATTCCGCCCATCAAGAAACCAATGCTCTTAGGAGAGAACTGATTTTGTCAAAGGAGCGAACTGATGACCTTGCTAGGCAACTATTGCAAAGCCAGGCTGGACAAGCACCCCTACCTGGTTCCGGGGAAATCCAGCTCCTATGTTATCGAGTAACCCTGTGCAAATAAACCTACCAGGAAATATTCCATTAGCTCCACCCGAACGCTTTGCCGGAGATCCCAAAAGGTTTGCCGTGTTTATGAACCAATGCCGCTTGCACTTTTTATGCAGACCTGGAGCCTTTCCAAACGATCAAGCCAAGGTAGCCTTTGTATTGTCATATCTCAGCGGCAGTGCAGCCGATTGGTCATTTCCACTAGTTACTCAGGATGACCCAATTCTTTGGGATTTTCAGGGCTTTCAAACGAGCATGGAAAGACTATTTGCCCGGCACTCCCAAGAACAGGCCCTGGATAACGAACTTTTGTCCCTACGACAGGGTAACCAGGACCTTCTATCCTACATCGCAACCTTTAATAGGTTGATAGTGGAAACTGGATGGCTTGAGGTAAAACGAATCATGTTATTTCATCGAGGGCTTCGAGGAGAACTCAAGGATGTCTTGGCTCAAGTCGTGAACCCACCTCAAGACTGCGCTGAATATATAGACTTAGTGGTCCAGTTAGATCACAGACTTCAGAACAGAAAGGCTGATCGAGCCAAGTTTGAGAATCGGGTGTTGGTCAAAACCCACGCTAACCCCAAAGGAGCAGATGCTTCAGAACCCATGCAAATCGGAGGGGTTAAAGGATCCTTAACCCACAAGGAAAGAGAAAGGAGACAGCAAATGCAGTTGTGTCTATATTGTGGAACTTCTGGGCATTTTCTACGGGATTGCCCTGTAAAACCACCCAAGAAGGTGGTAGGTGCTGCTGATAAAAGCCATATGGAGTCAGACTCGGGAAACGACCACGCCCGACAAGCGTAGAGGTCCGCTTGCCGAGCTTGAAGAAGGATACTCAGACCTCGCATTTCATCATACCAATGGTCCTCGTAGATCCAGGGCAGCCATCGCATATGCACGCAGTAAGGGCATACATTGATAGCGGGGCCATAGCAAACTATGTGGACTATGAATTGGCTTCCAGGATGAATCTACCTCTCTGCCGAAAAACCACCTCAGATGTCATCACCATGGTCGATAGAACTGAAATTGCCTCTGGGCCTGTAACTCATTCCACTGCAGAGATGACACTATTGGGTCAGGATGGGCATCGAGAGACTATTGTGTTTGATCTAATCAAAGCCCCACAGTTCCAAATAATACTGGGGATACCTTGGTTGGAAACACATAATCCTTGTATTGATTGGCGAGAGAAAAGAATAACCTTCCCGGATTGTGCACAAACCTGTTACCCAAAGAAAAGTCAGAACGCAGGCCTGGCCACAGTAACCACAGCAGTCATGCAACTACCTCCAGAATACCAAGAATTCCAGGATGTCTTCCAAAAAGAACAGGCAAACACCTTACCTCCTCACAGATCGTACGATTGTCAAATCGATCTCATACCCAGTGCACAACCCCCTTGTAGCAGGATCTATGCCCTTACGGAACCTGAGAACCTTCGCCTACGACAATACTTAGACCAGTACCTTGCCAATGGCTTTATTCGCCCATCCAAGTCCCCTGCATCTTCAGCTTTGTTCTTCGTGCCCAAAAAGAAAGGTGACCTCAGACCGTGCACAGACTACCGCGCATTGAACCAGATAACTGTTAAGAACCGATACCCATTGCCTCTGATCCCTGAACTACTAGACCAAGTGAAGGACGCTTGTATATACACTAAATTAGATCTCCGGGGGGCATACCATCTGGTATGTGTAAAAGAAGGCGACAAATGGAAGACTGCTTTCCGCACTAAGTATGGGTTATTCGAATACGAGGTGATGCCTTTCGGGTTGTGCAATGCACCTGCAGCCTTCCAATACTTCATGAACGATGTCCTTCGTGAACTCATTGACGTTTGTGTTGTCGTATATATCGATGATATTCTAGTATACTCCTCTTCAGAATCTGACCATGTGAAGCACGTCCGAGCAGTTCTTGAAAAATTGCGCCAGCACAAACTATATGCAAAACTGGAAAAATGCGTTTTCATGCCACAGAAGTTGAATTCCTTGGGTTTATCCTGACCCCGAAGGGAGTCCGAATGGACTCACGAAAGGTGGACGCAATCCTTAAGTGGCCATCACCAAGTTCAGTTAAAGGAGTACAAAGCATGCTCGGCTTTGCCAATTTCTATCGCAGATTCATCCCGGATTTTTCACATGTTGTACATCCCATCACAGCACTCTTGCGAAAAAATAAACGCTTTATGTGGACTGAAGAAGCTGAAAATGCCTTCCAAGAGCTGAAAGCGAAATTCATGCCTGCACCTGTATTAAAACACCCGCGCCCTGAATTTCCATACATAGTGGAAACTGATGCATCCAGTCTAGCCATGGGAGCTGTCCTGTCTCAAAAGGACCCTGGAACTTGCCAGCTTCATCCAGTAGCATTTTGGTCCAGAAAGTTCTCGGCACCCAAGTTAAACTATGCGGTTACCGACAAGGGGTTATTAGCCATTAAATCCGCCTTCAAGGCATGGCGGCACTATCTTCTCGGTGCCAGGCATACCATTACTGTGATCACCGATCACCGGAACTTACAGTATTTAAAGACAGCCAAGGCCCAATCGTCACGTCAACTCCGATGGGCATTGTTCTTTGCAGAGTTCGATTTCGTAATAACCTATCGACCAGGTTGTAAGATTGGTAAAGCAGATGCCTTATCCCGAATAGGGATGGGAGAGGCAGAAGTGAACCCAGAACCAGTACCTATAATTTCCGAACAAAGAATTCTTGGCATGACTACTCTACAGAAAATAGAGGACATTCAGGTAAAGATCCAGCAACTCTTTGATCCTACAGCCCTGCAGGACTGGGTAAAAAAAGGCCCGGACTACTCTGTCACAAATGATCTGCCTTATTACCAAGGGCGGCTATTTCTGCCACACAAGGAACTACAAGAGCTAGTCATTTCCCGTTATCATGATACCCTAATGGAGGGGCACCCAGGTGTTGCAAAAACTGAAGCTAAAATTAAAAGACAATTCTGGTGGCCCACCTGGCGAAAGGATATTAAATCATTTGTGATGTCTTGTGGCATTTGCGCCCAAAACAAAAGTCAAAAGAAAAAACCAGCTGGACTCTTACAACCTTTAGACATTCCACGTAGACCATGGCACACCTTATCGTTAGACTGTATTAATGATCTACCCCCATGCAATGGATTTAACACCATTCTAGTTATTGTGGATCTTTTTTCCAAGATGGCCCACTTTATTTCTTTAAAGGGATTACCTTCAGCTTCAATCCTAGCCAAGGAGTTCCTCAAAAACATTGTTCGCATCCACGGATTTCCGTCCATATTGGTCTCTGACCGGGGCAGACAATTCATTTCACATTTTTTGAAAAAATGCTGTCAATTGACGCAAATCGATGTGAGGTTATCGACCAGTCACCACCCCCAGACCGATGGTCAAACAGAGAGGACCAACCAGACTCTCGAACAATACCTGCGTTGTATGTTACATCAGACGGAGAGTAATTGAAAAGACATTCTTTGGATCGCCAAATATGCATACAATAATTCAGTACACTCTGGAACTGGACAAAGCCCCTTTTATACCTTATATGGGCACCATCCTCGAACCTCAGACCTTGACTCACCCCAACACTTAGAAATGCCCACAGTGGACCATCTGCACGCTACGATTACACAAGCCTTTAAGGAAGCAACTACACATTTAAAACAGGCAAAAGAAAAATACAAGAAAGATGCTGATCGGCATAGAAGTGATACTCCACAATACCAGATAGGGGACCAAGTATGGTTAGCCACAAAACATATACCTCTAAAGGGAACACGGACCTTTAAGCCCAGATTTTTGGGACCTTACTCTATTAAGGCCATTATCAACCCGGTGGCTGTGAAGTTGGACTTACCTGCTAATATGCGAATTCACCCCGTCTTTCATGTGTCAGTTTTAAAGCCAGTGCAACCAGGGGCAAGACTAACCAAGCCACCAGACCCTATCCTTGTAGACGGAGAACCCGAATTTGAAGTTAAGAACATCCTGGACTCCAAGCTGATAAAGTCAAAACTCTTTTATTTAATCGACTGGAAAGGTTACGGACCACAGGAAAGGTCATGGGAACCTAGTGACCATGTTCATGCACCCCGATTGGTGAAAAAATTCCACCGAAATTTCCCAGACAAACAGAAACCACAGGGAAGAACGACTTTAGGAGGGGCCTTGGGGGGGAGTGCTGTCATGATGCCTACCCCCGGGGACCCAGACCACGTCCAGCAACCCCGGAAGCAGGCATCAAGTTATCCTAAGCAAGCCCAACAACCCCTGCTAGGGGCTATTTGGGTCCAGTCCTGGCGCCTATGGCGCCAGGCTCATAGATTAAAACTTACCTGATGCAGACCATGCTGCAAACTTACCTGATGCAGACCATGCTGCAAGAGCTCCAAGCCAAAAGAGGCTTGGAAGGGACTACTTTACTTAGGGACAATTTTTCACTCGGGCGGGGCAGGGGAGGAATACTTACCTGTGACTACTTTGGAGGCTATTTAAACCACGCCAGAAGAGCAGCACATGCTTCGCGTTAGTCTGCATCCAGCAGCGTAATGCTCACCGTGCCTGCAAGTCTGCATCCAGCCTTCTGCCACGCCCGCCTCGAGTTTGGAGCTCCTAGAAAAAGGGAGAAAGAAGGAGAAAAGGTTAGAACAAGAGCAATACCTTTAATCCTTACCTGAATTCCCGATCCATCGCGCCTTCGAGCTGGAAGAAAGAAGTTATTTATGCGTGTCGCCTCGCCTGCTGCAGCGCCGCGCTGAGCTCAACGGCCTTCGCAGCATCTTCACATTCCACCGCATCCTCCTGCATGATCCCGCCGCACTCCGGCACCTAAGGAGAAGACAAGAACAGCAAAGTGAGCCAAGGGAATACACAGAGGAATATTAGTTACCCCCTATAGACTTACCTGATTTTACCACCGGGGGTACTATTCCTCTTCACGGGTCGGCGCAGCTTCCACTGCATCTTCGCCGAACCCCGGCCCCTAAGGGGAAACAAAAGGACAGCAAGGGGAAACAAAGGGACTAACAAGGGGAACCCTCCTCACCACAATAGACTTACCTGATTTTACCGCCGGAGGTATTATTCCCCAAGACTTCATGCTTTCTCTCAGCGCCTGAATAAGGGAGAAAGCAACAGGTTACATATTGACATTATTTTATCGAACTGTGTTGGAAAATACAAATTCTTACCAGAATACTACCGGTTGCCACGAGGAACTCTTCATTAGGGTCAAGCTGCAACCTGCAAGGAATCGGACAAGAGTGAAAGTTAGGCATTTGAACTCTTACGAACTTTACGACTCGACTGATGAATACCTGAAAAACAATGCTTGCCCGCACAGGTGTTGTCCGGATCTGGAAAGTCCTATTTGGCCACTGAGCGCAGCACCTCAGCAAGTTAGTGTTAGGTTTGAGGAGGCTCTTAGCCTGCCAAACAACATACTACAGAAGGTGAAATGGGGTCCTCATATTTAAAGCAGACCTCTCTCTGAACCAAATGTGGTTGCCTCCAATAATCCTTAGCATGTAGTTTATGGTAATGAGTGGAGCCTCCATTTTGCCCTCTTCTCACATCTGCCAGTTCCCAGATCCTTGCCGCATAAGGTATACAATGTATTTCTTTGAGCGAGAGAAAAAGGGGGGAGGGATGGACAGTCAGAATGTGGGAAAGTGAAATGGGACCTGTCTGCAAGAGGCCAGTAGTAGACGTGCATGGAGGGCCCCCGTTGCTTTGCCTTGTAAGGCCAACTCCTCACTCTGCCTGACTAACAACTCCCCTCTAAGATCTCCTAACACCTTACACCACCAACAAAGCCCCCACAGACACAACAGGCTCAACTGTAAGCACATAAACATTCACAAGGCAGATATGACTATGTGTCCTCTGTGTTTAATGCCGAAAAGGTACATTGCACGTACTGCGGTGTGGAAAATCCATTGTTCATTAAACTCTCTGGGCATGCAGACCCTGGGACAGTGGCACGGAGGGTGACAGCTGAGGGATAAGAGGAGGGGGGGGGTGTGGCTCAGAGAAAGTCGTTGGAGAAAGTGCAAAGGGGACAGGGGAGGGCCACTGGAAGTGCCGGGATGGCCACCAGTTGAGAAGTGGGGAGGAGGGAGCTGGGGGAAGAGGTGTTCTGACTTGAGTGTCGTGTAGACCGATGAGACCTCCGTCCCCAAGTGACGCACAGGGGAACAAATAGAAACCCGCTGTGCGACCCTTGAGGCCACAGGTGAGAGATGACTTCCCAGATCCACGGAACCTCTGGAACACCGATGCTGCTGTCAAAAGGGAACGAGGTTAAGTATCAGGCAATCACAGTACAGTCAGGTATACCAAAGAATCTAAAAGGTCTTACCTATCTGGTGTCAGAATAACCCAGGAAACCTAGGAGAGGTTCGAGACTCAGATGATGCGACGGTCCCCGAAATAGTAGAACCGTGAGTTAGCGTGGACGTGGGATCTGCCACCTGTAGGCGTGGAGGCGTGATTCGAATCCCCGGGAGGGGAATGGCGTAGAAGTACAGCAAGGTACCAAAAGGGCGGTTCCAAAGAGAAGTCAGGTTACAGTCCAAAATCCGGCAACAGGTAAACAGTTCCAAGCAAAGGTACAAAGGGGTATCCAAAGGAGTCCGAGGCAGAGTTCCGTGATCACAGGCAACAGTGGAGCAAGGTGTCACGCCAAACAGGGTCTGAAGACAGCTGAGAAGCAATGAGTGGTTCTGTCCCTCAGGCCTTTATACTGTGTGTCTCTGGATCATGTGACGTCTCTGGGTCATGTGACGTCCAACAAGGTCATGTGAGGAACGCCACGCTGGATCACGTGATCGACGTGGGGACGTAACAGCGCCCCTTCTGCTATAAGCTCTCCAAGGCAATTGCCAATGCAGAAAGGGTTGCAGTCGAGCCCGTACACCAAAGCTGGTACGGAGTAGTCGGTTCTCTGGGTTCACCGCATCACTTGAGCCTCGAAGCGTGGGTGGGGACGTTGGGGGTATGTGAGCAGTGTTGTGTTGTTTGTCGGACTGGTGTGCAGGGGATCGCCTAACAAGAGGTCAGGTTTTGGGCTGTCCCCCAGATGAGGAACCATTGGCTTTTCACGTGGTTTCCTTTGCGTATTTGGGAGTACAGGGGGGTTGCAAAGTATCCATGCAATGGTAGATGCACAAAAGACCATGACTATGCTCTCCTCTTTGGTCTTTTACACTTGCCCACATCAGCAACTAAGCAGTGCCAAAGCACTGTAGAGACCCTAAAAAGCGCCCTGTAAACGAGCTGCTGTCCACCATTAATTACAGTATTTCGTCTGTGCACTGGCTGGGAAACTGCTACAGGAGGGAAGGGAGCATTTGCCTTCTGCTTTCATAGAGCACCCGACGTGTCACATCTAAAACGTGCAAACATTTTACTGTTAGGGTGAGTTTTGGGAAAAATAGGCACTAACATCAGTGTGCATTATGTGTCCGAAATATTTGCATGCTTGCATCATTATTGCAGACGCATGTTTTAAATATAAAAATCTATGGCCATTTTTATGTTCCCAAAATGCTCTTTGATTTTATGCAACGCAGCCCAAAACTAGTGTGCTTTTCGTCGCCATATGCTTTGCCATAGGCCATTTATTTACAGAATGAGAGAGATTTTCTCACTTATTTAATTGGTTATATACTGAGGCAAATAATATGTCATTCATGAACAGTGATTTATTCATAAATTGAGCCATGCACATGTACGACTGGAAGACACCCGGGAACATGAGTGACCCTAAATACATGTCTCCACTGTCTCATGGTTTATTGTGAGAGGGATGTGTGTGTGTGTGTGGGCGCGGCGGCGGGAGGGGTGCTCAATGCACCCATGTTTTTGGAGGCACAGGACTGCATCATGAAAGTTAGTGAAAGTGACAATGCTGGCTTATGTTGCTTGTGCAGCATTATGCAATGCGCTATAATGGGATCCAGTCATAAGGAAAGCTGGAGAGCTGGTTGCCACAGTATAGATTATTGGCCTGGATGCTGCATTTTCGGATGGATGGATGGATGGATGCAAACAGACAGATGGGTGGATTTATAAACATTGTAAATCTATGCAAACGTATTCGATGCGTTAAACTTGACGTCACTTGAGGCATGATGTCATGCGAACGTTTCGGGTGTGTTGCTATTCTCAGGCATGTGCGGTGTGTGGCTAGCTTTCTCAGTATACACTGTGGATGGGGACGGCGTACGGGGGAAATGCTGTAAAACCCTCACCCGTCTGAATCACGCTACTGCAAAAAAGGAAGCAAACAGCACGTTCCTGGTGGAGCGGTCTTAACACCCAGCCTTCAGTTAGCAAAGGGCAAAGGGCACATGTCACTGACCTCCGGAATTCTGCACGTGGGCGCCCACAGCGTGTTGTGTTAACTGGCGGAAACTGGAATCTCCGTCAAGGGTCCTGCCGCCTTCACTGTCCTTGGGGCGGAAGAGAAATGCCAATAAACGACCAAGAGTGGGGCATCTAGGCACTATGAATGAGCCAGGCTGAAAATGCCACGTGCTTGACAATGTCACACATAAAGTCCCATTAGTGCTTGTGTTTCAGCACTTTTTATTGTATTCCTCTGGTACTTTCACAGCGCCCTTTTATAACATGGTACCCTGACAATATCAGTAAATCGCCAGGGTGCCTTTCATAATTTCCTGTACGTATTGGTCTAGGTGGCAGGCATGCAGACCTGCCATTATTTGGCATCATTATAACGCAGGTGCACGTACCACATGTTTGTGTTGTACTGTCTTAATGATATGATTCATGTGCAGTCATTCATCACGTGCCTGGCGCGTTGTTGTGTTGTATCTAAATGCCACAGTCGCACACATTCATGGGAGGAGCTTGGCAGGCCTGGGCCTCAAGTCGTATCTTGAGCATGTGGGGAGCGGTGGGAGGCATTTCTTAGTCTTGAAATAGAATGTGAGGGTGTGAGAACTACTAACCAATTTAGTTGTACGCATTTTATGTATAAAGGAAGGATGAAAGGTGGAGTTCAAGCTACAGCTTAGACCCAGAGCACAGAAACGACGGCGCAATTCGATGACGTATTTTAATGGTTCATCTGTGTTTGCTTGTAATCTGCCATCTGCCATTCAGCATATGTTCAACTATACCAGGTCTGGTTTTTCTATCACAAGTGGTGATTATGATAATCATTTCTCATGTTGTGTCCCTAGAGATGTTTTGGACTATGCGGACTGTGGCTGATAGGAGTTCGAGTCCAAAACATCTGAAGGGCTGCAAAATGAGTGAACACTGTGGTGCCTGCCCCTTTAAGGGCACACATTCGGCGGAGTGACGCAGGTCTGCCACCTGTGCATGTAATAAATGGGGCGTGCCATGGATCACTAGTGCGACCGTGGAGCCCAGACAGAGAGCATTGTGTCTTGTGTGCTCTGACTTGTAACAAACATCTTCAAATAGTGTGACACAGGATGTCTCCAGTCATCTAAAACATGCTGGTGTAACCCCCATGGGTACCGTAAACACATTCAGGTAGCAGAAAGGAGTAAATATTCCGATTTTATCTGGGAAAGTGCATTCTGCTTAAATGCTACATCAATCATAATAATCATGTATTTATTACATAGCGCTACACACCCATAGGCTCTCAAAGTGCTGAAATAACAGATGACATTATTATCCCACAGAGTGGTACTCAATTTATTGGCCTCGGAAGGATGAAAGGCTGCGCTGACCCTGCCGGGATTTGAACCTTCCACAGCAGCTTGCGCACAAATATCAGGAGCAAGCGCTTAGCTCACAGTGCTATCTGACCGGCACTGGGTGGTATATCTTTCAAACTCTGATTTTCACCAAAGCACACACTCAGTGTACTTTCTGATGGAACACCCCACCCTCCAGTTAAAACGTAAGATATTTGCTCAAGTCAGAAAAGTACTCTTTTGTAGGGTTGCCCACAGAGGTACAATGGACCTCACAATCAGGACAACTCACACTTAAATAAGTAGCAGAATGATTATTTTGATGCACGATGTGACAAAAGCGTGTTGCAGGTAGGCTGACACACAGTACAGTGCAGGCTGGGCATCACAATTGTATATGGAGCTGCAACAGGACCTCTAATCAGGGGGATGCTGCGGAGAATGACAGAGGAGTGGGTGCCAGGCCACCCCTCAGGGAAGGGAGGGAGTGAACCCTACACAATGAGCAGGGGAGGAGGAAAAAGATGGAGCAACCTTGCAGGGGGCACGGTTTGCCGGGCAGCCTTCCACAACATCACTCCTTAGAGAATGACATTGGGACCTAGAACCGATTATTTCTCAGGTGCCCCAGATGTCCACTCAGCCAAGGTCTTAGCATCTCAAGCATTTACCTCCATTTGGTGCCCTGCTCATGCTAAACATGAGCCTGTATACAAGCTTTCAAATTCAGGCTGCGGTCCTGTCTGCATTGTGCTTAGGCAGCAGCGGCCCGGCAGCAGAAACAGATGCCGGGATTATCGCATCACAAAGTACATCCTTTCATGAATCAGACTGTGCTGAGGATGCTGCAGCCAGCCTCGGACTGGCCTATAAGGCAATAGGGCAATGCCAAACCAAAAACGCAAAATGCTAGTCTGGGCCAGTTTACAGGGCCAAAGTGGGTCACTTTGTGGGCCAATGTGGGCCAGTTTGGTGAATTACTTCACTATGCGGCTAGTCATTTTGACCAGTGTTGCTGAATAAATATTCTTTAAAATGCACAATTTGCATCACATTTCATCAAAAACTGCCCCCTTATGTACTACTGAAAGAGTCTGTCTCAAAAGGAATGAATTGCCATTTGCAACTCCGGGTCACGTTTTCATTGGTGCCCGAGACAGTTGTCTACACCAGTCCGACTCTGGCTGCAGCTACTTCCACAACACTCCTCCGTGGCACAAACTTTGCAGGTGATGTGACTCTGCCTCCCAGAGAGATTTGGACCGGCAGATTCACGTGGTAGTCCACCGCACCCACAGAATGCAGAGTTTTTGTCACTTGCATGCACACTTGGCTCTGAAAAGTAGGCCAGAGTTTTTGTGAATTGGCCCCTATTAAAGATACATATCAGCAACCGAGTAAGACACATTCGGTAAAATATTGAGCCACACATGAGCATGCAAACTACAGCAGATAATATGCAAACAGTTCTGAAACTGTAGACAACCTTGATTTTCCAATAGCCGCCTATCTCAGTCATGACTTCTTCCACAGCAAACTGCAGAGGGATATCCAGAGCCCATATCCATCAAAGTAGCTCTGCTTTCTTGAACCTATTTGCAGGGACATCATTTCACCAAAATGCCAGAGGTAATAGAAGTGACATCACATGACCCTTGACCCCCCTGATGACATCACAGGAAGGGATGAAAATTGACCCAGCCCCCAAGTGACATCACAGGAAGTGTTCTCATTTCAGCCAGATATAAGAACTGAGGCACAGAGGGAGGCGGGATTTGTCCACAATTACACATTTGGAGAATGCCATTTTCCAGATTTGACATGAAGTCTATATGTAAAACATACATAATGCAGTATTTCCAACAGTATTTCTAACAGGGTAACCGAAATCTGTAATGCAGGCTACAGCTAGTGTATGAAACATCTATAGATCAATGGACACATAAGTGTGTGTTATCTGTGGCGTTGCTGTGTTACAAGCCAAAAAAGCACTGACCTGGGGAGGAGTGCACTGCTCTTCAACCAGGAGAAAAATGCTGTACGAGCAAAGCCGGAAAATTAAATCATTGGCCAGGATTTAGTATCAACAAAATTCCCTGGTTATAAATGTATATATGATTCAGCTACCACTACAATAGAAGAAACCTTTTAGACTGATCTGCATGCGTAGAGGGAAGTGCACCTGATATTGTTACCTTTGCTGGAGTGGAAAGGTTGTTTCAATATACCCAAGACCCCCCTAGAATTTTGATTATCTAAGCGTAATACTGGGTGCCAGAAGACTTCAAAAAGAAACAGCATTTAATGTAATATCAATACTGCACACATGAATGCATAGCACAACACAGTTACTTAACATTAAAATCACCCACGAGTTGCTTCTCACCCGGGGACTCACTAGCAGACTTCAACGCGTGCACTGCACACTAACCCTTTGTCAGACCCAGTGGTGCCCAATGGCGTAGCACAATATTTGGCAGCCCCCCTGCAAGCCATGCTGTGGGGGCCTCCCCAAGCTCCTTAACAAAGCACAGGGCATGCCACTCCCCAGGCCAGTCCGGACAACCACATGTGCGGAATGTCCATGATGATTATGCCTTTGCAGGGGCATGCACTACTGCAAGTGAAAGAAGTAAATATGCTTTTCAATCACAGCTTAAATCTTTACTGTAATATAGAGAGAAGGAGGCAGGGCCTGGTCCACAAATATACCAGCCACCAATGGTGGCTGGTGAGTTGTTTTTTTGGAGGGTGTAAATATTTGCCACAAGTATGTGATTGCCACTGAGCATAGCGAGGGAGCACGAACTAATGAAAATGGGTGGGGGGTTCCGGAGGGATTCTTCTCCCTCCCCAGAGTAAATGTTTTGAATAATGGGTTAAAATGGTGCTTTACAAAGTGCACTTTCTGGGAAAATGTGCGTAAAAGTCCAACAATGTGGTAAAAGGCCAACAATCGGTTTTGTAGAGTGTAGGGGAAATCATGAAAAAAAGTAGAATAGATGCAAGTCACCAAAATGGCACAGGGCATTTCCCAATGCATTATGATGCCGGTACCTGCAATATATGCCAGTATAAAACACATGTGTATGCTGAATGTGCCCATACATTTCCATGCTGGCTTCACCAACATATGCTAGTCTTCCCACATAAGATGTTTTTCTATAGTATCATTACTGACACTGGAACTGGCTCTGCCAATATATGCCAGTACTCCTATGTAAGTACATACTCCTATTGTTTTGGCCAATAAAAGTGGCATGTCACAAGAGGAAAACCTGTCCAAACGGGTTCCAATGTAAGCCTGTCTAGACCCATAAGAACACTTATCTTGCTTGATTCATTATAGATGTTCAGTTAATACAAAGTCATGCTACAGTGATGAATATACGGGCCGCTACGCCAAAACATCAGTCTAGCAAGGTAACACTACTTATCATGTTTGCTTTTTTAAAGATGCAGAGTAATAAATGTCATACCACAGTAGGCAATGGCTAGACAGACTGCACCAAAATGCCATTCTAGCCGGGGAATGGCACACATGAACTTGTCTTTGCCCAAAAATGCCAGTAAAACATGCAAATTCAATAAAGGATGTGACAAAAATGCTCCAGTGATCGCCAGTCTCCCAGGGCCTTACACACACATGCATCCCCATTCACCCACCGGTCACTCACCCATACATCTCCTCTCGCACTCGCTCAGACTGGAATCACCGCACAGGCACACACGGAACTCCACCCAGAACATTCAAACACACACTACCATATGTATTCACCCACCAGTCACTCACTCACACCTTCTCTTACATGCACTCATTGCATTCTCTACAAAGGCACACACCCACCCACCCAGAACATTCAAAAATATGACATCACATTCATACTCATTCACCCACCAGTCACTCAATCATACATCTTTTCTTACCTCCACCCATTGCAATTTCTATACAGGCTCCGCACACACCCACACACCCAGAACATACGAAAACACACCATCACATTTCTACTCATTCACCCACCAGTCACTCACACACACATTCTCTTACATCCACTCATTGCATTCTATACACAGGCACACACCTACCCACCCAGAACATTCAAAAACACTCATCACATCACTTCTCATTTACCCACCAGTCACTCAAACCTTCTTTTCCATCCACTAATTGCATTCTCTACATAGGCACACAACCACCCAGAACACTCAAAAACACACATCACATCCCTTCTCATTCACCCACTAGTCACTCACACCTTCCCTTATATCCACTCATTACATTGGGCCTCATTACGACCCTGGCGGAAATCGAAAAACGATGGCGGAAATGCAATACCGCCATCGAATAGCGCTCGGTGCGATTATGACCCGTCACCGCAAAGTACGATGCCATTAGCGACACCGTAGTGAACGCCAACGCTAACTGCACCAAGTACGCGCGCGCGCGCCATGCCAAACCGTAATTACCACCATGGCGCAACGGTACGCGAATTCTGACCCTAGCGGACATGCACCTAACGCCATCAAGCACGGCGGAAAGTACCATTCCGCCATGGTGAGAAGTACGGCATCGCGAACCAACCGTAAACGGCCCCACTGAGTGCCTGTACACCGCTCCCTGGCCACATTGTACAACTCCCCGTAGGTGCAATGAAGTCACACAATGCAACCAGTGAAATGTACTAGTCATCCATGCCTGCCAACGAACAAATGAATCTCAAGAGGGGCCAATGGGAGCTGCAGGGCACAGATGGCACGAATACAGAAGCCATACAAATGGACATGACCTCAGTCTCCCACCAAGAAACGCACGCAAACACAGGCACCTGTGACCAGCAATATTCCGATAATCACATCATTCCACCAATCCAACTGGCTGACCGGCATCTGTTACACAAAAGCTAATCCCCCGCCCCTGAGCATGACATCATCAAAACAGTCATATTGGCAGCCCTTATCCCTGACCTCACTGGGCTTCGTAGTCAAACGCGCCCAGCACAGTACCACGCAACTATACTCCGAAGCTGGAACCCAATGCAGATCTCCTCACAATACATCGCTCCCCAAATAGGAATATGCCACATCACTTGCAAAGAAGAACGCTACACGGTTCATATCAGAATAGAAATTTAATGCACAACAAATTCACCAAGCCCATACAGCCATTAGGCCATGAACTCCAAAACACATTTCACCATTGTGGGCTGCATCCGCAACAAATGACCAGCTACTTCTTGTGTGACGCCCTGTTCCTTCATGGTACACAGGGGCTACATTCTCGTACGAAAAGGCAACATGGAAGCGCCTAGAACCGCAGGGCCGTCCCAATAGGGAGGCACTAGTCCAGCTGAAAGGCCGAAATGTTGCTCCTAGCCACTAGTACTGCGTAAGGGCATGTGGCCCATTGGCGATCGTCCCATAAGATCGTAATGCTGCTCCACTGATTAACACGAAGCAGCAGGTGTCGGGAGTAAAATCCATCTGCAAGAGTGGCATACAGATGGCAGTGGCAAAAGGGGAGGAGATACCTGTCAACCAAATGAAATGAAAAAGAATAGTATGGCCATCAGAACTACATTTGAATTACTCACTTCAATGATCACACCAAATCCACAGCCATATGCATGCTAGCCCACTCCAAAGGATCACCACCACCCAAAAACCACTTGCGAATCATAACTATCTATGTCGAGGTGAAAACACCATCACAAACGAGTGTACCTGTGCATGCGTCTGTTAAGACAGAATCCATCAGATGGGATTGGTAACGTGCATAGACACAAGTGTCTGAAGGCGCGTCGAGACAGGGAGGGCTCAACAAGGCCAGATAGACGATGGTCCCACTATGGCAGCCCTGCATCACATAGCGCAGGGGAGGCGGATAGATACCAAGAAGCCCTGTACATGGCAAACTCTGTATCAAATCATCTGTCCATGCATCCATACATCATTCCCTCATCCCGTAATGAAAACGCCTGTTTCCATACTCACATAACATGTGAAATTTCCATTGAGTCTGTGCGTTATGCAGCCTGCAAAATCCACTGTGCCCCAGCCCGTAATTCCAGTGTTGTGAAGTAACATGTATTTGGGAACGTCCGGCCTCATCGCCCACTTCGCTATTGCGCATCCCAAACTATTCATATCAATCATTGCATCCTCGCCATGGCCCCTGTCCCAAGGACATTGAACAATAGAACGTTATATTTGCAGTCAGACCTGTGGGCATCTCCTCGCCGCTAGCTGAAAACCGAAAGCGCCGCCCTTCGAATTCCTCATTTGCAACATCACGTCAAAAAGGCATCTGTGGCCGCTTGAAATCACAAATTAATCCATCTAGTGCGGCTGTGTGTGAAAATGGCAACTGCCTTCACTCACAAATGGGACGCCCCGGCCGTCGGTGAACCTCGGTACAGTGTTGCATGAGGGTCCACCGTTACTCGAGTACTACGTTCCACTGACCCTTCACAAGTCTGTTCGCGACTGCAAAGATAGTATGTGAAACAATGGGACCATAGCCGAATGAACATATCAACCAATGTTACACTGCCATCGGGTACAAATACATGATTGTAATAGCAAGATGCCATTCGTCGAATTGCAGCGTTGTGTGCAGGACGTGCTCGCCCAAAGGGGAGAGCAGCTTGCACAGGTGGAATGAATCACCACAGGTGGAGGCCATACAGCCTGAAAACACATAAATTGCACACCCAGTCTCCTCCCACAACCACACCCACTCCGAAATGCTACCGGCAGGACTAGCTATGTTGGCCCTGGGGGACCTGATAGCACTGCAAGTACTCCAACTTCAAGAAGAAGACGAACACCAACTACAACCGGCTGCACGGAGGAGACGCAGGAGGAGGAGGAGGGCAAGGCAGGGCCAGCAAGGGCCGCCAGCACAGCCACTACCACCACGCAGGCAGCCCGCAATCCCACGCCTCCGAGCACATCCGTTCAACCTCACGGATGAGCAGATCCACACCCTCTACCGTTTGGACCGGGACACCATAACCGCCATTGTGGACATGACACAGGCTGACCTTGTCAGCATGATAGATAGCCCAACCGCCATCCCACCCCTACTGAAGGTGGTGTCTGTACTCCACTTCCTGGCCACAGGCACCTACCAGCACACAGTCGGACAGTTGCATGGCATATCACAGCCACTGTTCTCACGGACACTATTGCAAGTGCTCGATGCCCTCCTGCAGCACGCAGACGACTACATCTCTCTACCACGCTCGGAGCAGGAAATTACCAACACAAAAGTGGGATTCCATGCACTTGCCGGCATACCGGGTTGCATTGGTGCCATCGACTGCACCCATGTGGAATTGGTCGTCCCACATGCCATGGAGGCCCAGTACCGCAACCGAAAACAATTTCATTCTCTGAATGTACAAATGGTGTGTGACTCCAACAGGATCATTACACATTGTTGTGCCCGATTCCCTGGATCAACCCATGATTCTATGGTCTTGAGGAACTCTACAATACCACGCTACATGGAGCGACATGCAGGGAACAGATCCTGGCTACTCGGTGAGTCTCATTTCATGCATGATGATGTGGGGTATGTGATGCGGCAATGACCTGGCAGGAAGGGGGGGGGGTGCGTACGTAGCAATGGCATTCCTCAAAATTCCTTTATTGTCCACATACAGGTGATGCCGGGTATCCACTGAAGAGATGGCTCCTCACACCAGTCCGGAACCCACGGGACCAGCATGAGGAGGACTACAACCATGCCCACTCACGTACCCGTGTAGTCATAGAACAGGCATTCGGCCTACTGAAGACTCGTTTCCGCTGCCTCAGCAGGTCTGGCGGGGCACTCCTGTACCGCCATGTGAAGGTTGCAAAGATGGTGATGGCATGTGTCATGCTACACAACATGTGCGTACGTAGAAATGTGCCCATGCCCCCTGACGCAGAACTGCAAGCACCTGAAGATGGTCATGATGAGGGTGGGGATGTGGCAGCACCTCAAGGAGTCTGCGAGGCACAGGAGGGCCGTGACATTCGTCAGCATCTCATAGATGCATGCTTCTAGCACTCACGCCTGGTGGCTGATACATGGACACGGGACTCGTGGCACTGTGTGTGTCTGGAACATGCACAATATGGACTGTACGCCTATAATGGCCTCGTACACAAAGATCAATGTCCACACATCTCATTGGATGATCGTGCATTGTTTATGGCATATGTGATATCATGTTAAACACCCTATCGACCCGCCACCCAAGTGAGCCCAACACACCCCCTCCACCCTCCTACCTCCCCCCCGAACACCAGTGTCCAAAGATGCTCATTGTCAGTGGGCTGTCGCTATTGCAAGCCCCCTCTGCGGGTATCAGGGGCACCCCTGCCTGTGGAGCGCAGGTTCCTCCCAGATCTACGTTGGGGGCTGCCCTGGACGGAACTTGCAACGGATGATGTCTCTGCCTGCTCACGTCCATGCATGTCCCTAAGGGTTTGTGAGAGCTCAGTGAGCACACGGCACACTGCGGCAAGTTCGGCACATACGTCTTTGGACGTCGCATGCAGTTCCCCCCTCAGGCTCTCGGTGCTTCTCTCCATTTGTACTCTCAGGCTCTCGGTGCTACTCTCCATTTGTGCCCTTAGTGTCTCTGTACTTCTCTCCATTTCTGCCCTAAGTGTCTCAGTTGATGTTTCTATGTCTGCCTTAGTGCCCCCACATTCATCGGCATGGTCCTTGAGGAGCGTGGCCAGTTGCTGCTGTTGCACGATTAACTGGTCGAGGGACTGTTGCCTCTGCTGGGCCATGGCCATTTGCGGTGGTGTCACAGAGTGGCTGTTCACCTCATGTTGCCTTGCCACAGGGCTTGTGGGAGATGGCCAGTCGTCGTCTTGTGGGTGCCCCTGCGTGGTATCCTCATGGTGTACGGGATGGAACAGACAGGGGGATTGGGACAGGTCATGGATGGATCTGACTTCGACATCCCCGTTTTCTGTGTCGGAGCATGCTGCCATTAATGCAGTGTCACCTATGGTGCTGCTGCCACCAGAAGCAGTGCCTACTGTGGCATCCATTGGGGGGACCTGTGGTGGTGGTGTTGTGGGCATGCTGGCTGCTGGGGTGCCTGTTGGAGTTCCCTCCTCTGTGCTGCCACTTGATTTGTGCTGCTTCCGTGTCTTGATGCGTGCAGCTGAGGTGGAGGGTCTTTGGCCGTTGGTCTTGGCCCTCTTTGCAGGTGTGCTGGTAGGGGTGTCCTGGAGCTCGTCGTTTGGATCGGACCCTGTGGTGGAGTAAAGGAGGGCGAGCGTTATTAATGGGTCTGTGGGAATTGGAATGGCAATGTATCACATGCATTGGGGTGGTACCTGAGGGTGATTTGGGTCGGGGCCTTGGAGGTGGTTTCATTTGTGTGTGGAGTGAGGGTGCAGTTGTTTGGCAGCCTGCAGTTAGGGTGAGCCTGCTGCACGTGTAGAGGGTGTTTTTAGGATTTTTAATTATTTATGTATTTGATGTGAGTTTTAAAGTGTGCTATCAGGCCTATGTATGTGGACGTTCTCCTGGACATGTGTTACTGTTGCACTATGTGGGCACGTGGTACTTCACATGATTGGACATTGTGGTTTTGGCATTGTTTTATTTGGGACACCTACCTGATTCTTCGGATGTCTGCACTCCTTTCTCCATCCCTCCGACTCCCTCTATGCTCTCCATTCCAATGGTGGAGGCACAGATTTCTTCCCAGGGGGTCAACTTGATGGGTGATTCCGATCCTCCCCCGGTGGCTGTGGCAATGTTGCGGTTGGCAGAAAGTATGCTACGGACGCGTATCCGCAGGTCGTCCCATCGCTTTCTGCATTGCTGTGGGTTGCGGGGTGCGGTCCCCACCGCACTTACCCGCTGTGCCACCAGGGCCCATATGGCCTTCTTGTTCGCAAGTGCCGTCCTGGTCATTTGCGTGGAGAAGACGGCGGCAGCATTCTCCTGGAGGGTCTCTGTGAGCACGGTGAGTTCCTCACGGGAGAAGTGGACCTGCCGCTTGCGGTCGCACGCTTTCTTCGCTACTTTTCCCATTTTTCTTGGTTTCACTAGGGTGGATGACGGGTTGGGATGTGTCTCAGGGTAGTATTTTTAATGGTTGTGTGGAATTTGTGGTTTTATAGGTGTACGGCGTGATGTTTCCCGTTCCGGGACCATGCTTTTACTTCCGTTTCCGTATATTTACGGTCACCGTACTTTCCGGTTGGCGCTCACTGCGGTGTCCGCTGAGATGGGTGGCGGTATTGCACCTAGGGCGCCGTACGGCGGCGGTGTGGGCCGTTTTGGGTTCATTTCCGCCATCGCGGACTTTGCACTTCCGCCATGGCGTGGTGCTCGTGCCCGATGGGTCAGAATGAGCCGCACTTTGCTCCATCGTGCAATGGCGGAAACGCTATTTACGCTATGGCGGTCCGGTCGGTTGATTTCCGCCAGGGTCGTAATGAGGGCCATTGTCTACACAGGCACACACCCACCCATCCAGAACATTCAAAAAAACACATCACATCACTTCTCATTCACCCACCAGTCACATACATACATCCGACACGCACTTCACACGTGCAAAACATACATGATATTACAAAAAAAGCCTTCTTACCTTTATCCTGCAGCTTTGGTCCGTCCTTCCAGGCCCCCTCGGCTCACTTTTTTTTCTAAAGTTGGGGTTACAAGGGAGTCCCAGGGGTTGCAACTGTGGCCCCCAGGGGTCGCAGTTGCGACCCCTGATGGCCCCCAAATGACATCCCTCCCTATTTGCTTGGCTCCAGCAGTGAGGTCTCATAAAAGCCAGGTTCCTTCTCCTGGTGCAGGA
This sequence comes from Ambystoma mexicanum, assembly GCF_040938575.1. Classification (NCBI taxonomy): domain Eukaryota; kingdom Metazoa; phylum Chordata; class Amphibia; order Caudata; family Ambystomatidae; genus Ambystoma; species Ambystoma mexicanum. The sequence continues at coordinate 465,621,477 of NC_090939.1, read as the reverse complement.
GGATCCGCTGGAACTATTGTTGCCAGAGTGTTGCACCAGGTCTGAGGTGGCGCTGGATCTCTCCGGGAACACTGCACGATCATGATGTCTTTTTTTAAAGATGTTCATTTTTAATCAAGAGACAACACTAAGAAATACAAAACTTGAGTCCAATGCATTTCGGACTATTCGAAATCCCTCATCAGGGATCAAATCCTTCTCGTTCTTAGTCATTCAGCTCCCCTGTGTTAATCTGATTGTTAAAAATGTTCCTGGGGACTTGATATAAAGTAGCTGCACAGACCTTTCATTGTAATGTAGGGAGCAATGGCGTGTCCAGACTCTTTAGACTGGGGGTGGCCCAAGTGGAGCACTGACTTATGCATGGGTGCCATTAAGTATAAGCAAACGCACGCACACCCAAACACACACACGTCATAGTTTTGGATAATGGGGGGCACCTGTCGTGATCAGATTCCAGGGGTAGCACGTGCCCCCCCAGGCCACTCCCTGGACACGCCTAAGGTCGGGAGTAGTCACTGAGGCTCCTTTTCAGCTAACAGCTGATCGGATGTTCAGCCAGGTATGTCCTCATGTCTGCAGATTCACCCAGCATGATGGCAGGTTTGTTGCTAGGTCTGGAAAAGATCCAAGGCTACACTAATGGCACGAATGTCGGGACTGTGGGCCAGATCGCCTTTTGGTTGTAGCCCCTGATTCTATAGTCCCCTCAGCCACCCCTAACCCCCTAGCAACGCTTCTACATGGTGGCACACTGCTGCTGGAACTCCACTGACAGGAGAAGCAGCAGATATGGGGAAAGAGCTAAAAAGGCCTTTTCCTTCATATTATCCCAGTGAGGGCAGAATTGTTGATCCTCATAGGGCTAGATTGCATGCCTTTGGAACCAATTATATGTATTTACATCGTTCCGCCACCCCACATGTTTGATGGCTTACATTGTCCCATGGCCTGTAACTCACCGTTCTCCTTTTCAGATACCACAGATACCAAAGGCTGTTATTGCACCATACTGCTTACTTCAAATTATATGATAGGTTATTTGTAACGTGCTAAATACCCAGAGGTTTCTAAGTGCGGACTCAGAGATCGAGTCTGTGTTGCTTCAGGTTATTTGTAACGTGCTAAATACCCAGAGGTTTCTAAGTGCGGACTCGGAGATCGAGTCTGTGTTGCTTCGTGTCGTCTTGCTTCTAAGGCGAGCATGTTGCCGCTGAGCTATCCTCCCACGACATGCATTATTAACTCTATGCTCTGTGTGGTATTTCTGTTCGAGATCCTTAGTAAAACCAAAAATGAACACAATCAAAAGTACAACAAACATCAACTGTTTCAATCTCCCCTCCTCCACGCTCTTTCAGTATAATTATGCTCACAGATTTCCTTTGACAGTAGGAAAGCCAGCTGACGTCACTGCAGCGTCCCCGAGATGAAGTCCTTCCTCAGGAAGTGGAATTCTCGCCCTGCCGTGTCCCGTATGTTTCCTGTGCGGAAGTGCCGCGCCGCCGAACAAGCAGTTCTTGGTGTCCTTACAAAGAAGCCACACATGCCCTCTGCCATGTGGGCATTGTTTACGAACGCCTCACACAAATGTTCCCAGCCGACGTAAGGCAGAGGAAGCGCGCACATGCTCGCTCGCCTGCTTGGAAGGGGAAAGCTGATGCGCGATTGTTTTCAGTGTCCGCCAACCCACCTGTTTAGTAGGGCCGCGACAGATGGTAAATGCAATCCGTTTTTAGGTTATCTGCCGCATGGTGCTATTTTAAAAATAGGTATTGAAAATAGTTCATGCTTTTACCTTTATGGCCCTATTTGCAATGAATAATTTGCATGTATTACATATGTGTTGGTCATTAAGGAAAGCCGACTTCATTTTCGGTGAAACAAACCCAGTGCTATCCATTTGCATCATCTTTCCCTAAATTCGCCAATGGATGATTTGCATATTCCTAGCAAACACATTACAAAGCAACGCACTCCTGTTTTTTTTTCAGACGAGGTGCACGAATTAGCTCAATGACGCAGAATGAAAGCACTGTGGTAAATTCGATCATAAATGTGGGGGCCCACTCCCGGTTCACCCGAGAGGGTCCCACCAGACACTGGGTTAACCCAGTGTAACAATGTAGCTGCAGGCACGCAGCACGCCAGAGGCAGGTAGCACCCTATGAGGTCTGGATCACCGAACTGGAGACAGCTGCTGGGGGCACCCAGCACATGGTAGCCTTTGCTCGGTGGGCACCCATGGGAAGGCTGAGACACCAGGCCGTGGTCACACGGCGAGCAGACACAAAAGACCACACAGACACGAGTTGCCACTTCTTCTGCACTGCCGCTCATGTGGAGCAGAGCCCTTTTTATTGACTAGTGCCATGACACAGACATGACACTCTTTCTTAAAGGGGCAACAGGCCCACATGGGCCACCCACAACACTCGTCCTTTATTATAACAAAACCACAACGCACAGAAAACAACGATGCTCTACTGGGGTCCACAACTGTGGTGCACTCCAGTCCGCACACCACTATTATACTACAGAACCACTGCAAACGGTGGTGCATTCCAGTCCAAGCACCCACTGGAGGTCCATCGACCGATTTTGAAATCAGAAGATTCCTGGATCGAACTGTCCTCCCTGAGGCTTTTGCTTCCCCTGATGGTACTCGTGGCCCCTTGAGCTGGTGCAGGACAGGAAAAACACATTTTCATCATCCTCATCCTCCTCATAGTCATATGGCCTCCTCCTGAGGTCCTCTGCCACGTGGACTGCAACTGTTTTAAGGGACTTCTTCCCCGTAACCTCCTTGGATGCACTTGCTGCTGATGGCCCGGCCATCCTGGCCGCTGTTGAGGCGAGGCACATGCGTTACGAAGTGATCATCTTTTCCGCACCTTCCACACGTATGTCCTTTGGCCGGGTACTCCTGCGTGTGTGGGAGGTCCCATCTACACTGCTGGCATATTGTGGCCCATGACTCTCTTCGTGGCCACACCCCTCTTCTTGTTGGCCTCCCTCCTTGCCATTTGCCCATGGCCGACACCTCCTCCAGCTTCACCCATTGCATGGGGGCTTCCAGTTTGAGCTGCTGCCTGGAGAGGTCCATAGCCGAGGCGCACACCTCCTCCAGCTCCTTGGCGTGACCCAGTTGTAGTATTTGGTCCACGCACAGCCCTGAGTCCATGAGGACTTGTTTCCGCAACTTAGATGAGCTACAACCATAAATGATCTGAGCCCTGATCTCGTCCACCTCAAAGTTACCCACAGCGCAGGACAACGCGATGCCCCGCAGCTTTCCATGAAACGCATCGAGGCTCTCCCCCTTCCTCTTGTCTCACACATCCCATCCTGAACTGTTCATAGTCCCTGTTGACCATGGGCCTGAAGTACTCGTTCAGTGCTGCAATGGCTGCGTCATATGACTAGTCTTGGGGCCGCAAGGTCTTAAACACCCCCTGGACGGCCGGGCCGGCTGAGTACAGGAGGGTCGGGCGTTTTGCCCTGTCCTTGATTTGAACGGCCTCGAAATACAGCTCGAGGTTTTCCACCCACACTGTCCACCGAGGTCCTAGACTGGCAGGCACACCCACACCATCGAAGGGATACAGGGGCGCAAGCTGACCACCTTGTCGACACACCCCTTCATTTTCCTTATCCACCATGATGGTTGCTGGGCGTACCGCCGTTTGCGCTCACCGGTGATGGGCCCCTGGCTTGGCTGTGCAATTTGTAAGTCACTGAGGGCGCATGAGCACTCCTTATGGAACTGCTGCCTTTCCGGGTTCCTCTTGGTGAAAGGCGAGGAACTGCTGCAAGGGGTGAGCTTCTGGGCCCCCAGGGCTTCTTCTTGAGCCCCTGGGTGATGGGCCTTCCGGACCAATGAGACACCCAGGCCAAGCTATGGACAGGGGCTGTTAGCAATGCGAAATTGCCAGACCTGCTGGGCAGATGAGGGATGCAGACCCTCTCCAGGCTTGAGTGTTCTTTTTTTTTTCTTTTGTTCACCGCCGCGGCCCGGTGTTCATAGACCATGCCCACCTTCTGCTGTGAAATGCTCAGCCTTTCCTTTGTTCAGAATTTCCCCATTTTCTGTTTTTTTTAATTTATTTTTTTAGTTTCTTACAGCCTATGGATGGGCCTCCACACCCACGTGGCCTCACCCGCCCTGTTCCAGATGCTCTCTGGGGACCAGAACGGGCGCGCGAGAGTCCACTACCTTTTCACCGCCGCAGGCCCGGAGACTGGCAGGCCACGCCCTTTCTTATTGGGGCTGCCTCAGGGCCTCAGCTATTCTTCGCTCTGCAGCCACTGCTGCATCTTCCGTACATGCGGCCGAAGTCACCTTTTGGTCATCGTGAACACCAAGCAGCCCGCACTCCAGCAATGTGCAGGGCCCTGGACCGCCCACCTTCATCGCCAATGTGGGGGCCCACTCCCGGTTCACCGGAGCGGGTCCCACCAGACACTGGGTTCACCCAGTGTAACAATGTAGCTGCGGGCACGCAGCATGCCAGAGGCAGGGAGCACCCTGCGAGGTCTGGATCACTGGATTGGGAGACAGCTGCTGGGCTAACCCAGCACGTGGCAGCCTTAGCTCTGAGGGCACCCATGGGAAGGCTGAGACACCAGGCCGTGGTCAAACGGCGAGCAGACACAAAAGTCCGCACAGACACAAGTTGCCACTTCTTGGGACTCTGCTGCACTGCTGCTCACGTGCCAGCAGAGCCCCTTTTATGGACGAGACTCTTTCTTAAAGGGGCAACAGGCCCACATTTAAATGGGCCACACACAACAATAAACACACAAATAAGAGAGGATTTACTATTCTGCGAATTGTGTCTTTTGGGGCCCATATAACCCAGGGTCTGTCAGAAAGGTGCCTCCATGTTCAGTGGGCGGAGTAACGAAGAGTAGCAGTTCTGCCTGGAGGCTCTCTTGAATTGCAGTCTGCTTTTGGTGTCTATTCACGGACGTCATTTAGGAGTTGCTAGAGGTCGCAACTGCGACCTCTGAGGTCTCCCTTGCGACCTCTATGGTCTGTCTTGCTACCTCTAAAAAAAATAATAAAAAAAAACATTTTTTTTGTAATGCAAGCTCCAGGGCTGTGGCTCTTTACTTCTGGGGTTGCTGGCTTTCTTGTTCAGACCCAGGTTGGGTGATATTGGGTGTATATTTTTTCTATATAAAGCGCTTAAGCATAAGTGCTATAATGATATGATATGATATGATAGTTTATTTATATAGCGCCTATACACAATGTGTTTCAAAGCGCTCCAAGGAGGGAGGGGACATAGGAAAAATACAGTTACATTCAGTAAAAAGTCCTTGAAACAATACAGAATGTGAAAAATAACTATCGTAATAGGCCTGCCGACATTTCCGATAGTGCAAGTGCATAGAACAAACAAGGCAAGAGGAAAATGGATAGGAAGGAGAACAAAGCAAGCAGCAACATTACTATGTCTGACGACAATTTACGCAGTGCAGGTGGTAACAAGAGGCGGGGTGGGAGGGGGGGCAAGGGGACGGAGGGGTAGGAGAACAAGGCACGCTACTGAGCAAAAATGTCGGTGACAAATTTGCAGAGCAGGGGAGGGGCGGAGGGAGAGAACAAGGGGGGAGGAGCTGCTATCAAGAGTCACGGAACAGATGATAGGAGTAAGTGCTAGGGGGGGAAGTCTGAGAGGAGGGAGAATATAGAAGGCGGGAGTAGGAAGGTAGTGGAAGAGGATGGAAGTGAGGAGGGTGGACGGGAAGGAGGCAGGAGAGGGGGTGAAAAACAGAGCAAAAAGAGTGGGGGAGCCAGCAGGGTGAGGGCACGCAGACACTCACGGAGGGGCAGGGGGGCAGGCAGACACTCACGGAGGGGCAGGGGGGCAGGCAGACACTCACGGAGGGGCAGGGGGGCACGCAGACACTCACGGAAGGGCAGGGGGGCACGCAGACACTCACGGAAGGGCAGGGGGGCACACAGACACTCACGGAGAGGCAGGGGGGCAGGCAGACACTCACGGAGGGGCAGGGGGGCAGGCAGACACTCACAGAGGGGCAGGGGGGCAGGCAGACACTCACAGAGGGGCAGGCAGACACTCACGGAGGGGCAGGGGGGCAGGCAGACACTCACAGAGGGGCAGGGGGGCACGCAGACACTCACGGAAGGGCAGGGGGGCACACAGACACTCACGGAGGGGCAGGGGGGCAGGCAGACACTCACGGAGGGGCAGGGGGGCAGGCAGACACTCACAGAGGGGCAGGGGGGCAGGCAGACACTCACAGGGGGGCAGGCAGACACTCACGGAGGGGCAGGGGGGCAGGCAGACACTCACGGAGGGGCAGGGGGGCACGCAGACACTCACGGAAGGGCAGGGGGGCACACAGACACTCACGGAGGGGCAGGGGGGCAGGCAGACACTCACGGAGGGACAGGGGGGCAGGCAGACACTCACAGAGGGGCAGGGGGGCAGGCAGACACTCACAGGGGGGCAGGCAGACACTCACGGAGGGGCAGGGGGGCAGGCAGACACTCACGGAGGGGGACGGGCGAACGGCGTACCGCGGTGGACAGCGGTAGACAGGACCTTTGAAGTGGGCCTTCGATGTTGCGGCCGGCTCCCGCCTCCCGGTTGCAGCCATTGGCTTAAGGGGCCAGTGGCAACCAATGGGGGAGGGAGGCGGGAGCTGGCACCATAAGATGCAGAAACAACAGCAATTCAAAAACCTAGCCCAGCACACGGCCATCTTGGATGGTCTAAGGCATCAGGCCTCAATATGGCATATTTAAAACAAATCACCAGTAGAAATGCGCGGAGCGCAGCATGGCGATTCAAGTTAGATAAGGTATGCAGGCACGGTGAAATGTGCAATTAAGGCAGGTTTTCAAAGCTGCTCGCCGCAACTTGCCGAAGCGTCCCAGAATTGTCAGCTCCTTACCCCACAGCAAAGCGCAGCAAGAAGAAGTCCAGGCGTCGATGGAGGGTGCTGGGAGCATAGGGAAAGGGGCTCCGTAGAAGCCAACAGTAGGAAAGGAGTGAGTGAGGATGGAGGCGGGCCTCGCAGTGGGCCTTCGATGTTGCGGCCGGCTCCCGCCTCCCGGTTGCAGCCATTGGCTTAAGGGGCCAATGGCAACCAATGGGGGAGGGAGGCGGGAGCTGGCACCATAAGATGCAGAAACAACAGCAATTCAAAAATCTAGCCCAGCACACGGCCATCTTGGATGGTCTAAGGCATCAGGCCTCAATATGGCATATTTAAAACAAATCACCAGTAGAAATGCGCGGAGCGCAGCATGGCGATTCAAGTTAGATAAGGTATGCAGGCACGGTGAAATGTGCAATTAAGGCAGGTTTTCAAAGCTGCTCGCCGCAACTTGCCGAAGCGTCCCACAATTGTCACATCATTAAACATTTGGTCATGGACGTCTGCTTGCATACACAGTAATTTGGTAATATGAGCCTATACACACTGATCTTAATGATATATATGCTGATCCAGTCTTGTATAAAATGTACATCACATAGTGATATCGTAACTATATTTTTCCTAGTGTACAATGCTATGTGATGCCACTTCCTGTTTTGTCAAAGGGGGAAATGTCCTGTTCCATCGCTACCCGCGATATCACTTTGGGGCGGGGTCAAATGACATCACTTCCTGTGGTGTCATCAGTGGGTCAAGGATCATGTGATGTCACTTCTGCTACCCCTGGCATTTTGGTGAAATGACGTCCCTGTGTCTATTACATGGTGGTGGAACATTTTTACAAAACCTCTTCCATTCGGTGGAGGGATGCGGCGTAGCGAAGAGTAGCAGTCCTGCTTGGAGGCTCTCTTGAATTGCAGTCTGCTTTTGGTGTGTCTGACTTGGAGGTGGAACATTTGTACAAAACCTCTTCCCTTCCAAGGAGCGGCACAGAGTAGTGAAGAGTAGCAGTCCTGCAGTCCGTGCAGCCCAGGTCTCCCAGATTTGCCAGTTTTAACTGCTGGGAATTGCTGCTAAAGCTTTGGAACTCAGCATTTCAACTGGCAGCTGCAAGCCGAGTGTTCACGGCTTGATCTAGAGGCCCCCTCGGAAGATAATCTACAGAATACTGACTGCCATCTCCAAAAGGTACGACTTAAGGAGTGGGAAAGTAGCGATGGCTCAGCCGCAGAAACGACATTACATTTCTGATGCAGAAATGTTAAAAGCTATTCATCTTCCCCGCCCTCTTTCTCCTGTTTGTGATATCACTGCCTCGCAATCCTAAACTGACACCGTATTGACTGGGGATAAGGAGTTTTGTCAGGTCCCACGTGCTCTGATAGTTTGAAAGGGCCAGCACATGTGCTTCATTCTTCAAATGTTTTTCTGGTGCCAATTACGGATTTTTTAAAACCAATTGTGAAAAATAAATCGAAACAAATAGGAGGTAAATGTCGCTCCATTACCTCGTTAGACTCCATGAGGGGCCGTTGGCAGTCGATTCTCAACATTTTGGAATGGGTGATTCTACACAAGAGAGGATAGAACTCCTTTTTCTCCGACGGCTGTGTCTAATTTACTCCGGTCTCTGGTATTAAGATACAATGAGGATAGTTTTGTGAACACACCACTGGCCATGTGGGAACGTTATGCACCGGATTTTGATTCCTCCTGTCCTCTATTGATTCTCCACCCCTTCCGGTACCATGCCGGGGGAAATTTCACAGAACCCAATGTATACAAACTGGAATCGAGTGATAGAATCTGATCAACTTTTAACTGAAATAAATCAGGTGTAGAGTATTTTAGTCTCCTTGTTTGAGAACTTGAAAATGGAAGTAAAATCCAACTCTGTCCTCTTAGAATCGTTGCTATTCAAGTTTGACAATGTGAAGCTTCATCTGGCGGCAAAGGAGTTCTTATTTAATCAGACTTCCGAACATCCTCTGCTACAACCGTGTGTGAAATCTGAACCATTCCTGAACAAGGTTAATAACGCATCAGTGATATTGATTGAGGGCGGTTGCTCCCAAAATTCTCCACAGCCAGGTTTTGGGAAGTAGTGGGACGAACTGACGTAGTGAGGGGGCCAGTTTAAGAAAAGGTACTAAAAACAAAAAAGCTAAGAATCATATGGGCCAGAAGAAAAAAAGTCAGGTCTCCAACCATTGTGTCCTCACAACCGAATGTGCAAGCTTTGCTACATTAAGCTCCTACTGGATACTCTAATTGGGGTCATCAGGAGTGGGGACGGCACCTCCAGTTGTGAGTTTTGGGAAAGTTAATCTAGCCAGTTCTGTGAGTACTTCGGTGGTTGATCAGCTTTCAAGACCCTTCGTTCCTTCTTTGGTCAACACTGCTGCAGATCTTCGTCCTGTGCAGCCAGCAGGGAGATCAGTAATTTGATCACTTTCATACTTGTACTCAGGTATTGTCAATGAATAACAATGCTTTGGTACAAACAACTCAGGGCACAAACGGCCTTAGTGAGCCTAATAGTCTCCAGAATAGTGGAACTATATGAGTGGTATTAAAGGATCAATCGAGGTGTGGGTCACTTTGCAACCAAAGTAAAATGCTGAATGGGGATCTTTTTGATCTTTTCCTAAGGGCCCACTTGTTTTCTCAGGGAATAGCAATAACATAAGAGGCACCATGTTAGGATCTGTTCCTGCAGTTTACAGTACCAATAATGAAGTTATTAGTAAAGATCATCTATATGCCATATAGTTTGAAAGTGTATTACTTGAGACCAAACCATTGATCCTTAGACGTACTACGATCTTGCAATTACTATAAAGGATTCGAGGTTTGGAAGGGATTACTTCAGGTGATGCGAAAAGGGTCATCTTTATTGTCGGCCACAGAATGGATAGATCAGTGGTATATTTTCACTCCCAACTGGTTTACACTGCGGTAATGAATGAGAGAGAAAAGATCAGAATGTGTGGTTTTGATCTTTCCCTGTTTAAAGGAGTCTTGACTAGAGAGAGAGCAAGTAAAACGTCTGGAGTTGATAGAGAATATGCTAATGAGATCTATAGACTACAACAAAAATGAAAGATTGGTCTTGGCTCGTCAATGCGACGCAAGAGTAGTGTTGTATGGGGGGATCTTGTATTTCTCCAGCTTTTAATGTACTCTTGCTTTTGTCTTGGAATACTAGGGTCCATCACCACCTATTTTCGAATCAGTTACTATGGGAGAAGAGCAGGTTATACACATTTATTTCCTTGCAGGAAACATGGTTAATGACACCACCAAGCTTTGACGGGTGTGTTGTCATTTTTCATCCTGCGAGAAGAGGATTCATAGGTCGCCCGTATGGAGGTGTTGTGACTCTTGTTCGCTCTTCACTGAGCATAACAGTTAAGGGGAGTGCCGACATTGGTTTTGGTATCATAGAAACACAATTAGAAATTACTGGCACTAACGGCTATGATTTTCTGATAATGAACATTTTTTGGAATGCAGGGATAAGGGACTTGACCAAAACTGTTAAAATGATTGTCAATTATGTGAATGATTGGAGTTCCTTGTGCATTGCGGGTTGAATTGTCATAGGGGGATGTTTTAACTTATACTGTGTTGATATTGATGGCTGTGATGATGCTCTTGCTTGTAATGTGGGGACAAATTCCAAACTTAGACAAGGAAGATGTTGGGTTGAATGTTTGAGTTTGCTTGGGCTCTCTTTCCTGCACACTACTACAAGTGATTGGCCACATGTAGTTCCAACATGGACAAATGGGTCAGCAGCTTCAACTATTGACTATATTTATGTCGATATTTGGATGTTGATGAAGTGTCTGGATTGTTCTGTCACATCATCAGGGCACATCGACCACTCAATGTTGGAAGCACGATTGAATGTCCTATCAGGGTCGGCTGACACTCATGTGGTTAGTTTGACTGATTTGGAATCAAATTTGGCAGGGACAAGAATTCGATGGAACGTACATAATGCAGACGACTCTAACTAATGAATACTGGGCCCTTCATATAAGCAGATTGCAACACAGATATGAAAATTGGCTTCATTATTTGCGCCAAGAGGACCCAGATTAATGCAGAGGCTATGTTATCTACCCTAAAAAATTAAAACTCACAAGCCTTTTGGCGTTTGGTCAGTGGGGTTGACTTACCTTGCACTGAGACACAAATCAACAGTGTACTGGAATCCTCTTAGGTTTCACACTTACCTCTGTCTATGCAAATCCAAGTCCTATTCTTACAAATCTTGAATCAGACAAGAATGTGTTTTTGGGGTATAAAAGGTTTGGTCGGGAGGAAATAATTACTGTTAAAACCAAGGGTAGTGTATCGCCTGCACCTGGCCCTAATGGATTGTCCAACTTCTTGTTCAAACAGAATCCTAAGGTTTGGGCTCATATTTTGTCATATCTGTTTAAATCTGAAGCAGAATGCTTAACCCTGCCACCTACTTGTTCTACCGCGTACATTGTACCCAAATTAAAAAAAGGCGACAGGAAAGAACCCGCAAGCTACATACCTACATCAATCCTTGACGCAGACAGTAAGGCCATTGCCTTAGTCTTATTGATTCATCTGGAAAGATGGGTGAAGGCATCCCATAACTTACAGAAGTGGCAGACTGGCTTTCGTAGACACATGGGCACCTCCCTTAACGGCCTAATGTGTAAATCCATACAGCACTTGGCTTGGGGGGTGGGAGGGAAGAACACATCTATCTATACTGTCTCAATAGTTCTAACAGTGGCCTTTGGTGCGGTAGACCATAATCTTTTATGGAACAAAACTGCAGAAATGGGGTATTCCAACTGATTTGTTGAGATTGATAATTGCCCTACATACTGATAACTGCGTCTAAGTCCGCTTAAATCTTTCGAGCCATCTGTCACGCAGAATACCAACGCACCGTGGAGTAAGACAGGGAGGCATCTAAGCTCCCTGTCTATTCAATATTGACATGTCTGAAATTGAGGAATATTTAAGGCCTGCAGCATTTGTTACACAAAAGGTATCATATTTGAGACCCTATTGGCTGTCATATGGCGACTACTTCTTACTCTTTGATTGTACTCCCAATGGCAACCAGCGATTAATCAACGCCTTCCAAATTTTTGCCGACACCCACTCTCTAAAGTTAAACACTGCTAAAACAAAGATCATTAAGTTTACTAAGGGGACTAGGTTGAGTAAATTCATTTTGATGATTGGTAAGGAACATTTGGTTGAAGTTCAAATACTGATCTATCTTGGTCTTTTTGTCAGTTCTGTCGCCAGCCTGAATAAGCTGGAATTGTGAATCAAGAATAGATCTAGATCAATGGTCAACCAGTTGATTAAGGTGGATGCCAGGTATGGGAAGTATTCCCTTCTTCCAGTCTTCAAATATTATCTGGGTAAGACTGTACCCAAAATATAATATGGGATAGAGAGTTATTCTCCAGCCTTTCTTGATTGCTTAAATATGATTGAAGCAGGTATATGGAGGAAGAGTCTTTGAATTTCCAATTGTGGACCAGCCTGTGCAATCAAATATGAGCTAGGGTTGGTATCACTCCAGTCAAAGATTTGTTTTTTCTTTGAGGTCCTGTATGCTATTCTTGAGGAAAAAGGTATGCCCTAAGATTAATGAAATGCCTCAACCTATTTCTGTCTTGTTGGACAACATTGGATGTTCTTTTATAGACCCAGAAATCCATATAAATTAAAAAAGCTTTTGTTTCAGCTTGATTGGGCCTCCACTTTGGATACTATCAACAGCCCTCCCTGGTTCATTTGCAACGTGGTCATAAAAAACTGGGTGTGCTTGCTATTTTTCTTAGTATATATCCTGATAAATTGACTAGGTCAATTCTTCTGAGATTTAGGTGGAATTCAATCCTTATGAAAGACATTTTGTTGAGGTATGGAGTTCTATCTCCTGAGCAAAAGGCTTTCTCATTTTTGTAGTGAATTAAATTCCTTTGAAACACGTTTGACGATCCATTGCTTAGAGACTAAGGGCAAAAGGGAGATGTTTTTTAAGAAACTTTCTGCACTGTACACTTTTAAGGACTCAGAAGTAACATGGTCTATTTGTCTGTCCGGGCGTACTACGTCTATTGAAATTGCTGTCACTGGCTTTTTAAAATCATTGAAGATGGATGCATGGATGAATTAATTGCATTCCTTTTATTAATTGTGATGAAAGAATAATTTATGAATTGATGTTTTTTTGTCTTTTTTTACACATGCTACGAGTTGATGTAAATTGTAATTTTTATGGATTGATGTAAATTGTTTCTTCTTATTTTGTGATTTTGTGATTTGTTAAAGGTCGACGTTTATTTTTCAACCAAATAATAAAAAAACTAAAATAGACAGTTTAAAGTACAGCTAAACATCCCATAATAAGAGCTCCTATGGCCATCAGAAAGGAGGCTCATTGGGCCTCTTTATAGGTTTGGTGGTATATTGGCAGTAAATCTGTATTACCTTTACCGCCGGATTACAAGTGGTGGTAGGCAGTGTTTGTCCACAGGGATTTCGGCGGGAAGGTTGCAGAGTTACCAGCAGTTCCTTGCTGGAGGCTTTTCCTCTACCTTAGTCCCAAACTCGTAGTTGGGTGGTTGGGTAATGCGGCGGTAATGGCATTAACGCCACATTTTTACTGCCCTGCTCAACTTATAATGAAGGCCCATTGTCTTGATTCTAGATGTAACTTTCTAAAAATAAATCTCATGGAAATATGAATTGACCAACTCCCAATTCGATGAGAAAGGCTCTCAAGCAATATACTGTATCACATAAAGAGGCAAGTATCTTTGTCTTATGGATTTGGTGCACTTATACTTTACATAGAATGACATTGTGAACTTAACCGCCTGCAGGAAGGGTCATCATTTCACCATAATGCCAGGAGTAGCAGAAGTGACATCACAACCCATGACCTCTGAGGGAAGTGATGTCCTTTGACGCCGCCCCAAGTGACATCACGGGAAGTGATGGCACACAACCTTTCACCCTTTGACAAAGTGGTATCACATTCCATTGTTCCAGTACACCAAGAACAAGCATTGGCAAAGCCAATAGTTTTGGAAATTTATTTTTAGTATTGTGAAGAATATTAATGTCTGTTCAAGAGCCTCTCTCCTATGCCTACACAAAAGCCCAAACATAAACATAAATTGTACCCCAGAATAATAAAAAAAACATGGGGGTTGGTGAATTCAGCAGGGGGGCGCTCACATTTTTGGCAAATGCTTAAATGCATAGTTCTTATAAATAAAACCCTTATATCACACCAGCGAAGCATCGTTGCCAATACAAGATAAGTAATACCTTAATTCGAAATGTACGCCTTTGTCACTGATCTGTATTGCAAATTCTGGTTTTAAACTGACACACCGGAGGGCAAACAATTATAAAGCCGTTGGGAAAGTCGTGGAAACTGACTAAGGAAAGATTTTCTTAAAAATCGAATTCGATTTGTTTCAATTCATGGGGCAGACATTTGGTTTGTCAAGTAAGCTAATCACAGGCGTGTTCCGTGATCACATTGATGTACTCCAGTTGTCGATGTGTCGCCACAGCGTGTGATGCTTCAAATGGGCCCTAATTCTAGAATAGTTCTGCTTTCTTGGTTAGCTCCAGATTTTGCTGAGCAAAACTCCCCGATTTTGCTGAGCAAAACTCCCCCCTTTACTTCTTTTAATTTCCTACAAACTCTATGATGTCGCATCTTACACATTGCATGCATCACATTACCATTATAAAGGGATGTATGTCCAACTCGATTACTAAAAACACTTGTCCATGTGGGAATTACCTATGTCGATGATGGATTTCTACTAGGAGGGCACATTTTTAAATGGACATCGGCAGGAAAATGTCCTGCCAGCCCCCGTATCCAGAGAATATGTGCGAGCCCACCAACCCAGGTATCATTTTCGTTTGTAGTCTATAAGCGACCATGAGATACCCACTGCAGAAGTGTAAGCGAACACCCTCGCTCCACGGTGAGCAGCCCTTCCAGATTCTCCTAGACCCACCTCACCTAGACAAACTGCAAAGCATTGTGAGCTGTTTTCTGTACAATGTGTCCCTTGAGCTTCTATTCAGATGTAGATATGCCTGAGAGATTACAGACACCCGCTGGATCAGATTTGGAGGATTTATAAGAGAGCAAGTCTCTTTGAGAATCCTTGTGAAGCCTGGATTACTCTGAGTGGGGCCATACATCAATATTCCCTCTGCCCCACGGAGAACAAATGTTTTTAAGTGTAATAGAGAATCTAGTAAAGGTAATACAAACAGTGTAAACTGATGCTATTACATCCCTGTGTGAGAACATATAGAATCAAAAGCTGACGTCATCGGGCATACACTGGAAATCACTAGAGTCTGCGTTGCACATTTACAAACGGGCCTCAAAATGAATCAAGCTGCAGC